>NW_027466055.1:8815000-9415000 GCF_046127955.1 Nelusetta ayraudi | reverse complement strand
GCCAAATCTTCTCTGAGCCTGCCGGTTTATCCATGACTGAACAAAGTTCTAGCAGGAGGAAATGGGTCAGGTTTGGGTCACCGACAAACAGAGACAGTCAATGAAAGTCAGATACTGGCTGCAATCAGCAGCAGGCATCAAGACCCGTGATGTTAATCCTACTTTTGCCCTCAAACTGTTGATCTCTGTGAGCAGGCGGCGACGTGTGACTGCTATTTGTGAGCAGCGGGCGTTGCTCGACACATCTCTTCTTCTTCGTCTTCTTATTTTTTCCCATTGCATATGGAGCGTCTGTTTCTGCTTCTTCCCTCTGCACGCATTGCCATGTTCCTGCCAAGATCTTGCAATTAGGACTGCTGTCTCTCAGGCTTTGTGGAAGCATTGAACATTTCTCAGTGTCAGGTGTGTTTGCTTTAAAGGTCCATTTTATGATATTCATAATTGGTAAAAGCTTACGTTATTTGGTTTTCCTAGCTATAGGAAACCTAGCCACATTCTGAGATATATTTGTATAAAAGAAATATACGTGGAGTAACGCTGACATCCTCAAATAAACCAACAAAGAAGAAGGTGGACGAGGTACCCAGGTTCGTGTGTGCAGGCCACCGTCGTTAACTGGCAAACTCAGGAAAGAGAGGGTGAGCGAAATATCGCTGCAGTCTAAAATACAACCACTTGATGTCACTGTTTTTTCCTCAAAATCCAAATATTACACACTCCTGTTGTTCTGTGTGATGCGTGTGGGCTTCGAGCTAATCCCCTCCTGGTCGGAGTCCCGCCAACCCCTCTTGCTCGACTTTGACTGTATTTCTCCACCTTCATCCAAGAGGCTGGTGATCTTACCGGCATGGATTCTCTGCCGAGCCCCTGTCCTGACAGTTTCGCAATCCGCTCGCATCTGGTCGTTACATGCCAATGATTTCCCATCTGCCTCGCCGTATCTGACTCAAAGCACAAGGTACCCTTTGGCGTCACCGCTCGATACGCGGCTTTCACTGACGCGCCACATGCCCTTTTGGCGGCCGCAATCCAGGCGCTGAGCCCCGCTGTCGGCGGCTCGGCGCGATGCAGAGCAGCTCCCGCTCTCGCGCACGACGTGTGAGGAACGTTCCACTTTTTAGGGACATTTCCGCTGTTTTGCGCAGGCACGGTGGAGCGCAGAAGTGCAGTCGGGCAAGTTGTCACGTGCCGTGACTCACACCAATCTTTCACCTTCACTGTGTCCAGTTAAGGAGTAGGTCCGGACAGTGTAAGTGGGTATTCAGACCCATCTAGCGTATTGTTCTTCTAGCCTCCTCACCAATAGTCCCTCTCTTCCTCTAAGCATGTCAGAGCATAGTTTATACCTTTGTGTCCAGTCTGGAAATAATTGTGCATAAAAACTCAGAAAAAAATGTTTCAAACGTTCTGTTTAAAATGGTAACTTTGTTCTCAATTACAATAGTTGTGGTTACCTATGTGGTACTTTTACTTGTCACGTGTTGTAGGCTCCTGCGTGGACCATAAAGTAATGTTAAAAACTCAGAAGCAAGTTCATTTGTATTTCTAAACATATTAAACATATTTATGTCTCTGCTCAAGACATTATTCCTCTCTTAAACAGCCAAAGTCACCAGCCCAAATCTCGTGACTGTTGGGACAGCCAATAGCTACTTTACTTACTCGGAAAAACAGAGGCCGTAGTATATAACCAACTTTCACATTTAAGCCAGAACCTCGCTGTGTGTGGTAAAGATCCAGAAGTCAGCCAAGTGGTCGATGGCGCAATCTTCAAACGTTAATCATGTGTGAGGTGGACGGTTGGCTCGTCTCACTTTGGAAAGCAAAGTCATCTGTTGTAGTCTCCTGTTGATGATGCTGGTTATGTATATTTTGTAAGTTGCAGTTGACGCTGTTGGATGTATTTTACGGCTGACCCACTTACGACATTTGCTCAGAGGTGGCATGAATCAAATTAGAACAGGAACCGGTTTGCAGGGAAAGTCAGATGTTACCCACCTGGGCCCAGGACACCGTCACATGTAAGAACAAATAGGATATGAGTCAAATATCTGCCAGTGCGTCTCTTTTCTGAGCAGAAATATTGGAATCAGTCAGTGAAAATGTGACGCTAAGACGTGTTTTTAATGACCTATTTGCATGTGCTAATCAACAGACGTCCGTGATGCTAATGAGCTAACCGGCGGTGCGCTTCCTTTTCCTTTTGCTTTTAAACAATCTTTCTCCCGGCCTACATACTGTAGACTTTGGGACAGCTGTTGGTTGATTTTGTTCTTATTTTGTCTGCTGAAACAGTAACTCTAGTTCCTTGAGTGCCTGCGTTTGTTTTGTTTTCGGCGAGAATGGGTCACTCTTACTACAAATGTAAGCAGACAATGAGGGAAGGGGAGAAGATAAAGGAAAAAAAGAAACATCCAGATAATGGTCATGCCTACTCATTGGACCTGTGGTGGATGATGCGACATGGGAACTATTCTCTTTTGGCTTTCGGGGCGAGAGAGAGAAAAAAAAAGAAAAGATTCTCACGGCTGAGGCTGATGCACGGGAGGTGTGGTGTCGTGTGACAGAGGGCCGGGGAGCGCCGAGCGATGATGCCACTGGGCTTCAGGAGCTTACGCTACCAGATCCTTTGAGGGTGTCTGTGTGACCCTTTAAAGCAAGAAGCTGATCCTCTGGCTGCGGTGGGAGGTGCTCGTGTTTGGCCAGCGTTGACCCCTCCCAGTGGCTTTTTTAAAAAAATGTATGTACTCAAGATTTATTAGTTAACTTCACATTTATATTCCCATCCTGTTTCATATTAACCTTTACGCTGCACGCTAGTGGACTATGGGTTAGGGGGAGGTTCAATGGGGGTGGCTGGCTCACACCATCCACATGCTTTATACACATTTCCGACGAGAGACCCTTGGGGAGCCTCGCATTGGCAGAACAGCACATTTAGCCCTCTGTTTGCAGCCTCCTGCAGAGAAGAAACACAGGCTTTTGGGTCGCAGCAAAAAAAGATGCTTTGCTGGACTCTCTACATGATTGGAAGGAAACAAAATCTAGGTGGTCTCAGAGGGCGGAGCCAAGACCTGACAAGGGGTGTGGTCACCATCCTTCGAGAGCTTCTGGTGCCTTGTTTTGACATCAAGCAGGGCTGATTTTCCAAAAACGCTTACATAGCAAGTTAAAGAAGTCAAGTCAAATTGACAGTATTTATTCTTATTTTCTATTTGTTTCGTTATTTTGTTTGTTTAACTAAAAGTAAACTCTTCTGGAAAGACAGTGATTTAACAATCTATATTGGGACTGAGTGCCAAGACAACCCCGGACCCAGCGTGGATGTTACATTGGGAATGCAATGCAATCTATTTCTCTTGGTGACAGATTTGAAATATATCGGTCAAATCAAGGCTCCTGGCCTGAAATTAAGATTTAACCGAGGCAGACGCCGACAGACAGCCGGTGACAGCGCACAACGGTGATGCAACTGTGACCAATATTTCGGTCAGACCCTCCGTCTGGCTGCTATTTGTGCCCAGGTTCACTGAAGGCAGACGGCTGCAGGTTTTTTTTTTTTCCTTGTGGGTTGTTATGGATTTCAACAGACTCGACCTTGATCATTCCGACGCGACGGCGTCCGCTTCTGCTGCACCTCATGTTTGTTTCATGCGTCTCTTCCCCTCTTGGACCTTTGAACACTGTGCTCGAGAACGCCTGCCGACGAATTAAGCTGCAGTCCCGCCATTAAAAACAAACAGCGGATCTCTCGCCGGGCTAATTTTAAGTAACAACGGAGGCACTTTGGCTGAGTGACACAGGAGAATATTTCTGGCTGGTAAAACGGAGCATTTCCTCTATCGATTACACGGTGATGGCAGAAAGATGATAATTTGATTTGGCCGATATTTAAAATGCGATGATGAGAGGGGGCGAGCGATTGCTTTCCTTCCATCTCACCGGCCGTCCGCATTAAGCTGCGACGCCGCGGCTGTTTATCGCAAAGCAAATCTGCTTTAATGCATCCGGTGCCGGAGACGCTGCGGCGGGCCTTCGGGAGGGACGCGTCACAGCGCTCCCGGGGTAGCGGGGTTGTAAACTGTAAACTACTTACCTATCCAAAACTGCAGCTCCTTCAATCTATCTGGGGCGGTGGCTGCAGGGGAAGGCAGCGCGGTGACCGAACCAACTGGGCCGGAGGGGGAAAGAGAGACAGGAAGGGAAGCAGAATGAATAATAGCCAGCCGGGTTTTAATGGTCTTTCTGGCAGGGCTGCGTTTTTAATGAGCGGGGTGAAGGAGGCCGACCCAGGTGGTAAACGAGTGCAGGTGTGTGTCGTGCAATTAGGAGTTTCAGTTTTTTTTTTTTTTTTTCTCCGGAATAGCAGCTTATTTGCGACGCAACGCAACAAGACTCAGCGATGCAACCGCGTCGCTGATGTGATTACGCAAACAAGGCGAGACGGCGAGACATCAAAAACATTTTTTACATAATCAGGAGACAAAGTATCGTGAAACAGGCTTGGACCGCAAATTTTTAGGGAGCCGATTTGATTTCGTTCAAACCCGGATTTCCTTTGTTCTCTCTCTCTCGAGAAATATTTCGTACAAAGGATAAATCAGGAATTTTGTCTCAGGCTTTTCTTCCGTCTGCCCTCAGACCGGAGGGTCGTGGGTTTCAAACTACAGGCTATCCACATCACCAACATCAATTCCCCATCTTGGCACCGCTGCCAACATATCGTTAGCCTAATAGCATAATTGCCTAAGTAATTTTTTGGCCAAGTTGTGATATCTGAAAAAAATACCACAGTGCTTGCTAAAAAACTGCTTCCGAATACGATCAAATATGACTTGAGCAACTAGGCTATTAGGCTAACGATATGTAGGTTGTGTCGTTATGGCTGAAAATCATCGGCAGTGCCGCTCAGTCATTGGCAAAATGTATTTCTAAACACGTGAGCGCCTTGTAAGACATTCAGATTCTTTTTTTTCTGATCGAATATGAAAAGTGCAAACATAATTTTACATTTTTTACACATTTACCAATCTAATATGAAAAACCTATTAAGTAATAATAATGGGAAACGCTGCAGGCGCCTGTCGTTGGATGACAAATTGGGACCTTAGCAACTTTTTTTTTTCCCTCTCCTCTCTCTCCCCGTAATTACAAGCAAAAGGCCTTGGTTTTCCTGCCGCACTTTTCGTCCGCACTTTATTCCTGGAGCACAGCTGTCAGAACTCTGGCGCCAATGATTATCTCCTAAATAGAAGCACTATTAATAAAAGAGAGGAAAAAAAAAAAATACAACCAGTTAAAAACCAGAGAGCTGCCAGAGCCGGGCCTGACAGCTGTTTCTGCCTGGCAAAGCGGGGTGTTAATGAGCAGAAGGGATTGCCGCTGAGGTTCGCTACCTTGCTTGCGTTCCTCACCTGAGACTGCCACGCATCACCTCCGGGAATAATTGCTCTTTTTTTTTTTTTTCTTAAAGCTCAGCCTGGCGAGCTGCGACTTGCGCAGCGACGTGGTGTCTACGGGGCCGTGGCTCCTCCACACAGAGCGCCGCCACCGCTGATCACTGATTGTTGTTTTTTTTTGCTGGCAGATTAACACGGGAGAGTCTCTTGTTTGATTCGGGCCGAGTCGTGAGGTTCCTCTTCCAGCTGGAAGCACATTCAACAGAAAGCCCACCTGTCCGGTAGCTAATATTCACTTTGAAACAAAGCGTCTAAATTAAAATCACATTTCTTAATGGTCTTTTTTTACTTCCAGAAGTATAAGTAGAAGATTTGTCTGTCATTGTTCAAAAGAATTGTACAGCGAAATTAAAAGTGCCCACATTCAGTGCCGTTAGGGAATAAAGCAAAAACAAGTAATAAAATAATAAATATATAAATAAATAAAAAAAACAGCGGTCCTCCTATGATGCATCCAAAATGGCATGACACAAAAGCAACAAATCACACCTGAGCAGTATTGTATTGCACCAGGGAAGTATTACACCAGGGAGTATCACATTTATCCAGCATTTAGAAGGGCTTTAGTCGACGTGGTCGAGGTAGAAGCTTTTTTTGAGCGTGATTTGATGTAGTTGGAACAGTTCATTTCCAGAGACACACGGTTTTATATAATCAGGTTCTTCATGAAGGACCAGTATATTTGTACACACTATTTTGTTTCATAGAAAACTAAAAAAAAAAAGAATATTAATAGTCTTGTATAATTTGGGCTTACTTCTTTTTCAACCGAGCCTAAATTCTGCCAACTACATCATGAAGAAAAGCTACTCATACACAGTCTTCTTTTGAACACACTGGGGATGTTTTGCTCACTGAACAGCATCCTCACGCATGGGGTCATAAGCAAACACGAGGACGGAGCAGAGGAGGTGCCGTTTGTTTCGGCCTTTGAAACCAGTTAATACACGTCAAAAGCGCAGAAACAACAGAGCCGATCTAATTAGCTCTGCAACAGAGCTGCAGCTCAATAAGTGCCCGCTGCCGGACTGGACGGCATTTCCAGCCGGTAGCCTAATGGTTCATTAGGAATGAGTGATTATCAGTCCTCCAGTCTGAGCAGTCGGGACTCGTTGGAGCGTTATTGCGAAAGGAATCCTGGACACAGAGCAGAAGGAACAAGAGGGTCGGTGGAGCCGGTATGGACTGCAAATCTTTCTTCCCAGCAAGATGAAAACTGTTAAAGGATGGAGGAGAAAGTATTTCAGATTTGGGGAGAAACATAAAAAAATGACTTCCATCAATTAGCCCTGGAACTTTCTGATTGTCACGTATCACAAGTGGACCAGCTCGACAACATTAGCCGTATGTCATCTCCATGTTGCTCACTGTTGTGCACTGCGGCGTTCAGGAAAAGCCTTGTCAACACCTGCAAAGACATTGCGCTGCGATTTTCATGTGAAAATGCAGTCTAATGCTGATGTCTTGGCCATGTCCTTCTTCCCGGTCTGCATTCCTCTGGTCTCTCAACCCGTTATGGAATGCAGAGGATTTTTGAAAGGACTGAAAACATTTCCACTGCAGGGGAAGGTTGGCAAAATGGAATAATGAGCCGTCATAATAATGGGCTGTTGGTGCTGGACCGGCGTCCATCAGGGAAAAAACAACACACTTTGGACGTATTGAGACATCATCAGGGAGAGAGGAGGAAGTGATAATTTCCCACTGAAACAAATCACCATGAACTGCTGGGACACAATCATCACTTTACCCTCAAATAGAAGTGATAATCAGGTTGCATGGCTGAGGTGACAGACGGCTTCCTGCATCTGACAAGGCTCCTCTGTAATCCCCTGGCAACTGCCACACTGCACCTCCAGCGCCTCTTCCCTGCTCCTGCACCTCCTTATTGTTTATTATTATTTTTAACTTTTCGTTTTTGTATTTGTTTTTGTTTTTGTTTTGTTTTTTTTGGCTACCATACATAACAAGGGCCAGACGAAGGCAAAGACAATGAGCGCGCCAGGACATTGTGGCAGGAGGAGGCTGAGAGCCTGAATAAGAAACAGACGTTTGCTTGTCCCCGAGACAAAAAGAGCCCAAACAGTGATTTGTTGTTTCAGAACAGAAGCAGGCTGGAGATGAATAGTGGCATGACATTGGGAGAACAAAAAAGAAAGCGCTGCAGTAGAGAGATAAGGCTCCCTGCATAAAGGTATGGGGGAAAGAAAGTACAGGGAGGGGAGAAAAAAAATGAAAAAGATGCTCCTGCTCACCCTGAAAAATGGTTTAGGCAAATTTCCGCCCATCCTTCCTGCCTCTGTATGTGTTGACTGTGCATCCGGAGCGGGCGGTGGCAATGATAAAAGTAGCATCTCACACTGGATACCGAACAATGCGCCGTATTAAATTATAGAAAACCGTTCATTAGTAAGTCCAGCGCGGGCGGGGTAGGGGAGACGTCAAGAGATATTAATGTGCTGCTCGCCGCACGCCTCACTTTCTAATCAGTCCAACTTTTATTTATTCCGTTTAATTAACCTCTGCAGCGAGCGAGCTAGAGATTTTTATATATGTAAATGGGGAGGGAGGGAGGAAAAAAAAGCCTCCCACTGGAGGAGGAGTGTGTTTAGTTAAATATCGCTCGGCGCTGGAGGCCATCGGAGGGAGCCGATGCTTAGCATCTCCTATATTCCGTTGTTGACGTCTAAATTATAAATGAGTCACGCTGGTGAAGCTGGATTAAAATCAAACCGCCGAGGAGGAGCAGGGGGAGAACAATAACAATAATAATCTGCATCGTTTACAAGTGTGGTGAGGGGAAGCAAACTTTCCCGACAGCCTCGCCCTGAGAGACGGGCCAGTATTATCTCCAGAAACCGGTCACGACCGGCCTGTCGAGGCTGCGGGCAGGTGGTCAGAGCTGCCGCCGCCGGGGTCAGATAAGC
Source organism: Nelusetta ayraudi (assembly GCF_046127955.1). NCBI lineage: Eukaryota > Metazoa > Chordata > Actinopteri > Tetraodontiformes > Monacanthidae > Nelusetta > Nelusetta ayraudi. The sequence continues at coordinate 9,406,614 of NW_027466055.1, read as the reverse complement.
CCAGCCAGATAAAAACACAAAGTGTTTTTTTGGGGGGGCAGGGGGCAGGGGCAGGGGTGTGTGGTGGTGGCAGAACTCTATGTGAGCGCTGCACCCTTGGACTCACTTTGGGCAGAAAACCAGGCGAGACTCCGCAGAGCTCGGCGGTCGTGTTTTTCACGGGTTCATCTCAGCACCGGACTGTCGACTGCTGAGTCAAGTCTGGATCCACTCGGACTCCAGTTTCCTCTTTATTTTTCCTTCTGACTAAGCCGGCACTTTGAAAGATCCCGTGTGAAGAATTCTTCTTCTTCTTCTTCTTCTTCTTCTTCTTCTCATTATTATTATTATTATGAATATGCAAAGTTTTTCACTGGAGTGGTACACAGCAGTGATGGAGAGCCTCTAATTTTGAGGACAAGAGAGAGTCAACCCTGCAGTTCTCCAGCTGGCCAGCAGGTCCGCCTCTACAAATTCTGATCTTCTTATTGACGCCGTGGGATATTATCATTGCAGGGCAGGCCTGTTGTCGTCTTGCCGGCCGGCCGAATGCCTCGGCTCTCTCCCCAGGTGCCCCCTCCACGACTTTTGTTGAGTCAAGATGCAAAAAACCCAGTCGATCGCCCCCGGCCACGGCAGACCTTCCCGCCACAGAGGAGCTCATTGTTCTCCGTTAGCGACGCGCAGATGCTCCGTTCTCCCGTCGTGCGCAAAGACAGAAGACCTCTGTTTGAACTTTCTTTTTTTGCATATTAAAAGTTCTTTTAACTCTTCGCTCCCAGAGCGTAACACATCCATCAGAATCCAGAATGAGGAACGTGGACGCGAATCTCAATAGCAATTATTCAAAGTGCAGCGGAGGAGGAGAAGGAGGGGAAGGAGGGGAAGGAGGGAGGGGTTCATCAGGGTGGAACAACTTTTGGACATGTTTTATTCAGTCACATGTGATCGCGGCGCATTAGAGAAAGCAGCGTGTCGACCTCCGTGCCATCAACACATGGACCCGTGCCCAGGGTCGGCTCGGGTCAGCGAACAAACCAGGAAGGGGAGGGGCCTGAGGTCGATCCTAAAACGTACATGAAGCTGTTTGGTGCGCTTGCGAAACTGGCACTGAGCCAGCAGTGTTTCAGCATGCTAATGAAACACTGCAGCAGTTTTTAGAAGGAGAATGCAGTTGATTTGACCTATTTAGTTGGACACCATTTTTATTTCCTTTTTTTTTCTTTTTTTTTTTTAAAGGTTACAAAATGGAATTTTGCTTTCAACAGAAGGGCAGATGTGGGAAGACATTTTGAATGTTAAACGTGGAGGATTTCCTCTCTTAAAGGGCTGTGTGACAACGAATCTTCCGTCTTCGTTGGCGGAAGACGTGATTTAGATCTCCGCTCGGTAATTGGACATTGTGTGAAGATGCTCCAGTGTGGAGCTGTGACATTTAAAATTCCCCTTGCGCAGGTGGCAACAGCGGGGTGGTGGTGGTGGTGGTGGTGGCGGTGAACACAGGGAGCAGCGTGTGAAGATGATGAGCTGCTGGCTGACAGACAGAACATGCAGCCCATCATGGATGAATATTGTATCAAAGACCAAAGAGAGATAAAAAAAAAATCAAAAAGGGTCTGATGAAAGATGAGTTTGAAAAGTTAGGAAAAAAAAAGGTTCTAATTTCGCCTCCAGCCAGAGCACCGTGGGCTGAAGTGTTGACTCGACCAGGACTGAAAATAAAGTCATCACATAATTCACTTGGCCTGCATGATTACACTCAACTGCCGCTGTTTTATTTGCTCAGTAAATACGTTAAGTAAAAAAAAAAAAAAAGCAGATTCACTGAAATGCTCAAAAGTTCCGGCTTTGCTGGACGACATCACCAGAGATGGAGAGCAGAAGGGAAGCTTCCGCTGCGGTGTGTTTCCCGCCCTGTGATGTGCCAACAGGTTTGCGTCACTGATTGCGTCTCGTGCGCGTGGACGAAGGTGAGCAGGCTGCACTGTGTTTCCCTGCGTCCGCGTCCCGGCCGAGTTTAGAGTTCATCGCAACGGTGCAGAGAATCTGAAGGTCGCATGAAGCAAATCTGAAATGGACTGAACTGCTGGTCTTGGACTCAAAGGGTGTTTTCACACACACACACACACACACACACACACACACAAACCAGTGCAGAGGGCGCGCAACGTGTCAGAATGATACATTGTTTCATTTTTCAGCCTGTACGTTTCGCATTAACACTCGTTTGTTTCCACACTGGTCCAGACACGGCGGCACTGGCAGGGAGTCATGTTTCCATGACGACCGGCCAGAAAAAGGACTCCTGGCCAGTCGGTCATGTTTGCGTGACTCCAGTTGCATCGCTGAAACTCTTGGACGTAACGCTGAACTTTAACCAATCAGACGGTGCACAAGTGTGCAGCGCATGTACGGCGCTGCTCATTTCATTCTGTATTGAAAGCCACTTTGGTGGAGAAACTTTCCTTCAGTTTTGGTCATGACAGACAACTGGGACCAGGAAAAATATTTGACACCTGTCATATATGTGATGTCACAAAGGGCACATCTCTCCCACATTAGTGCTGGCACTCTCAACAGCCAGGTGTTGGTTGAGAGATGTTCAGTAACAAGTTTGCAAATTTCGCAACACAGTTCCAGAATGTCGAGTGCAAAATGTCCTCTTCTGATGCAGAACTCATTTTTTGCTTTTTGTTTTTTTTCGCTTTTTTTCTTTTTTGTAATTGGTCAGATTATGTGTGAGAGCTTGTCGATGAGGGGGCCTCGTGTACCGGCCAAGTTTTAAAAGTTTAAACCAGTGGCAGTGTGCCTCCCTTTAATGTGCTGCTGGAATTACTTCATGTTGGCAAAGTAACACGAAGGGAACGGTTGTGTATCGTAACAGCGGCTGGAGCGACTGCTCGACTTGTGCGTCTCTCCGTCCATGCAGCGCGCTTTGTAAAAGCGATCATTTCCTCCCACTTGTCTCACCTGTGGCGCCGCAGCAGCAGTGGAGGGAAAACTGCCTCTTAGCTCGGCCCAAAGTTGTAATTTAAACGCCTGAAGTGAGTGAAATACTGTATATTATCCTCTCTTAACAAATGTAATGAGAATACACACCTTTGAAAATCTATACAAGTTACATGTAACTACTTATTTTACAGATTCAACCTTGAGCAGCTGAAAAGAAAATGTCCAACTGCTTCCCACTGGTCTAGGAAGATTTGAGGATTATCAATCGATTGATCTGTCTGTCTGTCTGTCTGTCGTTATAATTTCTGGCATACCGACATTTTTCTTTTTTTATAAAAGTCATTAGTCAGAATCCTCTCATAGTCTTTTTTCAGTCTAAAGTGGTTGTACGTGATGTACTATTGCCACTAGATGTCGGAGTTTCGCACTGAATAAACACCAAAACAAACCGACTCCCTGCACATCCTCAGCAGCCTCTTTGGTTTAGATTAGATTAGATTAGAGAGACTTTTGTTAATACAAAAAATGACAAAAATGACAAAAAACAAACCTAAACAATCTTTGATATTCACTTTTCATACCTAAAAGTAAACCTAGACTGATCTATGTACGCTATACAATACCTAAATATATTCCAAGACTGTATACTCTTGTACTGTATGTCACGATGTACTACGAATATAAAAAATGCAGTGGAAGCCTCCCCTGAACAAGCAGGAATAAACTAAATGTTGCAGCCGGAGGACGCCCCTCTTGGAGTTTTCTCTGCATCATGTTTCCGGCAAATAACAAGCTTTGTCATTTATTGACAGAGGTGGCGCCGATGGTTCTGTCTAGATCATCGTCTGTTAATCCTGAAGCGCGATAGGCTGAATTTGGCCCACAGCTCCTTTAAACCCCTGTCACAGGCTTTTGCCTTCACCTTGTTGTTGCCCTCTCGTCACCTTGTCACCGCAGTCTCCCCACTCGCAACTCATTTGCAAACAAGGCTTTACGCAGATATTCAATTTGTACCACTGCTGCGTCTGGGGAATTGCAGGCGAGGAGCGCGAGGCTTCCTTCTGTTTTTTGGAACGGGACAAGAATGTGGAAAGCAGGGCGGAGCGCGCACTTTGCCTTCGCTGAGTGTTAGAAGCACTTTTCAAAAATCTATTTCACAAACACTCTGTGCCTTTGTGGTCAAGGTAATGTTTTTTTACTAAACCACTCAAAGCTCCGTTCATGAAGTTTTCAGACATTTTCTCTGCGCTCAAAAATCTTTGCTCGCTTTGTTTGCGGGTTATTCATTTTTAATTATGGAATTTTAACATGTCGCACTGAGGAGGATTAGTTCACATGAAAAAAAACAGGGCCCTTTGTGGTCTTTATTATTTATTTTGTAATTCGAATAATCTTTCTTTGTAAAAATCCACGTTTAGAAATTGAAAATGTTTTATTTACCTTTTTTTTTTTTCCAAATAATAACAAGGCTAAGCTCCGATGCAGGGCTTCCTCGAGGTGTATGCAGAAGGCCTTAAATTGACCCGTTTCATACCGAAGTTCTCTGGAAGAATCCTATTAAAGCGAGAGTTCTTTGCTTTGTTTATCACAGCAGGATCGTGATGAGATATTTTGCTGCTGGTGGCAGCTGATTGGTCGGGGACAGGAGCTCAATTAGTTCCGGCACGAGCCGAACAATCTTCTGCAGAAAAGTTTACGGCAAACAGGGAATTGATACATCCCCATCCGCCATTCGCACTTGACCATACTGTCGCTCGAGTTGGTGGCTTTGGTATTAAAGTTGTGGTTATGAGCGGTTAAAATGTACAAAAATAAAGATCCACTCGAAAGTGATGGTTTTCATCTCCTATAATTGTGTAGCATAAAATCACGTCTCAAATATAATTGAAATATAATACTATTCTATATAAATTGTTCTTTTCTCTCTCTCTTTATTAAATACTGAGCCAGATCTAATGTGGACACTTGTTACAATGTGCAGCATGAAGCTCACTTTTATTCCCCTGGGATTAAACTATGGCTATTTTCCTTCATGACTTTGCCAATTTTTCCTGCTGTCGTTGTTGCTCTTCCGTCTCTTCACCTTTACAATCCCGTGTTCGCAGGCAGGTTTCCTATTGGCTCATGAAACGCCTCGCAGTCAGCGGTGATGTGACTTGGTGTTTAAATCAGCTCTTCACCAGTGTGACCCGTCTTCATGTTGTGGCCCCGCAGTAAATCTCTCCTGCTTGTGACATTTAGCGTGTGTGAACGTCTCTCTTGAAGTTCTATGAAGTTGGAAAAGGAAAAGTGTGTCGCTCCAAGAGTGTCATCACACAGTTTCACACAGGTGTCAGGTTATAACGTCTTTGGTTTTTCATTGTATACGTACTTGTGAGATTAGGACTCAGTGCCCTTGGTGACATCACAAAGTGTTGATTCCCAAAATGTGTCTTTTTTGTTTTTTGCAAAACTGAGCGGTCCGAAAGAAGTCGAAGAAAAAGGTGGCTTTTCTCATCCGATTGTTGACAGAATAGAGACACATTAAGGTTGGACAGCAATGATGAAGTAAACTTTGCTTAATGTGGAGACCTTTAAATACCATTTAGTCTAGTAGTCTACATTGAGACTCTTAAAACAGCAGACAGGGAGTCTCAGATCGTATCTCCGATGCGGTCTCCTATACACACTCCTCCCTTGTTGCCTCTAGATTCCTGTCTTGCCTCCAGGTTTAAAGACTTTCCTTATTTCAGCAGTATAAACGCTCATAATGAAACTGTCAGTGTTTCTCTTTGAAATCGGCCCTGGCTGCATCTGCATTGTCTGGGCAAACCGGAGCTGAGACGAAACCGGGCCTTTGATGTCTCTGCCTGCGAGGTTCTGTTATTAATGGAACCGCACCGCATTGTCTCGGCGGCAAATGTTTAGGATGACAGAACACAACGCTAATTACAAGTGAGGCTCGCCCGTTTCAAAGCTTCTGCAGCTGCTGCCGGATTTTTATTTTGTGTTTCCTTTTATTTTACTTTTTTTTTTTTCTTCTTCTTCTTCTTCCCCTGCTTCCTCGGGGAGTCGCTGCTGGTGTGCAGGGAGGCAAACATCTTTCAGGCCTATTAATTATTTAGTGCATGTTGCCTTCAGGATACTACGGTGAAATTAGTATGATGACGGCATTCTGGAACAAGGACACAATAAGTGTATACTGTATAGTTTTAATATATCTTCATCAGCACCGGAAGGCAGATTTTTGTTCTTCTTTTTTTTTTTAATCGTTTTAATGGCAATATAAGAATTTTTTGCTGAACTTGCGTTTCCATGCAAGTACAAAGACATTAAACAGCAGCATGACCAAAGGAACTTTGAGTAAAAGGCTGGGAGGGATCACAAAAGGCACTCCAGGTCAGAGAAGCGCCCTCCTCCAAGTGTGCGTGTGCACTCCTTCATTATGAATAAGCATAAATATTTCAAGGCCGATAACTAGCTCAACAAGCAGCAGAAAACAAAGAACGTTGCTTTTGTCTCATTGTGATTTCATAAACAGAAGACGGAAAGATGAAGAGTCTTTCTACATTTGCCATACAGTTATATCACACAGCCCCTTCCTTTAATCTTTCATCCCTGCAGAAATGGGGCGGTCAGGTGGAGGCCCCCCTGCGGGGAGACAGTCTGGGCCATGACACAGCAATTCAGTCTGCTCAACACATCACTCAGTGTTAAGTCAGAAAACAGCAGTAAAATCTGCTGTAGTGCTTCAATGTATTTGCGATATTCTGGAAGAACGTTGGAACCAGAGCGCTAACAGGCTAATGGCTAATTGAGCTGTTAACTTTTGATGTGTGTCACTGATGTTCTACTTTTCTCCCAAATCAGGTGAAATTCAATGTTTGTTTGCTTCTCTTTTTGGTGTTAAAACATACAGATCTGGAAATCTGGCCATTTCTGAGGTCACAAAGGGGATACCTCTCATTCGTAAAAAAAAATCTTCCAAACACGTGGATAGATCTCCAGCAGGAGGACAGTAAACAGAGGCCTACATTTTCAGGACATCTATAGAATGTCTCTATTTTTCTGTTGTCGCTTGATTTTGGAATGAAAAAGCATAAACTTTCACGTTGAATATTTAAGATATGTAAGATTGAAGTAATAACAGTTTCAGGGATCCATTCACCGGCTGACCATTTTTTTTGCTCAAGTCAATGACTTTGAAATAACTTGGCTGAGAAAAGTATGTGTGAGTGTCCCTGGTTGTGCTGGTGCCAAGTTTTTTACCAACAGTAATTTAGCAGCTCTCAGCATGTTAGTTTCAGGGAAGAGCTAATGTAGTGGGTGTGTCAGTGTGTGTGTGTGTGTGTGTGTGTGTGTGTGTGTGTGTGTGTGTGTGTGTGTGTGTGTGTGTGTGTGTGTGTGTGTGTGTGTGTTGGCAGCAGCTCATTTCACCGGGAGAGTTCTGCTGACCTTGGCATACTCAAGATTTCATCCCCACCGGTGTTTCATCCCTCCTTGCTTCCGTCTCTTTAGCCTCATTCTCTTGTCCTCGCTACACCCAAATCCTCTTCTAGGACACAACAGCAGCAACCTGTGGTCATTGACACGAAGGAACTGAATGATGGCGGCCCGAACTCATTAAAGAAATGAATAAGCGCAGAGAATAAACGGTCCCAAGAGGTTAGCCGGGGTAATTTCTCACAGGGCTCAACTCCAGACAACAACAACCGCCGTTGCCGTTCAACGTTTAAAAATTCATGTTTGACTTTTCCTGTCATCCTCATTTCTGCTGTGTCATGTCTGCAGGCTAAACCTTGCCAGAAATCTCATTATTTTTTAAGCCTTGATGCCAGGAAGGCAGAAATGCAGTGAATGGCAGAAGTACTTTCACTTGTCATCCTTCCAACTCTTCTCAAATACACATAACACAAAAAGTGTGACTCCAAATAGAGTTAAAGGTGAGATTAGACTTAAAGAAAAGACATTTTTATCATGTACAGTTTGCAGCATTGTGATATATGTGATAGAGAATGTAGCATTACAGCGCCTCCTGTGGGTGTTATTCTAGTCTAACCTGCATCTTCACTCCATTTTCTCCGCTAAAATTGTTGCCTAAACTGAAATTTTTCAGAAAACTACAGAAGAACTACTGAGGTGGATGTCCAGAGGCTGCAGTACTGTATTCACGCTCTCACTTGACACTGTCCACCAAACATGTCCAGCATCCTTTTTGTTCAGTGCAGGTTCACTGCTGCTACACTGGAGGGCTGCTGAGATCCTGCAGGGAGCCAGTTTGTTTTGGGGGAAATGCAGCAAAAAAATGACTGCATTTAGTGCTGAAATAGTTTCACATTTACCTTTGTCTGGCGTCCATGACACAGCCTGACACCCCGAGTCAATGTTTGCAGAAAAAAAAAAAAAATCAGATTTATGTCACACAGCTCTCTCCAGAGCCTAAAGGCAGATTTTGGAGGGCTGGCTGAACCCTCTGTTTATCACCTTCAGGTTTCTTCGTGAAAGCACTGCTAGTCTCCCTAGAAGCAGCTCAGCTTGTGTTACTTCCTGCGGTTCCCACTCCATCTTCTCCTGGGGCTTTTTAAGGCCAACCAGCAGAGGTGTTGCTTCCTGGTTTCATCACCAGCTGAAAGAAGCTGTTTCTGGAATCGAATGCAATTTTACGACGGATTTCAAAAAGCTTTCTTTTTTTTATTGGTGGTTGGCTAGCTATATGGGCAGGAATTTTCGGCGTTGAAATCGCAGCAATTCAGGGTTAAGCTCACTGTTTGCAGACGTCAAGCTGAAGTAAAAGGGGCTGAGCAGAAGTCGTTAACAATCCTGTTAAAAGAAGGCAACTTTTGACTGAGAGAACTCGAGTGCTGCTGCTTCACAGACATGTTCTCTTTCTGTGTGTGTGTGTGTGTGTGTGTGTGTGTGTGTGTATTTTACGGTGCTCCAGGTTGACAGCATTCAAAGCCGTTCTGCACTGCTGCTGGAAAACATCAGGCAAAAGGCAACGCGACTGAAATGCCAAAGCGTTGTTGTTTGTTGTTGTTGTTTTTCTGCCTGCTTGTCTGTTTGTGTTGAGTGTTCCCCAAAATGACTTGCCCCCTCCAACAGATGGCATTAATATTGAAAATTTCACAAAGCGGAATCTTGCCGCGTTTCCCATTACAACCCTTCTTAGGCTAATCTACCGGATAAAATAGCAGACAGCAGCATGGATTTTATCATTTTGATGAAATAAGCCTTTAATTCCAATTTTGCCATAAAGCGTTCCTGCAGATCCGTCCTTTCAGGAAATTCAAACCAACAATTACTGTTGCACCAGTCGCATTACAATGAAGGTTTATTCTTGCAAACTCTGCGCTGCATCACCAGGATCCGTTGCCTCGGTCTCTCTCTTTTTTTTTTTATAAATATACATGTGTTCTTGTGATACTGAGTCACTTTGAAGACAAGGCGTCAACGGGCGAAATGCATATTTCAAGTAGCCCCTTTGTAAATTCATCTTTCTTTGTTTCTCCTACTGTTTTAATATTTCAAGTACAGTCGGTTTTGGCTGTGCAATCGCGTCGCGGCAGCATGGAAGAAGAGCGGCGGCGCAAGAGCGTGACTGGTTAACAAAGAAGAAGGAAAAAAAAAAACAAAACAACCATGTGTCACCCACATGTAAAATAAGGAAAAAAATATTGCAGTGAAGCTCAATGTTCAATACGCGAGGGTTGACAGATATGCAAATCATCCCGGGGGTCGCTAACGCTGATGCGTTTGTGGCACTTTGTTATGCTTTCGCGGGCAACGTGTGAACCTGACGAAGGGGCTCGATATTCGTGTTTTTCAACAGACTGGATGATTACTAAGAATTAAAAATCGCTCGACGTCATCTGAAAGCTCTCGGGTCTTGCAGGTGAACTGGCTGAGGCAGATCTGAAGCTCACGGCACTGAGGGCTTCTCTCTGCTGCTCACCGACTTTAGAAAGAGGTTTTGTGGCTTCCTGTCCATTGCACTCCTCCTCAAACCAATCCTGGAACTCTGACTGATCAACATGCTTTGACTGGACAGGTTCGGCTCCTGCCAGCCCAATTGTGTGGCTGGCCCCAGCGGCCCTGCCTCCCTTTTTCTCCCGAGTGTCATCTGACTGGTTGGACACTGGAAGCCGGTTGGCCGTCTGATTGGAGGGACACCTGCCAAAACTTCCAGCCCTCTTAATCAGCACTCAGCTGGCAGTGCGCCTTTATAAGCCGCTGCAGCTCAAACGCGCGGGGAGGCAGGATGCAGAGCTCCAGTGCTCCCCGTGTTTGTGTTTTGTGTTTTTCTTGGTTTCGGACTTGGACCGGACCAGGCTAAGACCATGGTGTACTGACGTCGGACATCTAGTGAGTAGCCCCGTAAATGAGTTAGATGTTTAATTGTGATTTATTTAGCTATTTAGCTTCTTCTTCTTTTTCTCTTAGCTTCTTCTTCTTTTTAATCAATTTCTAACAAACCATCTCATTGCAAAAAAAGAAAGTGGGGTCAATCAATTTGTTTAACCTGCATTCATCCAGGTTGTAAAACTGCTGGGCCAACCAGCATTCAGATTTTCCGATGCATGAAGACGACACTAATGACAGCTGTAGCTTCTGCTTCTTCACCGACCCACTTTAAAAAGCACCCGTTAACTGGGCGCCCAGCTGGCAGGAGGAGATCTCTGACCCGTTACAGCACTACTTACTGGAGCCCGTAGCCCGGCTGCTGCAGGCGAGCTGGAAGCTCTTCTTTCTAGGTTTGAATTCCCGCGGTAGCAGCAGCAGGTCTCGGACGCCACATGCCGGGTCTGTGTCTTAGATACGGAGCAGAATAAAGCTGGAACAAAGTGGCCTCCAACAGACGGCGTGGGCGTAGCTGAACATCATGGCCGGTTGCTCTTCCCACCAGCTGCTCCTTCCTCCAGTGCGAGTGAAGGCGGCTGAATCTCCAAGTTATGTTATGGCACCACGTCGAAAACATGCGGTCACCCTCATGCCTGAGAGTTTTTGCCCCCCCCCCCGCCCAACACCCGTCAGAAACATTTTCTGATGGGTTGTTTCTGCCCCTCTGACCCAAGATTGACGTGTCCAATCAGTAAAACCGCTTGCGAAAATGCACCAGGTGCTGAATCACAATCGTCTCAGCAGCCTCGTGTTCATACAGGCACAGACTTCACTCTGACAGAAGGCATCGCAGAAGGTACCCGAGAATCTGGACCAGCGGGTCCATCATGCTAGTACTGATGGACCAATTCCACTCTCTCAACTACAACACTATTTAGTTTTAATTCAATTGCGCTATGAAACAAAGAAGCACTATTGGAGACATGCACGGTTTCTCTCGTCCTGAACCATGTTTTCATGATCCAAATTGACAGATGGTACACAGCATTAAAAGAAAAAGAAAAAAGAAAAAAGGAATAAGTCCATGACACACGCTTGAGACACGTGCTGACAGTCCGGTCTGTACGTCCGCCTTGGAACGCCATGAGTCATCCTGCCGTGCACTTACCGAACCTCTTCCCTCTGCGCTGTGTGTTCCAGGAGTGAATCTGCGTAGGCACCTATCAGCTCTCCAGGCGGGAAGCAGGCATGGCCATCACCTCACTTCCGGCATGGTAAGTCTTCCGCCTCTCAATTAGCTTGAACACGCTGACGGGTCAAGGAAATGTCAGTCGTCTGATGACTGCCATGGCGGGAAATGGATTTTGCAACCAAGACAATAGTTCCAGAATAAACCCTGGATCTTTTTTTTTTTTTCTGCCTTCCTCCCCCTCTTGTTTATCTTTATTTATTCTGAAGAGGAGGGAGGCAGTTGGCGCCGCGCGGGGAGATGTGACACGCTCAAGCCGTATTGCGCTTCCTCCCCAAGATTGCATTTATTCATAAAACTGCAGGTTGCATCAATACAGTGGGAATCCAAAGAAAATAGGTCAGCCGAATGCTCGCCTCTCCTCGCGCAGCTTCTTCAACTCCTGCCGCCGGTCACTGCAAATTAAAAATTAACGCTGCCTTCCACGTATCATTTTAAATTTGCCGTCTTAAAAAGACGGGAGGACAAAAAAAAAAAAAAAAGAAGAAGAAGATTTGAGCGTGCGAATATTGGCATTTCAGCCCCGATGCATCTTTAAGGTTTTCAGTCTGGAGCAGCCGCTGCCTTGTCCTTCATTCACCCTGCAACATTGAAGGCAGGTGGTTGAGGCTGAGATGTTGTTGCCACAGTAATACAACAGAGACTTTCTTCTGCAATCAGTTTTTAAATGTATTTTTGCTAAAAAGTCAAGTCCTATTTTTTCCCCCTCTTGGCTCCCAACTACAATCCAGCACAATCTGCTCTGGGCCGATTAAGTACAAACAAAGTACTGGTATCACGTTTTGGATGACTCTAAACTAAGGTTTTCTTAAAATGTTTGACTTTTTATAAACCCAACAACATAAACTTGAACCAGTCCATTGTTCTGTTAAAGAGAAAAACAAACATGATTGTTGGTAGAAACTCAAACTATTCCAGCATTTTACAACAAAACCTGTGTTGGAGTCAAGACACCTTTGGAATGTATGTTCCTTCAGCGTGTGTGTGTGTGTGTGTGTGTGTGTGTGTGTGTGTGTGTGTGTGTGTGTGTTTTTCCCCTTTTATAAAACGGTGTCAGCCTGAGCGACATTGATTATTAGATTAGGATCGTTCTGTTTGAATGTAAAGTCCAACCTTGGTCATCGTTCCTGGGTCAGTATGACCTGTGAATATTGCCTGAGGTTTATGGGGATCCTGTAAAACCCTGATTGCTGTCGGCTGGCTGACAAGATGGAAGCAGACGTTTCCGTTAGTGCCCCGCAGTTACGGGTATTGTGACGACCGTAAAAGTGATCGATGCCAACGGGATCTTCCCAGGCAGCTTGTGATTCCTCATGCACAAATATGATTGTGGGTGACAGGATGGAGGGTGGGGGAGGTGCCGACATTCATCTTTCTATCTGCTGAAAGGGAAAAATGAGCATGTACATTCAGACTAACGTGATGCAAAGATACTGAAAGGAATACAAACAGAGACTCTGAGGCACAAGCAATGGCACAACCTGCTACAATGGTGGCCAAAGCTGTGATTAAAAAGTGAACTCTAATTGGGACACTCCCTAACTTGCATGTACTTATTTTGTCGCTTGTCAACGTCCACAAAACAGCGATAGTCCTGCCAGGTCCTCGTTTGCTCAATGGCTGCTGAGGACGTGACGCAGCCGCTTTGTTTTGGTGAACATGCGGCGCAAAACTACGACATCTTGTGTCTATAAATCCTTTTGTCAACGGCTATAAAATGATCAGCCATCTGCTTTGCTGAAAACAAGGACGAAACCTGTTAGCAAGTCAGCCCATGAATGAGGAAAGATTGTCAAAGTCAATTTAAAATACACTTTAACTTTTTTACTTAGGAGAGATTAACTGCGATAATCTTTTTTCTCCTTGGGGATCCAAAAAAAATCAGGGACAGTGCTGAGTCATCTATTAAACATTAAATAAATGCATCAAATTGGCACACAGAGGCAAATGTGCGCCGCATTTTAAAATGGAAGAAACATTCATTCATCTTCTATACCCGCTTATTTCTATTCAGGGTCACGGGGGTCACTGGAGCCTATCCCAGCTGTTTTAGGGCGAAGGCAGGGTGGCACCCTGGACAAGTCGCCAGTTCAACGCAGGGCTGGAAGAAACATGTTTTCTACAATGTTTGCCACAATTGAGAGAAGCAAACAAGGGACTAAATAATTGTTTAGTCCCTTGTTTGGGCCGGCCGGCTCTGCTAATTCAACGACATGACAACATGTTTATTAAATATAAATAAATTACAACAAATAAACAGACTCTACTCAAAGCTAACTGCAATGTAGCTTCTGATGGAAAACCAAAGCAAAAGATTAGGACCAATAATCCACACACATACATGATATGTAGCAAAATAAATAAATAAATACAATGGTTTAAATTTGTAGCCGCTGTGTCATGTGACTTTGAAAAGTGTCCATTTCCATTGCCTACCTGCCCCTCTGAACAAGGTGTGATATGGACTCAGGTGTGTTTATGAGAGGTTTTTGTTTTTGTACTTTATATGTTAATTGCTCTCATGACTTCAAAGCAGGCAGTGAGGAGCCCTGCAGTGGGGAAGTACTTTTCTTCATTTTGAATCCTGTATAATTGATTGTTCATGCTCAGGACCTGCATTGTGACGTTCAGAAAACAAGTCAAGCAAGCCAGAGTCAAAAGTTTATTATTTTCTCCTCTTAATCCCTTGATATTCAAACACATGTTTTATGGAAAACATAAAACTATGCTGAACATACGACCACTGCCCGTTCCCACAAAATGGGAACATGTGCCGCACCTCGGCTGGGACCGATTGCAAATTAAAAGTACAACGCAAAACGACATAAAAGAAACCTGCATTGCAGTAACAAAAATGCTGTAATGACAGCAGCCCGTATCGCTGCGTTGATTGACGGTCCTGGACCGGAGTTGAGCCGAGGACACGTCAACGTACAAAGCATGAAATAAAACTGCCTCTACAACTGCGCGTCAATCAGCAAACACATTACCGGCGGCGACACCCCGGTCTCCCCGGCTGTAATCCCAATCTCCGCTCTCTACGGTGGCCTCGTATCACCGCCGTCCACCCTTCCCGCCGCCTCGTCGCTCATGTTTTGTCACGGTCCGCCGCCAAAGCCCCAGTCTGGTGCAAAAGTTATTTTGCCACCGGCGTACCTGTGCCGTGGCGCGCTCCATGTCATCGCTCTGATGTGTCAACGACGGAGGAAATGATTGGAGATGCGAAAAGTGCCAGGTGGAGCAGAGTTTGGATTGCAGCGGCATTCAAACTTTTCTTCCTCGGGAGTGCGATTGTCCATTTTGAATGTGTGTATTTATTTTTAAGGCTAAACGTGTTATGAATGGAAACACTCCCCTAATCTTCAAAATCTTTGTAAAAGCTCTCATTTAATTTAGAGAAGTGGTTCAACCAATCAAGATTCAGTCTGGAAGGTAATGCCAGCAAGTTAAGATGGTAGCTGGAGTGTAGCTAGTTTTGCACAGACTTTCTATCACCCCTGCAGTTTGGGTGACAGGGGTGCTGGAACCTTCCCCAGCTGTATTGTGGTCAAGGTGGGGTTGCACCCTGGCTGCACGCGGCACATCTACAGACAATTAAGAGTTGCCAATTAGCCAGTGCGCCTGTTTCTCTGGACTGTGGGAGGAAGCTGGAGTACCTGGAGAGAACCGGTTCAAATGCAGCCAGGGAAGTACCGGGTGTGGGAATCAAACACGGAATCCTCCTGCTGTGACACTGCTAACCAGTGCACCACCTTACAAGCAAGAGGGGATGGTGGATAGCCTTGCACTGTTACTCACTCGCTCAACCAGCGATCTAGATATCTGATAGGCTTCCAAAGGCATCTATATATCTATTTATCTATATGTCTGTCTGTCTGTCTGTCTGTCCCTTAAAAAAAGGCTCTTTTCCAGATATAAACACAAATTAAATCCAATGGGCTTTGAGAAACCTTACATCTGGGTTTTGAAGCTGTAATGATGCACCGCCTTCCATTATGTTGGCTTTGCTGACATCGATCTATTTATAAGCTTTGTGCAAAGCTCATATGGGCACCTTTTCACAGCAAAATTGGATTAAAAGCAGTCCTAATGCAGCTTGAGGGAAAAAAATTCCGGCCACTTTCGAAAGGAGGGAGTCAATCAACACTGGCAGTCTCTCTTTAAATGTCACTCACATCACAAACGCGCCCAAGAATCCCCCTACAAAGCCCAGAGCTGCAGCCTGTCTGTGAGGTTCTTGTCAAACATTTCCTACAACATTTCATTTCACCGCCCCTGCAGTCCGGTGACGCATGATGCAACCTGCTTCCTTTTCTTTTATATTTTTTTCTGCCCATATCTGAAGGGGCACAGATAGTTTCCTCACATCTTTTGTGAACCTTTAGTAAAAATAACAACCAGACATAAGCGTGAGTGCTTCTTTGTACCAAGTATTTTTTTTCTTTTTCTTTTATTAATGTCAATTAAGGTCAATTAATTTTGTCTGCATTGCAGTAAAGACGGTACAACGAAAACCATGACTGCTAGTCTTGCAGCATGGAATTCAGAAGCAGCAGCAGATCTACTTGCAGTGTCTAAGGTTTTATGGCACCTACGATTTAAACGTTAAAAACCGCCCTTAAAAAGTGTGAAAACGCATCTAAAATCTGGCATTCCAGCATCGCTGCCACCTGCTGCACACTCGCTGAGATGAGTTGACGGCTCATTTCTCTTTTTTTCTTTCCCCCCCGTTCCCTCTACCAACACTTGACGAGAACTTCCCAGCAGCAACACCACCAGGTGTCCTGCAGCAGCTGTGCAGTCTAATGTTCCGCATCAGTGACTCTCCGGAGGTAGCTGACAGTTTGCGCACATCGTCGTGTGAGGAGGTGCTAGCCCGGGAGATGCGTAAAGCATCACGCCGATCAGCAGGGACGACAGACGGTGGAAAAAAAGAAAGAAAAAAAAAAAAGAGAGGTTTTATTGCGCAGCAGCAGACAAAAAAGGAGATGGCAAGATGAAAGAGCCAGAATTAAGACAGGCAAACGGGCACTCTTTGATGCTAGCGCTAACAAATCCATCGGCTAAAATGGTGGCCTGAAATGTATTTACTCAAGCAGATGCAGAAGAAATCCTCAGAGGAATGTCCTTTCCCTGCTAATTCAATCATCTCAGTGTCGCTATTTTTGGGTGCACATGTTGTGCAAAACTATGACATCTAGTGGTGAAATGATCTCATGTTACCGTCTCTCTCGGCACAGCTCACTGTGTTCATGCAGTCGCCATGGGGGGTCTCTGGGATTTGCGTCTTCCGATGACTAATGGTGGTCAGGCTGGAGCAGCTGAATCATAATCTCAGACTTTTTTTTTTAGCAGTATAGACTAAGAAAAGAAGATTAGTCAAGAGTGTGTTTTTCTTCAGCACGCCACACCACACGATGTTCAGCGTCCCATCTGTGTCATATCGCTTCAGCGTAACTTGGAACTATAACTCGGAATAAGTTGAACTGGCACGTAAAATTCAAGTTCTCACATGGAATTCAGTCCTACTGACGATCCTTGTCACCGGGGAGCCGCTGAGAAAGGACAAACTATTATCCATGTGACGGCGCCGCTGTCAGTTTCCTGCCGCTAACTCGTGACGGCAATGACGAAGTGGAGAGTCCCTCCGCCACTTTCCTGTCCAATAAACTGCAATTACGCGGACGGCCAAGCCACATATTGACAACGGCGAGCGGCGGAGACCCTCTTATCCATTACTGCAACGACTTATGGTGGAACGCAGGTGATGCGTCCTCCGGGGGGCAGTGGTGAAAATTACCCAGTGGAGAGACGTTTCACCTGCACGTCCGTTATTGTACGTCATCCGTCCTTGAGGAAATTCAACAGCCTCCCGTCCTGCGCAGTTATGAAACCACATCAATATTCGTTGCATGAGAAACAAATGGGCGGATAGCGGATCGGCTATTTGTCGCGACTAATCTGCGGCGTTTTTTTACCAGCAACTTGTCTGTTTTTTTTGTTTTTTTCTCTCCCCTCTGAGAACCTATTCATCTTTCTAAAGCCATGTGAATTACACTCCCAGGCGCATTTGTATGTTTTGTCGCCGAGGCTATAAAAGGGAGCTGACAGCGGGGACTGGATGGCTGACATTTGAGTGACGGCAGCGTGTTGCAGAAGAGAGGCGAGGAGTTTATCTGAATATTCAGTGCCAGGATTAATCCGCGTTCACTCCAAAATACACTCAAACGTGGAACAGAGGGGTGGGGGCAGGGGGGTGGGGAGGGGTAAATATTAGTTTATTGAGTTTGAGCTAATTGAAGCACATTGTTGAACATCCACGCTATTACCGTGTGCACCAGACTGTTGAAAGAGAGTTTGATTTTGTTCGAATATTGGATTTCGACGTTTTCCCCAGTTGACTTTGGGTAGCAGCCAGATTCCAAACACATAAACCCAGGCTTTTACAAAAAGCCTGCATTGAATATTTTACAGATTTATTTATATTCATATCTTTTAATTTCAGTGACAGTCTTTCTAAGTCGTTTGCTGGCTCATGGGGAGGAAACTTTCCACACATGCAAAGGAGGTCAATGGCAACATACTTGCACTCCATGAATCGATCGGAGGTCCACACAGGTCCCTCTGAACCCCATGACATGAGACTGGTTGCAGAACACGTATGGATCTATGAATTCCAAGGGTCAAGGGTCAAAGAGGGCAGAGCGGGAACTTATTGATGCAGAAATCAGCTGTGAATCGGCTCGGACATGTCAAACAACAGCAGGGTCCTGGTTCTGTGTGCGGTTCTGCATCGGTAACAGTGCTGGTGTTAAAACACCCAACTGGCCGAGTCCAGGAGTTTGTTGGGTGGAAACTGAATGTCTCTAGAATCAATGCAAACAGTCAGATGTGTAAAAAATGTATGAAATGCAGCAGTCAAACATAAACAAGAGTGAGGGATGAAATATGTAGATTAGTTCAAACGGAAACACTGATGACTCAACTGTGATGCAATTAGAGGTTTTGAGAGAAGAAAAAAACACGATGCAAGTACAGATTTATTTTGGAGGGCATCGTTAATTTTGCGCATCTATTAAAAGATCTTTGGCTGTTTGTTCAAATGAAATATGTATATGTTATGATATGCTTTTTATAATGAATAAACAAATAGAATACCGCCCTAAAACACCCTATTTTATCCACCTGATCCTTAGATAGTAACACCACACCTCTACACACAACTGGCTGTTTATCACGTGAAAAAGTCCTGGGGCTGTTTCCTGTTTGTAGAAGGGAAAATAAAGGTCATGCAATGAGTGCCTTACTATGCAAAACTCCACCTCGGCTTTGCGGCGCTGCAGCTTTAAGCAGTCCTGGTGTCAGCGAGGCTGAGCTGCACTGGGCTGTCTTGCTTACTCCCCACTGCTGCCTCCTGGCTCCACATCCTGCGCCTGTGATGTTTTAACAAGAGTCACGGCTGTTCCCTCAATGAACTACACCATTGAGCAGAAACACCTTATAAGTGAGATGTAAGGGCATCTCAGTCGACCGTCTAAGTTCTCCAGTCTCTCAGGCCATTGCTCTGTGTCTCATTTCCCCGAGTATTGATGTCTTTAAATGAGCTTTCCGAGCGCCTGCAGGGAGCGGATCCTGTATGGATCGCTGTCGGGATGCTGGGACACAGCTGACTGACACAGCTGACTGGCACAGCTCGACGGTGTGCCCACGGTCCTTCGCTCGAAAAGCAGTTTTTTCCCCCTTTTCATTCGGATGGAAGGGTTATATTGACGCTAAATGGTCAGGGGGTAAAAACACGGCACTGGTAGCCCTCTGTTTGCAGCCTCCTGCTAGAACTGATTGCATTGTCAAATATGTGCCAAAACCTTCGTGGCACTGTTGTCACTGACTGTCACCACATGTGTAAGTGCCCTCTGTGACATCACGTAGGGCACGTTTTCAGAAATGTATGTTTTAGTGCAGTGATTTTCAAAATGGGGGCACTGCAGTCCGCAGATTATTGCTAGAAAATGTTACTAGATTGAATTTAGCATAAACTGGGACCCGTAAAATGACCACATGGGATTATGTGCAACAAAGGCTGGAGATATACTTGCAAAGTGCAAACTACAAGAAATAATTAAAAAAAAAACATTATTTAGAGGGGAAAAAAAACCCCACAAACAGAATTCAAATCTTTTCACCGGCACAAGATGGTATCGGCAAACTCCCGGGAAGGAGAGGAATGAGGCAGCCTGCGAGACAAAAGCCAGCGACGACGCGGGACAGCCTCGCACTCGTGCGCGCTGGTGGATAAAAGATGCCGTTTTGAAAAGGGAAAGCAGCGAGCAGAATGGTGCTGGGTGGAGATAAACGAGAGCGGGCAAGATACAGAAACAAAAAAGAAGAATCAATACCGTTGTCTGCAGCAACGGCCAGGCGACTGAGTGAAATGGATGGAGAGCAGAGAGAGAGAGAGAGAGAGAGAGAGAGCGATGGTGCCTCACATTTGAATGCTGCTGTGGACCGCCTTTGATGGGTTCCTCAGCCGGACTGCACAACAACAACAACAGAAAGAAAAAGTATCTCTGACAGGCCACACTGTGTGTGCCGACTGTGAAAATAATCCTTTTTTGCATGTATGGCTGGAGTGGATGTTCTGTTTTCTCCCCTGATAAGGGCTCTTTGGTATTTTGTGGCAGTCCACAGGGAAGGTGGTGGTGCTGGTGGTGGAGTGTGTGGTGGGGGAGGCGGGGAATGAGAGGAGGGATGAGGGTGAGGTTCATCTCCAGCCACTCAGTCTGCGGGCGTGTGGCTTAAAGGCGGGACCCTGGACCTTGAGGCGTCATGTCGAGGCGTGATGTATTGTCTGTCACGCGCACACCCCTCAGATGGAGCGATATGATTAAACTCCCCAACGTGGAGCTGAGCTCGGCCCATGGCCTCCTGTCATGCATAAAGCATGGTGCACGTGCAAAAATATTGGTCTGAAGGCTCTCAGCGCGACACAGATGTCACAGTGATGGTTCAGTCCGTGCTTGAATTTGAATTTTGGAAACCGTGTAATCATGAGTTTCATGGATGAACATAATTCCGACTTGCCCATGCTAGCCCATTTATTCCACATACGTGTGGTGTCATCCAATTACCTTGAAGACTTGGCGCTCCAATTTGATTGAAAATGGTTGCATCATGTTCTCTGCTAGAATATCCACTTTAGCCTCCTCGTTAGCGTCTCCTTAATTGTCCTCTTGGACACGGCACCTTCTTTGGAAACCAAAGTGTCTCTTTTGGCAAAAGAAATGTAGTGATTACAGCCTTGCTCTGGGTCAAAATGTGCTATCAAGTCCACAGAGGCCCTACAGCCTGGCTGCCAACTCCCACTGGAATGGGAATTTGTCCATATGAGACACTCGAGAACGGTGATGATTGTGAGATAAGGGAATCTCACCAGTACCCCCGTCAACATAGCGGCAAGTCGCAAATGGGAGAAATTTCAACCCTGGGTGAACCTTCTCTTTAACTCCCTTCAACTGAACATTAAGCAAAGGCGCTGGTTGTCCACCCTCACGGCACGAAATTCAAATTCATCGGTGACCGGCGGGCGGGCGGGCGAGCGGGCAGTCGGTCGGTCGGTCGGTCGGTCGGACGGACGGAGGCGGAATTTCAAAGAAAGCGTAATGGTCTCAGCCAGCAGCGTGGGAAGACTGAGAGTGATTGCGCCAGAGAACAGAAGTGAAGTGCTCGTCTGCAGACGCTCGCGGAGCATTCGGAAGAACTGGGCCGGCTGGTCGGCGGTAATTAGTCAACGAGGCCGGTGGTTCAGGGGGCAAGGCGGTCGCTGGCTTTGCCTTCTTAAAAGAAATGACAGACGGTTATCAGCAATTACCCCGCAGAAAATTGTGCGGCTTTCTTCTTTGAGACAAAGAGGGATGGATTGCACGCGGCGTGAAGAGATAGCCTCCACCACAATGGGCTCATTGCCTTGACAATGAGGTGTCACGGAGAGGTCTCGCGCTCGGACGCTTGCCTATTCCTTCGCTCGATCGCTCGCTCGGCCTGTTAATTAATCTCGCCAAGAAAAGGTTACCGCAAAATTTATTTTTTTGTTGTTTTTTTTTTCTTTTTCAGTCCGAAATGCAACTAATTCAAATGAACAACACCTGCAAGCGTAGAAAAAGTCCGTAAAATTGCCCCCCAAAGTATTTTTGTCTCGCATTAATGGAGAAGCAAAGCAGCGTTTTCTGTTTTCGTGAATTGTGTGAACCTCCTGAGCCACCTGACATTTAAAAAATGAGCTGAAAATCATCTCAATCATATTGCCGTTTTTTTCGGCCCCCGCCATTTACAGACAGGCTAATGAACTCACCCCTCAACAGCCAGAGATTGTTGTTGACGTTTACCTCCTCTGACTTTGAGACGGGCAGTAGGGAGAGAGAGGCAATATGCACATTAATGAGCATGTCACGCGAACGGCGGCCAATTAAAACGACACGTTTGGGCGCCTCGTTCTGCGACGCCCTCGCAGCGAATCCGAAGGACTGCGTTACTTTTCAATTACCGGATTTTGGTCCGTCTGGGAATTGTTCTGGAAAACGTCTGTTGGAGAAAAAGTTGCACATTGGTTTCCCTTTTATTTTTTCTTCGTTATTACTTTATTTTTTTTATTTTTTTTACCTCAAACTTTGAACCAGGAAGAGAGTAGAGAGTGTTCTCCCCCTTTGAGGTGAGACGGAAAAAAGGCTTTCATCAGCCCCTGTGTGGGCTAACCTTAAATTCTGGAGATCAAGGCAGCGCGTTTGAAGATCCGGCGCTAATGGCATTGTTAGCCGCGCCTTTGTTGTTCATTTAGTGGCCCTAGTGGGGAATATCTGCGCTGATTACAAAACCCACGACTTATTTGTTCATCACACAAGAGTAGAAGCTTGTGTGATGCTGCGGCAGCAGCAGGGCACCTTTTTTTTTCCAGGTCATATTGCCACAGCCAAGGCTTCAGAAAGAGGAAAATTGGCTGTGTGGGGTCAGCAAAGCCTGAAATGATGATGATGATGATGATGATGATGATGTCCAGCTACTGTTGGAGCTTTTCCTTGTTTCAACAAGCCCAAAAACCTCAATATCTCAAATGTCTGTTATGAGTGTAGCGACACAGTGCGCACAAGAATGTTAGTGGGAATTCAGAATACCAGCTGGAGTTCTGATGTATCTCTTTTTTCTTTTACACTTTTGAATAACAATGTATATATGTACATACATTTTCCATCTTTTCTATTTCCTTCACGTTCCTTGTCTGGGACAGAAACACCAGAATCAAATTCCTAGTACGCTTACACATGCCTGACAGTAAAATCGGATTATTTTAAAATAAACAGACTTTGTGTAAATTTTTAATCGTAAAAAGTCTTTGAACGTTTCTGCCCTTTTATCCTGCAAAGAACTTTCTGCCAGTTGATTTGGTTGGATAATTCCGGCTATCACATCCATCATTTTGAATTGCACTGGGAAGTGTGTTATATATTTTCTTTTTTCATTTTTTCCCCCTTAAAATCCACTTCCTGAAACCCCCATCAACCAGCGGCGGCGGCGTATCCGGCGGGATTGAAGTGGCAAGAGTTATTGTTGCAAAATGGCAGCAGGACCAAGTCTGAGAGGCGAGCGAACTCGATGCCGGGACGGAAAAATCCATAAAGGAAGGAAATTGTGCAGTTTTGTAAACCTGTGACAGCTTTATGTTTCAGAAGTAAGGAAACAAAAGGGTTGACATGAATGCATCTCCAGGCTCTGAAGCAAATGGATGTTGTGGGTTTGATTATTTTTATCCGTGAACCTTTTGCTGTGCCCAGAGGTATAGAGTGAACATTTCCTGATCTGTCTGCCATCATTTTTTTCTTTTTTTTCTTTTGAAGTTTGAAATCCACACGTTGGGTTTTACATCTTTGGCACTTTGTTTGCTCATCATTTTTACCCTCTCCACATAAGATTTACTCCAACATGTGAACATATTGAGATTTTCCTTGATTATCCCATCACAGGGAGAGTTGTTAGGATGAGGATCTTTGTCAAGTTTAAATCATCTGCTGACTTTGCATTTGTTGTCACACCCGAGTGTCAATTCAGGCCGCAGTGAGAGTCGAGGCTTGCAGGGGTTCTAAAATCACAGTGTGTTGGTAGGGGGGGGCTAAAGCACAAACAAACTTTCCACTGTGATTAATGGACGGGAGAACAGAATGTTGGGTCTGACGCCTCACATGCATCATCCTCCACATTGGAGCTCCATGTTGGAAACAGCTCCTTCTTCTCTTTTTAACTGGAGGGGGATTTAAAATATTGACGAAGGTTTGAACCTTTGAATCCTCACATTTGAAGCCCCGAGCGATCGAGAAGGTCTCTCTATCGCTGCCCCTATAGTTCACCCAAACACTGCTGAGTTAATCATTAATGTATTGGAAAGTTTAGTTGTTGGACTCTTGCACAGATTTTCCCCTTTATTGCAGCTGCAGCTGTATTAGTCATAATTAGCACGGCTAATTTAGCTGACAAACACGCTCCAGTAACGAGCCAACGCCGGGAATTATTGTGCTTCTCAACTGGATAATGACTTCAAAGTCGTCATGGCAGAGCTAGATGTCACGAAAGGAACAACAAGGACAGAAAAAGAAATTAATCAAGTGAGAGTAGAACAAATTTAGCATAATGGTTTGCACAATTTCAAATCATTCAAATTGCAACACATAGCATTAAATTTTGCATTAAATTGATTTTAAATTGGTGTTTTTGGAAGAAAATACTTTTCCCCCACACCATCTGATTCCACCTGCCTCACAAGTTTCAGTTGTTTTTGGATTATTACAACATCAATGTTGGTTTAGTTCCCTGAGTGTTGCATGGTAATGGACTTTTTCTGCTGCTCCATGCTGTTTTTTTTCCCCCCTCCACAACTTATCATCTTATGTGGTAAATTGCTTTTAACCGCGGGATTATTTCTGCTAAATGATGCAGTCAGCGCAGCCAAAAGCTCAAATCCAAAGGTTGTATAAAGAGGAAGAACTACTGTGTTCCCCGTTGTTGCTGTTGTTATGAGAACTGGAGCGCAGCCGTATCGGTTTTCAGTCACGCCGCTATTGATCACGGTGGGCCATAATTTACTTTTGTCCCTCGGTGAGCTCTTCTCAGCCCATTAGGCTCGACTCACTTCTCCACGGCCTACAGTGGGTCCAAACTCCGTTGCGAGCGTTCGCCTCCTTGTCAAAGCAACCAAATGAAGGGATGGACGTTATTGGTTCCATCATTATTCTTCATCTTCCCACCACCACCACCTAATGATCTCTGCAGAGGTCTGATTGTCAGCTGGGCAAAAGGCCAGGCCGAAGCGATATGTCTCCGGCTACGACAGCGGAACAAGCGACGGCATGTCGGATTGTTTCGTCCCTTCACCTTCTGACATTCATTACGAAGTGGCGCCCCCCGCAGGTCAATGAGGCCGGAAGTTAATTTATTTTTCAAAAACATTTGTCAGAAGTAAAGGGGTTGATGGGTAATGCCATCGATAAAACACATCCAGATATCGCAGAATAACATTTTCCTTTTCCTTTTTATAGACGCTATGTTGTATGCACAAGTCCCAATCGACCAACTCGTTCAACACTCGTCACTCATCGTCCCTATTGACTCATTCGCCGGCTCGCCCCTGCTGCCGCTGGCTAGTTCACCAAGGAGAACAGACCGGACGACAAGTCGCTATTGTGTGACTGCTATCTGAAGTGGTTTTTGTATAAATAAATCAAGTTGATGGTTGTTGTAGACGTTTGGGAAAAGCTACAGCTCCGGTTTCTTGTTTCAGCACGGCTCCCCGGGTTCTCGTGCGTGCACAGGGATTTACACACACTCTGGCTCACTGACTCAGAGACTCGGATAACTCAAAAACCCTGATTGTTTGAAATTGTTATGCGATGTAGACAGTAATGCAACAGTGGCATCACGGTTGCATCCCGACGAACAATGTGTATTATTAGTTCCCTCTACTTTCACTCCATATAACATTTTCTTAACAGTGGCCAAAGCACCAGTGGAATAGTTGCATTCTGCCATTTTGTTACAGTTCTGCATTTAGTATAATTCGAGGGTTACAGGGAACATACCAACTAGTTTTATGTCTCACAACTTCCGTGTGTCAGTACAATCTGTATGACGACGTTCCCCAGCGGGTGCACGCACAGGACATATTTAAACACTTGTCTCTGAACAAATTGCCCCAAATCAAATATTTAGCAGATTTAGACTTAGACTAAGGGGTCAACATGTAGATTAGTGTATAACCAGTCATTATAATCCATCCACCTTCCATACCCGCTTCCTCCTGCTCTCAGGGTCGTGGGGGTCTGCTGGAGCCTCTCTCAGCTGTCTCAGGGCGAAGGCTGGGTTAAACCCTGGACCAGTCGCCAGTTCATCGCACGGCCACATTGAAAGACAGACAAAGACATACACTCATACACACACATACACACACATACAACTTTGAGTCGTAAAATAGAAACAATTTGGTATTGGAATTACTGTCATAAAACAAAACAAACAACTTTTCGCAAAGCCATCTGCATTACTAGTCCACAATAGACGCCTCCCAGGCTAAGACTTTAAGTCGTCCTCGGCACAAATTAGTTTCCTTCTCTGGCGAGCGTCTAATAGATGGAAAAGAGCTTAGAGTCCTCCCAGTTCCGATCAATACTTTCTTGCTGTAAAGCATCCCCGGCCAAAATGGCATGAGAGTGGCAGAAAAGTAAAGCACTGACAAATCAGGAAATAAATTGGGCTCCTCATTTGGATGGACTAAAGCCCTCCCCACCCACGTGTCACTCAGAGAGTAGCAGGAGAAAAGGTCACAGTCCTGCTGCCTTTTCTCACTGGCCGATGCCCGACTAAATAAGAGGCACATTTTGACAAAGTAAACCAAATGAATGGAGGGTGGATGGTGTGTGTTGGCAGTGTTAATGGATATATAGGGACAGGTGAAGGATGACTCAGTCTGTCCTCGTCCTCAGGTGTCGGAGTTCCTCAGTCCACTTTCCATCAAACCTTTTAACGTGTAGTTTGAAGAATCTAATATTAGAACATTTATGGAAACGTTGAAAATTGAATGATATGCAACTAATAACTGCAGACAAGAATCATTATTTCAGTGTTGAATTTACGGATGCGACATATAGTGATACTGAAAACTAAAATGGATTTTTGCATTTCATGAGTGTCTATGATGGTTGCAAAATAAATGAATAAATGAATCTCCACAACTGGTAGAGCATAAAGGCAGCGTTTCTGGATGTGTGCCAGGTTAGCAGGTGGCTTTCTTTTCTTTTTTGTTTTGGTGCCCGAGAGATCCAATCCCACATCGATCCACAGTTTAAGGTTCTTGTCAAGAAAAGCCTTTACCACGTCCTGATAGTACCTTGTCAGGGATGTGCCCAGCAGACTGAGGAGATAAAGGAAGGCAGGAAGACTGGAGCTAAATGCATTTACGGTGTGTTTAATGAAAGGGAACTCATATGAACAAGAGGCAAAAAGTTTTTGACTCAAGATTAAAGAGAGCAAGTCGTGAAACAGGCAGGAGATCTTTTAATGGGGGAAATGAGAGCAGATGCAAGAAAATGTTGATTCCATCAGCCCGACGTCTGAATTGAAATCTCCAAATCCTCAAGCCGTGTCTTTGGCGGGTTTACGCCACAGGATGCCCAGTTCTCTGCAGGAAAAGTTTCATAAGCTGTTCATACATTATGCATCAATGGCATCCATTTATCATAAATACTAACAGGCACAATAAAAGACTGGACTTTATGCAAATGTCCCATGATGCAATCGGTGTGTTGTTTACGACTGTTGTTACCATTGCGCTTGCCAAGTGGAGTTTCCTTCCAGCACCGAGAGGCTCCGCAGTCTCACAGTCTGTGACTTCATATAGTTTGCCCAATTAAAAAAAAAAAGGCGGTCTGGGGGGCGTGAATCAAGGACTTTCTCTCCATTTTTGTTACACTTATGTCCAAAATTGTTGCAAAGTGCGCAATTAAATGCGTCTAGAATGGAAATGGAGATTCGGAGGGAGGGAGGCAGCATCTTCAGCTTTACATGGAGCCAACATTGGATGTGGAGCTAAAACCGACAGCTAGCCAACATGCCTTTGCCGTTTGTTAGCTTCCAGGAAGTGTGATTTACAGGCACGCTGGCAGTCATTCACATTTTGCTGTACTGACAGACAGCTGATGACGTCTCGTCCGCGATGTTTTCTTGGTTTCATATATCTCCATAT
Organism: Nelusetta ayraudi; assembly: GCF_046127955.1. Taxonomy (NCBI): domain Eukaryota; kingdom Metazoa; phylum Chordata; class Actinopteri; order Tetraodontiformes; family Monacanthidae; genus Nelusetta; species Nelusetta ayraudi. The sequence continues at coordinate 9,378,841 of NW_027466055.1, read as the reverse complement.
AGACTAATTAAAGGACACTATGGCTTTCCCTTTTGTTTTGAAGGCTTCACAGGCTTGTATTTGCTGGTACATCCAGTCACACCCTTAGTTTGAGTTTATTTGTGATAAGACGACGTGCATTTACTTGACTGCTCACTATAAATAACTGCATTGGTAACAGCCAGCCGTGTTTCACAAACACTGCGCCAAGTAATGCCGTTTGTTTAAATCTAAGCCATTTGACGAACAAACAGACAATCGATCGTGCTGCAAGTCCTCTTCTTCCAGTGTCTGTGCTGATTTACAGAGAGCCGCCATGAAATGATCATTCACGCTCGTGGAATGAATTGCTTACACTACGAAAACAGTGGCACCCCCTTCAGTTGCATATATGAACCCAAAGGGGAAGGCATAACATTTTTAAGTAAGTCATGTGAATCAAGCTGGAATTTTTCAAATCACAAGTACCAATTGTAGTACAAGTATTGGCTCATCACATTTTGATGTATGTATGTACCTTTTTTTTTCCACCAACATCAAAGTTTTCTTTTTTCCAAGATGCAAACTAGATGTGACATTGATAGTTCACTTGCAGTATTCCACAAGGTTTGTGTGCACCCATAAAGGTTTGGCTGGGTTGATGAGTCACAATCCGGAAGGAAGAGCTGTGTGACAGTAACACATTGGTTCTTCTGTCTTGGTGAAGTTTTTTTTCTTTTCTTTCTCCCCCTTGCTGTGATGTCTGCTGCTCACGTGTTCTTGTAATTACAACATATTATCTCTCCGCTGCTGAATGGCTCTTCTTGACCCAGTTCGCTTTGCTCCAGTGTCTTTGGAGTGAAAATGTGCTCACGTGAGACTTTCCAGAGTGTCAGTGAAAGACTCGGCACACGTGTTTTAAAAGAGGTAACGTGGCGGAAATCTGAGAACCGTCTTCACAGGCCTGTGTGCGCCATAAAATCAGAGCAACGCATCTAAGCTGAGTTTTCCTTTTATCGCTACGCTAACCTCCAGCGGCCTCTTTCAGAAGAAGCGTCTTCACGGGCAAACACAAATTCAGTTCGCCGTGCGGTGATAAGCCAATTGATTTTCACCTGGCAGGAAGGAAGGCGGGAAGCACGGGACTCGTCCGCGGAGCACACTGAATCAATTCAAGACTTAAGGACAAAGAACTTTGAGTCGCCCTGGCAGCGTCTGACATCTGCGGAATCTGGCCGTGACTCGGGCAAAGACGCGCATGTCGCCGAGGAAGACAAAGAAATTAATTAAAAGGGGGAGGCGGATAACATCTTGACACTTCTGCCAACGCCGACAAGATCTTTATCTGCGAGATGAATGTTTGAGCTGGCGCCATGTGATTGGCCTGTCCTGTTTGACAGCTTGCAGGTGCCGAAGACAAAGTCTTCGCCCGGCTTCGCGTCCACTCAAAAGGGTTTAATTTGGCAGCTTTCCTTCAGTTTTCCATCAACCGTGACACGTGATGATGAGCCCAGATTACCTCACTGTATGGTCCAAAAGATGGCTGCACACTTTCTTCAGTGTTCTTCCCAGGTTGAAGGAACTGGTGAGAAACAAAGATGTTTGTTCTCTTCTTTGGTGAAGCCTTTTAAATGTTAATTTAATGGAATATTCCAGAAAATACTGCAACATTTTGAAAAACAAAAAATTGTTGATTGTTCAAAAATGTTGGTTACACTGGTTTCAGGTGGATTTTTTGCAGACGATTACACTCCAGGCCTTGTGTGCAAAGTTTGCTTATGGCTCACGGTGATAGAAACTGAATGGATGGATAATGGATGATTCAATCCAACTGATTAGCCGAATTGTTAATGGCTCCCACTCACGGGCAGAGTTCTAGAAGAGCTTTGTTGAGGCCTTTAATCAAGAATTACTCACTGCAGTCCCAAACCCACAGTGATGCACACGGCCTGCAAAATGTCATCCGTCACGCTGAATTAGTTCTCAGTTACTTTGGTCTCTTTTTCCTCCTTTAGGAAGGCAATATTGGCAGTGATGGAAAATTCTGACAATTACTCAAAAAAGAAAAAAGAAAATCGGTCAGAGTGCGGCAGGCTGGGCGCCAGCGACCTGACTTCCTGTAACCCATGTGTTTGTTGAAAGGGGATACTGAGACAAGCTTTGCATTCAGGAATTCAGAAGGACGACCACCGAGTTAAATCCCCCGAATCCCTCTTCACAGCTCTGTGTTCTAGCGCCAGGTATAAATAGCAGCAGGGAATAGTGGCCTTGCAGCGGTCAACGTTGTAAATGGGAGAAACGTGATCACACATTTTTCAGCAGGACTGCCTTTGTGCGTTTGAACCCCTGATTTCCACACGCTATGCCTCCGCCGACCCCTCGCCCACGGCGCTTGCCTCTGGAGCTTCTGGAGCGAAGCTGAGGTCGTGAGGTCACCGGAGGAACTACAAGCTCACACCGGCACTGCTTATTAAAGCAACGTTGATAATTAAAGTGAAAGCCTTGCTTTAAAAAACACTTTTTACTTTGCTGTTTGTGCCATCATTCTGCTATTATATCTCAACCATCTATTTGAATGGTTAAAACACAAGCTACTGAAAAGCTCTGATTGGGTTTCCAGGTAATTGGGAATTCATTGTCTTTTTCTTCCTCTTATGGAGCAAAACTGCTTTTATTGAAGGTCAAAGGCCCCAGAATTGTGTTGTACTTACGAGGTAACTGGATTTACTGGTAGAGTTTGAGTCGGATGGACACAAACTCATGAATTCATTCATCTTCTATACCCGCTTATTCCTATTTAGGGTCACGGGGTGGACACAAACTGTTTCTTGAAAACAGAGTTCTTGTGTATCTGGAGCTTCTCCGACATGGTCATGTTAAGAACTGCTAAACAGGTGCTTTGCCCTGCGGTGTAGATGCAGTACGAGCAAACCTGCACAGTAAATTCAGCAGAAATTATCCAAAAATTGACTAAATTCGTCTGATATTTGACTACATGGATACACCCCACCACCACCTCCACCACCACTGCAGCACTCACATGGTCGTTCCGGCTCAGAAACATTAAGACATCCAGCACGACGCAGCACTATATTTCCATAAGTCTCTTTGTCTCAATCTTCTCCACGAAATCCTTTCTGATCATATGCAATCCCTCCTCGGTACCTGGCTGCCGACCATTTCATATTTTCTCTCTCTCTCTCTCTCTCTCTCTCTCTCTCTCCCTCTCTCTTCTCCCCCCCCATGCGTGCAAATGTCCACTTGGCGCCGGGAAACGCTGCAGACGTGTCTCTGCTTAACACTTCCAAGCCGGACAAATTGGGCCAGGATACCCACTGTTAAGAATGGGAAGGCTAATCAGTTTAGCCGAGTGCTGGTGGGATTATGCAGTCAAAGAAGTGTTGTTGCTGCTGCTGTGAACACAATACACTGCAGAGGACAGCACATGTGCTGCTGTGTTTGGCTTTTTTTAATTTTTTTTTTATTTGTTGTTGTTGTTGTCATTGTGGTCGATTATTTGAGATATTCCCCTCCTCTTTGTTCAGAGAGTCTTTCTCCAGCCTTGTTATTTTATGAGCCGCAGCCTTGTAGAGGAGAAAGTGTGCAGTGTTACTCCGGATTGTGCTGTCGCATCAGGGCTCGCCGAGTCCGCGCTCGCTTTTTTCGCTTGTGCGGCAGTGTGCGATGGGCTTCAAGCCGGCGGTTTCAAACCACCTCTCTCAGCTAATTGCAAGGCTTGTAAAAAACAATCATCCCCCGCCTGCCCGAGAGACAATGGGGACAGTTGAGAGGCTTGCACTCTGTCAGAAACACAACAAAAATTGAAAGAGTGCAAGATAAGCGGCTGCATCGCTTCATCATCCTGTTTTATTTTATCTTTGAAAGCAACAGTACCAATAAAGAACTTCTGAAATTGTGCAGCCACAACTGAAAGCAAAAAAGATCTTCTGTTCAAACATGTTTAAGATCATCATCAGATTATCTCCAAATTGTTATATTACATTGTTTTGTTTAGTTTTTTTTTCGTAAATCGAATCTCCCGCCGCTTCCAGAAATGTCCTTATCTAAATGAAACCACCAAGTCCGGCCACGCCACAGTTATCAGCAATAAATCATCAGAGTGCGACCGGAGCCGATCAAGGAGGAGCAGTATAAAGCACTTTAGAAAGCCGCTTTGAAGGGAACCAGACGCAGGAAACTGTGCCATGAGATCACGCAGGCGCTTTCTGACGAGTGACTCACTGTGTCTCGATAATTCAATTGGTTCACATGTTGGCAGTGTGTCCAACGTTTCTGTCGGCTCACCGAGGATAAACTTCCAGGAACCGCCGCTGCACTCGGGCCTCCGTTACAGTCCCCAATGCAAATTGTTCATGACTTGCCCCCATAATTCGGGTCCCCAAACGTCCACACACAGAAGGAGTGTGACTCAGCCGCAGTGTGCCGCCACGAGCAGTGACGCAACAAACCTCTCGTCAAACCGTGGTTTTTCTCTTCGCTGCCCCTTTTTTATTCAAAGCCTTTGAACCAATTTGCAATACACAGACACTCAGCATCCACTAGAAAAGGTGAAATGTGCAATTGCTTGTGAACGCAAATCACTGAAAGCAGCCAATCACGCTGCAGCATTTTGACGTATTTAGTCATGTAAACGAGGCAAAGTTATAAAAATGAAAATATAAAAAAAAAAAAAAAAAAGAAGAAGAAAATTGACCCCTCCAGGGTTTTAGGCCCCAGAACAGAGAGAGTAACCAGTGAACAGCAGATGTGTGAAAGAAAATTGTGCCTTGTCGATGTCAGGGGTCAGAGGTCAGGATGGTCAGACTGGTTGGGGACCATAGAAAGGTAACAGGAAGTTGGAACAGCCACAAGTTATAAGAAGAAGAGTATCTGTGGATGCACAACACCTTCAGCCTCAAGAGAGTGAATTAGTGTGAGAAAGGTGGACCTAATAAAGTGGCCACTGAGTGTACAAATGATCTTAATCATATTCAAAAACCTGGATTGCCAGTTTCCTGACGTCCCCGCCGTTGTTCCCCACTATAATAATGCATACAGCCCCTCATCCAGTACGCTGCATGATTTCCTTGTGACATTTTACTGACCTTTTGAACTAATAGTGTTTGTTTTTTTTAATCGTATGTTTCCCCACTGCTGGAGGAAGTGAAAACAGCTGATCTCGCCTAATACTCTTTTACTCTCGTTCTGCTCTGTATTCTCTTTGATGAGAGACAGATGGGAGGCAGGATCGGGAGAGATGCTAATACTTTTCAAAAGCCACTCCAGGCAAAAAAAGAAAAAGAAAAAAAAAAAAAAATGGATCAGAGGCTGGCAGCGCCACACCGTGCACATTCTGAGGTGTGAACAGAGAATCCGTACATGAGGTCTTTGTAGTAAAAATGCTATATTTGATCTTAGCTGTCGGGCGGCGATAAAGACACCGGCAGGCTTGCGTTGTTGGTTTTAATGATATGTTTAGAAGACATACAGTATGTAATATTAAGCTTATTAGACGCAAACACAAACGTCATGTCGTGTGTGTGCTGCTCTCCTCCACGTTGATAGCATAGTCTGCTAAAGCGCTAACTCAAATTGTGATTTCACCTTAAATTAAGACAATCCAGAGGTAATGAGGCTATGACAGGAGTGTTGTACAGAATTCCTTGACTGCTAGGGGGCGCTCTCTGGTAATGAGGGAAAAAATTGTTGTTTTTTTTAATGTGATTCATTTATTTATTTGTTTTACTATTCATTGATTGACCTCCGCCAAAGGAAACAAATATTTTCACCAACGGACCACACAGCCCATTACCGACTACGGATCTCGACCCTTTCGGACTTCGACTGACCGCCACTCACGTGTAGCCGGCCACCGACTGGAACGGTGCCTTCCAGCTCACCCTCGGAATGCTTGCACGCGTGGTCGTTGGAAGGCGCTGTAGAAAATAAGGCCGTTTCCGCACCACAGTCGCTGTTGACATGTGACTTGGAAGTTGTTGTCGGTCACGCGCTTGTGGCTCCGAAAAATTGGCCGCCAGTGCTCCTTGTTAAACATGTGACTTAATTGAGCTTTGGATCAATGCCACGGAGCTCTTAAAAGCCTCCTTTGCCGTGTTGTGACATCAGCTGAATCCGACGCACAGAGTTTCGACCGGCTCGCTGTCCACCCCCCGACGCCCCTCCCCCCGCCGCTCTGCCTTATAAGGAAATTGGCGCCCGAGGTGTGAACTTGCCTGGTGACGAGTGAATGTGGCTGAGCTCAGACCCTGAAACTCGGCTGCAATAGAATGTCAAATAATCCATGAGCGAGAGAGCGAGGGCGAGCGAGAGATATCCAGCAGGGTGAATGTGAGCTCGCGTTGGCTGCCATGTGACAACCGAGGCAAACTAACCATCTGGCAATCAAGCCCATTTCACTCCGACAATTTGCCGCGTCCGCCGTCCCGACTTTATTTATTTATTTATTTTTTCCCTTCGCCTTGCGCCACCCAGAGACCAAATTGACGTTGAGTGAGAATTGGAGGGAGCTGAGCCTTGTTGACAGTCTGCCCTCTCTGTTCCTGCCGAGGACAGTCTCTAGATTGAATTGATCTGACTTCAGAGCCCGACCATTTATCTTGGTCAGTCATATCTGATCTGCGGCTGTCAAGTGGAGACGGTCTTCTCCCAGAAATAAACTGCTCCGAGAGGTAGCCATTCTCCTCCTGCTCCACCGGCACAGCCACCGCGCCATTGGGTGTTCAATGCAGCGTGTTGTTGTTTTTTGTTGTTGTTGTTTTTTTTTGTCTCTCAAAAAAAAAAGGGCAAAATTGCTCTGAGGAACAAGAGAGTGAAATGTGGATGCAGTGAAACCGAATAATAGCCAAATAGTTGCAATATTTCATGAACAATTCTGCTTTGTTCAAGCATCAAAAGCAACTAAATCCCACAAAAAGGCCAAAGGCATTTATTTTTTTTAATCCCAATCATAACAGTTTACTGCCGTTTTATTTAAAAAAAAAACAAAAGAATTCATTTTAACACCGGGCTTCATGTTTTGTTTTGTTTTTGTTTTTTGTATTTTTTGTTTCCTCTAATGGATATCCAGCAATTAGCAGTGCATTGGAAGTTTACCTCAAATCAACAGTTAGTACTTTTAACATAAGCCACACAATCCTGTTATACTGCGCAGCATCTTGGTTTGAAGCCATTTGCTTCCCATTATAAAACCCTTTGGTCCAAGTAATTCCAATTAACCTTGATTGCATCAATGCAGAAAAAACAGCAGTCACAGCATTATAATATTCTGTAGATAATTGAGTTATTTATAGGCAAGAACATTTTTCATTTATTTTTCCCCACAAGTGAGGTTGCTCAAAGATCAAGTGTGGCCAGATTACTGAATAAACACTCCATTATGTTCCTCCTGCTGTTGGTCTTGTGTCACATTTCCTTGGATTTCTGTTCACTTTATCCGGCGCTCCCAAGGGGATTTACATAAAAGAAAAGAAAACATTTATTTATTTATTTATTTATTTTTTATTTAATTCAAAAGTTAAAGAACCTATCGGTGCAGTTGTAGCTCTGAAACTGTCACGTCAATTTGGGCGGCGGTGAGCTGATCCCTTTGACCGTGTCCGCCGCTACCTGGGCTGCGTCTAAGCCACGGATGATAATCCTCGAGAGACCCTCATTAAGTCTGTGCTCCAATTAAGCCGCGCTCAGTCCCCCCCCATTTTTTTTCTCCCCCCTTTCTTGCTGCGGCACAATTGCTCGGTAGCGCGGCGCTCAAATCCTCCCGCTGCGGATTAGGCTGAACAGTGGGTGGGATGAAAATAGCAGCGCGGGAAGCTCGGGTGGAAGATCTCGCCCGTTTGTTCGCCGTGGAGCTCGAGCTGCCCACGCATCCTGTCGTGCGCGTTCGGGTTTCAGAACGGCTCTTTCGGGTGTGAAGTTACAGTTAATTTGTGGCTGCAGGTGAGGCCCACAAGCGGCCAAAACATCTCCTGCTAAAGGTGCACTCAAAAAAGTAATACTGCATATTACTTCATAAAATAAGTGAAACATTTTTACACTAAAAGAAATTGAGTAGATTTGAAAGCTCTAAAATTGGTTTTAACAAACATTAGTCATGAGTAAATCTAAGTAATATTTTCAGGTACAACTGAATGAATTGACTTGGCTCAATAATAATGAGTGATAATAAGGGGTTTTTGAAAATAAAAGGAAAATACTCAGGGACGTATGGTGAGTGACGGAGAATGGCCCTAGATCTGTCTGCCAAGGTCCTCGAAGGCGGGGTGGAGGTACAAATCAGACAGTGTCATCATATATGAAGTTCTCACTAGGGAGATAGAGATATAGATAGAGATATACAGCATGCATGTCCCTAATTGCTGCCATGTTCATCCATTTGCATGGAATCATCTTTGTAGCTGCTTTAGCATATTGCAAGAGACGCTCATGTTCATCCTCACTGCTGTGAACACAGGGTGGCACAACATGTTGGTAGTAAAGACACACATTTGCTTTTGTTTTTTTGTGACTTAATCAATTTTTTTTTTCTTTAAATCTTTTTCTTTCTGTCTTTCTTTCTTTCTATTTTATTTAACTATCACATCATGGTCTCATGTGGCTAATGTTGCCCCGTGTATCAGCGGGAAACCGAGACACAGCTAAACTCTCAGTAGCATCTGAGTAACTAATTGCCTCCCACCAGAGGCACGACTTCCATCCCACCTATTCTATTAACACCAAGTGGAGAACATTTAAGAAAAAGGCTGAATTCCAATTCCAAAAGGAGGATTTCTTCCTTTTTCGCCGTCTTTTTCTTTTTCTCCTTCTTCTTCGTCGTTGTCGTCTTCTTGACAGACTGGACGTAGCTTTGGCGTAAGGCCGCCCCCCACAGTCTGAAGACGTAACTGCACTTAAGGGGTGTCCCATTTCTAAGCCCTTATTTTTGAGGGTCAAGATTGAGGGCCAAAGATTGAGGGTTAAGGGCGAGGGTTGAGATTGAGGAGTTAAGGGAGGAATTGGAATTGGCCCAAAGTCTTGAAAAGTCATCGCCGTTATTGCTCAGCTTGATAAATTGCACCCCATGCAGTCATGTCTTCGCTGCTATGCGGGAGGCCCGCATGCATGTTACTATGGCACAGAAGATGGTGTACGCCTCCTGCCCGGCATTGTTTCTCCGATCTTAATGCAATGTGCTGACTGGAACTGATGTTTCCTGAATGCACCACTGTCTTCAGTTTGGAATCACTCTTGTGAGTGTCCGCTCTTATTATGTTTCTTCTTCTTTCTCCGCAGACCCTGCAGTGAGTTAGCCGTGAATATAGTGACACTGGCGGATCGGACTTCTCTGCCTCTGAAGCAGCATATGGACGTCTGACATTGGGAAGCCCTGCAGGTATGTCAACACGTATTTACGTCTGCCTGCAGTGGTGAAAACTTCTTCTTCTTTTTTTTTTCGTTTCTCTCAAAATCCTCACTCCTTTCACATCCATCGACCAGAAAATATCCCCAAATAAAGGCCGAGCGAGTTTACAGAGAGGTTTGCTAGTGTGGCAGAGAAGGTCGGGGGTGACACTGGAGACAACACTAACCGAGCACAGTGTTGCCAGGACGTCAAGGTGTTGCATCGTAGTCATCGAAAAAAACAAAAACAAAAAAAACCAGCAAATGCAAGAAAGAGTTTTGACAGCGTGTTCAGCGTGCACAAAGTTTCCGTCATTGCTGCAGAAACTAGATTTCAGCAGACAAGCTGCATCCTTAATGTGTACACCAATGTGCCACTGTGTCAATAACTACTAGTCAGTTGGATGACAGAATTAAAGCCCTTTAGCTTCATTCAATTCATACAGCCTAATTTCCAACATAGAGCGTCTTCAATATAGACAACATTGCTCATGCTGATCACTGAACATCAACACATTTTTAGGTTGTCGGGGGAAAATTCTTAAACACCGTTTGAAGAAAAATTGTGGGTCCAACAAAACTATGTGTGAACTCACAAAAATGTATCCCAAATTTCAACATCATGATATTCAAGTTACAAAGACACTCACTTCTGCAGTGCCATCACTACTTTTCCACCGCTTTGGATGTTTTGAATCTTCAGTTCCACATTTTGAGCTATTGCTTTTTTTTTTTTTCATTTTTGGAGCATTTTTCATCTTCATCTTTTAAAGGAAGGAGTTAGCAGCCTTGACTAAGCAGAACTGATCTTAACACAGAGTACTGCCATGTATCTCTTGCAACCTACCATCAAAAATACAAAAATATTTGATCAGATAATATACCAATCAATGCACCAATAATACAAATTACATTTATAAATTATAATTATGTCAGGTTGGAATCATTAAAACAAGATTTTACTTTTCATCTAAAAAGCTTCTTTAGTCCTGAAACACTACAATGACTTGGACGACTGAGAACCTACACAGACATATTTCTGTCATCCAAGGCTAAGACAGCCGAGCCAAGAAGTTTACGCCATGAACGATAGGATTTCCTGGAGCCTCACCTTGTTTCTTTGTCGACAAAAGGATAATGAGTTCGCCGGCTCGATGTGACCAAACGGTCCAACGCATCAAAGTGACAATTTTTTTTTTTTTTTTTTTTTAAACGTTCCAAAGGGCAGCGATGACATAGAATGACTCGGAAGGTGTCAAGCACATCCAGTCAACATGCTAAAACGCCCGACCTCAAATGCCACCGACGCATGTTCCTGGTCATCCGATGACGTCCGCTTGCATTTTCACTCACGGTTTCCTTCCGCCGCCGTCACTTCTTCGACAAAAGTGTCCGCCGCGCAAGACGTGGCAGAACAGAAGGAGCCGGCACCGGCTGGAAATGAATGTCATCAGGTTGGGCGAGGGACGGCGCCGGGCGACGTGCAGGGAGGAAAATGTGCCTCCCTCTGAAGTCCCCCGCCGCCGTGAGGCATAACACAATTAGACTCGAGATTGTTTTTTCCTCTCCCTCTGCCCGACTGATTCCTGCTCTCGCCAGGCTATTCTCTTTCATCTGCCTCGCTCCTCTGTATTGTCATAACGCAGCGGACCCCGAGAGCTCTCACAGATCACTGGTACAGCTTATCAGTGAAGTGGCGGCGCTTCAAATCAGGTCCCTTAATTTAGTCTCTCCCTACATTCATTGACGAGATCACACTTTTGCGGGGGGGGGGGTTAAAAAGGCTGTGGATGGATGGATAAACATGTTTTAGGTGGAATGGTGGTCCTTTCCTCCTTGATGGTGTTCAAATATAGAAAAGACAGGTTTAAACTGAGGTGCTCGGTTGTGCAACCTAGTTTCCATTTTTAAAGCTTTCAGCTGATGGATAAGAGCTTCGATGACGTGTTGGATGCAGTGACTAATGGATGTTTCCTTCTAATTGGTATGCAAAAAAAAAAAAAAAAAAGAGTGAGCGTGTGAGAGACATGACTAGGAGGATCACATCCTCCTGAAATACAACCAGCATATTTTTTTTGGCCATTGCTGGACAATGTTGACTTCCCAGAATGTTAAAAAGCTGCAATTTTTCCTCGGCAATTTTCTTCCCTTTCGGAGATGAAAACCTGAAAATACCTCGTCCTTGGCTAACACGTTCTTTTCATGTTGCACAAAGGATTAGAGGAGGCCTAATCTGCCTCAGTCTCGATACAAGAATTGGTCCCATGAAATGTTACTTTAGAAAAAAAGAAAAAGAAAATGTTGATTTGCGTCATGCTACAAATGACACGCAGGTAGAAGGTAGAGTTGTTGCCTTTGTTAGCCGTTGGATTTTTCACCACCTTTCTCTTCGTCACCATCTCGATGAGATCCTCCGCCCACGTCCCTCCGATCTCCCAGCGTTGCCGTTCTGCTTGACGGGCAAATAATTGGCAGAAAAATAAGCGGATCTGGACTGATCTGGCAGTTAACAGCGAGTTTACACCATGTCCATTATTATGCTCAAGTCTTTGTGCCAATTTAACAATCAAATCATCAGAAAACAAGCACAGAAGCACAGAGAGTCTGAAAGGGAAGAAAAACAGGAGATTTTTCAAGTTTATTGCTTTTGAAGGTAAGGCGGAGATGTCCAATCAGGACTGGAGTTTTACATGAAGGGACACTTTCCTGCCCCTCCATGGCGGCTGCTTCTCCAGCGGGACATGTGAAGTGAAGCTAATGGCTTTGGAAAGCCGAGCATGCAGTTATTAGGTTTTCCCCTTTAATCAAATGTGTTGTTTTTTTTTTTATGGTTTTGGCTTTGAATTATCACTGGCACTTCCACTGGCCGCTTTATTAGGTACACAGCACCTTTTGCAAAGTAGCTGTTGAGTGCATATCCACTGCTCCAGGATTGTAGCCTCTGCAGAGTGGGATGGAACCAGTGGTTATTTGACTTCCCGTTGCCTTTCAATGTTCTCCAACCAGTCCGAACCATTCTGACCCCTGACAGCCACAACCAGCCATTTGTCCTCCACACAGCTGCCGCCCGCTGGATAGTCTCTCTATTTGGTGCCATTTTCTGGAAACCCCGGAGATCGTTGCAATGTCATGAACATTGCAGTAGATCAGCTGGTGGGCGAAGCTCTACAACCACCGAGAGCCACGTTGTCACTTCAGTCTTCTTTCTTCCCCATGCTGATGCTGCTTTTAAACTTCAGCTAGTCTTCTTCACGCCTCAACGCACCAAGCTTTCCGCCATATATAGAACAGCACGGCGGCCAGCTCGTCCGGCTGAGCGCGGCAGACGGCCTCACCTGAGTGCAGAGTAATTCAGCCAGACATAATGACTGTGTTTACCTATACGGCTCCGACATTATATGCTCCATTGTCTAGTTACGACCTAACCAGAGCAGATGGCTTCCAAATTTAATTCCAAGTGGTTTTTCGAGGCGACGCCGGCGTAGCGGGCGACAGTCGCAACAATATTCATCTGTGGCCACGATTTTACCGGAACAAATGTAAAGGCATGATTAAGCCATTAAGGCCACATCTGCCGGCCTAATTCCTTTTTAATTTGCTGAGGACTCTGCTTTATATTGCTACAGTGGATGTGACATTTTGATTAAGCAAGGGCTGTAAAAATGATTACCGTGAAGTTGCACTGAAGGGCCACTGCTCCCCGCTTGCTGCGGAGAATAGTAAGCAGAGGGCCCTCACTGGCTGCCGCCGCTGCCAAGCCCGGACATGGCGGTGACCTCCGTGCTATCAGTACAGCAATCTACGACACGCACACACGCGCACTTGCACACACACACGCAGACACACACAACGCAGGCAGAGGGGGGAGAAAAACAAAATGAAAATACCTGGAGTGTGTAGTTCCAAACCTGCAAAACGAGTGTTCTTCCATGCAACACTTGAACTCAACAACTGAGTTTATTATGATATATATATATATATATATATATATATGTATATATATATATATATATATATAAATATATATATATATATATATATATATATATATATATATATACATATATATATATATATATATATATATATATATATATATATATATATATATATATATATATGAACACTGCCTTTGGCATAAACATTGGGAAATAGAACTCTGAGATTAATTTGACACACGGAATGCCAACATGAAACAGACACGACGCTGGAACGTTGCTGGCGTGTGGTGCCGCATGTGTGTGTGTTTTACTAAACCACATGTGGTTTTGCGTCGTTAATTCTTCATTTATCGCCTGAGCAGCGAATATTGCTGCGAATGGGCTCGCCGTACGTGGGATTGATGAGATGGGGGGGGGGGGGGGATGATTTATAGGACGGCTTTGATTGCGGCATTCATTTCAACGCCTGAGACATTAGGACTTATCAGCCGATTCAGTTTTCCTAAAAGTGCGAGACTGCAGCAGATGTAGGCACGTGTTCGCTGTGATTCATGATCCTCAGCCCCCTACATCTTCAATAGTGGAACTGACAAACAGGTTGCATAATTACGGCGCACATTAACATAAAAAGAACAAACCCATAATCCACTCAAAAACAGCGAGTGGCGGCACCGTGGAATTATATTCAAGCGGGGAACAATCATGAACAACCAACAGCAGTGCACTGCAGCGGACAAAAATAACTGAGTCAAAGTACAATTTTGAAGAGGGAGCAAAAGTAGGAAAGTTTTGCGTTTGGTGTGAAATCTCCATCAGGGTCCGTGTCGTTAGACACTGAACTGCGTGCTTGTTTTCTCAAGAAGTTCTCGTCCTACAGAGAACCTGTAAAGAACTGGCAATTCACCAAATGTGCATCTAGAGACAATCACTGACAGGGGGTTCTAATGGAGAGGCGCTCCCCAAAGATGGAACCGATAACTGCGCTAATGACATGTAGATGTGAGTCATTAAAGAAAGCTGTCGACAGGATGAATCGATTTGATCGCATCTGTGTATAAGATTAAATGGCAAACCAGCAGGAATATTAGACAGACCTCATTAGGAAGTGAGCTCTGGAGACAAAAGAGGTCTGTTCTCACATTTACTTAATTCTCCTGGAGCCAAGTGATGTTTTATTGTGCATGGTGAAGGTGCGGTTGCCTGTGTCTTAAAATTCCCTCAGAATAGTGCTGAAAAAGCGTCCAAGTGTTTATTTTCTGCTAAAACCTAAGAAGAAGTCTAAGAAGTTATTTTGAAGTTGTGTTCATTGGCTTCGGGGAGTCGCTGCTTTTAGCATTCTTCTCAAGCAGTCAATATATCAGCCCTGCACAACATCACCCAAACAACAGGGACTCCCTCCTTCATAATGGCTCAAGCTTCAGTGTAAATAATGCTTTCATGAAGCGCAACCAGGGCAGCCTTTTAGTTCAACGTCACCGCGACTGAATTCCCCTCCAGCTGCAGCCAAGTGACGGCGCCGTGTGTTGCGTCCTGTCCCCGGTCACCTTGTCCGCGGACGTCCTCTTTGCAAATGATGGCCAGTTTATGAATAACTGGTCGTGGGGTGCATTCATCAAGTTAAAAAAAGAAAAAGAAAAAAAAAGCATAGCACAATGGTTTTCACCGTTAAATGAGGCGGGTTCCCTGTTCCCACTCAAGTACCACACAAAACGCAGCGGAAAATGTCAGTTTTGTTTCTTTTTTTTCTCTTTGAGGAAGCGGCTGTTGCGGAAAGTGAGCGACGGCGCGAGGGATCAAGTCGCTGTTGTTTCTCTCGCTCTGGAATACCCGACACGGTTTCGCCTTCGTGGTCTGAATATCGACACGATAATCCTTTTTTCCCCCGCAGCCGTCGGTTCAGTGAGTCACGCTGCGCGGCCGCGGACGGCTGAAATGGAGATTCCTTGCAATGCATGAAAATGCTCTCGCCTCTGAACTGGGACAAAAGTTCAAAAGGCGAGGTGTGCATGTTGCATGGGATTTTCCAAACCTCCAAGGAGGAGTTGAGGTAACCGTGCTTGCATTGGTGCAAGGATTTCTAAAACAAATGCATCTGCAATGGTCTCTTCATTTTCAGAATATGTGTGTCCTCGTCCATCTCGGGGTGATTTACACAAAATGGAGATATTTATTTATTTATTTATTTTGTTTTGTACCGATACTCCAACATGAAGCTAACAGCAATGAGACTGGTGACCAAGTTTCAGCTGACGGTCGGTCTGACAGCTGGTTGAGTAGTTTGATTGGCAGATAAATGGATAGATGGGTTGTCTAATTGACAGATTGAAGGATGGTCACACCTTTCCAGATATTAGGAGAAAGTTGTTGGGTTATTAGTTGTTTCATTTAATTGAGAACAATCTGCTTTTTGCTCCTTGACACGTCACTGAGAAATGAATGTGGCCTCTGAACTGCTTTCTACTAGTAGGTAAATAACCTCTGCATTCAGGGTATGGAAGATTCTTAAATAGCGAGCTTTGATCTGAATTCTGCAGCAAGGTTCATGTTTATGGATGGAGAGAAGGGCAAGTGTGACTTTCCATCACACTTTAACCCATCTGCCAGCAACTGCATCATCTTTCTTCTGCCCTCTTCATCTTCAGAAGGATTTTTTTTAAGTGTCTCCTCTGTTTCTTTTATTTCTCTCCTCACATCTCAGATTTTCTGTGTTCTGTCTAAACGTTTGCCTACTTTATTTCCATCTCTTCCCATTGTTGGATCTGTGGGTGAAATTCAACCGTGGTTTCCCTGGGTTCTTACTTTGCAGGCTTTGTGCACATTTAGGCTCTTTCTGCCTTTTGCTGTCATTCTAAGTACATTTTAATTTGCCACTGCCGGAGTTCTAGCTTAAAAGCATGGATGGTGTTTAGTTTTATGCAAAGCAAATGTAAATTCGACACCTCGGAGCTGCATTTCCATGTCGGCCTGTGCTACTTTAGGCGACCTGCTCATCAAATCCCCACCGCTTCTCCTCTGAGACAATTAAAGCAGGGAAAAAATATTGGCCTCGTCCTATTAAAGTGCAGTTTGTTTCCTCTGTTATCACTCCCCCTCCCCCCTCTGCTTTTTTTTCTTTCTTTTTTCTGCATGCTATCATGTACGCCGCGTTTTCACCTGCTGCGGCGAGCGAGACCACAGTCGCCCACCGCTAACAATAAGCATTGAAATATTTGTCGTTGTGGCTTTGGTTCAAACAGGCGGGCTGTCAGCGTGTGCGCTGGATTCTGTCAAGGTTAACGGGACACGAGAGCCTTTGCAGAGGAAGGGTGCAGCACATACAGATGACAGGGGTGCACCGACGCTGCACGGCATGCTGATAAAACGCTGCCGTGCAGCCCTGAGCGGAAAGACCGGACAACGCAAAAATGCAAAATGATGTGGTCGTCGCACCAGCGGTGACACAAAATTTGTGGCCGAAATGTGGGAGCTGAAAATGCATGAGTGTGTCGTCAGTATGCTCTGATCGAACTCAAAACGACGGCGAGAGAGTTTGGACTGAACCTGTTTTCGGATGTGGGTGAGGACGTTCGCCACGTTCCGTTTTCCTCAGATAATGAGCTCGTCAGTCGTCGATGTCGCCGCGTGTGACGGACGTGATGGGTGGCTCTGCTGATTGGTTGATATGTTTGCGTTGCGTTGCGAAAGATCGAGGGGGCGGGGTACCGACCTTGAACTAAAACGCCGGCTTTATGCAGCACAATGTTTGCGTTTGTTCTGGATGAAAATGCTCCCATCACACCGGCAGAAAAACATCCAGCTTCAGTTTTAACTGTATTAAACGTCTGCTTGTATCTCCATTTTGCCACGAGCTGCTACTGTTTTAATACTGCTCTTCCTTGTGTATTAGGCGCCACTCGCAACATTTTCTCTGTCAGAAGCAGCTGCAGTAGTGACACATGATGCGGCGTCTTGGGTTTCTGATACTGTGAGAAAACTCACTCTGAAGCTGTGAGAACTGGCCTCGCTGTCTTAAAACTGGCCAGAGGCGGCAAAAGTATGGAAAAGTATGGATTCTTGGTTAACAAAATAGTTTGGTGAAAGTAAAACTACTGATTCAATGCCTTTCCTCAAGTAAAAGTAAGAAAGTACAGGTTCTGAACTGTACTGAAGGAAAAAATGTATGTATATATTTTCTTCAAAATGATGAAACAATACATTTGTCAATAAGCCAAGGTCCTCTAAAATAATCTCCCACTTAAATATGATCCATTTTTATGCTTAGCTAGAACATAAAAAACGGAATTTGTAGCTTTTCAAGACATTTAAACACAAAAGTAACAAACACGTGCTTCCAATGTAAGGAGTAGAAAGTATGAATATGTGTACAAATGTTGGGAGTTCAAATAAAAAGTTATCAGAAAAATAAATATTCAAATAAAGTACAGATACCTGAAAAATCGGCTTAAGTACACGAGCAAAGTATTTTGCACTTCATTACTTCTCACCTCTGATGCTTCCGAGCATCACTGAGAAGCATTTTACCGAATCTGGCCAGGCTGCTTCAGGACCTGCTTCCAGGAGGTGCTGCCTTCACAGAGACTCTGGATCATGTGCTTGGTAATAAAGGCAGACGTGGAAAATAGAGTGACAAAAACACAGTGAACAGTCCCAGTTCTACAGACAATGAAAGTTCATTCCCTCAAGTTTTGCTTGCAAAGGTCTGCATCACGTCATTTCTCAGCAATTCAATTTCCTATGCAAAGGCCTCATTTCCATCGGAGATTTGTTTTTATTAGCTTATTATCGAAGACAAGAGGGCAGAGTCAGGATTTGAGTTGATCCCAGCGGCTCTGCAGACTTGCTCAGCAACGCAGGTTGGGGCCGGCTCCACTTCTCAGTGTCTGGGGTCTGCACCTGCGGGCTGCGTGACCCCACGTCGCGCAATGAAGCCGCGTCACGACCCTGAAGAGCTTTGAAGCGGCACTGGATCTGGCGCCAACGCATTCAAACACGCATTTGTGCCACTTCCTCCAGCGACTTTGGTTCCAGATTCGGAGACATGGGTGGGGGGGTGGGGGGAGAAGATCAGACGTTTTGCCCGCGAAGCCAATAAAAAATGTAAAAATACACATTTTGTTCTTGTCTTGTTCTTCCTCTGAAGACCCCCGCCCTCCCCTCAGCCCCTTTAGCTCGGGCTTATATCTTAAACTGTTTGCTCAATAACTCGATGCGTCTCTTATCTGGTGCGCAGGGATGATATACAGTCTTGGCTGGGAGAGCTTTCTTTTCTCTCATCCGCCGCGGGACGCCTCCCTAAAGGCCAGACTGTAAGGAAACACGGAGCACCCCCCCCCCACCACCACCACCACCACCACCACAAACCCATCAATGGTGCCTTTGACAGATTAGACATGACGATGGGCCCCTCATAACACGGCACGGCGGGCGGCGGCCGATGGTTTATTGATAGGTGCTGCAGAAGCATGTGGCGGCGACAAATTGTTCCACAGATAGGACTTCACGGAGGGTTTACAAATGAAAGCAGCATTGAGCCGCATTGATCCCCCCCACCCCCTCATGCTTTGGCTATAAATATGAACTCAGGTCAAGTTTCAACAATTACTGGCAAAAAGGAAAAAAAAAAAACCTTTTCATACAATGTCGATTTTATCCCGTCAGTTACTCCGCCTTTGAGTTCTGTGGCTGGCAGACAGTTGCAGCTGTTTGCTAAGATTTCTCGGAAAGCCTTGAGGTCCCCATTTCAATTTAAGTAACCCATATTACCAATTAATACCAATTTCTATTGGTATTTCTAATACCAGCTTTCAGATTTCTGATAAATTGGATGCTTTTTTCATCTTTTACATGATGAAAACCAGGTGTTTTTAGAGGGCGGAGCCAGCACTGCTTATGCATGTTGCAACCAACCAGGTGGAGTTCAGCAATACCAATTGTGACATCACAAAGGGCTTCAAAACTACATTTTTCAATACAATATCCCAAAGAGAAGTTGGGAAAACTTTAGAAATGAAAAACAAAAAACAAACAAACTGGGATTGAAAAATGACCCACTGCCTTACCCAATGTCTTTCCAGCAGCTCTTCTCTTTATTAGAAGTTTTCTTGTCTCCTTCAGGCATTCTTCAATTTCATCCCCCTCCAAAATAAATAAATAAATAAATAAATCCTGCATTTATGCATTTAGAAGAGGCCCGCTCATTTGCATCTGTAGTGCAGGGAGGGGAAAGAATAAAAAAAAATATCAAGCCATGTTGTCTGGCCACTGACGCTCGTCCTTGTTTGTTCCCTGCCCTTTTTCTTCCTTGAGCTCCATATTTGACATTATTTAGCCAACTTGTTTGTTGCCATACGCCATTTGTTTAACTCTGTTTGTCGGCCTGTGTGTTTGTCTTAATGTTTGCAGAGAGCAAAGATCTGTTTATCCTCTCCTGTTTGCCCTCTGCTGTTTATGTATGCAGCAAATTCACGGGGGCGGCGGTGGGCGGTTGCTCCCCGCCCTCATATATTCACCTTTCAATTTGCATTTGGCTCCACGAAAAGTCAGCCATGCGCAACCAAGCTCTTGCACGGAACGTGCACTTATAACCGGAAAAAAACGAACAGAAAAAAAGGTGCATGGTAATACTGTTTGGAGTGTTAGTCACCGCTTCAGCAACAACTTGCGAGAGTGAGCGTCGGTGACCGTCACAGAACTTTACTTGGAACCCCAAATTTTGCGCCAAACCTGTTTTTGTAGTCCTGGCTGTGTTTGTTTGCCTTAATTCAGAGCTGGGACGTAAACCTGGTGTGCGAGACCGTCCTTTTAGAACCTTTCCGTCCTGGGAAAGGTTTTGCTTGGCGTGTTACCTTCGGCAAGGAACACCTTGTCCACGAGGAAATGCAAAGAGCTTGTCACGAACGTGATGAAATTTTAATCGTGGCTCATTAAAGCTATACCAGCCTCTTCCATGTTGCTCCAGGGGCACCTTAGTACCCTATATTGGGCTCTTAAGTTCTTTAGCTGGCTAATGAATGCAGAAATTATGGGCTGTATTTGTATCCTTGTATTATTAGCTCAAAAGTTTGGTTTAGTTTAGTTTATTGTTGATTTAGACGGGACAGTGTACATTCATGGACATCACAATACTGAGCACTCTAAAACATGTCAATGTACCGCAGTTAGCTTACCGCTAAAGTCCATCCATAGTCCCCAATAAATAACGCTAAAATTAAAAATGCAGTCATATTTACACATCACACAACAAATAAGACATGCAGGGATGTCAGCGCAGGGATGCCATATTAACGGTCACACAATAAAAACAGAGACAGAAAGCAAAAGTGTAAGAATAAGGAAATATTTTGAGAGACATAATTGGTGGCATTTTTAATTATTTATTTATTTTGCTCTGTGAAAGAAAACCAAAACTTGAAAGTGATTGTTCATAGCTGTGGAAAGCAGTTTGGAGGCCACATTCATTTTATTTCGACCCTTTTGCTCGCACACTTTGCTTTCAGCTCTGGAGCCCAAGAATTCATGCGGATTTCTGGCTTATTTCAATGTAGAGGTCGGGACATCTGCTCCTCTTTATATCAGCATCAGCGGGGTTCCGTCTGAGTCTGAATTCTGTTGTCACAGTTTGCAAAACGGCATTGAAATAGTATAATGACTCGTAGTTGGAAAGCCGTGCGTGCTCAGTCGGTTGTCTATGGTGCCGCAGCTCCCCCGCGGAGCCACAAAGGTTGAGGGAAGACGAAGCGACCAAACGTTGGCGGGTGAGCAATGAATCCGGAGCGGCCTCGTCGTCCTCTGAACCTCAAAGGGCTCATGTTGTTCTTTTTCTTTTTATTTATTAGTTTATTTATTTATTTATTTATTTTTTTGCCATTATGTGATATTCATTGCAATGGCACGACGGCAGAAATGCCAGGCCTCTGTGGTGCAGCAGAAAGCTCTGAGGTGGCGACGGTCAGGGAGACAGCCTCCACACTCACTCGACCTTTTGATTTTTATTTTCCTTTTTTTTTTTTTTTTATCTATTTATTTTTTTCGATGTTCAAGCAAATATGATCTGGGTCAGAAAATACAAATGTCAAGCATTTCCACGAGGACGGTGGTGATTGAGGCCCCCGGGGGCTGATGTGGGGTTCTTTCCCATCATGCCCTCTTCGTCTTTACTTATCTGACTTCCTGATCCGGACGACGCGGCGTCGCTTCACCGCCGTCACCTGCTGCCGTAAAATGGGGTTGGAATAGAAATGTAATGGAGGAATTTGGTTGGACTTAGGTTTTATTTCTAAAATTTCGACAAAGTACCATTGCGATTTGTGAGACTTTACGAGAATTAGATTTGCTTTTGTTTCACGTTTGTTTGCTGTCAAGAATGCTCGCTATATTTTTTTTTTCTTTGATTGCTTGTAAAAAATATTCCGTCTCCTCCTCACGTCCAAACAAAACGTGGCATTTTCACTTGTAGTGAACTGGTCACGTGACTCCATATGTCTCATCCGCCGACGTGTAAGTGTGAAAAAGTGTTTCCGTGACACTTTTGCAATATACCTCGATATTGATACGTCTGAAAAACCACCTCATGGGAGCGTAAAAAGCTTTTGGCCATATTTAAGAGGTTTTTCAAAGTTTCGGCATTTCCGTTACCAGTTTTTCATTGCGACGTTTAGGTTTTGGGCAACGGAAACGCCGCTTGTGTCTGTCTGCTGATTCCTCCCGCTGCCTTTTTTTTTACCCCACCCCCTTCCTTGTGTCGGCAGTGTGGCACACAGGACCTGTCCGCTCGCTCGCAGAGGCCAATGCGGTAATTCTGGGTGGCAGTTGCTGAGGACAATGGCCCGCGGGTGTTTTGTGATGTAATGATCCCTGCCATCGAGACCCCCCCCCCACACACACACACACACACACACACACACACACACACACACACACACTTCATTCCAGTCAGCGGTGGACGGTAGTGGGAGGGGTTGGGGGAGGGGGGGGCACGAACACCCTGGGAAGGCTGCTGGGAAACAGTCGTGTATACTGGAAGTTGGCCGAGTCGGAATGCAAACGGTTATCTGATCTGATCATTTATATGATATTATATATATGAAAACGGCATTGACGCAGCACAACGATGCGTCACAGAAATATTCTGCTTAAGAAAACGAGAGGTGCGCGTAGCCACCAGATGATGCCAGACTTGTAAAATTTGAAACCCAGATTAGTTCTTCATTGTCGTCAAAGAAGTTGTGACGCATTTGAATACGTGTGTGGCACAGCAGTCCAGGTGAAGCTGATGGGATGTGAGATTCAGAACACAAATCACGCCACAAGCGCCAGACACCAACAGACAAAATTTCTTGATTTGTAAATAGAAAGTGTGAAAAATAGCAGCTTGAAGATTTTCATTTTGTTCTTGAGGATACAAGTCTGTCTGGAAACAAGAAAAAAAACAACCTTTGTATCAGAAAAAGATCCAATTCTAACAGAGCAACGGCTGTACTTGGGTTATGGGGATGAAACGACCGCATGTGATTCTAAAAATCCACCTTTTACATTCATCCATCCGTTAGGTGAACTAATTAGGGTCTGTCACACTCCTCGTCAGTAGGGGGTGCTGTGGAATTCTCGGCAACCACCTCCCTTTATTTGAGGGGAGGGTGTTTGGAGAATTTGCATTGTTTGTAATGATATCAAATGAGGCCAAAGGCTGAGCACTTACATTAGAACTTGCACACCTGGATCTTCACTTGAACCTGTTGTCTCAGCACTTTGGCGCTCAGTGCAGCCTCGGTGCAGCCGCGCTTACCTGCACCGTCCACACTTATGACACTGCTGCTGCAGCTCTCCCGGCATCCAGCTCGGTCCGCTGGGGATCCTCCTTGTTTTTTTGGTTTTTTTTTCTCAAGAAAAAAACTGCAAGTAGCTGGCGAGAGAGTGTCAGCGATTCAATGTACAGTCCTTGTTGAAGCCACACCGCAGGCTTCTTTTCCATCTGTTAATTACCCTTCGATGGGCTCGTTAAATGAAGTGCTTTCGCGGGCCGCTCATGTTGAATTCTTCCAGCTGATGAGCTGTGATGAGCTTGTCTGGTTTGGAAATTTAAAATGAAGGGTTTCTTAGAAAAAAAAAAAAAATGCCAAAAACACACAGCGCTATAAGTGCCAGGAAGGGATGCGGAATTCCATTGTTTCCTTCTTCTCGTTGATTGGTACTGAAGTGCATTGCTGCCACCATAGAAAGGAAAAAACAGTGCTCAGTATCGCGTTGTAACGTGAAACTTTCACAAAATAACGTGAAAATTATCACGAAATATCGTGATACTTTCTTCTTACCTTTTTTTATTTTATAACATAGTTTGGAGCTCATCTACCAATTTTTATTCATTTATTTATTTATTATGTTCTGCTAGGTAAGATATTTTAAATTTGGACAATTATGACTAAATAGCAGCCCTGACAGCATCGTTTTCTTTAATATATGTAATCGAACAACCATCAATTGACATTCATCGTTGCACCTATATGACTGTGGTTATTTTACCGTTTTCTCCAACTTAATCTGATTATGTGATGACTGTATTATTCACAACATTTCACTGCGTGTTCAATTTGCATATATTTGTGCATTCTGTTTTTGTCTGCTTGGTTTAGCCAGTGTTCAAAAGACGAATATCACTGCTGTCAAAACACGCTGCTTGCATAAATGAGATTTTCTTTTACTGAAATTGCCGGAAAAGGGGAAGTGGGGGGGAAAAAAAGAAAAATCAATTTTCCACGCATCACAAATTTGTTGCAGCAGAAACTGATGAAACTTTTTTTTTTCTATTCAATCTAAATATTAATTATCTCATCAGGCAACTGTTATCTCTGTGTTCCATCTTCATGCACATGGAGGCGTACCTTTTAAAAGAAAAAGAAAAAAGTCATCATCCATCAAAGTGTCCCATCCGGCTGATTCTAACAGCTTGTCACCGTCTTTGTCTCCATCGCCACTTCCTTTGTCATATTACTGGAAGATGTCATTTGAAGCGCTTCAGGAATGATTTCAGTGGGAGTTAAATTTGAATCCCACCTATTGTGGAGGAATTCAGTGAGACTTTGCCTAAGAGTCGACGCTGTTGGCTTCAAATCTCATTTTACGTGGTTACTTTTCCTATTTCCCCCAAATTTTACCGTTCGTCTTATTTTTGGGCCAAATGCAACCATTCAATTTTTGTTTTTTTTTAATCCAACCTTACACTGTGAGGAGTTGTGAGAGGTTTGTGAAGCCGTTTCTCATCCACTGGAGAAGTGACAACACAACCATGATGGCTCCCCACTAGTTGTGTTGAGTCTGTTCCTCCGTTCTTTATCAAAAACCCTGTTCTACAATCAAGACGACAAGTTTTTAGATATTACATTTGCGACCATCGAGGTCAGGATGCCGACTCGAGCAGCTTTAACACCTGCACACCTGAAAGTCACGTGTTACATCTGCGTGAGCATGACCATGAAGGTCAAAGGGAAGGCCAGCAGTGCGTTTTCTTCTGGAGAGAGAGAGAGAGAGAGAGGTTGAAGCCATCAAAATTAATTCTGATCACAATTTACTCATGAAATTATCCACGTAGATCCTCTTGCGGGCGAGGCGCTCGCAGAGACAAAAGCGTGTTTGCCCACTTCCAACGCGGCGGTGGCGGCGCCCTCTACAGAGTGGCTCCTGCCCACATGCTCCGCTCTCGACCGCTGCAGGAGGATTTGATGGTTTGACGGCGAGCTGAGTCAATACTGTGACACAATATGTAAAAAAAAAAAAAAACCCGACGTGCGTGCCGACACTTACCTACGATGAAAACAGTGCTATTGCCACAAGCAGGCAGCAGAATTACGATCAGGACGTAGCCCCGTCTCTTGACGCTCCGGTCCGGTCGTGGAATTAGTGTTTCGCACACCTGCAGTGGAAAAAACGTCAATGTTATTGGGGTGATGGTTACGGGAAGGAAATAAATAAATAAATAAATAAATAAATAAATAAACAGGTAGTGAAGGTCTCAGAGAACGAGCAGTGCCGGTGTTGGCTCACTTTTATTTTTTTTATTTTTTTTATTCCCAGCGACTCGCTAAGGATTTTATGGATCCGTAGAAGGAAAATGTATAAATATTTCATTGTTTTTTTTTTTTAATAATAAAGTTTAGGCATCAATAAAAAATGGCTATGTGGTTCTGAAAAATTGATCAGGCTCCACACCTCAGCTGTGGCTTTTCACACAACCTCTATAATCCTCTTAGCACAGTTAAGTAGAAATATTCTGTCTGGACCACTGTGGCTCTGGGGCAGGTTTTTAATATCTATATCTATATATATATATATATAAATATATATTTATTTTTGAGAGCCAAAACCTCACCATCGGAGTCCCCCGAGAGATTGCAAGTCACACCGGCCTCGGTCGGGACTCGCCTGCCGGCAGAGCCGTCATTTTTCATGTCTGCTCGACTGCCTTGCAAGCGGACGGCAGACCTGACTGGTGAGACTGCACGCTTTCACACAAATTGGCGCTGACTGCCAAGGAGAGAAGCCTCCTGTCGACGGGGACGGGAAAACAAGGAGTTAATGGAAGCCACTCTATATGGAATGTTGTATTGCTTTGCAAATGGCATCACAGGGTTTCAACTTTTTTTTTTTTATTTTGAAGTGACGTGGCCCAAGTATCTTTGTTTATCATTCTGGTACGAGCCGCCACAAATCCTTTGGCAAAATGTCATTATAACACAGCCATTATGAGCCATTAGCACAGAGGGCTAATATCTGGAGAAACAGTTGTTCACACACAGTGACAAAAGCCGAGGTCTTGCCAGCAGATGCTCCCTTTGGTTTCCTCTCTTGGGTTCAGCCAGAGAAGAGCCGGGCGGGTGACATACTTAGTTAGCAGGTCACACCACTACCCAGACTGCACTGCGCCCTGGACCACAGTGGGGACCTACAAGTGATGGTACTGTTCCAAATGCTTCCGGACTGATTTCCATATTGCGCTAATGCAGCCGCTACCAGCGTTGATCTCACAAGGCGCGCCAGCCTTCACTGTCGGGGTTCCTTTCAAGGTGTGGCGCACCTCTACGTGCCTTGTCTTGTCTTGTCTTGTCGCTAATGTTTGAATCTGTGGCAGTTGTGCGACGTGACTCTGCCAACCTGGCAGAGCTGCATCTGAAACGCTCTCAGCTTTACAAAAAAAATGCCTCTTTATCCTGAAAGGCATTCACCGTGCAGTGTGACTCATGCATTTCCAGGAAATAAAGTCCACTCTTCTCAGAAGTGCTCTCTGTCGTGACCACCAAATCTGCCTATACACTTTCACTGAGTGCACTGGTGACAGCCTGTGTATGTTGGAGTATTAATTATGTAAACAACAGGTTCTGTCATTTGTAAACGGCTCCAGTCCAGTCCAAATCCAAAGAAAACAAAATGTGTACGAGAATGTCCGTGCAGTGCAACTGAGACGCTATTTTTTCTGATTGGAGAGGGAATCTGACATTGTGTAGAGAAGTGACAAAGTTCTAATAAATCAGGAGACAAGTTGAGTGAGTGCAAGATGGAAAAATCATAAAAGTGTGGAGAGTGGAATTTCTTTTCTTTTGCCCCAAATATACCACTATTTTTTTTTTGTTTTTTTGTTTTTCCATATCCAAGACACTCTGACAAGTCCTATACGAGACCATTTACTGTAACAGAGAAAAGTGCGATAAAATAAAGCTTCTCCAGATGGCAACTTTTAAAGATGGATGTGCCTTGTGTAGTGCGTAAGCGCTGTATGCGTTGCGTCAATCACATCTTCCACGCGCGTGCGTGTGAATTCATAAATGTGGCGAGAACACACTTTGAGTCTCGGCTCCGCCGCGGTTGACATCTGGGACGGCACGTACGCCAGACGAGATCTAATCTGCCGCCTGCGGGTCGCGAGCGGCAGCGAGAGCAGTTAGCCGCGTCTAATTGCCATTTGATTAATTGCGACTCCAGCCTGCAACAAAGGCCTTCCACTGCTGAGAGCGCGCATCATCAGCTGTGCATCAGCAGCCGGCGGGGCTGAAGCGAGGCTGCAACGTGGGGTGTGACTCCGGCCACTAATGCACAGCTCGCATTCCCGCCAGTGTCCACAGTTGGTTGAGCCTTCGCTTCCAGCATCACTCATCTGGTGTAACATGGCCAGTCTGGTCCAGAAGGCTTCGTTTGAAGCGACGCTGTGCAGTTTTTCCAGCTTAAGATGAGTGAAATATTTTGTAGTTCTCCAACAGTTGGCTCAGTTTGTCACTTACCTGGGAGAGGTATTTGCATTTTAGTGCATAACTAACTGAGCGCTAAATAATTGTTCAACTCTCCATATTTTATTTAGACAATTTAATTTAATTTTATAGTGTTCCCTGGTCTTTGTGATAAACTGTGAAATTCAAAAAATGATTATTTTTTTTGATTTCATTAAGTGGCCTTTTTTCAAAAGCTCAGGCATTATTTTCATCTCGTACTTTAAAAACAGAAAGCTGTGCATTTTTGTTTCATCGCATTCTGAAACAGGTCACGGGTTAAATGGTAACAAGTTGGCCAACTTTGAAGGATGGTGTGCGCAGCTTTGTGTTAAAAGCCTTAAAGTTAGAATAACTACCGCCTCATGCAAAGGTCAGGTACATATATGCAGCGTTTTCCAATCGATAGTGGTGTTCGGGGGGGTTGCTGGATACTCAGGGATCAATTACTGGAGTGGAGCTGACTGAACCTCGCTGAGACGCATGCAGCAATTATGCATTCGGCATTGTTATTTTGGGATAATCTCTCCTTTTGGTGTGTTGCTGGCGGCATGTTTCTCCAAGCAGATCAATAGCAAGGACCCGTGGGAGGACTATTAAGCTTTATTTGACTGGTATTTACAATACCTTCCGTCCATATCGACAAATTGCTGTGTTGGATTGTTGAGAGAGATTTAATGGTGATAAATGACGGCAAGCTACGCAACTTTCCTGATCAGGGAATGTATTCAGTTTATCATTATTATTATTTTTGAAATTGTTGACCTGTGACTGGAGTCATACTGCTTTTTTTCTTTTTTTTTCTTTTCCAACTTCAAAGTGAAAAAAAAGCTTGCATATGGGCTTTTCAGCCCGGGGCTTTGAGTGGGGCCGTGAGGTCCTGTGCTGCCCCACTGATGTGCTTTCTTAATTACCCTCATTGAATTCATTATTTATTTGCTCTGTTGAACCTGCTTAACCTTGCTGCCCTTCAGTAGAGGGTACAAAAACTGATTTAGGGGCCATGGGGAGCTGCTGGAGACCCTGACCTGCGGGAGGACGTCCAAGTTCTCTTCTGCCCCTTCAAAAGTCATCAAGCAGAGTTAATCAAGATGAATGATATGAAGAATTGTTGTAAATTATCGTAAGTAAATGAGATTACAAAAAAAACACTCAATTGACATGCAGCACATCCGTCAGAGGTTGGATGAAATTATTGATTGAAATTCAAATCAAGTCGCCCTGCATGTCTCTGACGGCAGAATTCCGCATCAAAGACACTCGTCTTATCAGGTCCTTGACTGGGGTCCCGGCTCGACATGTGTTTTACAGGCTATTCTGGTCCTCGTCAAAATAACTCATCAGGATACGTCGACGGCAAACAGCAGGGTTCTGCCAGAGGAACCCATTAAAGTCTAATGAATGGAAAACTCGCTCTTCTCGTGGAGTTAAAATGCATCATCTGCTCATTAGTTCAAGGCCTTGAATAACTGAATCCAATAACCAGTCCGATGCTTTGAGTCAAATGAGGGTTGACTCAGGCCTGTGCCGATGTAAATCATTCAGATGAGATGAGGTTAGCTTGTCTGTCAGCCACGTAACCAGCGCTGATGAAAAATGTATTTTCATAGAACAGGTTTTTGTATGTAGTTAGTTACGCAGCAGCAGGAAATCCATATCATCGCAACACAATGCTGTTGTGAATAATTTGAGCGTGTCAACCGTGGTGGGACAAATTCTAAAGTTGAGAAAAAGACTGTATGTTTCCAGCATCTGTATTGACACGCGTCACCCTGACTTGGAGGTAATTTCTATTTGTTTGCACTGAAGGCTTTTCCTCAGCCCAGCCACCTTCTCCTGCACAGCACCGCTCACTCAGTTCACTCCCTCTGTGCCCCAGTTCTTCTCGTCTCCGTATAAATCTTTGAAATTTTTTGGTGGAATGAAAACTAATGTAACTATTGCAGGTGTAGTTGGGTGCTGCGGACATGCACAAGCTTTGTTACTATCACACACAAGACGCAGCAGCACTGATGTGCACAAGCCAGACTCTCTTGTGTACCTAACGGCCTGGCAGAGAGATGAAGACACGTGCTGCCTCTCCTTCTCCCTGCAGATAAAGATGTAGGAGTGCATTTCCAGGGTAAATAACATGAAGTAAAAATATTTTTTTCAAAGGTAGCGTCCCATTTTGTAGAATACTCACTCGCCGAGGGCCTTGCAAAGCTTTCAAACAAAGCTTCATTAATTGTGTGTTTGCACCTGATACGGAAATAAAATGAGTTTCCCCCCCTGATGTGCATCATATGTTTAAAGGCGAATTAGCATAAAGAAATAGCCTGCATGCCCTCTTCTCTGCAGCTGGGCCACTGAAGGAGCTTCCAGTCTTCCACTTCTCATTAGCGCCGAGTGTGATTCTCCGGCAAATCAGTGGGGTTGGCCATGGAGGCTAGAAAAATGTATTCAGATCAAACTGAATTATGAAGTAGCCCTGGAAAATTGGGGTCAGCGATGGATCCCTTTGATTTTTTTTTTTTTCCTTCCCCTGTCTAGCAGCTGTGTGTCCGTATAAGTGCTGTCTGATTTAAAATCCAAATTCAGCCAAAGTAGTGCAGCAGGAAACATCGTGGTCATCTGAAGAACAGAGACCCCCTTTTGGCAGAGGAGTCGCTCCGTTGCCATGTCTTTGCATCTGCACTGTTAAAAACTCAGCCATTCTAGCGAGATGTGAACTTTTCTTTGCATCTGGCTACCCAGTGAGGCCCTTTCCCTTGTTCAATCGCTGTTCAAATGCTGCATTAGCTTGAGCTTTATACAGCTCTGTAGACTCAGTGCTTAATTGCATTTTAACGCTTTACAATGCATTCAAGTGCACAAGGCTTTAAGTGTCCTTGTGACTTCAGACAGATGAAGCTCTCTCTTGTATCAAAAAATAATAATTGTAATAAAAAAATAGCGTGAAATTTAGAAAAGAAAAATGCCAGGAAACAGAATCCTTAAATACCCTTATTATTAGTGTGATTTATTCAAGCTCATTGATTCATGCTTCTTTAAGGTAAAGCTGCAGTACCAGACCTTTCATCCCCCTATTGTAGGGGAAAGGAACATAAGTCAAGCTATTAAAACACTGCCTAAGTTTTCAAAGACTGTGGTAAAAATAGAAGCCTGTAATTTATAAACTTTTTTTTTTTGCCCCCCAGAAGCTCCGACAAGGCCTTCTGCTTTGCTTGTGCCGTGGATGAAAGTGGCCAACTCTGGCAGTCTGGTTGTCAGAGGTAGCGTCAGATCTCACAGTGGTTCGATTGGCACTTTCTTAACGTGGAAATAAGCTGCCGTCCCAGAAAGAGCCACGACGCAAATAAACTTGAACGCAGAAAATTGCAATTTTCTAGCCGGCTCAAAAGGGGCGTTTACTGTGTAAACTTTACGGCAAAATTTCCTCTCATCAGACTTAATTTGCAGCGATTAAAATCCAATGTGCTGCTTTTTGTTTGGAGCCCGTCCCAGGGCTGCAGATCTGTTTGTATTTTTTTTTTTTTTTTTCATTTCCTCCCCAGCCGCTGCAAAACACAGCTTTCCCCGGTCGTTAAAATGTGCCACTTTATGTCGATCCTCGTAACAACACATTGACCAGTTCGATGCCAGTTCACGCTGAATACCGTCCACATGCCGCGATCCCAGATTCACTGGCGCCGCGACACCAACGGCCCGACATCTGCCGCCTGCCTCGGCCGGGATTGGCGCAAAAAAACGTGCGGCGCGGCCATCTTTGTTTTTCCCTGAGCCGCGTCTGCGTCGCTCTGCCGGCTACTGTAGCGTCATCAAATATTCATCGGGCCCTCGGCCGAGGGGAGCCGGCTGTTGTGCTGCCCTATTTAACGGCACCTCTGGATGTCTGCTAGTCCTCCTCCACGCCAGAACTTCCGTGCCCTCGGGGTCCTGCAAACGTCCCCAGCTCGCCGGCATGTGGGATAATTGAATAACCTGTATGTGTCAGATACTTTTGATTAATCGCACAGGGGCAGCAGGGAACGGATGGCATTCCTGATTGGTACGTCAAGTTTTTTTTTTCCTCCTTCTTCCTTTCTTTTTATTTTTTTTTCCCCTCCTTCCCCATAATATAGCCGTCCCCGCAGTGCCCTTGAGGAATTGGCCAAACACAACTGGCTCTCAGGTTGGTGCTGATACTATAGGGGTGAAGGAAAAGAAAAATCAATTGATGATACGTTCTCGCGACGGGGTAAAGTGTTTTCCAAAAATGCCCTGCAGGCACCGGCAAAGTGATTTCAGAACTCTGAACTCACGTGGATGCTTAAAACATTCAACCCGTCAAACCTTCTTGTTTATGAGGGTGTTGAGGTCCAGGAACTTGCTTTTATATTCCTCATCCAGGGCTTTGCATTCCACAGCTCTCCAGATAACTGGATATTTAGCCCTCTGTTTGCAGCCTCCTGCTATTGACGCTGGGTCGTAGATTCCTGCTGACGCGGGTGAAACGGAGGTGGTCTCAAAGCGCCTGATTTGCAACTGTTTTCTTTTCGCTGAGGGGAGGGGCGGGGTCTCCCTCGTCTGACGCTTACATAAGAGCAGCGTACAGGCGGCGCCGCGGTGCACGACACGCAAAACGATCAGCGCACCCCCCCCTATTTTTTTCTGGAGAAGAACCCGTATGAATATGCATCAGTAGGCAACATTGTGGGCTTGTTGTCAGCGATGTGCGCACACGCTGCCTAACAAAATGTATGCAACGGCAGCCAGATGTCAGAGTGATGGGTGGGAGCAAGAATGGCTTTTCATAGCCGGCGGTGTTTCAAGGTCGGATGTTTCTTATATGTATGAATAGTCAATGAGCTCCACTCATTGCATGCGGTGCGTATGCATGTATGATGTGACATTGCGCTCCGCAGTGTGTGTGTGTGTGTGTGTGTGTGTGTCTGTGTCGTATTTAAGGTCAGAGGTCCAAATCAGTTTTTCTTCTTTCTTTTTCTTTTTTTTGTTAAACCTTCCTCCAGGTTGACTGGATGACATGTTTGCCTCCCCCTACTGCTCACATTTGAATACACGTCACGTCTGCGCAAGCAAACGATAATAACGACCCTGATGAAGAACAAACAGAAACATCTTGGAGACTAACGATCTACCAGTTTAGCTTGTTTTCTATCTGCTTTTAAATGCATTATTGTCAGGCTGACCTCGCTTTACTAGGACACCTGAGAACCTTCTTCTTCTCCTTCTTCTTCTTCTTCTTCTTCTTCTGACTTCAAGTCACATGACGTGTATACTGTCCAAAGTTTAGTATGACTTGTTGATATCCTGCTCTAGATGTCAGCTGACGCTCATCCAAAGATGGGTTATTTTTGTGATGTGAGGCCGCGGCTGCGCCAGGATCTGAACGGCAGTGTGGCGTCAGCGTTTTTTTGGGTGGACCTCCTAATCGGTGACGAATCGGGCGCTGCTCTGCCAATCGGCACCAAAATGAGCCTGATGGATTGACGAGCGCACGCCGGCGTGCGCGAGCTGAGGCTGGTGTGTGTCACGTGATTTGCAGACAGTCGATGAAGAAAGAGAGGGAGAACATGCTTGGAGTCTCTCTGAAAGAGTCTCTCTGAGCTGCTCATGGACCGTAGACACAGAACGGCCAAACAGAAAATGGGGAGAGTGCAAAGGTGTTTTCGTTTATTTATAATTTCATTTTCTTTAAACACACTCTAATCACCCGTGAGAGGAGGATTTATCTCTGGGAGGGGACACAACTTTGAGGATGAGCGCAGGCTTTAATCTCAGTTCCAGGCCCATTGAGACGTTTTTCTTTTTTTTATTTCATTTTCTGGCAGAGGAATCAATGCGAGCGGAGAGAAGAGGAGCTCTCCTCCCTCCCAGGTGCCCATCTCTGCCTTCATGTCTTCTCACCCTCATCGGCAGAGGCTGCGGTAGCAGTGACCTCCTGGAGCTACATGCACGGGGTCGCAGACTCAAGGAGCTCAGCGTGTGTGTGTGTGTGTGTGTGTGGGTAGGATGGAGGAGGGGGCTGCTGGAGTGGGGCTGCGGAGGCTCCTCTTACCGAGAGAGAGGCGAAGACACGGAGCTATTTTCAGACTCCAAAGACACAAAGAGAGGCATGAAATAGGGGACATTTTTGTCTTTTTATCCCATTGCAGGTGCAGGAAGGCAGAAATTTCAATAACAAAGGGCCCCGCGAGCAGGAGGAGATTTCCAGTAGAGTGGAAGGGCTGATGGCTGATGTGTGTTTTTTTTTTCCTCCCCCTTCAAATTCCCTCCCATCGTTTTATCGCAGAGCTGTGATTTCGTATAAGACAGTGTGTTGCCAGAGACGCCCGAGAGTGACGGCAATCAGTGACTGCCACAAAGAGTGAGAGCGTTGACGCTTTTTCCTAGTGGAAGAGGAGCTTAGCATTTACATAGGCCTTTCTGTTTGTTGAGCCCTGACAAAGAGAAGCTTAGGTGGAAACTTCAGGTCTTGAAATAGTTTGGTGCGATATCTTCTCACAGTCCAGACACTCACACACTGGGCTGGCTGGCCACTCTAAATTGCCCGAAAGGTGTGGATGGTCGTTGGTCTCTGTGTGTGGTTGTGTGATGAGCTGGTGACCTGGGCTGAGTGGAACCTTTGGAACAGACTCCGGCACCCAGAGGACGTTAAATGCCAGAGAAGCGCTGATATAAACTGGACTGATGGATGGCAGCACCATAATACAGCCTTTTCCATGTCTTCACCCTATAGTCAATCATTTGGTACTGCTACTCAGTGCTTGGAGTATTGTGTTTTTTCATTAAAGGCCTAGTGTGTGTGATTTAGTGCCATCTAGGGGTAAGAAAGCATAACACACCACTACTCTCTGAGTACAATCAACCAACCCCAAAGCAGATGCAGGTGAACTGTCGTAAATTAGCAGTGCAACAATATGGTCCCCTCCTCATAAGTGAAAATATTTATGTTGATATGAGAAAAAAAAATAAAAATCTCTGTCTCAGTGAGTGAAAACATAACCGCTTATTTGAAAATGCACCTATGTATATTCATCGCGCTCCTCCGCCACCACGACAACTCGTGTTTCCACAGTGAGATTTGTTATGCACATAATCATGGAATCTTTTCATCTTCAAAATGTGTTTGCTGTGCATTCTAAACACTGAGTCCACAATCCAGCCCTCTGTGATAAAATATGTATGGGGCAACCATGCATACGTTGTAAATTATGGATAGTCCAGCGCCTCTGTGGTCAAGGCGGTGAGTAAACAAATCCAAACAATTGCCGTATGCGAGGCGCCGCGACTCTTAATAGCGATGCAATGTGGAAGTTACACAAGATGCTGTGAGCAACGGCTGTTTTAAGCATGGCAGTAATTACAAAAGGCTTAGGCAAGCACTTTTTGTTCAGTTTTTTTCGGTTTTGTATAACATTGTTTGTCACAAGCATGTTGTCTCTAAATGCAAGAGAGTTATCATTTAAAATTATTTATTTATTTTATTCATGACTCAAATTTGTTTCAAATCTCAGCATGTCCCAAAATGTGAGAAATGACAGAGTTTCTCGCCTCATCAGAACAACAACTGTTGACTGCTTTCCCAATTGACAGTAACGCAAGCAGGTCGTTTCCGTGAAGTGTGAAATAATGGCGTGACAAGTTGTCAGACTAAATAGGTCCGACACCGTGACATGAATCACGATCAAGAGCCACGTCCCCGCACGTAAAGAAAATGAGGAACGCAATTTCGTCATCCCAAAGGACAAAAGGAAGATTTCCGTTTGTGATCAAAGACGCCGGAATAAAAGGAGACGGCGGTGCAAATCGTGAGGCTCGAGCGGGAAGAACACACTCACGTTCCCTGTATTTTTAGAGAAATGACTAAACCTTCACCGTGCATCCTCACAGCTGGGACGTCACTGCCTCTTCACCGCTGCGGCATGTTGTCATTGGAAGTTTAACTAAAAATAGGTCTTGTGAACAGAATGTCAAGGTTTTTCAGCCGCGCGAAGGCAGAGCTGAGGGGAAATGGGAACTGTAGTTACCATCTGCAGGTGTTCTCATCATTCTCTGCACTTCATTGCCTGAGCAGTGGTAGCGGGTGCCACAGAGAAGCAAGTGACAAATCTTGTGGACAGGATACAGGTTGGATTGATACTCTGTGTGAAATGTGCTCGTTCTCGCTGCGTCGACCTCCTGCTGCAGTCCAAAGACGAGCGTATTGGGCGAATTAGAAACTCTAACTTGTGTAACGTGAGTGGAAATGGTCCTTTCTCTCAATGTGGAGTTGTGATGAACTGGTGACCACTTGACCAGAATATAACCCCGTGTTCCCCTCAAGGCATCTGGGAAAGAGCCTCTCAACCCTGAGTCCAGAATAGGGGCTCAGAAGATGGATGGTTGTGGATGGAAATAAACTTACACGGCTGTTGCAGCACAAAGTTTGATTTGCGACAGTTTATTCCCTCTCAGTAAAATCCCATTTCCCCTCCTGACGCTGTTCCTACTTCCTGTTGTCTTTGTTTAAATTTATACCCGCCTATTGGCCCCATTCTTCATAAAATTCCAATTATGGGTGAACCTCCCCTCCCCGGCCGCTGCAGCAGAAACTGTTTTGCTTCTTTTATCATCTCAGTGCGGCACGTCAAGCAGCAAACTGCGATGCAATGTATGGCTGCAGCAGGAAACGTATTTATAAGTGTGTGATTCACTTTCCTGGTTGGCCGCGGTGACTCCTACATCAACGCTACTCTCCCGGGGTTGAGCGCAGCTTCTGCACGCACGGTCGGGAACTAATTTTAGCGGCAGCAAAGCAGCCCCGGCGTTTTGGACGCACATGTCTGCCAGTGGCTGATCTGCCCGTCTCCCCGTTGTGTTCCACTTACCCAAGTGTTAGTGCATTATGATTCACCAAAGCACACGGCTGAACGCGCCGTGTGCTTGTGTGAGCCCTCGTTGATTTGAGTCGGGGGGCTAATAGCCTCCCGTAATAATGAGGTGCAGGGGACGGGGCATTCTTGTGAGCAAATCTTACCAATTAAGAGATGCATCTCTGCCCAGGCAGAAGTTCGCTGCTTAATTGGCTCATTTCATCACGGGCTAAAAGGTTTAATTGGGTGACACACTGAAAGATGAATGGGTCAGTTGTCACGATGGAGGATGTGTGTGTGTGTGTGTGTGTATGTGTGTTTGGGAATAAAACAACAACAACAATGATATTTAAGGTGGATGTGTTTTTTTTTGTGCGTGTGTCAGAAGGCAACAAGACTCAAGTGGGAGGTTTTGCTTATCTTGCCTGCAGCCGGAATGAAAGGCAAAATGGTGAAAAGGAAGAGTGGAATCTCAAATGCAGAGATATCTTGTCTTGGGGGGGGGCAAACAAGCATTCAAAGAGGAAAAGATCCCCACCACGCAGCAGCAGCGGCTGAAAGTGGCTAGCGGTGGTAATATCGTCCACTCAATTAGCCACAAGTACAGCGGAATGCCCGCAAAGAGGATATTGACTTGCAAATTTGCGCTGACCAAAGCTTCTCCTTTATGTTGGAATCCAACGCACTGCAAACTGGATACATAAAAAAAGAGAGATATCCCATTACGGCGGTGCTAAATGCGAGCAGATCTATTCATCTCTGGGAGGTTTGTTCATGTTGTTGTCCCAGCGTGTTTTTTCTTCTTACTAATTGTTAAATGGCCTCCAACTGTGATGGTAGCATTCTGGCCATCAGTGGTTTCAAACGCTAACAACCAGACTATTGTATTTTTTCATCTTGCGTTTTTTTTGTTTTTTATTTTATCCAGAATTGATGGCGTACACTGATCACCTTCTGATCACACGGCGCCTGCACCGTTACAGGTTACACACACCTTACTGAAGGCAAATAAGTCCCTGTGCTATTGGCTCGTCTATTATTAGCATAAACTTGCTTTGAAATGAGAGAACCAGACACAACACGAGCTCTGTGTCATTATATTACAGCAAAATGGGATTTTATCCAGAGTTATACTGCATGTTTGTAATGCATGCATGATAAAAACCAGCAAATATCTATTTTGTTTTTATTTTTGAGTAAGCCAACACTACCTTCAAACAAACGGCCACATAGTCTTTTAGTCTTTTGACGAGCGCCCAACATTTAATTGACTCTTTGTTGCTGTTGTTTTGTCTCTATCAAGTCTTGCCTTAATTATAAGCTATCTAAATTTTTAATGATTGGGCTTGTTCATTACCCGTGTACTAACTTTAATTATAAGATGTTTGCTCCTGCAGTTTTTTTTTTCCCTTCTTTTCTTTATGCACTGTTGGATTATCAGACTGTCGTTGTTCAAAGGCTGTTGCTTTGCTGCCTGCGGAGGAAAAAAAAAGTAAAAAAAAAAAAAAAGTATGGAACAACGGGAGGAAATTAGAGGTTGCAGTCTGATAAACTAAAACACTGAGCCGGAAGGTTAAAAGATGAGATGAGGTGCTCAGCAAACGCCGTGAAGCGGTGCCACTATGTTGCGACTCTTTCAGATCAGGGGCACATCAGACTATCTTACAACCAAATGTGGCGCTCGGGCAAAACCCAGCAGTGTTTTGAAAAGTGGGTCTACTGTAAATGATGCGACAGGACGAGTTGTGTATACCGTGTCTGTGATTGGATTGTGTAGTCCGACATGTTCCCGCTGTTGTCTTCTCAGCAGTTGACTGGCAGCTGCAGTGTGATATTGCCAATTACAAGGTTGTGCCAATTTCTGCAGCTGTACCACATAGTATCTTATTGATAAAAAATGGAAACACAATTTGGCCCCTCGTTCCATTTCAGTTTTCAGCGCCTCTGAGTGTAGAATAAGAGGCGATGGCCCGTAGATGGATGGCAAAAATCAATCTTTTGAATATGTATAACTTTTAAGAGCAACAGATGACTTAATTTTTGTCTACTGTGAGAGATTATTGACAGTTGACAACATAAACACTTAGTCAGCGACCCGAGTGACCCGAATGCATTTTATCACCATTTTAAACGCACTGCGTGGCTGCATTAGCATTCCACGGTGTGTAAATACATCATGCTAGGCGAATAAAACTAAAACTGCCATCTGCTCGGAAGATTAAAAAATACCAGGTGCCCTCAGTGTCTCAGCTCCTCCCCTTTGCTTTGCATGTGAAGCTCTCTTTTTATTAATATGAATCTGTGTCTCTGGCGTCTTGTCACCTACGAACTAGCAACCCATTTTTCCTCAGTAATAAAAAAAAAAAGTGGAGAACGGGGTGGAGACGGTGTTGTGGAAGGTGGATTAATTACCCCAGCGCTTAAACCCGATCCGGTGCTTTGAGCGAGACCCTTTGCCTTCGTCCTCATCATTAATGCATTTTTCAGTCTGTCCATTTAATTTGCACCCAGGCCTCATGCGCTGGCATCTCCAAAAAGTAGTGGAGACACCGGATACCCAGAGTGCAACACTCCACCTCATCTGCCAGTGCCATGCTTCACGGACCCCCCCCACCCTTGCCGCCTCCCGCCTGCCTTCTCTGGTGCAGCTCGCTGACAAATTGATTCTCTCCTAATGTGCCGTGTGTAGGGGTGATAAAAGAAAGACCTAGTCCTCAGTCCTCAGGTGCAGGCTAATAAGATACACGGCACGTTGGGATTAGCCGCCGTTTGTACAAATTTCCTCCCGTGTACCTTAAATTTTTTGACACCCTCCATTTCCGCCGGAGCAGTAATTCAGCAGTTTGTGCGAAGCCGAGCAAGGGCTGCACGAACCCTGCGGCCGCGGGCTCCCGGGAGAGCCGCGGCACTTTAGCAACTGCGAGTAGCAAGGTCAGTTCAGTGGCGGAAGCCAGGTAGGTCATCCGATCTGCTGTGATTTATGTGTAATGGTGTCTCTGTGTGTGTGTGTGTGTGTGTGTGTGTGAGTGTGTGTGTGTGTGTGTGTTGGCTCTACATTGAAAGAAGAGCCGTTTGTCCGGAGCTCAGTCTCTCTGCCTTGGTAAAGCTTGTTGTTATCCTTGGTTTGTAACCCGGGCAGTGGTCTCTACCATTGGCCAGGAGTCTTCTCCTCCACCGCTGAGGACCTTCACGTATTACAAGTGGGAGTTTTTACTTGGAAAAGCAATAATGAGTTTATTTGTAGATATAGTCAGCTTGACAAGCCTTTGTTTTGCTCACAGGCAGCCAAATTATGCTGATCTGAAGCCTAGGAAGGATGTAAGCATAATATCTTAAAATAAAGACCGGCCCTTGTGTGTTAAACTGACACTGCCTGGGTTCCGTCATATGCTCTTCAACACTGTATAGGAAAACGGTGGCGAAAACTTCAATAAGTTAAGGGGCCGAGTTAATCCACCAAGTATATATTTTTTTCTATGTAGTTTGGAACTTAATAAGCTCATTAGTAGGTGGAAACGGTTGCCAAATATGTCACATGGCGAACTCATGTGGCGGCTGTTTACGCTTAGGGCTCGAATTCCCCATAATGCACTGCAACACAGCCGGTATGAACAGCACCAGCAGATATGTGGGGGCCAATGAGAAGTAAAATGTTGGTGTATCCATAAAAAGATTACAAATATATACGAGCAGGCCTACGATGAATTTTCCAGGTTTTGCATGCATCTTCTACTCTGTTGAACTTCTCTTACCGTACCAGACAGCCATCATCTGCCTTTACCGCCATCTGCTGACAAAACTTCCCTCACTCATCCGCTCCTAGCGCTTCCCAGAAGCTTTGCTTCACCTTAGTAATGTGCACCAGGCTACTGTTCAAAAGTGCCGTACTAAAAACCAAAGGGGCTCACGGCGCAAAGGTCTGCAACCGGCTCCACCATTGGTTAATTTTAAAAAAAAAACGACAACTAAGGCCGAATTCCCGCCCGCCGCCACATCCGAGGCGCCGTCCATTTCCATTTCCTTTGCTAGGTCCAAAAGCGTCCCCGTTGTCCCCGTGTTTCATACACGCACAGCGACAGCCTCCCTTCCCACTCGCTAAAATACATGTGGGCGGCGGGCAGAGTGAAGCGGTTGCTATATGCGGCCTCTCGTGGGAAATCATTGTCAAGTGGGTGAGCCTTTTGCGGACGTCCATTGTTGAAACCTTTCTGTAGATAATAAATGAGGCTCCGCTGCTGGTGCACGGCGCGGTAAGCAGTTGCCTCGCTGTCTTAACAAGCAAGAACAACAACAATGCAGTGACCAGCAGCAGGACAGCGGCTGAGCAGCAAAGGTACCGCAGACAAGAATAAAAAAACAGCCCAAATGTTTTAAATGATCATCAAATATTCTGATATTTAACAGTGGATGTTGAAATATTAATGGACTAAGACTTTGGTCAAGCAAATCCGTTTAACAGCAACAGCAGGAAATATACTTCAGACTGATTGCTGCCGATACATGTAAATAAATAATGTTTTTTTTAGAGTAGTCGGTGATGCAGCTGGGTTTCATGGTTGTTGTACTAGAACTTCCAAACAACGGTCCCTCCGAGCAAGAGGGCGACTCTCTGTATGCTCAGTATGTATTATTGATCAAAACTGAATCTTCTATATGGGCGGAAACTCTGCAGTGGGGGATATTTTCAAAAGAGTGGCCAACAAAGTGAGTGTGCAGGTGTGTCGTAACCAGCTGAGTGACATCACATAGTGATTAGTGGGACCGTTGTGGCTGAACTGCTAGCAAATAAAACAAAACAAACAACAACAACTACCGTGATGTCAGTGTGGCGTTCTGTATTTTCTTTGCACCCAGCGTGAGGTCCAGAAGTCCTGCTTCTCGTGTCAGACTCTGATTCTGCTCCTTTAGCTGCTGCGAGGGCGACCGAGTTGCTCATTCGTCTCACTTGTTAAGTGATTCTGATTCGTCGGTGCTCCCTTGTCCTTTCTTTTTTTCTCCCTTCCTTAGCTTTTCTTTTTTTTTTTTTTTTTTTCGCAGAGATCAAGACTGACATCATTAGTGCACTTAGTCCTCGGCGCTGCGGAGAACGCTGAGCCAATTAACCAGCTGCCCGGCTCCTGGCAAGCCTGCAGCCAGCAAATAAAGCACCTCTCCTTTCCCACCGCCGCCGCCGCCGCCGCCTAACTCGCGTCTACTTGTCAGCATGCCGTCTCGGCGGAGCGTGCTGGTTTTAATCTTTCATCATGTTTTAAGAAAGAAGCTTAAAATTAATTGCTGATTCAATCGGCGGCGTTAACCTTTAGACGCGGCGGCTGAGGAGGAGCGGAAAATAAAATGGGAGCGGGAACTTGTCTAAAGTGCGCGGCTAAAGTTTACTCAGGGCAGCTCGGCTTTATTATTCAAATGGCGCACAATCGGACTGAGCGAGGCCACTCGTCCCTCTGTCTGTCTGTCTGTCTGCCTGTCTGTCTGTCTGCTTGTCAGTCTGCCCGCTGGCTTTAAAGCTCCAGTGTGTAAAGATTTTAAGGAGGGGCGGTATTTAAGGTAGCCCGCCAAACAGTGCGTTTTTGTATCTCGGGCCTCCTTAACAAATGGCGGCGCAAGATGGCAGCTAACTCGGAACAAGAGCTTTGCTGTGTATGAGAAGTGTTCTAAGGGAAGGAAAACCAAACAACTTTTTTGTACTGCGACTATACACTATCATAAATGTTTTTGTTTTTTTTATGGACAGTACGTTAAGCTTTTTTCCAATATAAAAAATAGTAATCAAGCCAAATTTCACACTCTGAACTTTTAGAAAGACGCGTGATGAGTCAGATGTGTTGGAGGTCTCTTGGCAGCTTGAATCCTCCGTCTCTTTTGTTCCACAT
The DNA here is from genome assembly GCF_046127955.1 of Nelusetta ayraudi. Lineage (NCBI taxonomy): Eukaryota > Metazoa > Chordata > Actinopteri > Tetraodontiformes > Monacanthidae > Nelusetta > Nelusetta ayraudi. Next base: position 9,336,590 of record NW_027466055.1, on the reverse strand, counting down.
CTGCAGAAAAATGCATTTATTTATTTATTTAGTTTACCAGGGATGGGGATGGGATAGTCCTGCTGCTGCTATTTGTGTGTGTGTGTGTGTGTGTGTGTGTGTGTGTGTGTGTGTGTGTGTGTGTGTGTGTGTGTGTAATATTGGTGGAGAGCTCCAAGTTCACCTTTGCGTCCAGCTCCTGGGAGGGACACGGCGAGTCGAGTCTGCACTGGTGCGCAGAGACCGTCGCAGCCTCCTCTTGTCAAGTACAGTCTGGTCTCGCGCTCGTCCCTCTTCAGTGTTTACACGACAGAGGGGGCCAGCTTACGCAACCGTCACAGGAGTGCGCTGAGGCCGTTTCCTTTGGTTTCGTGCGGCTCGAGGCGAGAAATCCACCTATAGCTCTGCTCCCGGTGGAGCAAACACTCTGAGTTTCAGACCGGCAGAGTTGACCGAGTTGCTCGGCAGCTGCCGGCCCTCGCTGAGGCACGACGGGGGAGAGCTGACAGCAGGCGGGCGAGGCCCTTTCTGCCCCTGGTTGGGTAACCCCCCCCCCCCAACTCTCATAGCCACCCCTATAGACCTGCAAAGTCTGGAATGCAAAACACAGGTGAAGTGCTGGAGAGCGGGACTGGCGAAAATAAGATCATTGAAAGCCTTTTTTTTATCTTTTTTTTTTATCATGGTTTCAGCCGCGCTTGTGGAACAAGGCTACAGCGTTGTTTAAGTCGCTAGACGGCCACTAAGGCGCCTGCTGCATCTGAGTCAGTGGCGCCAGGAGACAACATGTCAAAAAGAAATATACTTTGTTAAAGTGAATAGAGCCTGATGGGGCAGTGATGTGAGTAGGCTTTCCTGAAATTGTGCTGGAATTGGCCATAAACATTTCAACATCCCCAAGTTGCAAATTAAAAATTTTCGGTTTCACAACGCACAACACACACACACACACACACACCCACACACAGTATATGTTAATCGACAGTTATACAGCAATAATAAAATCTGTTTTTGAATTTACATTAGGAAGTAAAAGCTCAGTTAAACACAGCGTGTAGCGCTAGCGTCTACAAACTAGCAGCTTAGCAGCATGTAGCTTCTAAGCGTGTGACAAGCTTCACGGAAAGTGCCCAGTTACTTCTGTCCGTTGCTACCAAGAAGACCTATTTTACCTGTCAGTCTTTCCCTCTATAGGAGTTCAAGGCCAACAACATGCCATTTGTCCTCCTTCATATTAAGACATTAAGCGTCCGAAAGCCGAGCGCCGAGAGTTACAATGCTCAGCTAAAGTGGCGCCGGTGGAACCCGCCATCAGCGACCCCCGGCTGCTACTTGGAACACCCACTGACATATTCTAAATGTAAGTTTAGTGGGACGTAATGAGAGTTCTGAGTTTATACTTCAGCGGCCCCCTGCAGATAAAAAAAAAAAAAAGAGAGAACTTTCTGCTGCTGGGTGATTACCAAATTGCCTCCATTTATTCAGAAAGTGTGATTGTCATGAAAAAAAAAAAATGGAGTCGGACCAGAGCCACAAAGTGATTTTTTTTTTTTTCCCTCTTCACTGCTGCCTTGTCCACAAGTCAGCAGCGTTGTATGGAAAAATAATTGAATAGTTGCCGGTAGATTACGCACTGCTTAGTGTGAGATGGCGAGTCAGCTCTTGGATTATTATTATTTATTTCGTTTTTTGGGTTGTTGGTTGTTTTTTTTTTTTTTAATTACTGTCGCTCTTTTGCGTCGTGCTGCTCTTCAACCAAGACAAAATCATATCACTTTCACAAAGCTCATTAGTCAAGTCAGCCGAATGTTCGCTGTTGTCCAAACCTGTTTACGTCCAACATTTCACGCAGTAGCTCAGCTTCCAAAAAGACAAAAGAAAAAAAAAAAAAAAAACATCTCTAATCAAAATGTGAATTTGAGGGATTTTGATACATTTCCTAACACGATATCCCTCATAGCGCACATGAACAGGCTCTCTGCATCGCACTGTGCGAGACGCTAATGCACCCTTGTAAGTCAATCTCCAGCCGCCGGGCCGCCAAGTGGAGAGATGCGGCGTCTTCAGCTCACCCCGGTTCTCCCATTTCCCCCCGGCATGACCTTTATTTCTCGACGCTCCTCCACTCGGGGAGTGCGCTGATCTCAGAGCAGCCATTTGAGCCAGAGGAGACGAGTCAAGAGATAGCGGCCGTGTTTTTTTGCCTTCATTTACAGTCGCAGCCGTGCAGCAGCGAGAGAGCGAGAGAGGGAGAGAGGGAGAGAGGCAGAGGAGAGGAGGTTTGCTGAAAGGAGCTTTCAGCAGATTATGGCGCCGCTAGAAAGCAGGCTAATACATTTAAGCCACGGCATTGGAGTTGAATAGTCACTGTGATTATTATTTACTTTTAACTTCGGGCAAGACAATTGCCTTTAAAGACTTGAAGCCTGCAAATCTGTTTTATTTAAAGGTCACGAGTCGTCAGCTCGTACGCACGTCACTTTGTACGGAAGAACTGGTTCACCAAACGGTCCTTCTGCCGGCGTTTAGCGTAATAGCGCTTTGCCATTGCTCCAAGTCATCCAGCAAAGAGTTTTTATCAAGTGCTGAAAATTACTGTTCTGAAGTTGGTGAAAATGCATGAAAATTACTAATAAACATCACCAACAACATCAAATATCTCTCACCTTCATCGGTGGCTTTATGTAGCATGAGCTTAGTTATCAGTTTCTTTCTACCGTTACACTGAAGCTAGTACATTTCTTAGCTTTGTTGCCATCTGTACCTCTATAACTCCACAACAGCACAAGGTTTAAATGGTATGTGCTTCAGATTAGGACTGTTTTCATTTTCAAATATTTTAAAGCTGCCTTGGCGGTGATTGCTACAGCTAACATCAGTTTTATTTCCCTCTTGTGTTTGTGTCTGGAACAGCCGCCAGGGCTTTAATACCCACTGTCTTCGTTTCGACTTCCGCACATCATCGTAATCAAGGGACTGCAGCCAAGCTGCTGCCTCTGTCTTCCCTTTAACAACCGCAGCGCTTTCTGTTGCTCCTCTGAGAAGAACCTAAATCAAACCTCTTTTCCTTGCATTATGCAACTAGTGAGCGATCACAGGGAGCGCAAACTGTGCCTCGTCAATATCGTTGGCATGCAGCGGGAAAAAAACACTCAGGAAATAAACATTTGGCAAAAAAAAAAAAAGAAACTCCCGCTTTGCTTTTAAATGAAGCATTTGCAGCATGGGAATGAGGAAGCAAATTTGTCATCCTCTGCGATGCAAATGTAAAAGTGCAGAAGCCGTGATATCTCCTTATTTCCCCACCAGTGCACAAATGCCCCCAGACATTCTGCAACCTCGCCGCTGACTTAACAAGCGCCGCGCTCGGATCTCTTCAAAGTTCATAAATGATACAGTTTGATTATCTTTCACGCGGCGACGCTGAAATAATCTCCGCGTAGACGGAGGATACGAGCGAGCTCCACGGTGACTGAGACGCCAGCAGCCACAAGGTGTCGGCCTGCGGTCGGGGATTATTGCGTTCGGGTTGCGTTGCATGTGTGAAAATGCACAAGACACAACAAAAAGAAGGGGAAAAAAAAAGTTTTGAGTTCAGGACAGACTGATCACGAGGAACAAAATCTTCTTCATACTTTGAAATGTTTATCGTCACATTTTGTTCATTCTCTCTTTAGAAATGACAGATTTCCGCAGCCCCTCGCCACTCTTCGAATTACTTTTGCCTCTTTTACGATCCCCGGGAACGGGGGTCCCTTTGACAGAACGATGAGTGACAGAGAGCGCAAGGTGTTTTGTGAGATTGGATGTGGCGTGACATTGCCTGGAACCGATAAGAACCCACACTTTTCAGTCGTGCTATTTGTGAAAATAAGCTGTTGGCAGGGAAAACAAACGCCAGTGTGACATCTGTCATCGTCTGCCTTTTGACTGACAAGCTTGCAATTAAACTTCTGTGAGAACCTGCAGGCTCGGGTTTAAGTAAATGTAAAATAAATTTTAAAAATTCTGAACGTTCTTATCACTTTTTTTTTTTTTCTTGGCGTGTTTTTAATAATAATCTCCCAATTGTTGGAAGAACAAGATGCAAATTTGCGCAGAAGTGATGAGAAACATGCAAATGCGAACGCGTTTCTTCTCCTCGAAGCTGTTTGAACCCGGCCCGATAAGTCGCCCGCGGAGACGGCGAGTGGGTGGAAATGTGCTAACATAATGGGCAGAATGGAGGGGGGCGGAGGGGGGGGGGGGGGGGGGGGGAAGAAAGGAAGAAATGTCTGTCTTCTGTGGTGTGTTCAGCAGTAGACATAAAGCAAATGGAGCATTTCCATTGATTGTCACCTCCTCGGATTCCGCTGTTTGGGAAGGAGAAGTGGAGTCTCCTATCCGTTGACACGGCTCATTGTTCACCGCGGCCTAATAAAGAGCCTTTACTGCTCGCGCCATTATGAATTCTCCGCGGCTGGTGACAGACTGATGACGGGCCTCGCAGACGGGCCGCCATCTCGCTCGCTCGAACACTAACAGATGGTCGTCCTCGCACGCGGAATTGCCGCGCTCGGCACAAAAGCCGCGTGTTGCGCCCGATACGGATGGCCCGGGTTGCGTTGAGTTGCATTCCTTCAGTTTGACTGTCAGAGGACGCTAACGTTCCTAGTTCCCACCGGGAACACGGCGTGTCTTCAAGGACCGTCGGGTGTCGCAGGTTTGAAGTAATGTCGCCTCCAAAAAGTTTTCAGTTTAACCAGAAATGCTAAATTCTTTGTACACAACTTGTGTGGCAGCCGTTTAATCAGAATTGAGCTGTGAAAACAGCTGAATGATTTTTGAATGACTGGATTTGGCAAGAGCTCAGTTCAACCCTGTGTGTGTAGGGCTAGCAGCTACACACTAGCAGCTTAGCAGTGTGTAGCTGCTAAACTAAGCTGAAGTTACTTCAGAACGGTTGCTGGCAAGAAAATAATGTTTCCTTCTGGAGTTCTGGAGTTCAGAATTATGGAGTTCAAGGCCAACATCCTGTCATTGGGCCTAATTCATATGTTGATATTTTTGCATCTTAAATAGCAATGCGCTCTTTAAGCCTTGGCAATGAGAGTTTTTCTTTACTACAACGACTGTCAGCTGTTTGTGTCATGCTGCTCTTTAACCAAGGCAAAAATCATATGATTGTAATGAAGCTCATCAGTCATGTCAGCTGAATGTTCGCTCCCCCACACACAGACCTTCTTCTTCTTCTTCTTCTTCTTCTTCTTCTTCTTCTTCTTCTTCTTCTTCTTCTTCTTCTTCTCCTTCTCCTTCTCCTTCTTTGGCCTCACGCTCCCCCGGCTGCGGCACAATTTCACAACACTTATGTGATTCTCAATCCAAGCGGCGACACCGCGCCCTGTCACGGCCATGACAGATGCTCCAAAATTGAATATAGATTTAAGTGCCGGGCGCGGCAGGCGTGCCTGATGAATCTCAATTTGGCCGCCGTCTATATTTCACAGTGGCCACGACGGGCGAAAGCCCCTCTGCCAAACTGTCAGCGTGTCCGGCGCCCCGCCGACGATGGGCTTCTTCGCCAAAGGCCGCATTTATACGCCGCTAATTTGAGCCCTATATCAATTTATCGTTGGCGCAACGACGTCCGTGATGGGGGGGGGGAGAACGTGAGCCAGCATATTTTATTATTCTTATGTGGTGACCTGCGCGGTAAAAGCGGCAGCAGGGGAGACTCTAAGTTTAGTTCGGTTCATTTGCTCCACACAAAAAGAAGAAGAAACACGATACATTTGTAATGTGAAATACAGTACATACAGAGACACTATGACAATAATTGACATGATAAAGAATGCTACTGTGATAGATCGTTAGACAGGGAGACGTGTGATTGAATGCACAAACTTCTCGGAGAACAACCAAGCATCCAAACGGTGTCCCGTAGCTCGGGGGGGGGGGGGGGAGGCCTGAGTGGAGAGCTTCCTGTGGCTGATGAGGAGTGTGTGGAGGCGGCGCCTCGGCCGCTGTGTACCTGGCAGTCTATTTATAGGCCGCGTTTGATGTGCTGATAAAATGGCAGCGGATCCGTGTTGTTCTCTGTGCTGAACAGGGAAAGTCGCGCCTCCCGGAATGGCCACTGCTCACACGGCCTCACGGCTGTCAGCGCCTCAACACCATTTTTTTTTTTTTTTTTTTTCTGTTTTTTGTAAGCACAGCCAGTCACGTTTTCACGTGACACGGTTATTTTTTTTCAAGGTATGGAAGCAGAACATTTTGTATAGCTTCTTCTTCTTCTTCTTCTTTTTCCTTACAGTAGATTTAGGAGTTTTGCCGTCCAGAAATGATATTTTTCTCTTGCCGAGTCTCGGCGGTGGAATGTGCGGAATGATGTATGTGTCTGACACGGTGAGGCTGTGCTCGCATCCGTCGCCGAGAGTCACACTCTGCTCGGTGCACAACCCAAAATCTGATTTTTTTTTTTTTTTTTTTTTTTTGTGCCAGTGTGTGCGCGCGTGACTTTTTACAGACAATCCTGTCCATTTGGGATTTTTTTTTTTTTTTTCAAAGTCTCAGGACGAAAAAATCCAAAAACCAAGGATTTGTTGAAGGGCATTGGGAGAACAGTTTGTACGCCGATAAACTGATGCAGCGCCGTGTGAAAGCAGAAATTAGTTTCTGAACACTGGTCAGTGTTCGCTTTATGCTGGACACCCTGCAAATAAACCGACAGGCTTTTTTCGTAAAAGTCCTGTTTTGTGATTTCTCACCAGCTGTGATGTCAGACTGGAATCATAAAGCCCCAACACAATACAGCTGTCTACAGACAAGTGGGGCTGCTCTTTGTGCAAATGCAGTAAAAAAAAAAAATCCTTAGCACTAGAAAATAATATCGCCTATTTTGGTGGAAGAAAAAATATATATATATATATATATATATATATATATATATATATATATATATATATATATATATATATATATGTATATATATATATGTATATATATCCATACATTTTCTGTTCCATTTCATGCCAGTCGATCTCCTTGAAATGTAATGCATGGGGCTTTTAAGTTACAAGAACTTGTTACATCATCTTCTTGCGATGGTTTATATAACGTTAAAGTCGCACGCGCCCCCCTGTCTATGTCTGTGGTCTGCAGGCTCAGATTACACTCTGCTATTTGTTCCGGCTCATATAGAATTTTTTTTTATATATATTTTAAGAAATAAGAGACTTTTTAAAGGTGGAAACCTATTAAATTTTGCACGGAAAGCGAGAATCTTTGTGTTGTCAGTTGAAGAACAGCACAACATTGAGCTGTTCTGCGCCGATGGATGGAAAAGTTAGCAAAAGCTCTCGAGTTCTTCTGACAAATGCACGCCTCAAGAAACATTGTTTCAATATTAAGAATGCATTTTTTTGGTCAATATTCATAATAATAATAATAATAATAATAATTAATTTTATTTATATTGCACTTTAAATGAAGAAATCTCCAATATTATCCTTAAAATCCCAAAAAGGTGGACTTATGAGGGCATTATGAAGACTTTCTGATACCTCTTGAAATAGCAAAATGAAAATAAAAAAGCAAAGCAAGATGCAAGATGTCAGGACCTGAATTAGCCTGAAGAGCAAAAACAATCTGAACGCTGACATTAAAGTAACTACTGAGAATAACGGATGAATAAATCAGCCACTGCAGGGAGATGATAGAGGAGTTAAATGGATTTAAAGGGAAGTCAACGCAAAGTAATACTCCTGCGATAACCATTGTTCTCATCCATTTGTTTTGAGCTCTTAATGCAGTGCAGCATGATATGAATACTTTGGAGTACAAAAAAAACAACATGATGGTTCAACAGAATCTATACCAATGTCATTGGTATAGATTATATTTATTTGTATGTATATATGATGGGTTTTATGTGTATATATAGATGTTTTTTGTGTGTTTTTTAAAGTGCACGCTATTTCAAATTCAGCCCATTACTGATGATAAATGGCAGAATAATGAAACTAAATCAATTTGCAGATCCAATTGTCACATGATAGAGCAGTTTAATTATACCCATTTGGCCTAAACGTGTCTAATAACTGTTAATTATTTTTTATTCATCAGCAATTTCAATTTTAGTGTTTAATTAAGTATAATTAGATTATGACTTGTTGTGCCGCCATGCTACACAAGCACACCTACTAACAATCAAACTTGGCAGACGTGGGCTACACATGAAGTCAGGAAAATGTAAATAACAATAATAATAATAATAATAATTGCAGACATGTTTTCATTTGAGCTGTGTGGTACATTTGTTTATGCTGGTCTTGCAATGTTGACATTAATTGACGTAATCCGCCAGAAATGTGAGGTGATGATCATTATACACCTCATTCAGGAGGGGAATTTAATGAAATGAGTCATACGAGCTCATTACACCTGGCAAAACTCTTCATTTTTTAATTGGCAATTTTCAGCATTATTTGCAGTGACCACCGGGGAAATTTGCCTCAGACTTAAAAAAAAAAAATGCTTAAAGGTTCCATATTATTGTTGTGGTTCTTGTTTTCCCTGCCTGAATTCTGGTGGAGTGGAGTGGAGCGGCAGCTCACGGTCAGACACTCTACACATCTACACAAAGCAAGCAGCATATTGAGCCCGTTGTTTATAGCCTGCCATGGAGAAATGCAGGATTTTCCCTTCCCGCTAAGACTGAGGCTTTGTTGGACCCTCAACGTTATTGGAAGTGGGACCAGAATTAAAGGCCAACGCCTTGCTGGGGGTGTTGGCACCATCCCTGGTGGGTTTCAATGTCCCTGTGTGACATCACTAAGGGCTAGTTTCCTTTTAGCTTTTAATGTGGAAAATTCACCCTCTACCGCAGCCACAATGTGAGAACAATCATTTATTGTGACCAAGTTCAGTGCAAAGGCGAATCTGTTGATGGGCTATTTTTCACCTGCATGTCAAAAGATTGACACTGTTGCTTTGTTCCCAGTGCGGCTGCGGCCCACGAGAGAAGACGGCTATTTTTGCCTTACCTTTTCCACCAAAGCAGTTCTCAGTGCGGTGTCAGTGAGGGAGGAGCAGGAGGCGGCGGCGGCGTAATTAGATCAGACGCGTTACACGTGTCTGTGTGTTGCCGCGTCTCATTATGGCAAGGTAAAAGCCACAGACGGCTGATGGGAGCGGATGTGTGTGTGAGTGTGTATGGAGGGGGGTGGTCAAACCACAGCGGCTGTGGCGGCGGTGGCGGTCCCCCCCGCCCCCAACCTGAACGCCCGCCGACGTGAAGCGAAACGTGATCCATGTCTGTTTGAATATGCAAAGAGTGCGGCAAGAGAAATGGATGTGCACATGTTCAAATGTGCACGCATGCACTGTTTTCTTATTAGGTCAGATGGGAAAGCAAATGGAGATGCCATGGGTGGGTGGGCGGGCGGGCGGGTAGCTGGGTGGGTGGGGGAGACATGCAAATATCCTCGGTAGGAAACGCAGCCGCTGCATAAACAACCATTTATCGCGCGCGGCAGTGACGGCAACAACATTAGGCATGGAATCGATATCCTCCGCAGTGGCCGTTCCACCTTCCATCTTTCTTCTCCTGCCTCCATACTCACTGGCTCACGTCTTCTCTCGCTCTCTTATTTTGTTGTAAGGAGGTTGCTGTGTTTTCAAGGCAGCGGCAGTTATTACTGGACCCAGGTACAGTCGATGCAGCAGAGCAGTGGAGGACACTCTACTATCTGTAATTAGACCTGCCTCCCTCCCATGGCAACCCATTCATTCCAATGGAGTTGCTAACATTCTGGGTGACCTACGCATTATGCTGCGTGTTTTGCATCACGGAAAAATGCTTTTTGGGCCGCAAGGGGTTTTGGATGCAGTACCTCGATTGGCCACTGGAAAGGAATCGCCACGACGTCACATTGCCAGTCTGGTACCCAGTTCTTATAATACGTGCATGCTCTATACCAGCCAACCAAAGTGGTGACTTGTAGCCCCGCCTTCACCCTGAAAACAGCTGGGATTCACCCCAGCAACTGCAGGACCCTGAGTGAAGGAGGGCCAGTGATAGAAAAATGATAGGTGAACTCCAAAGAACCTATTTTCATTTCAAAGGAATATGGAAAGGACCATGCTCATGACCCCTGCACCTGTACTTAAAAAAATAAATAAATAAATAAATAAAACGTTTTTTTTTTTTTATGAGGCAGCCATTAAATTTTATGCATTACAAATGTACCAAGAATCAGTGTCTGCAGAAGGGTGGGAGTGATGGATGCACCTCAGCGACGGCTCCTTCCTCTTTGCATCTTTGCTTCCCTCTTTTTTTCTTTTTTATTTTCCCATCTTCAGCGGCGCGGACCGACTTCTAAACGAGCAGGATAATGTGATTAATTGCTTTCTTGTCATTGTGCCCTCCGAGTTTCTTTGCAGTAAAGGAGTGCAAATCAGGCATGCATTTACAAGCAGCCAAACGCTCACAAATCTGAAAAAGGAACACATAAACGACGCCCAGCTGCGCAACGTAATTAGTTTTGACTTTATGAGCTGCGTGTTATCAGTTTGAAAGGGGGAGATACTGGAATTGTGAGGATAAGATGTTTAAGTAATGTGGCTCAATAGTAAATTCAGAAAACCATTTATTTTTTCTACTCCCCTGCAATCATATTAATCTCTAAAATTTACTGCTGGTACTCACTCCTTGGTTCTCTATGAAACAGGTGGACTGTAAAACTATCGGAAACTCTTTACTTACAAAATGAGTTTGACGCCGATAGCGTTAGCTGACACGGTGCTAAGCTAATTGACTGTTTTAGAGTGGGAAGAAATTGTGTTGCTCGATAAAAACAAATCTCAGATAAAAACCAATGAGTTACACTTTCTGCTGCTTCTCCGACGCTACGTGAAAATTGGATTGGCTGTAATTTGCTTTTTTCAAGAAAAAAAAAACAGAAAGAAATACATTGATGCACTGTAATTACCTAAATGGAAAGACCACAAATGCTAAAGGGTACACACAGCAAGTCCACCCACCTGTTGAAAAGTGAACAAGGCGCCGCTTGCGATCGATACGCGATCGTTCCACTGCCGAGGGAACCCGCTCAGATGTCGGGGAATTTTCCTGACAGCCATTTGGCTTGTGTGTAAATATCAAGGGTTGGACGTAAAGACACTATTAGAAATTCAGCGAGATCCTCATCAATATTCTGCTGCCACGGCCGCGGAGTGAGTTCAGGTTTCGGCGCCGGCGATCCGAAGAATAAACGATTAAAAAAAAGAGGGGAAGAAGAAGAAGAAGAAGAAGAAGAACTCTGGCCAGTTTCTGTCCTTGAACTGCTAATGGCGTGCTAATTGGGAGGGGTGTCAAGAGCAATTTTAAGAAAGAACATCCCGAGTCCAACATGTTCTTTTTTTTTTTTTCATCTCTTTGCCTCGTGGAGTTGTAGGAGATAACAGTCTCCTCTCCCTCCCTCCCTCCCTCCCATCCTTCCCGTCTGTGCCGCCTTCACTCCATCACACTACCAGCCGCAGCACACGCTGTTTGCATAATCACCGTCCTCTGTGTTTCTGGCTGCGGTCGGGATGAGAGGACTCATTACAGCGGAGAGAGTAATAGAAAAAAAAAAAAAAAAGAAGAACGGGAAAAAACAGCGGAGATCATGGTGCGTCACAGAGGTCGTGCGGCCTGCTGGAGGGGCTTTAAAAATCTGAATAGTTTAAAATAAATCTTTGAACAGCAACGTGGATGAAAATCAGTGTGGCGTTGGCCTGGATTGGGCAGGAATGAAAGGCCCTGGATGCGTAATTTAAAGGGTTATCTTGCTGTCGTATGATAATTTTTTAAAAAAATGCACAATTAACGCTTTTTTTATAAGAAGCAAGCATGTTAAGCCCGTTTTAATGAGTTCTTCATGTTTGCATTTGCTTATAATAACCTTTAATATTTACATAGTAAGCGGGTCCAGAAGGCAGCTACATACCCGACATCACACCCTCTGTAACAAAGAATGTTCGAACTCGGCATTGTGGTAATATTTGTCGCAGTGCACTTTCCGACCACTAGATGCCACAAAACCTTACACACCGGGCCTTTAAGTAGAATTGACCAAAAAATAAATTCCATATGCATATACATGTTGTCTTTCTGGTGCCAGCCTTGCACGCAACTCCAAACGCACAAATCCTTACGTTTCATTTCTGCCTCTTCTCCTTTCTCCTGACAGAGCGCAAGAAAAGAAGGAGGAGCACAGCGACAGCGGCGCGGGGAAAAGAACAGACCATGGCCGAGCAGATGATTACTTCTGAGAGCGGTAAGCAGCAGAAATTTACAGTGTTTGCTCCATTTTGTTCCGCCGTGTTGGCTTTTCATTTTGGACAATTTAATCCCCTTTGTGTCGGTCCTGCCAAGATGACAGAAAAAAAAAACAAAAAAACAACAGAAAACATGAATCTGAGGTCTAAAAGAGGCAAATCTGTCATCTGTGGTGCGGTCACGCTGACGTTACCTGAAAAGCATCAGGCTGTGGTTGTTTTTCTTTCTCTCCCTCCTCCCACATTCGCGCTCCACAGAGACACATCCAAGTCCCCCCCCGCCCCCCTCCCCACACCTTTGAGGCGGACTTCTCCTTTAACCCAGATTTGCCTCGCTAGCTTGACACCGAGCGCCAGAGTGTCCAGGTCTTCCGGCTCCTCTCCACGTTCGCCGAGCCAGCAAGTAGCGGCACTTAAATCCGTGTCTGTGGCCGCTGACACAGAGTTGTCGGCGAACAATCACTTCATCCCCTAATCGATGCTGTGGGGACGAGCAGGTGGAAGGCGGCAGGAAGTGTATTATCTCCACGCAGGAAGTTGAACTGAGAGTGTTGCTGCAGCAGCAACCTGGCATGGTCTCACCAGTGAAGACAGAGACTTATTTATTTGCTTTCTGGCTCGTAACCTCTGCTCCTCGACAAGCAACATTCAGCCAGGTTGTGGTGCATTTCCTATACTGCCATCTCCTGTCTTTTAGTTATGCTTTTTTTCCCCATTTTGGTTAAACTTTCAAGCAGCTGGTGGTTGCTGGTTCAAGGTTAGATGCTTCGTTGTTGGCTGGTCCTGACGATCAACACATAATCTAATATTACATATGAAGATACACAACAATGATCCAATTGAAACTGTCAATGCAAGATCGGTGCAGTGAATTCACACTGCTCTGCTCCCCTTTGTTGCATTTTTTTTTTTTTCAATTATTATTCATTTATAGATTTTGCTTGGCTAGTTGAGCGCAGACTAGCATGTCTAAAAATGTAATTGCGGCACTCATGGAACAAAAGAGGGTCTTGACAAGAATTTTAATGTGTACGCTCAAACTTGACTTCATTTGCCACTCGCTGGTCATTTGACAGATTTTAAATTGGAGTGTGTGTGTGTGTGTGTGTGTGCATGTGTGTGTGTGAGTGTGTGCGTGTGTGTGTGTGAGTGTGTGAGTGTGTGTGTGTGTGTGTGTGTGTGTGCGCGTGTTCTCTTGACTAAGAACGTCGTTGTGAAGGGAAGTGCTTCTCCACTGCTGTTTGGTGGCAGGTGGGGGTGGGGGGGTTAGGATGGCGAAGGCGGTGATGTTGTGAGAGGAGACAGGAGGCTGCAGACAGATAGCGCCGGTCCCGCTGTATCGCCATTAAATCTTAATCTCCCGGCCCCGCATGGGATGAGGCAGCCGAGCATGGGATTGCGTTTTGCATCTGAAGCCCGAGACGCCGCGTTCCCTCCGAAGGGAGCTTTATTGAGACAAAGTTTCCGCGTGTCTGTTTGGCGCGTCACATATGGCGCGTCTGGATGCACAGGCTGCATCATCCAGCTGCTTGCTGTTTGCACTATTGTCTTGTTAACTTCGATTGTCTCGCAAGCGTTTGGGCATCTTGTGTTTTGTTCACCACAAAAGGAGAAGAAGATGATGGCGATAATGAAGAAAACAACTCCGGATGGAACATGGCTGAGTTATCAAGCACTCTCTGCAGGTTTCAGCCGGTTGCATCACGGCACGGCAAGTTGAAGAGAAAAGTTTGACTTGGAGGATTTAATTCAACTTTCTTTGTAACAACCACTAATTATAAAGGATGAGCAAATTCATGTATTAATCACAGTCATCAATGATGTACAAATAGCGCAAATTCTGTTGTTTTTGTATTACAATTTTCAGGTAATTAGTGGTGGGTGGATCAGACAGATACCGCTAACAATGTTGGTATCAGTATTAAATTAATACCAGCAGGTTAGGATGCAAAGTTTCCACTGTTTTGCCATGTCCAGGCAAGCAGTTGCATTGCATAAGTTGTGAACTATCAGCATTGTTATCAATGATACTGGCTCCATGCTTACTTTGTATCAGGCTGATAAAAGGTGCTGCAGTATTGCAGACCCCTGCTTTCCATACTTTTGTATTTAAGTACGACTGTGCTCCATTAAATGAAAAGAACATAGCAATATAGATTTAAGATAGTGTAAACAGTCACTGACGATAACATACAGGACTAGCAGAGAGTGGCTGCAACAGAAAGCAAGCAAGTATTTCTTTTTCCTACCGATAATCAGCCCATTTTTCCCACTATCGACTTAATTTCTGATCATAGTGCAGTAATGTTAAAAAAAAAACAACGTAATTCTAGGATCCTTATCATGGGTGATATATGTGTGTGTGTGTGTGTGTGTGTGTGTGTGTGTGTGTGTGTGTGTGTGTGTGTGTGTGTGTGTGTGTCTGTACATATATACACATATATATGTAAGAAACCCATTCCTGCAAAGAGTGTTATGTGAATATGTCCTAACATAGCAGAGCTGGCAACAGCATAATCTCCTTGGCTGAACTAACAGTGATATAAGTTTATTTTGGTGCTAAGCCCTGGTGTAACCAAAGCTCCTTTAGTAGCTTTCAATTCATTTTATTTCAACTGTACATAATCCATTCACTCCCCTCTGAACCTCGCCTGCACGTCATTAGTCGACGGCGATAAGGCACATCAGTCAGGCTGGGTTGCATCACATTAGCTTCATTTTGTTCCAGCCGCCTAAATCGCTCTTTGCTTTCCATCTTTAGCAGGCATTTGTCCCGAACCCTGTTGCAGTGAGGTGAGCTTCTCCCTCCGTCAGCAGGGACAGACTCAGCGGCTGACAGCCTCTGTCTTCAGCGCGCAACGTCATTCAAAATTCACCTCGCTCATCATTTTAACAGGAAGCTGCAAACTGAGGGATGTTTTCTTTTTTGTGATATAAACTGCAGTGCAGTACAGTCCAGCCTGTACCTCCATTTGCTTGTTAAATCCAGCCTTTGGTGATGTTCATAGCAGGCACACTGATCGAAAACTAAAATTTGTCTTCTTCACCCTGTCAAGTCTGGACCAGCGTGACTTGTCCGTCTTGTGCAGGTTCCCGACACGCCACAGTTACACAGCGTCAGACATTTCAGCCTCTCCTCCTCCTCCACCGTCCTTGAGCCGCTTGTGAAGCCTGCAAGTTCTCATTAGAATAATTCTCATCGTTGTACCAGTAATTAACTTTGATCCGCGTTTCTGACGACGACACAACGGCTCCTTGACTCTTTTTTTTCTCCCTCTCTCTCCCTCCCCCTCTCTCTCTCTCTCTCTCTCTCTCTTTTTGGAGGCGACTCTTTCCACCGCCAGTCCTTGAAAAGTCTTTGGCTTTTTGATTGTCACCGAGTTGCGTGGGCAGAGTCCCGTCGTCGGCAGTCGGGGCACGTTGCGTTTGGAGATGCTCCCGGTGGTCTCCTCCTCCCAGTGATTACCTGACATACTACATTCCCTCTGCAGCTCCCTATATTAAGAAGAAGAAGAAGAAGAGAAAAAAAAAACTGCAACACAGCTTTTAATTACGTTTCAGGCTATACCCCCCCTCCAGTGGCGGAGCCAGAAATGCTTCCTTGGGGCAGCCAGAGGGGGACATCATGACTCACACAGTGGTGGTAATCTGCAGAATCACAAAATGACTACGTGACTGATTTTATTCTCCACCATAGTTTAAGTTTTCAGGGTGACCTTGTAACAGTCGGCCTGCCACCTTACCAAAAAAATCTGAAAATCTTTACTGTCAATATTAAAAAATAAATCTATATCCGCTTGTTCCTACTGTCCTAGGCTGAGAATCCCATCCCTTCCCCCCCAAAAAAAATAAATAAAAACAAATCTAATCCAGTGTCCATCCAGAGGGCTGAGAAACACTTCTGCTGACATCTCTCAGCTCCTCGCTTTGATTTCCAGTGAAAAAACAAAAACAAACATCAATTGGATACGGTATTATTAGATCTGGCCACACTCTTTCAGATATGAAAGGGGGGTAGGGGGGTGTTCTCTGGGGGGAAAAGAGGGCGGCGCTCCGCCGGTCATCCTGAGACAGAATGGAGAGCCTGGCTGCTGGGACGAACCGGCCAGGACGGCCTCCTCAGCTTCTAGCGTCACACCATGGCGGCGGCGGCGGCTCTCGCAATTTATTATGCAGATTATTTCTCATCCCATCCAGTTTACATTCTCCCTCCTGATTGCAGCATAATTTATCGACGCAGGCGGCTGGACGGCGTCGGTTGTTTGATAACGCGTAGGAAATAAAGGGAAAAGTCGTGATGGGGGTGTGGGGGGGTTGGGGGCTTTGTCTCTTCCACGGATTCGGTCGGCGTTTTATTGCGACCGGCTGCCGCCGCTTGGAGGAGGCATAATGGAAAACACGCAGTATGCATCTGCTCCATTATAATTTCTATACGGCCCACACAGCTCATTATTCCCAGTAATAGTCGGCAAAAGTCTATTAATTTGTCTTGACTCGCTCAACTTGTCCCTCCCCCTCCTCCTCCCCCTCCCCACTCCTCCCTCCTCCACCGGCAAAACATATAATTGAGAATGTTGTAATTGTGGAGTCAACGGTGTAAAATGATGTTGCGCTAATGGCGCCGCTGCTCGTGCTGCTCGTGTCTGATGTGTCGAAAAGTAAAATGGAGACGAGACCTTTGCGGTGGATGCGAAAGCTCACCGGCCGCCCTCAGCTACCTGATAAAGTGGTGCTCGATGAATGAAGTGCCACTGCTGTGACTTACTGTTGTCTGTCCTTGACCTCTGAACACACCAACAAAGCATTGCCAAGCTGCATGCCAGAATGCCTGGAGTTGCTGCAATGTGATTGGCTGATTAGCTACTTGTGTTAACCGGCAACTGAACGTTTCGTCTAAAGTAACTGTGTAAAGTAGCTGCAAAAATACAAAATACAGTGTTGATACTGAAGCTAATACCTTCGGTTGTGGGACAGGCTGGCCTACAACCAGTGCTCATCCCCATGTCAGATAAGTCGGCAGTAGGCGAGAGCATTCATGGCAGCGACACCTGGGTGGTCACGCTGATTTTTCAACCTTTTCTGCTGCCATTTCACCCTACAAGATGTTCTTTTGGAGAGAAAAGGCGTGTAATATGTAATATATATATATAGATAGATTTTCCACATCCCACTGGCAGAGAGTGTGGAAAACAAATCCAATTGACCCTTCCTAAGCCCCTCCCAAGAACCTCTCGCTTCCCAGCCCTGCGTTAGTAACCTTGATTGTGCACAGCGATGCGGCGATCAACTCCAACAACCCATAACCAGAAAGTTTAGTGGAGGGAGATAAGATCTTTTTTCTCATTTTTTTTAAAGCATGAAAAGAGATGTGGGATGGGGATAAAGCAGTGTGGGGGACGGCTTGAACAGCTGAATCCATCAAAGATTAATGAGAACACTTTAGTTTGCTCCTGCTGCTATTGGCTCGCTGAATAACTCGGCGTGGGCTTCTCTGTAGACGCTTTGCATCTGCATGTTTCCAATATGTTCTGTATTTTCTTTTTAAAATATATCCATTCGGTTCCCTTTGCTGCTTTAGAAAATGAAACCTTTGCTTGACTCCTTGATTCATCTGTCGAGATTCAAGCGACATGATGTGCGGTAGCTGCGTGTTAAGTTGGCTAACATTAGCCAGCAAGTATCCCCGAGTATTAATTGTAGTGTCACACTGTAAAATGATGATTGAAATGATGATGAAATGATTTCTCTCTTCAGTACTTTCAGTACTGCAGCAATATGAAACAATAAATAAATCATTTGATAAGACAAATGTGAAAGCTTTGCATAGCATTGGGTTTGTATCCGTGTCGATTTACATTGAGGCCCAGTTTTGAAAAATAAGTGTTTTAAATTGCTACGCTTATCACTGGATTTCTCATGTTTTATCGAATCAAAAATAATAAAGTCAAGTCAAAGCAATGGTTACCAAAGAGACCGTAGCAAAGTCAATGGTGATTTAAATTTTTAAAAGTAGCAGCTGCTGCTGCTGCTGAAAAATGTTCTCGCTCGCGTCCCTGTGTTTCATTCCAGGAGGGCATTTGAAAATAGTCATCCTCAGAATGCCATTACCGGCTGATTAGTGAAATGCCAGCAGTGATCAGAATGTATGACCCTGATTTGAGAGTATTCGGCCCTTTCGCCACTGTCGGGAATGATCAAGAGGTGCGGAAGGGAGGGGTCGGCTGAGTGAGTGGACGTGAGCACGGACGGTGTTGTCCGTCAGCGAAGGGTTCCCATTAGCGTGCTAGCTAGCTGTGGTCACCCTTCTCCCACTTCACTCAGATAACCGTGGGTGCTATTTCTGATTTATTTCCCATCTCTGCTGGTGCATGTGGCCCAGCCTGGCTGCCCCGGTGGCTGCGCACAGGAAATACAGGGGCCAACAGATTGGCGAGCAGGGACGAAAGGTTAGTGCCGTAAATCGACGGGTGGCGGTAAATATGCAGCGCTGCTTCAGGTTTTCTCATGAATAAACACCGAAGCTCGCCAATATTCATGAGGGTCTTAGGACTCGCTTCCCAGCTGCCGGGCTGCGGGAGGGAAAAGTTTGGTGCCATATTTCTAAGGAAGCCTGGTGTGGACAATCCAGCCCACCTGACAGCACGTTTCGCATTTACGGTGAACGCTTGCGTCCACGAATTAACCAATGAGAGAGAAGGTGGACTAGGTATCCAAGTTTGTTCGCGCAAGCTGGCGTAGTTCACTGGAGAGGGAGAGTGAGCAAACAATCTAAAATCCGACCACAAGATGGCAGAGTTTGACACAGTGTACCTTCAAATCGAGGGAAGCATTTCACTTTTATGCTAGTGATGGCAAAAGTGGTTCTTCTAAAGGGCACCAAATCAGTGGAATCAATTCATTAGCGATATTTATTCAATTGATTTGTTCGACGAATCGTTCAGCGCTTTCAGGTGGGAGCCCTGACTGCGTTACTGCATCGTCTGCTCCTTACGTAGCGGTGATCAGTCTGCAGGAAAATGGCTGTTGAAACATGTCATAGCGTCAAGAAGAAGGCAGCTTTTCATCTAAAAAAAAAAAAAGAAAAGAATAACAGACGGGTGACAGAAGTGCGTCACAAATGTCACACCTGTCCATAATGCCACAAATCGCGCTCCGGCTGCCGTGCACGCTGTGCCAAGCAGCGGGATGCGACTTCCGAAGACTCGGCTGGTGAGGAAGCGGGCGCTCACCGGCTCTCCTCAAGGCTTTAAGGAGTCCTTTTATTATTGCGCATCCAGATAACAGCATTGCACTGTGGGAAATCGAAGGGCGACGTTCCCTGTGGCTTTTTCTCCCCCCCCACACACCTCCCACCCCTCCCACTCAAACTCTCCTCGCCCTTCTTCTTGCGTGTGGTTGTTTGTTTGTTTGTTTTCTCCCGTTGTCGGTACAGGAAGTGCGCGCCTCCTAATTAAGTCTAGGAGGGCGAAGATGATGAGCGGCGGCGAGGAGGGCAAGCCGGCTATCGCAAAAAATAAATAAATAAATAAATAACTCTACTCGGGCCTTTAATTTATTCTGGCTCCATTATTTATGGACACCGTGATGCCTGAGTACATCGGGCTCTGTCTAAATCCAAGAGGGGAGGTTCTGTGCGGCCGTTTGCCCGATAAGGGACAAAACAACAGGAAATGCAACTCTAAAGGAGTGGAGCCGAGTGGTCAAGTGCACGTTCAGGGGAGAAGGCAAAAAAATAAGAAAAGAAAAACAAAAGTGATTGACAGCTCATCAGTTTCCTCCAGGAAGCGCGCTGGAAGAGAAGATACAGTATGTTTATCACACACTGGCTATATGGTAATACTCATGAAAGTCATTCTAAATGCCAACGACATGATCATAACATATGTAACCCAGTTTCAGTCCTAAAATAGAAAAATAAATAAAGTACAACTCTGGCCCGGTTTAGAAGAACACAGCAGGATGCAGCTTTTCCTACTTACGTCCATGACATATTTACTACGGCGCAGCGTAAAGAAGAACGGCTGGAAGGAAGGAAGGAACACACCAAAAACACCAAATCTTATACGGTGCACATTTTTGAGGAGCGTTTACACCCCCCAAGACTCAGGCCTTTAATGTGAGCGCTGAATCTTCCTGTTGCCAACCTTGGATCATTGGGAGGTGTGAGTGTGAGCGATACAGGCCCGGGTTTGAAGAGCAGGTGGGAGACTGAAGATCGCACAGAACTTTATTTTGCAGCCTGGATGATGCACATCAAGGGGAGGGAACAGATCTGGCGGCGTGCTGATACGCCCCCCCCGGGGCGCACCAGGTGACTCGGCGAGAACTGATACTGGTCCAGTGCGTGTGTGTGTGTGTGTGTGTGTGTGTGTGTGTTGAAAACCTGCTGAACAGCCAGCTACGGCCATCCAAGACGCCTGTGGTAAAAATTAAGCAGACTTGACTTGAGGCCACATCTCGACAACAAGACAACAACGTGTAAATAATGCTTCTTTTGGATTAAAAGCTCAAAACTCAAAAACTCAAAAATCTTTGGCAGCCAATCGGCAGTCGCTAGTAAACAAATTGTGGCATCAAACACCGTTCGGCCCTGATGCTTCTTAGTTGGACGGATTGATCTCGGTGCAAATCATTAAGATCCATTGGTGCAGCCCACACAATGCAAAGGAAGAGCGCGGCAGAGTGGCTGCTGTTGCGTAACTGGAGTGGCCGGGCCGCTCGGTCAGCGTATGCTAATGGAGAGGAAGTGGCGGTTTACAGAAGCAGACGGGAGGTTGACCCCGGCAGTCCTCGGCTGCAGAGTCGTGCCGGGGAGCACGGAGCGCCTCCGCCGTGCAGGAAATTAGACAAAGAGGAGTGAATTAGGGGCGCTAACAAGCTAACGGAGCACTGAATAAGGTCAACAAGGCGGTGGCCGCTTCCTGGGTGGGGGGGTGGGGGGGGGTGGCCAGAGGGCCACCAAGCCTCAATTTTGCAAAGCCGACGTTTGCGCACAAACACGTCATGCAGACTCAGAGGTTGCAGCAGGAGCCGCGCTTCACGTCGACTGCAGCCTGCAGGTTCAAGAGTTGCATGCAAATCTCTTTTGTTTTGTTTTGTTCTCTGATGTGCGGCACTTTTGCGACATCAACGTGTGAGCAGTGAAGGAACGAATTCAGACGCCGTCAGATTGGAAACACGGGGAAATGATCGGATATCCTGCCGACGTAAATAGATCAGATGTGACAATATTACCCGGCGCCGCTGGAAAGATGAATTGATGCCGCACGTGATAAATACTTTGTTCACCTCCGTGGGGAAATTTCAGCGTCCGCCGACGCCTCGTCTTCCAGGTACCGAGATGAATACACGAGTCCGGAAAGCTCCCGTAAATCAATGAACATTGACGCATGAACATCGGCAGAGTGTATATGAGGGTGGAAGGACGCTGAGGGTGGAACTGGCGGGCGGAGGGCCTGGAGGAGGAGAGGAAGCTGGTTGGGCTGAGAGGAGAGGGTGAGACTCGGGAGTCGAACCTTTAATAACCTTTAACTGCTTCATCCTGCTCCACTTTCCTCCGGACCTGCAGGATCCGACACGGGCGTCGCTGTTTGCACGCAGCTCGACTTTATTTACCTTTTCTGGAACACTGCAGGGCTAAATCTAGCTCCCACATGGTGGGTCACACGCAGTTCCACTTAGATCATCCCTGGCAACCAACGACGATAGTTAAAGGTCCAGTGTGGTGTAATAAGTGGCTCGATTTATGATTTTTATATTGTTAAAAGCTTAATATACTGCCCATGAATATATTAATATAAGTGCATAATCACAGTATATTAAAAGTAAACTTGATTTTCCTACCCTTACAATGGTTTACATATATATTAAAGAACATAGAGCAGCTGCTCCCTGTTAGCTGCCATCTTGCACCACCACATTTTTAAGAAAGCCCGGTATGGACAATTTAGTTTTAGTGTTTCATAATTAGAGCGACTGCTGGCGACTTCAAATCAACCAACGAGGAAGAAGGTGGGCGAGGTGTCCAGGATTGGATGTGCAGGCAACCGTAGCTCACTGGCAAGCTCAGGAGAGTGAAAGACACTGTAATCTAATATGTGACCACTCGTCTGCGGTTTCTCCTCCAAAATCTCTAAATATCACATACTTAACCTTTAACACCATCACACCAATGACGCCCTGCACACCTGCAGCGCCTGGAAAAATGTTTAGCTTTCATTCTGACGGTTGCGCAAAATTATTTCAAAAATTCCGTAATTCTGCGCAGGCTCGTTTCCTTTTCCTGATGCGCAGCCTAATTGCGTCAACGCACGAGGGTTGTTTCAAGTGTTGGCTAAGTTTAACGCAGGTGATACTGGCATCACATCACAGGTCGGGCATCAAGATCCGTCGGGTAATTGAAGGCAGACTCGAGACTTGCTGTTCCGCAAACACCCAGGGAATAAAAATGTTGGGAAACATGAGATGTTCTCAAAAGAATAAAACATTTGCACAGAGATTTTACTTTCCGACGAGGCGCTGCTGCCGGATAACACAATTTCCTCCCCGGCCAGCTAGCTGTCTGTACTCGTGAGCCATATGCTTGGAATGATTGGATTTGGACCACGGTTGCTTAATTAATAGCTGCCTCAGCCTGTACCATGCCGGCCTGGTGGTAATTACTTTTTGTTTGTCCCGCCCCTGCTCGCCACTGGGGTGCCTTGCCAAAGGAAAAAAAAAAAAAGAAAGACATGAACGGAAAAAGAAGAAAAGTTTTCACATTGAGGTTTAAGAAGCAAACAGATTTCAAGCATTTCCTTTCTCTATATGTGAAACTTTTTTTGCTCTCACACTGGCGTGTCCATGTAATGATCCCGCAAACTCGACCTGAACTCACTTCAGGCTGAGCTGTGTGACTAATGGCCGAGCACTCTCCGCCGACAGGGAGATGACAGGCCAACCAGTAGCCTCGGGACGGCAGGTTTGATCCGCAACAGTGACGGAAAAGGAGGCGTTTTTTTTGTGCGTTCGCTCCCTCCTGGAGGGCATCGCGTTCACGGTTCCATCAACCGGATATCAGCTGCCTCGGAGCGAGCGGCTGAGCCTCGACAGCTGCCGTGGCTCAGCCGCCCGCTGAAGTTCGGGCTGGAGCAGCTGCGATCTCTCAAATCAAATGCCCTCGAATCTCTCCACACTTTCTTGGAACTTTTGGCTAAAAACTCGTGGAGGTGATGTAAGGGAAGGAGCCTGCGTCCACTTAAAACTTTCCGTCTCTGGTCCGTCTGGTCAAGTCTGCCCGTCTTACCTTTTCAGTGGCTTTTGTAATGTCACAGAGGGCGCTGTCCTGCCCTCGGCCATGTGTACACCTTGTTTGCCATCCCTTTCCAAACAAGTGGAAGGCCCAACAAGGCGTCAGTTCTAGTAGGGGGCTCAAACCCAGCCTTTTTCTTCCTGGAGGCTGTAAACACAGGGTTAAAAATGCTGTTTCATATATAGTTTTTGTTCCACTTGAGTCTGTGAAGGAAAATCCAGATCTAAAAATCTATCTAAAAATAGGCAGAAGATGATTTTTTTCAATCACATGGTAGTCGATGGATAGTTGGTGTAAAACTCCGATGAGTTCGAGGAGCGTTGTGAAAACGGGTTCCGAGTCTTTTTTCTTGCCGATCACGAGCGCCTCGCTGCGTCGCCTGGAGAAGGGAATCCAACCACTCTTCTTCCCACGCCGTTATTTACATAATTACCCTCCCCCACCTCCCCACACACACACACAAACACACATCCTCCCCAGCCTCCGGCCGGCCCTCGGCCGTTTACAAGGGTGTGTGCGGCGCAGGTGGCTCGTAAGTGCAGATTTTTACGTGTTCAATCGGGGAGGTGCAACGGCCAGGAAACGACGGGCCCGGCGAGGCGGGAGCGGGGGACCGCGGCCGTAACGACCGAGCGGGGGGGGCAGCAAACCTGTACGACGTCGACAATTGCGAAACAGTTCACTGCCTCTGAGGGGGGCGTCGTTACCGGAGGAGCACGGCCGGGTCAAGGCCGCCGCCGCTCGCCGTCCCCTGATTATTAGTTTGTTCGTCCTGCAGCTCAGAAAAGCCCTGAATTTTTTTTTGTTTTTTTTTTTGTCCCCTTCGTTTCGTCTCCGGAAGATTTCTCGCACGCCCCCGAGTCACTTCGCATTTGTATTCCGGCAGCACGGGAAACGCAAAGACAGAATGCCGTGAAAGAAGGCGTTGACGGACGTTATCTGGCGGCGAATTGTAATTAAATCCGCATCAACTGTGCTTTTATGCTGCGGCCTTGATAGCGAGGCGGGGGGGGGGAGGAGGAGGAGGGGGCGGCGGCGGAGCGATGTTATGAAAGAGAAGCCTCTTTGGGAATACAGAGGAACAAATGTGGCATTTAGAGTCCGGGCAGTAATAAGGGAATGCAAAAGTGCGCCGCGATTCAGAGGGGTGTGAAGAAATTTGCCATTTGTCAGCTCGGATAAGGTCACTGTGTAACTCGCGAGGAGCTGGATAATTGACTGCAGCCCAGAGTTTCCAGCCAATGGCAGCTCCCCCACCCCGCCACCCCTCCTCCTCCCCCCACCAAAACTGACAGAACTTTTAATAATATTCTTGGCCTGCTCTCTCATTTGCAGAGAAACACTCAAAATTAAAATGTTTTCCATTTGTGCTTGAGGGAAAATAAAAAAAAGAAGAAGAAAGAAAGAAAGAACGAAAGAAAGAAAGAGGAGAACAAGAATGAAATGAGATGGCACAAAGTCTTGTGTCGGGCTGGTTGCTAAAGTGTGCTGGGAAGGAGGTGGTTTGTGTTTTCGCAGGTCATTAGATCCTTCACCTCTCAGTTTCCCACGTACGTTCTGCACGTGCGGTGGGAAACGGGCTCACAATGTGCACAGCGGAGCGAATCGCTCCTGTTCCCAATCAATCTTTGCACCACGATTCCCCAGAGTGGCGCCGTCCAGTCAGACAACTCCCTGCCCGCCTCCCCCCCCCCAAAAAAAATTGGAAATCAAGCGCACCCAGAAAGCGTTTTTTGTGCCTACGTACCTTTCGTAAATGACTCCCGTGCTCTTTCCAACGATGTGGTTGCCCCGCCTACCTTTTTAACAGCGATGACTTCACATTTCAGCTCCGGCTCCCTCTGGCCGTTTCCGAAGTTTGATCTCGGATAAGCTCGGCGGCTAACAAAACATCGCCCAAGGACGTCGCCCAAATGGCCCCGTTAAGGAGTTAATTAAGATGGAGAACAACAGAGGTTAATAAATCATCGGCTTTCACGGTGGGATGAAGCCCTTGTTTCTCGATAAGGCGCGAGCTTTCAATGTTGCGTATGCGGCACCTCTGCACGCGGCATATTTGCCACTTTATTAATTAATCCCGCAATGCTTGGGTGGAGGCGTTTGAGATAGAACTTAATTGCTTTCATGTGCACATCCTTCAGTAATATTGAGGAATGAGGTGCGAGCGCTCGACGACAGTAATGGGAGTCTTCAAAAAAAATCATAATAATAATCATAATAATAAAAGAAGCTGTATTCAAATAAGAACGCACGTCATCAGACAATTAGGGGATATTTGAGAAAGTTGCCGCACAGACGGTGACTGTTAATCTGTTTGGTCTTTGTGCGCAGTACAAAGTGTGTGAGGCTCGGTCGCCATTACTTGTGTGAAGGCGGCGCGTGGGATGAGGGGACTTTTTGATGGGAAAACATTTGTGCAGCTGTGCGGTGAAGATTACAAATTATTAACATGCAGCATAAAGGAATTAATACCTGCTGTGCACGGCCCTCTCGTCTGCGACTCCAATGCGCGGAGGTTGGTTTCAAAGTTTGGATTTTTTTCTTTTCTTTTCTTTTTCTTTCCCTTTTCTCCCCATAGTTGCACACTATGGAGAGAAAAGAGCGACACGTCGCTCTGTTTCGCAGAATTTATACTGCAAGCTATTATTCAACGTCCCCCCCCCCCCGTGTCGGAGCTGCTAGAGTGTTGTTTTCTCGGGGAAAATATACACATCCATCCATCATTTTGTTTTTGACAGTATTCCATTATTGTTTAAGGAAAAAAAGGCTCAAATGCACAAACAGTAAACAAGTCGCACCTTCGTCGACTGATAAATTTAAAGAAAAATTCACTCGTTTTCCAACAATGATCTGTCTCCCCCCTATCTTGTCTGGCAGGGACGAGAAAAGTTTTTACTATACTTGCTGGATCCACTTCACTTAAAAAAAAAAAGGAAGAAAAAAAACAAGTGATTTCAACAATTCTGGAATTCAGCGGTTTGATGATGGAACAATGTGCATTCATCCGTCTCCAAGGTTAGTAACACCAGCCAGCCGGGAAAAGTCCAGGTCTTCCTGTTTCATCCCTATTTCAGAAAATGAGGGTGCAACAACATACAGCACTGGAAACAATCCCTTTGTGATGTCACAAAGGGGACAGATACCTTTCCCAGGTTCCCCTTAATAGTCCCGGATGGCAGGCATTGGCTCCGCCCTCTGACTCTGCCTTTTTTTTTTTTTTTTTCCCCTTAAGAACATTTGGAACGAAGCATTGAAAGAAGCTGAAACCCAGCCTTTTAGCAGGAGGCTGTAAACAGAGGGCTAATTGTGCTGTTTTTTTCTGCTAAAGATCTGTAAAGATTTTCTAGAGCTGCTGGCTTTGAAGTGAAAAAAAAAATTGAAATAATAATCAATCGTGGGAGTTTTTAAACAGGGGAGACATGAATCCAACCAGACTCGGGAAATTGACTGATCATCAGCAACAAACGATTTATCTCACACTTTTTTTTTTCTTTCACCATCATCATTTTAATGCGGCCATTCAAGCGTGCCTTATTTATTCACGCCACTTACCCGCACCTGCGTGCCGCCCGCCAGCCGAGACTGTAGCCCTAACCTTTATCCGCCAGCGTGGACCCGCAAACGCCAACCTCGCCGCCGCCTGATTAATCACGGCGGCGGCGCCTCTCCCATATCATTTCCATGCGACGCGATTAGAACGTCCCCGCCCACGCTGCACCATCGCGCCACACCTGCCGCACGTCTCGCGTCGCCCGCCGTCTATAAATATCAGCCTCGAGAAGCTCATAGTTCCGCGCGTTCAACCTTAAAAACAGAAGAAGGAAAAAAATCATTTGGCGTAAATAGCAACAACAACAACATAAAGGGTAACACTTTCTATCACGGTCTATTGTATAATGCATTCTGAGTGAATTTATAAGGCATTATAAAACATAAATAAGTTAAATGTTCATAATGATGTATGACAATATTTTATAAATGATTATAAGTGTTGGATATTAAGTGTTATAAGCTCATCAGTCATAATGTTTTATACCTCCTCGGCAAAGTGACACTTAAGTCCTGGATGGTATACCATATTATAACCACCATTAATAAAAATGTTTCAGACAATGACTTCAGTGACTTGTATTATAATGCCTTATATAGACACTCATGTTTCATAATGCCATAATGCAGACATTATTCCAGAGGACACTTTACTCACAAAGCAATCCTCTTAAAGATGTCTCATGTCACTGGTAGTTCTAATATGGTAGAGGGAAAAATGAAAAGGTTTCCAACGTCCACGAGGATCAGACCATGCAAAGGATTCTGGGTAAAGCAGGCGATGAAATCCACGATGAAATCACTTCCTCCTGTTCCCTGCACGGAACTCTGCTACATAGAAATGTAACACAGCAGACGTCTTGCGGCAGCATGGCTCTTATTTACTCCCACTATTAGATTTCCAACACACCCTGAGAAAAGCTAAAGAGGGTTTTTGTTTTCTCTTCCTTCTTTGTCGGTCTCGCTGACGTGATTGTGTTGTCACTGCAAGACTCCAACTGTCAAAGCGGCCCATCCGTGTGCGTTTTCTTCTTCTTTTAATTCAGCCGCAGACCATTTCTGGCTGCGCCCTTGTCACCCTCAAGGTCCCCATTACCAGCGCTGGTCGCGACGGAGGCAGAGGGGATGAATGGCGGCGGCGCCAGGCAGCCGACTCTCTGCGGCGCCCTTATCTACTACAAGCCTCGTTTTTAATTAGATTAAAAGTTCCCTGCACCTCTGGTGCTGCAGGCGGCCGGGCCGGCTGGAGTCTGTGCCATTGTGCTCCCGACTCTCGCTTCGTATTATCGCTTTAAAACGCCGCCAAGGTCTCGCTGCCGGGGCGGCGGGCTCGCTCAAACTCAGTTTGGGTCAAGCGTCGCGCAGAGTCGCCGGCGGGCGCCCAGGTCCGGAGGTGACTCGCTGGCCTTCATGCATTTATGAAGCGGTGTGCGAACCCTGCAGTGACTCTGTGTTGGCACAAAGTGTTTTTTTTTTGGTTGTTTATTTTTACATTTTAATTTAAGCTTCGCCTTGACCGAGTTTGTTGCTTTAGCACCGTAATGCCAAATTCACCTCAACACGAGCTGCTTCCTGTGACTTGCATCGGCCTGTAGTCCAACCAGTTTACCAACCAGTTTACAAAGCCATTTCTAAAAAAAAAAAAATGGTTCTGGAATCCACCCCCTTCTGATGTCACAAAGAGCGCATATACCACTTCTTGGTTAGCGGGAACCCCTCCAGCCTACTGTTGGTTTGTCCTCAAAAATTGTAGTGGTTGACAAACATTTGGGAGGGAAAAAAAGGAAATATTATTTTTGCAGAAGGCTGTAAACAGAGGGTGAAATAAGTTCTGTTCAAGGGATCTATCAAGTTTTTGTATATATTTTGGATAATCAGTCATGTCAAGCTGCTCTACAAAGAAAGGTAAAGTTGGGGAGAAAGTGAATATTATGGGGTCCTTTAATCTCTGCGTGAATGCAACTCATTACGAGTGCAACAGCACATAGCCTGCCTATACAAGGCGTTTTTATTTATTTATTTATTTTTTGGATTGTTTATTGCGTGTGGCTGCTCCACTCGGCTCTGGGAAGAAAATACAAATATTAGAAAGATACGTGTGGTCCGGGGCTTTCGACAAATAAATGTTTTCCTTTCCCGCCCACTCCATTCTAACAAGTTCTGGGTCAGCGCGACTTGAGCAAGTTAACACTCCCAGGAAACGCAAGTGACACATCACTCTGAGCAAAGACGAGCCTGTCACCGGAGATCATGTCCGGATCAGTGGCGCTTGTTTTTTTGGCTGCTCATCAGATGACAGATGCACACTTTATATCTCGGAGGCATCAAAGCTGCAGCATATAGAAAACCAAGGATCTCAGAGAATCAGATGTGTCTCGAGCTGCCGGCAGGAGAGTGTCTGGGTTGTTTTTTTTTTTTTGGGAGGGGGGGGTTTCTTTGTGTGTGTGTGTGTGTGTGTGTGTGTGTGTGTGTGTGTGTGTGTGTGTGTGTGGTTTTTTTTTCCCCTTGAATCTGAGAGTCTTGCAAGTGCGTCCAATTGCACACACAACATGGACACAAAACAGGTTTGTGATTCAGATCTCACACAAACATTGAAGGTATGTTTTCTTTTTCTTTTTCCTCAGACGTGCTTTGAAGGAGCAGCTTGTAGTGTGTCTGAAGTAAAAAATAAAACCCTTTCAATTGACAGCGCGGTCATCCTGAAGGTTGCTCTGATGAAACCGTTGTGTGTTTTCGCTGAAATCATCTTCACTTTGTCACAGCAAGGCGTTGACAAGCAATTACATTAAGCGTCAATTAATAATGGACAGACTGTAATAGTGTTTCAAAGACAGATATCCTTTAGGCCAGCGGGCTGTATGGAGTTTTTTTTTTTCTTCTACTTTTTTCACCCCCCCCCCCCCCACACACACACACACACACACACACACACACCCAACAGTCTTTAACGTTGAGCCGGATGATAAATATCCTGATAATGTGGCCCGTCTGCTCCCTTCGCTCGGTTATTATGCAGACAGCGGGAAGATGTGTGTGTCAGTTAAAGTAGTTTGAATGAAGCCGGGCGCCCAGGCTGTATTTTATTTTACCTATCTTACTTCCGCCGCTATTCATCGCCGCTATTAATTTAGCTCTGTGACAGGCCGAGCCGTGGCGTGCATTGATATGCTGCAGGGAAGCGCTTGTAAAGTGCGGGGGAGTGTCCCCACCCAGGCGTCTCCCACCGTCGTACGGAGGCCTCTGATTGAACGCGAGAAAACAGAGCATCGCGGGGATCAAAGGCTAACGCGCTTTGTGTCGGCTCCCTTGATTTGGGAATAATTATTTGCAAATAAAGACTCTCAAACTGCTGATGCGCAAAATGACAGATTCCCTTTTTTTTGTAGTAGTAGTAGTAGTAATTTTCGTAGCATTAGCTTATGCAATTCACATATTGTCAGACTGTCTGTCTCTGAAAGCAACTCCCTCCTTTGATGTCACAGTTGTGGCTGCACGATTTCAAAATAAAAGCACAAGCAGAGAGAAAGTGGTGGCAAAACTTTGACGGCAACCGAACTTTCTGGTCCACATTCGAACGGGCCAAGCGGATTTGTTAGCATGGCGGTGTGCGACCGCCCTGTGGCTAGCTGCCGAGTATCGCCTTGTTATTCTCATTAAATTCTTTATTTAAGAAAAACAACTTGCCACTAGTCCAATTAGATTAATCACGTCTTTTACACTTTTAAATATTTTTTTTTTTGTCTCATCTCAGCCATGGAGGACGGAAGATGTGATCATCTCCCAGCATCTAACCGTCGCGTGCAGTTCAGTGTGTTATTCTAAATCTGCTCCAGCTTGAAGGACAGATGTGTGGTGTGGCTGAGCCTGTTGCAGGCAGTCTATTGTTGTCGTGGAGTGTGTGTACGTCGAGCAGAGTACGAATTCAATGCGTGCTGCGTCATTCAGAACTGTCATTCAGCAGCGCAACAGCAGCAACCATCTGTGCACGGAGCAGCTTGGTCAGAATCAAGGCATTTAACTTTAGGCTTTTTTCTAATCAACCAATTTGAATTTACTCCAAGTTTTTTTTTTTTGCAGGTTGTGGTGGAGACTCCCAGTGTTGCTTGTACATAAAAGGCAAGAAAAAAAAACAAAACACAAAAAAAGTTTTGCACAATTATCAGATGAAATCCTGCACCTGGTTAGCGATCAACCTGAGTGCCGATGAGTTTACGCGTGTTTTTACACATGCAAACTTTTAGCTGATCAGAGAAGATTTTTCACGCCAGCTGCTGTCTCACCTTGCAGCATCTTCGGCGGCATGAAAAATGGAAAGCAAACAGGGGAGGCTCTCCGTTTCACAGCGCGCGTTTTAAACGTGCATTAAAAGCAGTCTTTTTAAAAAGGAAGGGGGTAAAAAAACAAACAAACAACGGCAAACAGCTTGAGATAAATTAGCCGGCGCTGTTGTTTTGCAGGGAACATCCATTTGGCTCCGCTAATGTGTGTTTCTCGTGCGCCGCAGATGATGCTATTCGTCGGTAAACAGGCAATTTACTTGAACGCCACGTGCGCTCGCTCGCGTGCCGCTCGACACTCCTCCTCCGTCAGCCCGTGCGACTGATAATTACTCCATCCCGTTTGCATAGATGTCCTCGTAAACTCGCCCACCCCCTGCTTGCAGGGCTGACCTGTGGACCAAAAAACAAAACACAGACAGAAAAAAAAAAAAAATTCCACTCGTCGAGTCTGAGATTACAGGGACGCCAGCGAATGTGGCTTTTCGGGCCTTCGTGACAAAGGGGACAAGATAATGAGTTGTGGGGCCAAGGCGCTGCTGAGTGAAATCCCTTTGCCTGAAAACGAAAAGCTTTTGGCAGCCCGTCTCAGCGCTGCCAGCTGTATTTATAAGTGCGGCGGGAGGGGTGTTGGGCTGTTGGGGGGAGCGAAAGAAAACAAGAAAGTGGAAATGAGGGAAAGGAGCCCGGCGTGACCCCGGCGCTGTGCCGCCGCAGCCGCTCCTCGTTTATCTTTGGATTTGGACGCATTGTTTACGGGATTTATCAGACGTCCGCGCAGGGCTGTTATGGATGCAAATTGTGATAATGCTTCTGTCTGGCCGAGCAGATTACCAACTGCAGCCGACCGGAGGTCCCGGCAACCGAGAGATCGTCTCCCGCAGAGAAGCGTTTTGTAAACTATGAATGTAGCATCAATTTTTGTAGGCTTTTTTTTTTTTTTTTTTTAAGAGAAAAATCACATCCACGGGCTAAAAGGTGAAATAAGAATCTCTGCACCACGTACCCATGTGGTTCAAAGATGGCACAAGGCTTCACTAGTCCGGCATGGTAAAGGGAAAGATTTGTGAATCTTCTGGGGTCGTCCAAACTTTGTCCAGTTGTGAAGAGCCCAGAGATTGCATTTGCAAAGTGGCGGCAAAACTTTTGCCGGCAACTGAACTTTCTGGTCCACATTCGAACGGGCCAAGCGGATTTGTTAGCATCGGCTGATTGGAGCGACTGCCCTGTGGCTAGCTGCCGAGTATCGCCTTGTTATTCTCATAAAATTATTTATTTAAGAAAAAGAAGTTGCCACTAGTCCAATTAGATTAATCACGTCTTTGCACTTCTTTTAAATATTTTGTCTTTTATCCCAGCCGTGGGGGACGGTAGAGGTGATCATCTCTTGGTGTTTAAACTCATTGTTGACAAAGAGGAAAACCATCTTTAATGATGAGACTGACCCTGTTGATGTTCCTCCCACTTTCTGACATGAAGTTCTGGCTGCAGGGCCAATGCTAATGAAGCTGGAAGGGAAGAAATTCAGGAAAAGTCGGACTAAATGACCGTCTCTGTGCCGGTCAGTTTAATTAGCTGCTAGATTTCCCATGAAAAAACCCGGATATTTTTTTAATTTTTAATTTTTAAATGTTTTTTTTATTTTTTTTTGAAAACTCAGTCATTAGCGAAAGAGTCCAACCTGCGTGCCTGTGCACTCCCGTGATTTCCACACCATTATCCCCCCTCGTGGCGGCTCTGCGCGGTCCAAACATGGGAGAGAGGCGAGCGGAGCCGGCGAACGCCGCGTTGCTTTGAACTAAGACACGCTCGTGCGCAGACAGCTTGTTAAAGCTGCAGAGGATGAGTCAGAGAGCAAGTCCCCTTACAGGAGCCCTTGTTGTTTGGAGTCCAGTCCGGTTTCATCTTGTCAGCCTGGCTCGGGGGGCTGGGGGGGGAGTTAGGACAAAAAAGGAGGCGGCGTGCTGCCACAGGAAGTCGTTTCTGTGTCTCCGTCCGTCCATTAGGCCACCTGGAGGCTCGGTGATATCATTTCCTGCTTCCCGAGATGAAGCGAAACGATGGGCGAGGAGTGAGCGATCGGCCAAATGAGGAGGTGTGATCCTGCAGTCGCACACTTATTTCCGGGGCTGCTCCTCCATGCCTGCATTCAGAGCGTTGCCGAGGCTCTTTTTTTTAATCATCATTATTCCCACGTTGGGCTCGGTAGGAGCGTGCACGCGGTCAGAGGACATGGGAATATTTCCATTTGTTATTTTTCTTTCTCTTTCTCTCTCTCTCTCTCTCCACTTGTCACGGAAGCCAAGGAAACGATCAGATGACGGGCAACGGCTTCATCATCTGCTTCGCCCTGAGCCAGAGCTTAGCCAAGCATGAAGAGGCAGATGCAGCGCTCAGTAAACACGGAAATAAATGTTCATACGAGACGCGGTGCCGAACGGCCGTGAGAGTGCGGAAACGCTGACTGTGTACGATTTAATTTGACTCGTCTTCCTGCAGTGTTTTGGATGATCCCCCCATCCTGCCTTGGATCACAGTGAAAAGAATTCCAAGTCTGGCTTCACTGATCTTTTTTTTGTTGTTGTTTTTCGACGCCAGTATCTGTCGTTCGGGCTCGTCTGCCCTCAAACTGTTCTTGGTAACTCGAACCCTCACACTGCGCCGCCGTGACTCGTCCACTGAGCGTGACTGCCGGCCACTATTCTCCTGTGGATATTGGATATTGGATATGGATGTCAGAGCTTGGGATGACATCATTTTCACTATGAAAGATCTCAGTGGGGGAGGCAGCACGGACTTGTCAGTTGTTTTTGTCAGGCGTGTTATCCAACACCAGTCGAGTGTTTGGTTTGACGCAC
Organism: Nelusetta ayraudi; assembly: GCF_046127955.1. Lineage (NCBI taxonomy): Eukaryota > Metazoa > Chordata > Actinopteri > Tetraodontiformes > Monacanthidae > Nelusetta > Nelusetta ayraudi. The sequence continues at coordinate 9,302,337 of NW_027466055.1, read as the reverse complement.
AAAAAGCACGAAAAGCCGCAGGTAAATCTCAAGTAATGTTGTTACTCGTTGGTCTTGATGAAGGGGGAAGTCGCACGTTGTTGTGAAATGGAAGTTATTGATTCCTTCCTCCTGCTTTGCAAATTCAATTTGCGAATACAGGAGAACTTCCAATGACGGAGAAAAACTCAGAAAACCAGACTGAGTTCTGCTCCATCAATTAAGTTGGACCAAAGATGATGGAGTAGCCCAACGTTTCACAGGCAGAACAAATCATCCGGTTCAAAGAGTTTTCACTCTTGTTCTGACCCTCAACAGATTAGTTCATTTTTTCAATGGGAGGTGGGGGAAGGGAGAGGGGGAGATGGGGGGGGGGGGGGGGGTTAATACATAAAAATAGGTGGATCACAAAAGACAAAACCGAGGCCGGTGACGTCGCCTTCGTCGAGTGGAGCTCGGCAAGCTAGATGAGCGGATTTCCGTCTCTGGAAATATCTGGAATGAAAGGTTCCAGTGAATCACAAACTCCCTCTCCGCCCACCAATCAATCGTATGCTCCCTTTGAGTCCACGAAGACACGGCACTTTTTGTTTGTCCACTTTCAGAAGGGCAACATTGAGTTCTGCCGTGCGTTGCAATTGGGGAGGCGCATTTCAGCACAGGCGCGCGCTTCATAAATGCACGCTTACTTTACTTTGAAGTCCGCAGTTGACATATTCGCTTTGCATCCCATGTATTATGCATGAAGACTGTACAGGCCTCTGGTCACGCTGTGTCACGCTGCAATCTGTGCTGCACCAACGTGTTCAGGTGCAACTTCCACTGTGAGGAAGAGGGGAAAAAAAGTGCATGAAAGTTCATTATGCCTCGCATTTTTCTTATAGAATTAAGGGGGATAATAAAAAGGAAAAAAAAATAATATATATATATACATATATATATAGATATGCATATGTATACATATAGATGATATTGTATGGGGTGAGTCCCGGTGCATGGTTGACCTGCACAGTTTGCAAGTTCGCACAATGTCAAACACAAAATAATGATGCCGAGGAGTTCCCACATTTCATTGGCTACATTTCCATTACGTGAGGTTCAGCTGTTGGGCTTTGCCGGAGCCTCTCAGTACCTGCCAGTGTCACAGATTGCAGGTGGTTAATATTTCAGTGTGATGGAGCTGCATTTGACGACAGCCAAGGAGTTGGGTCAGGTTAACGGGGCTGTTGCGTGCCAGCGCCCTGGAGAATCTTAAATATTTGACAGAGGGTTTTTTTTTTTTTTCAGTTTTATTTTGTCCTCAGAAAGGTTTCTTCTTCTTCTTTTTTTTTTTTAACACACTGTAGAACACACTGGCGTAATATTGGTTAAAGTATGAGTCAGCAGATTGAATGTTTTTCACTGAAATCAAGTATTTCTATATGAAAATTGTAAAAATCACAAAAAATCAAAAAAGAAATCATAATTAATATAGTTTTAATTTTTAAACAACATTGTAAAATGCATCAGATTGTGTATATATTTTGAAGTCAATGCTTGTCACATCAGGGGACTACTGTATATAAACAAATGCTGTTCAGTTGCATCAGGCCGTGTTTGCAGTCATTCACAGCATCAAAAATTGAGAATCCAGCCGTCAGGCAGAGTCGTCAGCTGATCAAACTGGGAACCAAACTGTGACCTCACAAAGTAAAGTAACGACGTAGTGTGTTGTTTTCAACATCCATACACAGGATATTGCCTTTAATGGCAACCCTCTTGTACCTGCGAGTGCATTAGAGGGTCTAAACTCGCAAAACCAGTAAAAAGTGATCAAAGGAGTTAATGCAAGGTTGTTGATTTTTTTTCCCACATTGTCCTAAAATTTCAAATTTCCACTCACCGCCGTGACATGCAGGGACTCCAAGCAGTATCAGCCTTCCTACCGCAATGGAACGTGATATCCCAAATTGCTAAAGTCGCGGCGGGCTTAAGCGAGCGCTCGGATCATTCTGTCGACCTTTCAGGGCGTTCAGACAAATGGTAGAAGGCTCTGAACGCGTAGGGGCAAGAGGAATTGGTCTGGGGTTTTTTTTCCCAACATTGCCAGTTCCACGATATTAAAACACTTGAAGTCTGCAGAGTCTCCAGACTCTCAAGATTGGAGGGCAGATCAGGAATGCAAAGAAATCATGCAAAGGCAAGAAGGATAATAGAAGAGCTGAAAAGACCAAATTGATAAGTGTGTGCATTAAAAATTGAATTAATTTATGCAAGGCCGCTGGATAATTCAACAGTGCGCGGGCAAAAAGCCATGTGACTGATCACTGATGGTAATAATGTGTTCGGAGGCCCATTTAAAACATTAAAATGGGAGATTTAGTGTCACACTGAATGAAGGCTAACGGCTGTGAGGGCGGTTTCGCTGCGAAAGCTGCTCCCGCTGCTGATGTCATTCATTCTGATGATATCATGCGCTGGAGTATCGCAAACGCAACCTCGTAGGACGGCAATTACATAATGGTGACTCACTGTGGAGTCGCACGCTTTCAGCAAACACGAGCCACTTCAGCTCCGTTGTCGCCGCCTTCAGCCCATCTATTCATTTGTTTCATTTATTTATTTATTTATCTTTTTATTTTTTTTATTTTTTTCATATTTTAATTATTGGAGTTTTAATTTGTTTTCTCTGGCCTCTACATAATAAGAATAGCACTTCCATTAAAGGGGAAGGGAGAGGCTACAGGAAGCCCCCGCAGAGCGTACACTGACTGATAGTCCACCAGCCGGAGATGGACAGTGGATGAACGATGAAAGCTCGTTCCGGTCCAATCCTCTCGGGACACTCGGAAGATAACGGCGGTGATGGATTGGAAGGTGGGCCCTGCACCTTCCACTCTCCAAGACGCAGTAGCTGGCTCGACAAATATATTAAGTTGGCTCAAAATTGAAATTTCACCAATTTGCGACTCACCGGGATGTCTGTCGAGGCTCCTGGGACTGTTTGCGCCCTGCCGAGGGAAATTGGAGGGAAATCCAGCCAATGGAAAGACAACAACACCAAAACATAAACAACAAGAGTCCCAATATTACTTGTGTGGTGTCGCCTCCAAGTCCCATAGTCTAATGTGAGTCAAAACCTCTCTCATCTTGTCATCCATGTTTTTATACACGGCCTTCTGGAGACTTGGATGATGCCACAGGGGCAGTAAGATCTGTGTTGTCTGTTTGTTGTTACTTGTTTTTTTTTTTTCCAACAACTGCCCCCATTAGGCTCCAATTTATCCATTAGATGGAATATGCCTTTAAGTAAGAGGATCTACGACTCAAAGGAAGTTGGACTTGACTGTGATAAATGAGCTCAAATATTTTCAGCCTTGATTTTAAAGCCTAACCAGCTTTTTAAAAAGCAGTGGTATTTGTACTTTACAGTTCTAAAAAAAAAAAAAAAAAAAAACATTCACGACAAGAGCTGGAATGAACCAAATGAATATTTCATGCTTTGCATATGATCATTTTCACAAGTGAACTTGGAAACTCGCTTCATTTTTTTATTCTTCACAAACAGCTCACAATTATTATTTGCACTGAAAGGTTTAATACGCTTCGGTCTCCTTTGAAAATATTCATGCGGATGCAGAACAGAATTGCTTCCTTTTTCATCCACATTATTCTTCTTTATTTATTTTGCCCGGCTGCTGGTGCTCATCAGCAGGCCCGTCTGATCTGACTTCCATCAGCTCCGTTCAGAGGAGTCGCTTGTCCTCTACCTTCTTTGTTGTCCCATCAGAGCGTCGCCGCGCCGCAAATTGTCTCCCCAGGTGCACCATGGGTGGTGGGAGATGAAGAGGAAGGAGGAAGTGACATGAGCTCTGCCCTAAATTGCTATCGATCCAGCTATTTGAACCCCCCCCCCGTTTTTTAAGAGTTAGGTTAAGAGTCCAGGAGGACTTCAAAGTTGTGGGGAGAGGGGGCGCTGAATCTGTCAGGCTGTCGTTATTCAGAGCTGCGTTTGTGGCAATCTATCCATCCATCATCTTTTCCCCTTCACATTTGGTGGGAAATGGGGAAAAAAAAACAACAAAATGAAATATTGAAACATCTCTGGAATTCCTGCCAAGTGTCAATCGGCTGTCGCGTCGTCGCGCCGCGTCGGACACTTTCTTCACGCCGTTGAAGGAGAGGAGAGGAAAAGGAATGGAGGTCTGTGCTGATAGAAGAACTGTTCCGCTGGCTGTGGCGATGCAAACAGAAGAAGAAGACACCGTCCACTGGTCTGTTTATCCGCTAGTGCATCTTCGGCACAGGAAAAAAGAAAAAAAAGAAAAAAAAGAAACCTGTTAAAGCCGTTCCAGATTATGGACGCTGATCGATTGATTCATCAGAAGAGACGACACGCAGCGATGACGCCTTGATTTATGCGTCACTCAGACTGAAGCGCCGGCAATAAATCAATTTCAGCAAAGGGGTCGTTCCTACATGCGCTAGGTTTGATTTAAAGCCGAAAGCATGCGTCCCATATAAAACACGACAACGTTTATTTGTTTCATTTTTTTTTTTTTTATCTCATCATGGTTGGAAGCGTCTGCTTTAAGAGGTTTGTCCTTTCCGAGGTTTTGAAACAAGGGACAGCTTGAATCCACTTAGCAGAGATGACAGTTATTTTTGTCCAAATTTTGAAAACCAGCTGTTTCCTTGTGAGGTTGGGTTCTGAAAGGTCATAAGAAGTTCATGCAATCTTCAGTTCAAAATATGTCCCTGTTCTGTCGGAGAACTTCCCAGACATGAGTCAAGTCCATCTTTTGCCGCTTGTACCCCTTGATGTTGTCACAAAGGGCACCAAATCCTCACCGACGCCTCCTTTCCAATCATGCAAAAGTTCCAACCAAGCACAAGTTTTATCAGGGTGCTGCGAACAGAGGGCTAATAAATGCTGTTTTCTGGGGGTCTGTTGGAGGCTTTTTGATCACGAATGCTGTGAGGCTGCTTCATTGATGTCTGGGATGAAAAATAAAGATCTGACAGCGAGCGTAAAATGGGACCTTTGAAAACCAGCGGGAGAAAAAAGGCATCCGGAGCTGCCGTTGCATCCCACTCGGCCAACTTCATAGTCTGGCTACTCCCTCATGCTGTCCCCCATACTGACCGCCTACCCCCACCCCCAAGCCCCTACCTGGCTGGAGCCGTCTCCCTTTGCCGCATCCACAACATTCAAACAGACAGAAATATTTCATGGCCGTGCCGTGGATCAACTTGAGAGGAACTGGAGCTGATTTGAATTTCTTAAACCAGACAGGCGCCATGCATTATGCAGCGCGGCCAGTGTACTCTGCATAATTCCAGTATTTCAGCGTGTATTGGGAAGCTACAGGGTTTTTTTTTTTAATGTAGCCCCAGTTTTAGCATGTCTTTTAGCCGTCCCGGTTTTTTAGCCGGGACGGCTCACGTTTGAAATGTTTATTGCAGCAAGCAAATCCATGTTACATGTTTGGCATTGAGGCTCCGCCCTCCTCGCTCCCCGCTGCTGCTTAGCATAGAGGTAATGAGGAGCGATGAGAAAACACACATCGCCAAGCCCCCTGACAGCCTGACAGAGATTATGAGGAGTGACGAGGAGAGGAGCCCGCTGGTGTGTGTGTGTGTGTGTGTGTGGGGGGGGCTGAAGTGACAGGTGCAGCGCTGATGCAGGGCAACAGCCCATTGACAGGCGGGGGCAGAGTTGAGGGACTGGGCGGTTCAAACAGACCCCCGAAATGAGGCGGGTGCGTTCGATGTCGAGTGCATCGGCGCAGTTTCTCCAGTTGACTGCCTGAACAAAGTCGCGTCCGTTCGCCGTGTTCGTTTCAGATGGCTTTTTATTTAGATTTGCAATTGCAAATTATTAATTAGGTCATAAATAGGTTTATAGATTTAGACATTTCTTCTCGGCGAGAACGTGCCCCGCTGTCTCGTTTTCTCCTTTCATTTTGGGCCCGTTGGCGTGTGAGACCGAGGCGCTTTGCTCTGCGAGAGGGACTCTGGTTGGAGAATACTGAGCAGCTGGAAGTCGTGTCTCGGAGTCAAGCTCCTCGACTTTCCTTGTCAGAGGAGTGAAAGGGCTCATCAGAGAGGCTCTTTCATCACTAACCACAGGCATCATCTCTGTTAGATGTGCCTCCTATATGCGTAGCCCCAGTATGTTTCAGCACGAGTGCATTCCCTCTTTAAAAGGGAGTCGGTCGACCGTGTTCTCACCTTTACAGATAAAGATGTCCATCCATTTATTTCATTTTTTTTTTTTTTTTTCTTCGAAATGCTGCAGTTCCTCATGACACAGGCCTTTCCACATACACAGACCGGCTTGTTGCCATGGGTGACATAATTGCTCTGTCTTTGCAGATGACACCCTCCATGTGAATGATTTTTTTTTAGTCTTTGTTCTTTTTCTGACTCGATTACTCTGAGGGCTCTTACTTTGCTGATGCTTGTTACAACAAGCCAAAATGGTATAACAGTTGTTTTTAACATAACTGTAAAGTGCTGTATATGCCAAAATATGTCCATTTGCATTAAAATGGAATAGAAAACATGTTTGTGTTCACAGTTGAAGAGAGTCAATACAAACAAACCTGATGCGCTTTCATTTGCTGATGATAATTGCTTTATTTATTAGATGGGCAATGTTTTTAGTTAGATAATAGCACTTAAAAGAAATAGCTGTTGAGTGTCATTTGCTCATTGCGGGCGGCTATATTAGCATAAGGAGCGAGTCCACTTGTAAGTCTGTGGCTGTGTTTCCACAGGAGCCCAGAAAGTGGATGTGCTCAGGGTTTGCAGATCTTTGCCCCGACATCACAGCTGGTGTCAAGTGGGGCTATGGGAGACCTGGATTAACATTAACAAGTTTCTAACGGTCCAGCTTCATCACTGAGGTCTTTTACTCTGAAAACACCGTTGCGTGAGTCACGGAAGCGGCTGAGTGACAAGAAGCAACGTTTCCAAAGAAAGACCTTCTTTGAAGGCGTTTTGAAACCAGTCAAAATGTTGCATGCGCATAAATAGATTGAACTTGATGCACGTTTTGCAACATCTAATACGTGCATGGATTGATGAAGCAGATTTTTTTTTTTTTTTTTGCGGATTGTGTTTTGGAGCTGAAAAAGAGTCGGTGCCTTGGAGATTGGTACATCATCTCCACAGTCCTCCATACAGATCCATTGCATCAGCAGTGAGTAGAGTTTTTTTCCCCTCGCTGCTTGCTACCAAACATGATTTGTTTGCTTCACTATAAGATGTTTTGCTCAAAATGTGGAGATTATTGCAGCCTGGATTGCATCAGGAGTGAATAACATTGGCTTTGATGGCATCTGCTGGAAGTGGGTTGTTTTTTGTTTGTTTTTTTCAAACCCTTCCGCGTACAGACAGAATGTTTTGTCCCTGATGCTGTTGTGGGAACAATATATAAGGTCATTAAATTTCCATTAGCCGGCAATGCAACTAGAAGGGAGACGTTACATCACGACATCTGTAAACGGGGTAACGTCTTGTTTCAGAAGGCCGTGGACGCCTCCCATATGTTGGCAACGAGATGTTTTATTTCAATGCTCTGCTGTCAGACATTCCCATTAAAAGCTAACCAGTTTTATTAGATATACATTTATATATGCCATTGTTGGATAGGAAATTAAAGTTACCCACCAGCTTCTCAGCACGGCTCACATAAAGGTCAGTCATAGGACACTACTGGTCAAAACTACTACTACTGACTACTACTACTGATAAGCAAAAACAAATATTACCCACTTAAAATGCACTAAATGTTATATATATATATATATATATCCAGACCTCCCAGTAAAAACAATGCTAACAGGGACATTTATTTATTTTTTTTGCCATGGAACTTGCACAGTAAACACTAAATTGTGTAAATGCAAATGAAGTGACTCACTTTTTTCCCTCAAATTCCTCTTGATTAACAACAACTGGCTGCAAGGCAGCGAAGGACTCAGTCGTGCAGTGAAAACGACTGGAATTTATTCCTTTCCTCTTTGAGGATCGTAAAATTAAATCAAAGAGGCAACAAAAAGTCCATCGTCTCCAAATGATCTGGCAAATTATGATCTACAAAGATTAAAAAAAAAAAAAGAAATACAGGCAAAAAAGTTGCATATGAGCAATAGCCGTATTTTTAATTCCAATTTTGTGGGAGTGAAGTGACAGCAGGGAGAGGAAGCGAGGCAGGAGCGGCCTTTTGATAACTTTGTTTTTAATTATTGATGCCGATGGAATTATTCCTCTCCTAATATTGTGCTCTACAGTGGATCCTCATTCAAAGTTAATAGCAGGGCAGCAGATAACCCATCGGAATAATTTGGTGTCCGTGAGTATTTGGAGTGTTGGCCTCCATTCTTCTGCTCTGTGGTTGCGTATCGCTCCCCAATGGTTTACCTGTTTCGGGGGGGTGGGGGGGTTGAAATAACACAACAATTGGAATGATTAGTTGTTGTGTTCAAATATGGTTCCCCGAAAAAGAACAAGATTGAAAGTAATGAGTCACTCGTGCAGCCTTTTTTTTTTTAATTGCTTTAATTATAACCATGTCATATAAAAAAGAACAATCACTATTAATTGTTCTAAAGTGTGTTTGTTGTTTTGTTTTATGTTCCGCTCCGAAATCAAACAAACTTTTGTGTTAGTTACCTCGTCTGCCCTTTTATTGTTTCTTTTATTGAACTTGTGAAAGGTTGACTGAATACGCTGCCCAGATAGTCAGTTCTGCTCTTATTGTTTCAAAAAGAAAAAGGGATATCAGGAAATAAAAGGGTGGAGGCACGTTAACCCTCATCCAAGGTTTTTTGTCTTTAAAAAAAAAAATCTAAAATTATCTTCAGTCAACGTTTGTTATTGGTATTCCTGACCTGCAAAGCCGTTCAAACTCATTCTCCAGACTCGGCTCACCTGACCAAGTAAGCATAGCATCGTTGACCCCTGAACACAGCATCCCTCCGCTACATCAACTGCACTGCAGTTCACTGCGAAAGGAAAGAACCACAACGACGGATTTGACTGGAGGAAATTGCTCTCAGTGAAACAAAGAGGAAAGGAAGACTTGCTGTAAACGAGCCAACGCAACAGCACGGAGACGCAGAGTTTACGTTGGATTGCAAAAATTGTCACAACATGATCTGCTGTGATTCATTCAACTAAGATGAAAAAATTGGAGGCAAACATAAGGATTTCAGTATTTACCCCATATTGTAGATATTTCATATTGTAGATATTTTCAGATGGTTATTTCCCCAGTGTAGAAGCCTTGGCAGTTAAGTATTCAACAAAGCTTCATGTTTGGAAGGAGGCGGCCTCAGCGGCCTCAACACTTTTGCAACTGAAGGGCATCCAAATGAAGCAAAGGAAGGACTTTGTTTGTCGTTGACTGACAGGGTTACTGTTAAAAAAAACATTTATAAAGTGAACTTAAAGGATAAATCCGCCTACAGAATCTTAAAATTCAGTTAATTTTCATCTACAAAAGCAGAATTTACTTCACGGAATAAAATAAAATAAAAAAATTCACATATTCTCAACACAAGCATCATTCCGGTTCCACCCTTGGATCTCTTTCCCCTGTCAGATCAGCCGCCAGCAGGTGGCGCCGACAGCGTCAGTGGTCCGTCCTCTCGGCTGCCGCTCTCCTCCATCTTCTTTCCTTAAGAACAAAAAAGGGACTTTCCCCCCCCCCCGCCCTCGTCACCTCCAGGGGGCCGCAGCGCTCTCCCCTGCCAGTCAAGAATCCCTGATTGAATTAGTGCCAGGTCCAGTAGCGGCTGCTTCCGCTAAACGACGGACAGATCCAGCGCGGAGATTTAGGCGAGGGAGAGTGAAGTCCGCCCTTCTTCAGAACTCCCCGCATGCATCTCTTTTCCTCCCCAGCTCTCAAAGGCACCTCAGACGAAGAAAGCTCCCGCCTGTCAGGCCCTGAATCGCGCGGCCTGTGCGGAATGCAAACGAGGCGGATGCACATCTCCTTCCTTTCCACACAGCTCTCGAGGAAAAAAAAAAAAAAAAGAGGCGGGGGAGTGGGCAGGGGGTGGACGGAGGGGAGGGGAGGGAGAAAAAAAAGCCGCTGATGCCGCGTTTGGGATGCAGCAGCTGCTCTGGCGCAGCAGCTTCTGAGGGAGGCTTTTCAGGGTTAAAATAAGTCTGCAGAATAAGGCTGCACGCTCGGCGCAGCCGGGAACGCCAGCGGTTTCTGTCAGTGTCTAGTTCCGAACCGAGCCGGCCTCTTTAATTAAGCGCAAAAAAATGGGTGTTTAATTGACTTCTCTCCCCCCCTCCCCCCTCCATTGTTCTCATCTGATCCTTCGCCTGGAGAAAAACAATGTTTTACGAGCCCGCAGACGGAGGAAACTCCCGCTCGGATCCGACATGTCAGATACTTCTCAGCCCTCTGAAGTCCAATTCTTGGCGCAGACTCGACTGTTTTGTTGGCCTCACGCTGGGAGAGGGAAAGAAAACTGCTTCAGAGAGCAAAGCAACAGCACACCCCACTGTCTCCATGAACTATTTAGGCAGCATGACTTCAATAATCCAAAAAGTTTTTTTTTTTTTTTTTTCCCCGTCCACGGCCATTCTTCAAACTGAAAACAGAGGCTGGTCTTTATATCTCCGGAAAGGTTCAGCAGCGTTGGGAGTGAATTGATTTCTCTCTCTCTCTCTCTCTCTCCCTCTGTGGAAATGAGTTGTGACATCGGAACTATGAGGCACCGTGCAAGCTGGAAGTTGTTTGAGTGGTCATTGTTGTTTGGTATCATCGGAAGTTAAGCAATCTTGGCTCTAATCAGGACCCTTATGCAATGTGATGTGTGTTTGTGTGAAAAAAGTAAACAGTTGTGTTCAATGGGACTAAATCAACAAACAACAAAATAATTGTTTGTTTTTTTGCTCATTTCCTGTTGCAAAATTGGGATTTTCTTTGAATTTGTGATGACATGGATTGGACGCAAATCTGAATACAAGTACATTGGTGTAAAACTTACATTATGACAGACAGCCTTTATGACAGGTGTGTGTATGTGTGTTTGAGTTCTGATCTGTGAGTCTCGGAACTCTGCTCCAGCGGATCCGGAATCTTCCAACTAGAACCTGATTGACTTCTATTTCCTAGTGACCAAAAAATAAATAAAAAAATCCACCTGGTCCTGAAAATAACTCCATTTTAACAGATCATTAAATTTTGCTGCCCCACCAACAGCATCAGTGGTCAAGCTCAAAAATCCCCCACAACAAAGTCCATAGCAGCTCCTCAGATCTTCCTCTGCTCCTCTGGTTGGGAACAGTGACGTCTTTTTAGGTTCAGGACTCTGTTAATATTTGATCAGATTAGATTAGATTGAACTTTATTGATCCCAAATTGGGAACTCTTGTGTTAAATCACACAGCGTTGGGTGAAATCTTTCATTTTATTTTTGCAGCGCCCCTGCGTTTTGCCAGACCTCAAACAGCCGCTATACGCAGGCACATTGAGCGTAATTGCAGGGCAGGAGTGAAACCGTGAGGGGAAAGGAGTATATTATATTCTTTTTATTAATTGCTGTATTGGGCTTTATTAAAATCTGTCCTGTAAAGTTTGGGAAAGGTTGGTATTAAACGCGTAAATCCTAGAAATTGAAGTGCAGGTGACAGTGGCTTATTACTTCATCAGCCAAGGCGCCATGTTGAGTCACTGCAATTAAAGAGGAAACACTTCCCGACCGCTCTCTCTCTCTCTCTCTCTCTCTTTCTCTCTCTCTCTCTCTCTCTCTCCCTCTCACTCTCTCTCCCTCTCTTTCGCTCCAGTTGTTTCGCATTGCGAAGCTGCAGCTGAAATGTGTAAGAAGCTCAGCGAGCAACAACTGGACTTGGCCACGCGCTGTATTATCGCACAACTAAACTGCCGCCCGTTCGATTTGCATCCCCGAGTAGCACCAGAGAAGTGGATTAAGTGAATGTGGCAGATTAGTCCCTAACTTTCCAAATTACACGAGAAAGAGAGAGAGAGAGAGGCTAAAAAAAACAGGCAATGGTTCTGCATTAAATCTGTTAAGCGACGCTCCGCGTTACTGACGATAAGGCTCAGCGGCGGGGCTCTCATCGGCTCCCAGAACGGATGGATGGATGAATAAATAAATAAATAATGGAAGATGATAATTACATTTAATGCCATCGGCTGAGGGTAATGTGATACTCGCCAGAATCCCATTATCATCGGAGTCATTATCGATCGGCTCAGCCCCTCCGAGGCCTGCGCGGGCTGAGCCGCTGTCTGTCTGCGAGTCACAGCGACCCGGCACAGGACGTGGACGCGTGACAGCAGGAAGTTACACTGGCCAGAGACGGAACCAGAGTGATGTTTTCCTCCTAATCAGTTTTTTCGGAGTAGTGATTCTCTCCCAGTGCAATGACATTGAAGTGATCCAGGTTTAAATCCTTTGTCTTTTTTCCCCCCCAAGGCTAAATTAGCCGAATGCTCTCCGCCCTCTGTTCTGTCTCACTCAATCCAAAAAAGCTAAAAAGTGTTAAATGCTTTTTGTCCTGCTCAATGGCGCCGATGACTCATGCATCACATTTGCTACATGGACTCAAAAGGTCTGAGCCTCAGAAATGTCTTTGATGATTTTGCTTTTTGTATGCAGCGTTTATGAAGACCTGAATGTCAGAACATTCAGAAAATGTGGGATGTGTCTGGCAATCATTTGATTAGACAGACAGACAGACAGACAGACAGATAGATAGATAGATAGATAGATAGATAGATAGACGCTTCTGTGTGAACAATAAAGTCTTTCACAGTTATATTATTAAACAACCCCGCCTGAAGGGGGCGCTACGTTCCTCACAGAGGCATCATTCTCCCCACTGAGCATCACTGAATGAGAAGCGTTTGTTTCTTTGTTCTTTCAAATCTCTTCCTCTTTAAGGCAGATGAACCGCACGGCGTTGCCTTGAGAGGCGTTGCCTTGAGAGGCGTTATCGACCAGCGGTGCCGGCAGTGATTACCAGCGAGGAACCCAACTGAACTGCAGCCCTAATCCATTCCGAAATGTGATATGAGGGGCGCTGCACTCGGCTGCGGCTCTTGTTTAATGTGGGCAGATGCTATGACGGCTGTTAATGGGTCCGACTGACATGAGATCCCGACATTAAAATCAATATGCCCTTGGTTTGAATTCGTCTAAATGCAAATGTGGCTCAAACCAACGTTCAAAAAAAAAAAAAAACAGCATGACTTCAACCATTTTTGTCTGTTAATTTATTTACTTATTTTGTTCTTGTTTAATGAGACACAGCCGCTGGTTGTTCATTCCAGTTTCTCAAGCGTTATGACAAAGACAGCCTTTTGATTCTCATCGAGAAATTTGTTTTCTTTCTTCTTCTTCAATTTTCGAGGCTTGCGCCGGCTGCCGGGAGGAAAACCGTCTCGCTCCGAGAGCCGGATGTGTACTTTTCTGCGTGTGTGCACTGTTGCAGTCATATCCTCCAACAATCAATTTCTTGGAGTGGCGGGTGCTCTTGAGAGATGGCGCCACAAAAGTAGTGACACTCAGCCATCACGCAACGAGACCATCTAATGATTGCCCCTGGAGAAATGGTATCTTCAAATGTCTTTGAGAATATTTCCGCCGTCCCTGTTTGGCTTCTGCCGTCCTTCTTGCTTCTTTGCCAACACCTGCAGAGTTCCCCTTTGACTTGTCTTAACCGGGATGAGAAGGTTCGCAGTCTCGTCAAATGGCATGTGTTCACCTGAAGGATGCACGTTTCTGCTTATGCCATCGTCTCTCTTGAATAAATCTCGACCGTAGATCACAGTTTCTGGACTGCGGCAGTAGTAGCAGCAGCGGCGACGACACAGCGCTGGTGAATTTCCCCAAGTTGTGCAACTTCAACTCGCTTGAATTTGTCCAGCGCAACAATGCCGGCATCCCAAAGTCGCTTAATTAGAACATTACCGCGATTTGTATGAACATTATTCGTCTTAAGAGGCCATTTTAGGCCTGGGCAGGCAGACTTTCCGGGACAGACGACTCGTTCTCTGTCCCACTGTGGGCTTTGAAGGGTATTTGGACACTGGTCTGTCAGACATCCAGTGAGCTGGCGGAACAAAAAAAATAAAAGACTTCTGCACCAAAAAAAAGTGTAATTTCCCTGCAATAATGGCTTTAGAGACCGCCTTGTGTCATGTGAGCGACGGCGCCCGGCAATAACAGGGCCGGGAACACGGACGGAGCAGCAGTCCTTGAGCTCACTTCAGGGGACGACAGAGCCAAAGGACTCAAATCGGGACCTTATTAGTGTTTCATTAACAGGCCTTTTACCTCCTTCTCCAGTGTTGTCGGGGTAATTAACTGTCTGTTTTGCTCTGTCTCTTACCACGGGAGGCCTTCTAGGGAAGGCAGCTCCTCCGACCGAGCTCAGCCTCCCCTTGGCCCTTCTCTTTTTTCCCTCACTTTCCTGCTCTGCGGTGCCCGCGGCTCGGAACGATTTCACATCGACCGCACCTATCACGCTTGTTGTCGCGCTTGAACTGAGCTCGATGTGTGCGTTCTGGTCGGGCGACCCCCGGCACCGGACGAGAAAGGTCTGCGGTATGGACGCTGGAGTCACAAGACCAACAAGGTTCCCGCCAAGATTACATGATGTAAGACGATAAACAAACAGCCGCAAAAAAAAAAAGAAAAAACACAAACTTCAAAATAGTACTGTACTGAGTACTACGGAACAGAATGAGGGCCCCAAGAAGAGAAAAAAAAATGAGAAACAGTTTATTTTTGTCTAGTTCCCAATTCGAGAATAAACATTTTGAGATTAAAGTTGAAATTTTAAAAATAAAGTTGACGTAAAAAAGACGAAATATCGAGAATAAAATGTAACTTTTGCAATTAATGTCAACATGAAGTAATTCAAAATGTCAAGAATAAAGTTGAATTTGTATGTTTAATGAACCACATCATTGTGATGTAAGAAGTGGAAAGTACAGATAGTATTCAAATGTAGGGAGTCAAAGTAAAAAGTCAAATAGCTGAAAAGTGTTTGTACTACGTTACTTACCACCTGTGCTAACTTAACGTGTTTCTGGTTTGCTTGTGGTCTCTTTTGCGTACCGCTGCTGTTGTCAATCAGGGTTTATGTTTTTATTTTATCATAATTAACCAGATGTCTTACTTTGCTTGCGTGCGCCTCCTTTGCTGGACTCACATCTGGTGCGATGGAGGCGTTTGCAAAACTTCACCACAAATCATCTCTTATCCCCCCTTTGTCCATTACTAAGCGCCGGATTACACTTCGGTTGTTGCTCCGTCGTGCCGCTTTATTAGCCAGTTTAACGCCAGGACGTCCAGCGCGGCTCGGCGTCGGCCGGGGGAAGCGAAACCAGCACGTGTGGGGAGCAAAAGGAAAAATAGACATATTTTGTAGAGTAATAAAAACCAAACGGGCGTGATGCCGACCCTGCGTGGCGCCGCCACTCTGGATGCGAGGCGCGTGCAAGTATCGCCGGGCACTGTAAAGGGCGAATGAGGTTGATGGAGTTATTAGAGTGATTTCTTTCCCGCGTGCATGTTGATTGGCTTTGGCCCCCGGCGCTGCTAATCCTTGGGAAGACACAATTAACAGCTGTTAACCATATGTGCGCACCGCAGCTCAGCCCGCGAGTTGTTTTCATTCTGTTGTCGGCCGCCTTCGCGCGCAAGCTAATGCTTCGGGTTTTTTATCCCTTCATGGCACAGAAGACAATGTTCCAGTCGAGCAATTTTTGTCCGTCTTCCCAGTGTCACTACTGTTTCCTCGCCCCCTCGCACGCCGTATCCAGCTTTTGGTGAATATTTGTCAAACCTTTTTATTCATTTATTTATTTATTTTGTCATATCTCTCAAAGAATTGAGATGCTGAAGCACCAGCGGTACTGAAAGACTTTAGTGATGGGGATAATATGTATATAACATATGATGAAAAACAGTCACACACACACATATATATAGATGCATATCCGTATATAGTCACTCACTTGGCAACAGTGAGTGCATGTTGAGTGCAGCACTGATTGGAGGATCTGTGGGGTTTCTGTGCATTTATAGAATAAAAGCTGCGGTGGACCAGGTTAGTTTCACTGGAGCGACAGACTGGGAGTCAGAGTGACACCTCCATGTGACACCTCCATGTGACATAGACAAACGTTACTCTGGTCTCTCGGCTTTGACTTACCTCCCTTTCCGGAAATCAAATGTAATGTACTCCTTTATTTGTTTTTTTATTTTTTATTTTAATGAGTCCGCTCTCTGTAACACCACCACTGCAGAGGACTTTGATGACTAAAGTAAAAACAACACCAGATATTTGTGGTGCATTTAATATTGCTGTTTTTTTTCTCTCTTCCCTTTCTCTCCACGCTGTCCTTGACGCAGGTAAGTTAATTTGTTCTCTCCATGTTTATGCTCTCTGTGTGTAAGTGTTCATACTCTCTGTGTCATCCTAGTGGCTCACAGTATTGTTTTTCAAACTTGTTGTGTGGTGTGTTTTTTTGTATTTTGACTTGTTTTTGTTTTTATTTCGTGATTCTTAATGTTTATGTAATGTCATATTTTGTCTGCTCCCGTGTGGTTTTTATGATCTGCAGATTTAAATTAAAGGGACTGGTGCAATGACTTGGTAGATACATGCATAATTAATCCGTGAACTGCAAGGTGTGCTGATAGATGGGTTCTTTGGTGAAGTCAGCCACCGTTTAAGGAGTCACAGATTCTGTGAGATTTTTACTTTAAAGGTAAAACTTGAAGGTAAAGTCCCCTCTTGTGCTTTCTGCAAGGTCAACTTAGTATTGCTTTGTTTTTTTGCTTTTTAAATGTAATGGGCAGCTGGCAGGTACACCTGCAGCCTGTCAGTTGATCAGGTGGGTCATATGATCACATTACACCATGAGAAAACTTTCCTCAAGGACATAATGACAACAACAAATGAAATAAGAACACATCTCTCAACAAAAATACATTTTATTTTTCTAATGGAACACTAGAAAAACACCACTAGACACTGGAAGTCTGTTTTTATTAGTTTCTTTATGCTTCTGTTTAGTTTTTTGGGGGGTTTTAGAGCTGCATCATCAGTGTGTGAAAACAGCTGAGCTTGTTTGGTTTTTTTGTTTTTTTGTACGAGACTTGCCAATACAGAAATCATTACAGGGATTATTTCTTCAGGCACGTGAGCAGAACTTTTCCTCCGCGCTGCTCTGCTCTGCTCCTCTCTGCTCCTCTCTGCCTCCCAGCAGTTTGGCAGGTCAGAAACAACAACGTGATCCTGTTGCCATGGCGGTCGCTCTACCTTCCCGTGCAGCCAGCAGCTTAGGCATGTTTTTTGTATGAATACAGTCGCGCAGGATTAAAGTTTTATAGACTCCTTCCGATTGTGGCAGCAAAAGCACTGTTTTTTTTATCTGTAATATTTTTTTTTTTTTTTTTTTTTCATTTTACAATGCAGCAGTCTGCAGCCGGGGCGCTTCCTTCTCATCGGTTTGCACGGAAAGTTCTTGGTCCTCAGTTTGATGTCGGGTTTTTTTCTTTTTCTTTCCCTGTGCAATGATGAGGGAGGCTGCAGGATTCCTGGAGGGTTTGGAGGAGAGGATTTATCACTTGCAGCCGCTGCTTTCAGTGGGATTCAGACTGGCGCAGCTTCCGAGGTCATTAGGAGACTGCAGCATGTCTCGCTGAGTTCTACAGGGATGTTGGGGTTGTTCCGCCGTTGCTCCGTACGTCAAGGCCGGGCTGCGGCTCTTCAAGGGTGAACAACAAAGCCGGAGTGTCTCACGGCGGCGCCTCGCGATTGATCAAGGCAGGCAGATACAGTATTTCCGCAGCAGTCATGATTGGCTAATGAATAAGAAATCCTCCCAGGCACACATTGTACCTGCTTGGAATGGGCGGGTGGAGGAGGGGGGGTTAGCAAAAAGACCTGCTTAAGAATTAATTGTATTCTTATCTCCAAAATTGTGGTAATTATTCCGCGGCTGAGGTAGGGAGATTTCATTTATCGTTTGGAAATCGTTGTTTGTATCTGCTGCCCGTGCGAGAAAAAAAGAATTCACTTAGCGGCTAATAAATTCAGACCCCTGGCCCTCGGCTGTCTATCTCGCTTCGAGGAGGTGCTGGGAGGGACTTATTTGCTATACCTGACTTTCAGAGGGTTTATCTGAAGCAATGTCTTCCCAAAGCAGCCTAATCTTGGCGGATGACCCTCCCCGCCCCGGGGGCTGAGATCAGGCTGAGTGCCGCGTCCGCCCCCCCTGGGTCCCCCGCTAGTCCGGGCTACAACACTGGCGCTTCAGTAGTCAGAGGCCCAAATCCCTTAAATGTCGGGGAAAGACTCGCAGAGACGCCCCGGCTCAGGAGGAGGAAGCAGGGTTTTTCTTTTTGTTTTTTGGGTTGTTTTTTTTCTGGGAGCTCTGAAGTTCTTCCGGAGGAGTGAGGTGGGGTGGGGTGGTGGAGTGGGCAACATCCCACTTTTGATAAAGGGACGAGGTGTGGCCGCCGCCACTCACACCTGCACGAGGACGTTCTCCATCCCGGATGGCCGGGCGAGCGCGGTGAAGTGTCTCACGCGTCCGACTGCAGAAGTGACGGAAGGCGAGACGGCTCGAGTCCAGCGGGACTTCGGCCCTCGCTGCGAGGGTGCGCGGCAACAGCAGCAGGAGGCTGCTGGAGCTAACGAAGGATGTGCCTTCGCCTTGTATTTTACAGCTCATGCCTGCGCATGTGTCGCAATCCAGGGCCTTGGGGGTGGTGGCGGAAATATATTCAGGTTTTCTATTTATATATCGAGAGATAGAGACGGCGAGCGAGCTCCAAACAAATTGTGCAGGGCAGGATGTCGGGCGTGAGGATAAGAAATAACGCTTTCAGTTAAATTTTAAGGAATAGTGTTTATTATTATCATTATTAGTATTGTAAGTATTAGTATTTGTAGTATTAGTGATCTTGTCATTTCTCATGGTAGATAGAAGAGCAAAAATCAGTCAATTCAGATCAGCAGCTCAGTCCGTTGTCCTCGTTTTCTCTATTTGCAAACAAAATCACCTTTTTTGAGGTCTGTTATTGTGTTTATACAAATGACGCAACGTTAAATCGCACAATCACTTTGTGGATTGCTGCAGGCGCTGCTTGGTCTCCAGGAGCTCACCTGGACGCACCGCCGCTCCTTTAGTGCAACTCAGGGGGTTGAAGTGCGGTCAGCGTTTGTCCGTTTATTGTTTCCAAGTGTGCGCAACAGTTTAACTTTCCCACTTGAGTACTTCCACGCAATTCTTAAGCCCTCTTTTTATATCTTTAAAGCACAAACACCCAACGGGCTCAGAACCTACGGGTATTACACACTTAATTTAGCTTAAGATCATATCGCCCTTTTCAAATTTGCCTCCTTCTCCGCCAAGTAAGTTGTTCACATTTAGGAGGGCAATTTCAGAGCAAAGACAACCAAAAATGTGGATAAATGTCTCCTTAGCGTCCGGGAGAGAGGGAGGGGGAGGCGAAGATGGGGGCGTGGCCAAGCGATAGAGCATCAGGGCGGAGGGGAAGACGTGATGCATGGCAAACAGTCAGAGTGGAATTGAAACAAAGAGGACGACTCGCCGCAATGAGAACTCTGAAAGATGAAGCTAAGGAAGCAGAAAACCATTTTACCGAGGAGGAAGATGAATAAAAATGAAAATGATTAATGAGCCCCGCCGACGCGTTCGCTTATAAAGACATTTGTTACCTCCTGCTTCCGAGCCGTCGGGTGCGTTTCCTCCGCGGCTTGTTTTTAACCTGTTTTATGGAGCAGGGGAGGGCGAAGACGCGCTCGCCTCGCTGCCACTGATCCTGAATCGGCCGCGTAAAACCCGTCCGACGGTGAATCACGATTTACGCTGCGCCCACGGACTCTCGCTCGGCCCGAGTTCTGGAGGATTAGCGGCTGTTTTCTGCCCGACACCGTCGCGTCCACAAGATCTGCTCTGAGAAATAACACGTGCGTTTAGCCGGAGAAAAATGTCCCTTTGTGATGTCACGCAGGGCGCTCATACCTCCATATACTCATCCCAGCATCCCAGATTAGTCATAACACTGCAAGTCAAATCATCTTGCTTTCAGGAAGCGGCTCTTAACCAATGGCGGCGGCGGCGGCGGCACTTCCTGCTCGTCGGCGCTCTCTGTTGTCTCTCCTGCTCCCCCCCCCCGCCCCCCCACCCCTCCACCCCACCACGTCTCCTCTGAAGAAAAACAGCGTGAAGTAGGTTAGCACTCAGCACTTGCACGAGGGGGCAGGAAATTGAAATGTGAAATAAGGAGCAGCTCGGGAGGAGATGGAGGCGCCATAACCGGGACGAAATTGCTCTCGCCGTGATGAGACGGGAAGACGTATCTGCGCCGACGCCGGGGGAGTTCCTCCAGCCGGCCAATCGCAGCCCGGCAACGCCGGCCACCCCTTGCGCGGCGTTTCCAATCTTGATCCGCCGTCGACGTCGGCCTTATAAATACTCGTTTCCCGCCTTTCTGCCCACTTGTCGTCGCCCCCCCGCCAATCCTCCAATCACGTTGCAGCAGCGGTTCGGCAGAACGGGGATTTAATGCACTATTGAATGAAATGGCCACCGGCCCGGCCGTCTGTACTCCGCTCTTACCAGAGATTACTCCAGGGACTTTGATCCGGCTACAGGAATTCAGCGCTGCCCCCTCATTGGCTGGGGCTCGACCAACGCCCCGCCTCCCGTGCGGCCATGAAAAACAGGCTCATTATTTTTCCCTCCTGAGCCTCCTTGCCGACGCTGTACCTCGATGCCACAAGACGCCTTCTGCACTTTCTGGGGCTCCCTTATTTATTTATTTTTTCACGTTGCTGTTAATGAGCCCAATTTTTTTGAACGTCGCAGCAGTTAAGATTGTTGACAGCGATGTCAATGTAGAAAGTTTGTTTTTAGGGCAAAGCGGGAAAAAGTCAGGGGTCAGGGACAGTGCAACCTATGACGATTAGTAGTTATCTGTCACATGTATGAATGTTGGAGAATGAGCCTCTCTCTCTCTCTCCCTCTGCTGTAAAATATTCCACCTGTGCTGCACTCCGAACTGCGGTAGTGCAGTGAGGTATTTTTTCCTCACCTTGCTGCAGGGAAAATCTCCACTTTTCGCAAGCATCATTTAACAGGAGTCGCATGAGAGCGGAAGGGTATTTATTTAATTACCCCCCGACTGTAATAACTGCTTCGATACAACGCGGCGAGGTTCAAAAGCTCCGTTCTGAAAGGGCACATTCTGTTGGTCGACTTCTGCCTGTTTGCATTATTTTTTTGTTTTTGTTATTATCCGTATTATTATTATGAGCTCCAACAGGAATATTTAGCCAGTGCATTCATTTGCGCTGCAGTGTGAACCATTTGTTTGCTGCAGGCAATATTAATGATTCGGAAGGCACCTGCAACCTCCCCCCCAGGTCTTTTCTTTTTCTTTTTTTTTTTTAGATGAAAGAGGGGAGTGCAAGTCCTTGCTAAAAGGGACGTATGAGATATTCAGCTAATGAGACTTTGGTAAGACCAGATTTTGCTCAGTGCAGAACCAGCGGGATCATAACATTGAGAGTAGGAAGTGACGTCACAGAGCGCCCTCTAACTGTGTCGCTCTCCCACTGCTTGTGGTCATATTAACTACCTCTAGTTTATTTAATCCTGTCTTTCATTTAACCGAGTTTCATAAAAAAAATTAAAAAAAAACCTGATTGACATTCAAACCATTTCAAGATGCATGGATACATGTAAAAATGTTGCGGATACACAATTTATGGCCGACCCAACCTGAAATGAGCTTCCGCAGTAGGTTGGCCGTGTTCTCCTTTAGAGGGAGTTTGGTCTTTTCGGAAGGACTCCGAGTAGAACCGCTACTCCAATGCGTTGAGAGGAGCCTGATGAGGTGGCTCGGGGATCTGATGGGATTGTCTCCTGGACGGCTCCCTGCGGAGGAAGTCAGGGTATGTCCTACAGTGTGGGAGGAGACTCCAGGGAAGACCTAGGACACTGCAGACACTGTGTGTCTCTCCTCTGGCCCGGCAATCCCCCGGGATCCAGCAGGAAGCGCTAGACGAAGTGGCCGGGGTGAGGGGAGTCTGGGCTTCAGGGAATCCGGATCCCCAATCTTCATCCAACTGGTCCGCTGTAGAAACCCCTCCCGCTCCTGACACCTTGTCAGTGAGCAACAAATTGCGGTGAACAGAAACTCCCGCTTCAACACAAGACGTCATTTACAAGAAGACATAAATGCCAAAAAAAAAAAAATGCCTCGATGTGCATGCAGCACAAAACCACAACATCTAGTGGTGAGTTCATGTTGCATGTTGACCTCTTTAACCTGCCCACTGCAGGCAAACGGGTTTGTTGAATAGGGAGACGACGCGACACATGTGGGCTTCAGGTGAGGAGCGGAGCAGCGGCGCCTCATGGCAGGCGTTTACACACAGATGTTCAGCCACATTAAACTGTGCTGCATTCAGAGGTTCGCAAACGCTCGCGCTTCATCGCACCATGTGTGCAGATGCTTGAACACGTGTGTGAAAGCAGGAAAATCCTCCAAGGCGGCACGGCCGGGGTTCGCCAGGACTTACTGTGCCAATTAAAAATGGAAATAGAATGCATCAGGTTTCTCTTCTTCTTTTCTTTTTTTTTTGAGTGCTCTTCTGCTCTCGCGGTGTAAAGGTACACAGTTTTCTCTCTTTGTTCACAAAAAAAAAAGAAAGGGGAGGTCAATGCGATGGCAGCGGTGACTGCTGTCTCGTCTCTGGGGAGCCGTTGGCAAGAGTTCAAACTCGACCGCCTGATCTGGCTGTGCTGCGCCGACGACAACAGAGTTTAGACGGTGGGAAAATTGTTTTCACCTTCCTCCCCGGAGTGCGTTGCACCAACGCAGGCCATTGCTTGGCTCATTGGCTTTAAAAATCCTCTCTCTGGCAGCGAGTCGCGAGCGAGCGAGCGCTTAATGCATCCGGCGCAACGGCGGGATGCTAACGGCCGCTGCTGACGAGACAGGTGCAGTCGCAGCTGCGGAGAGGCAGCTGGTTAAGACCCATTACAGGGCGAGGGAAGTCGAATTCTGGGGCTGCGATTTGCCGCATGTTTCATTTCACGGCGCAATACCGCAACAAAAAAAAAAAAAAAGCAAACAGGCAGGGCAAGCAATCAAAATCCTTTTGCATTCACACACGTACTGTATATGCAAGGATGTGCCGGCTGGTGGAGGAGAGCAAAGAGGGAGGCGGGTATGGATTTATACCCGTTCTGCGCTGTCATTACTTTCTCTGCCGTACACACACAAGCCATGCAAACGCACTCCTCATCACACACACACACACGCGCGCGCACGCACACTGACTACCTCACAGCGGGAGACCTTTTATTACACGTAAGACGGACTGAGCAGTTCTCACCCTCCTCACTCCGCCAATCTATTTGTACCTAATTATTGAGGAGTTGGTTGGGGGGGGGGGGGGGCGGAGACCTGCCTTAATTTGCCACTATGCAGCGTGCAATTAATCAAAGGCCTTTGGCGAACTGACAGGCCTAATGGACGCATTGAACCCTCCCACCCAACAACCCTACCACTCCCCCACCCACCCCACCACCCACCTCCGCGATTGTCTGCGGGCCGAAACTCAGACAGGCAGAAAGCCTTTAGCATCGGCTGCACGGCATGTGGGAGGACACCTCCAGTGAGCCGCAGAGCCGGGGTGGAGCGCTGACTGAGTGCATTCATCACCGCTTTAGCCAGCGCTCCATCCTCCGCCGCGACCAGCGTCTCGCCCAATTTGAAGAGACTCGCAGCGACTCGGCGCACTGCGCTCAGCTCCAGCGTTGCCTTTAAAGGTACATCGTGTTAAATTGTGTAAAAGTTTGTGATAGTCTGCCACCGAGTGGTCAGATTATAGATTGCAGCGCTCATTCGCTTACCCTGCCTCCTTCTCCCGAGCTTGCCAGTGAACTACAGTGGCCCGCGAACACAAACCTGGATACCTCGTCCACCTTCTTCTTTGTTGGTTGATTTGAGGACACAAGATTTATAAACTGCCCAATCAGGCAGCCGGATTGTCCTCACTGGCTTCCTTAGGAATGTGGCGGTGCAAGATGGCAGCTAATTTGGACCAAGACTCTTTTGTGTGTTTCTATATTCTTATATATAAATAAGAATCATACACATGTATTAATATATGTACAGGCTGTATATTAAGTTTATACCAATATAAAAACCTTTAAAGGACCACATGGGAAAGAAAAAAAAGAACTTTTTCAGAGAGAGAGTATAGGCGACTTGGCGACCTTTTTTCCAGGTTGCGATTGTTTATGTCGTCCTAAACTCAGGGGCCCCTGTTGGTTCTCCGGGGAGACCCCTCTGAGTTGGATCAAGGGGGTTGAGATGGTGGTGGATGAAGGGGATGGTGGTGGATCTGTGCGATTAGGTAGTAGAAGGCACTTTTTTTTATTTACATGGAACAGCCTCTGTTGAACAGCATTCTCCATTTTTATCAGATTTGTTATCCTCACACTTCGGGGTTATACCGCCACCTGTTGGTTTGGAGTGCACTTGACATGACTTGATGTCCTACTTATGGCTGTTGTGTGTGATTAAGATTGTGATAAAATGCCTAATGTGAATATACACACATATATTTTGAAATAATCTCATTCGTTTCAGAAAAAAAAGAAAAAAAACACATTACAAACAAGAGCAAAGGTGTCGTCCTGGATTCTTTTCATCTTCTACACAGACACACAGACACACGTATAGCCAGTGCAGCCTGAGAGAGAAAATAGTTTGGAGGAATTATGCGCATTTATTAGAATCAAACAAACCCAGAACCCCCCCCCCCAAAAAAAAACATAAGTAAATCAATAGCATGTATCTTTCGTCAAGTGTGAGTGGTGGAACGGCCGGGTTTGTCAAGGGTTTCAGTGTTGGCAAAATAATATTTGGATTTTGAGAAGAAGAAAACCGAAAGAAACCAACAAAATGGCAGGAAAACACAATTCTCCTCTCTGTTGGTTAGATGTTTTCACGCCCCATTAGTTGATTGACACAAACATTTTGTTTTGTTTTTTCCCCTAAAGCCATTTAAATCATTAATTGATAAGCAAAAATCTTTACTATTGATCAGGGGTTAAACATCAGCTTCTCAAAGTTCCCGGGTTGATTTTTGGCCTCTGTGCAGCTCTCCTGCAGCCAACCTGCAGCCAACCTGCAGCCTCCTGCTGCACGCGGGGAAGTCGGCGGCGCTGCGACAGGAAGGACAACTTCATCCCACACAGGCCACAGCGCCAAGGGTTCTTTTCTTCAAAAGAAACATTTATCTCGGTTCCTCTCTGTTTCTCCTCTACGACGAAAACAAACATTTCATAAAAATGCATTTTAGGAGAAAACGATAGGGACACAAACACAAAAGGAAAGAAAGAAATTGCATATGCGCAGTCAGTAGAACTGATGTTAAACCATCCCTCAAGAGTGAACCACTCACTTCGAACCACAGTTCCAGTCAAAACTGCTCCGAGGATGAAACATCCTTTTACGTGCCTCGGTGCACAAGGCTTCGGACCAATATAGAATCCAAGCAACAGTGATCGTTGTCTGTTTCCATCACTGTTTCCGTTTCATGGCCCCATAGGCGAAACACAAATGGCAATTTACCCACAGTGCATGACGATGAGCTGCTGTAATGAAAGCAACAGAAAAAAAAGGAGGAGTGGGGGGGGTGCCAAAGATGGAAAATATATGTTGTCGACTAAACTGCCAACGTGATGCTGCACCACAGAGCTGAGGTTAAAAAAAGGAAAAGGGGGCCGGGTTCCCGAGAGAGGGGTCGCTGATGTTGGCGCTTTTTGACAGGAAACGCCGCCGAGCGACGTCGCCAAAATATTTTTAATCCGACGCTTTTGGCGCCAAATGGTTGCGGTCCCGACGCGATCCCCTTAGAGTTGGCCCATGTGCGTGTGCACGAGCATCTGCGCAAATTAGCAGCGCAACCTCTTACATCCCGCACTTTCACTTTGCAGAGAAATGAGCGGTGAAGTTGCACTTTAGCTGCACAATGTCACAGTGGGAAGGCCATTAGAATAAAGTTTTCATTTTGTTTTCTTTTTTTTTTTTTTTTAAATGTGATTTCCAGTTTTCTCTGCGCTGGGAATAAGCGGCCTCACTCTATATGATGAGGTGACGTCCCAGTGAGGTAATTATGTGAAATGATGGCAGTGAAGGCATTCGCCTCCTGCATGCTGACTATTATGGTCTTGTTTATTATGAATAGATGCACTTCCTGCCAGTGCATGACCAATCAGATGACAGGGTTTGGCCTATAGATAACCCAAAAAAACACAAACAACTGTGATTGCATGCCTCGGAAGTTTGTGCCGGTGCTGCAGGCTGTGTGCTGTTTACTCACGTATCTCCCTGTTTGCTGCTTGCATGTTTTGAACATATCGCTGTTCCTTCTGTCTTCTCCTATCTGTCACCTGCCATATGAAAATAGTGTTGCCGATTTTTTTTTTTTTTTTTTTACTCCGCACGCTTGCAGTTGTTCCAAAGCAAGCGCTTACGCTTGTCTTTTTAAAGGAGCCTGCAACCATGAACATGTCATCTCCACTGCTGGCCTCACGCCACCCGCTCCCCGGCCATATTTAGAGTGGATTTGTTTTCACGTTGGGGAATGTCGGCCTCAGGCATCTCACATGTTTACATCCTCTGGAGGTTATGTACGGTACATTCACAGGGGCATTAAAACAATGGGGGTGACCATTTCTTGGTCAACACCTCCCCCCCCAAAAAAAATCACATCTCC
This sequence comes from Nelusetta ayraudi, assembly GCF_046127955.1. Classification (NCBI taxonomy): domain Eukaryota; kingdom Metazoa; phylum Chordata; class Actinopteri; order Tetraodontiformes; family Monacanthidae; genus Nelusetta; species Nelusetta ayraudi. The sequence continues at coordinate 9,275,535 of NW_027466055.1, read as the reverse complement.
TAAGCTCACTTTCATTCATTTGCATTGAAGAGGCTTTGCCATTTTAGAATTGCTGATTATTGTTTTTCTGCATTTTACATGTATTTTATAAGACAGTTATGTCTTTTTATTGAGTGTATGTCATTTTCTAGTTTACTATGGTGACCCTCCTGCTGTCTTGGGTGAGAGTATAAGGGTCCTTGATAAATATAGTGGACTGGGTTGCATATGGACTAGATTTACAGTATGGTTGCACTTATCCACATGATTAAATTTATTATGCTGCTGTTTGAATTTGCAAAACAGCAGACAGCTGAAACAGCTCGACTCTCCGTTCTGGATGAAGAGATTTTTTTTTTCTTTATTGGCCAATGGGACGGCTGTTGTGCTTGACCTGTGAAGTGACATAACGGGTGGTACCCCGCACATGAGTGACCCCTGCTGGAGAGGCTTCCTCCGCCGACCGGGGACGAAGTGTTGGTCAAATGATGGCCGCTTCCACCGTCCCATGTGCGTCACAACAGTTTCTGCTTTTACGGGTTAATTATGGAAATCACCGCGCTTCAGATAACGATGCCAGGGAGGAGGGACTTGACTCAGCGGTGATTGTGTTTATAGGGAAGAGAGTTGGCCCGGTTTCAAGGTCAAGACTACGGTGCACGGAACTGAGGCGACACTCGTTACTGAATAATTGAACTTTAATAGCGAATTAGGAAACCCACAAATCACATTTTAGTGCAAAGGAGATCGCAACCATCGTGTTTAATAAAGAATTTCAATCATTTAAAAAAAAAAAAAATGGAAAGGGCTGAAACGGTTTGCGTGACTCCGCCTCCACAGAAGCCGCCGCCACAAAGGCACAACGACGGCGTCGTCCGATGCGGCGGGATCAACTGCGGATGAAAAATTGCGCATGCTAAGCCAACCAGAACAGCACTGTTAAGAGTCCAGTGACCAGAAAATCGAGGAAAGTCCCGCTCGCCAACAGTGTGCGCTTTAACCTTTGCGCGCGTCTGGCCAAGACGGAGAGAGCACACTGACGGGGGATAAAGCCCCAGGGTTGTGGCGATATGAATGGCCAAGCGCTGACCTCTGACCCCGCAAAGCGCCAGGCCCCGACTGTGAATAAATGATTCCAAAAGGCCCCGAATCCCGGAGGATTAATGTGCTCAGCGAGGCTCCGCGCTCTCACCCAGGGCGGACAGATTGAAAAATGTGCCATCGACTCTTTGGCAGCGCGGCAATCCAGTGACGGATAGCGACCGTTGGCGGCGCTCCGCTTCTTGCTGTCCTGTAGACATTAGCGCTCGGTGAGGAGCCATTTAGGAGCCGCAAGGTGAAATTAGCATCATTAGCAGTGACGGCAAAGTCAAGCAAGAAAAAAAGTACTTGCATATAGTTTTACATTTCACACGCAGGTGGATTTGTCAATTTTTAAGCATATTTATTGAAGATAGAATTTTGTTGTAGATGCACGGCCGCCTCTTTACAGGTTTGGTCACTATTCGTGCAAATATAAACGCACATTATTTCTGACAGAAAACAAAACGTATTCATTTTAGTGACCGTTATCGGAAGAAAAGCATGCATATGTATTTTGTAATGGCTTCAAAACAGGTTCCTTGAAACGTTACACACTGGGCCCTCGAATAAGTACATATTTGAGGAATTGGATTTATTTAAATTCCAGCCAACAGGTGCTGATAAGACCTCGGGGAAACGGCTTTCTTGGCTCATTCGACGTGCCACTCAGCAGAATTTGAGAACCTCATTTAGAATCTCCAGGTTTGCCTTGGTAAAAGTAAAACCTCACCGGAGCTTTACATCCATTATGCAGATTCGATATTGGTTTAAAACCTCCTTCTTCTGCTTCTTTGTGGCTGTTTTTCTCGAAATTCTGTCTCGGCAGAATGTGCCAAGGTTGGAAACATGAAACAGGAAGACGTTTTAATGACATAGCAATATGATGCAAACAGTGCTGCATCAAAGGGTGATGCCTGTTTTTGCAAGTTTCCTGTTTTGTTGTGTTTTTTGTGTCGTCGCGCCACTGTGACAGATCTTCCGCTCGCTAGGAGGTGACAGCAATAGATGGTAAATTTTGAATGACTTGCGACGTCTGTATGCTGTTTGAGGTTGTCATACACGGGATTATAAAACATAAATAGGAGAAAAATCCCTTCGTGAATCTCAGTGAATGCGTAACGAAATGGAAGATCGATAACATTTGACTCGCGACTAAATCCGGCCTTTATCGACGGGGCGCTTGGTGAAAATATCACCTCCGGTCACAACAGATGTAATATCAAAAGATCTATTTTAAAATGTGGGATTACATTCACTTACTTTCTTTTCTTTAATGCCTGGATCAGGTCACAGTGACCAAAAGCTGCATCTGGAAAATGTCAAAAATCAACATACTTTACTTACATCTGCGGAAAGGCCAAAGTCATGAGGCGAAGGCGGCGGAATCCAGGTGATCCATAGGCGGGGGATGTATTTGCCTTTTTTTTTTTTTTTTTTTTCCTCCGTTTGATTCGGCCGCGTGCCTCCGACCGCGGTTATTTCAAGGCACATCGAACCCTCCAATTGCTTCCCCACATGCGAGATGCGAATAGCTGGAAGGAAACCAAGCAGATATTAAACACGAAATAATTTCAGTGTGAAATTGCCATTTTTCTTCCGCCCCCCCCTCCCACAATCCCCCCCAACCGCGGTCCGGCCATCTATCATCTGCCCGGGGTCTGTCAGTTACCGTCAGCTTTGATTCCAAACAAAATGGATGACGTGCTTTCATATTCTGATATGTTGTTGTTGGTTTTTTTTTCCTCGCCGCTTCCTTCCAAAGCGGAAAGATAAATAGTCCATATGTGTTTCCGCTTGTACACACTTTTCGCCGAGGCTGGGGCATTTTTCAACGCCGCCGCCGCCGCCGCCGTCAGACTGTGACCGTTGAGGAGCAGCCGGTGGGCCGCCAAGAAGAACTGGGCCCGGAACAGACGGATGTGGTCAGTCGGAATGAAGACGCCGGACCGGAGCAGGCGACGGCCGTGCGTAGAGGCGTCGGCTTCTCAGTGAGCGGAATGTGAATCCGCTTCGGCTCTCCCCTCCGCGCGCGCTCGCTGGAGTAAGACCTTTGCAAACCTGGGAGCATTGTTTAACGGTCGGGCCTAATTAGGCACAGGATGGAGCGTCAGCGCGGGAGCTCCGGCGGAGGGGGCGGGGCCGGGACGCTCGCGAGCGAGCGAACGCCCTCGGACCTCGTGGAGCGAAGAGGACAATCTGTCTCACTGTACGCCTGGCAAGCCGCTGCGGCCACGTCGCCTCTTCCGTCCTCCACGCTCGCACCCCCGGCCGGTTCTTGATCAGGAAACGCACTCCGCCCCGACGGCTTCGTTGTGAGTTGTGAGTTGATTAGAGTCTGAGCCCGGCGCAATCAGAGAGCTGAAGTGTCGAGGCCGAGCGTCAGAGGTGGCGCCTGGGAAGGAACCAGCTAACGAGGAGCGGCAGCAGCGCTGCGTTAAATTGAACTGGAAGGATCTCTTTCACTCATCTTTCTTGTTTATTGTTCCCCTATAAAATCATGTAACACTAAGTCATAGTGCACGGGACCAAAGCGGAAGGTTAGTGCTCGCCTTGCCGAGTTAATATTTGTCCAGCTATGCTTGGCATGGAATGGAAAATCTGTACGTTCCAGCATTTGGACCAATGGTCTTAATGCAAACCGAACACTTTGAGTGTCTTGACACTGAAATGTTTGTTTGTAAATACATCAGTGTTATAATCCTTTTCTAATGGATAAAGCCTTGGCCTGGATGAGAGGTCATCAGGTGGTCTCCAACGTTCATCGAGTGTTTCAACTCTTAACCACAACACTCTCCGGTTGGCGGGTCAGCCGTGATTGGCCAGATCACTGCCCCTCTCATCCAGGCTTCCAGCCGTTGTCCTCTCTTTTATGCCAGAGCCAACAGGAGGCTCTCTCTGCCGCTTCTCCCAACCTTCGAACAGCTGTTTTCCTCAAGTGGCCTCTCAATCCGACCTTTGTCATTCGATTCCACACAGATTGCGCTGGGAATCCTCGACATCCAACCTCCACTGTCACCAGCCATGTTGTCCACCCCTTGTCCCGGCAATCCTGGGCAAGTTGTTGGTACTTGGTTTTCTTTCTCTCTGCCGCTTCCTCACAGCCCTCCTCCCACGGGACAGTTAGTTCCACCAGGATGATTTTCTTTCCCTCTGGAGACCACATAATTATGTCTGGTCTCAGAGTGGTGGACAGCACTGCCTCTGGGAAGTGGAGCTTCCTCCCCAAGTCGACCTCCATCTCCCAACCCTGGGCCAACTGCAGGAGGTTTTGCCTGGCTTGGCCTTGGACAACTGGTCTATGACCTGCTTTCACGAAGGTGATGGTGCTCGGCTGTGGTCTAGTTTTGGATGGATGTTTCTTTCTCCTCTCTTGCTCCAAGATGTCTGCGAGCAGTGCCAACACCCTGTCATGGCGCCACCTGTATCTTCCCTGGGTCAATGCTGTTTTGCACCCTGAAAGAATGTGCGCCATAGTCCCTTTACTGCCACACAACCTGCACAGCGGGTCCTCCCTCATTCCCCACCTGTGCAAGTTGACTGGGGTTGGTAAGGTGTCGTACACTGCTCGGAGCCGAAACGAGATACGGAAAGGCTCCTACCTCTACAGTTCACTCCACGTGATGGAAATGAATTCATGTTGATGGTCCATGTTTTGTTTTGTTTTTACTTTACATCTGAAGACAACGGCGCTTTTAACCCACTGTTTGCAGCACTCTGCTAAAATGCTGGGATTTAGCTTCCCACAGACTGACCTCACAGACCGACCTCAGGCATGTGTGAAAGAGGACAAACATTGTTTTGTCGTGACTAACCTGGGAGAGGTATCCAAGTCCTTTTTGACATCACAACATGATCATTTCCTGAGCTGTCTGTTTGTAGAAAACTTTGAACTTTGAAAAGTTGAGCAATTATGAAAGCAAAGGACCGACTTCTCTCATTTCTGGGCAATTGACAGATGGCTCGGTAGACATATTATTGCTGGAAAACATTGAACGCAAGTAAATTCTGCTTAATAGTAGACCTTTAACTCTCAAACTTGGCTGCTGGTTACTTTTTCTGCTGCTTGATTTTGACTTGGAAATGAGCCAAGAAAGAAGAAAGCAGAGTAAAAAAAAAAACTACTGGCAGCTGTTCATGCGCTCTCATTTCTCTGAAATGAGATCCAGGTCCGATCCTGTGGCCTCCCACGTAACTTCCTGATCATATTGACAATGTGGGACGTGCGTATGAATAGTGGCTTCATGCATAAATGCGCAAGACATTGACGGCTCAATCACACGCACGCTTTTAATGCGCTGTGGCGCAGATCAAACTCTGATTATGCATACAATCCATATTTCACAGTCAATACGCCATCTGAAGCTGCGTGTTGACTTTTCACCCCGCTGCTGTTGGAGTCAGCGCAATTAAGCACAAAGAGAATATTCATTTCATAACTTGCATGTGTTTATCTGCGGGAAAGAAAAAAAAAGACGGCTCTCATGTCCGTCCATCTCTGCGTTTTCTGACGAATGAGCATTTTAGGGATTTGTACAAATGGGTGTTTGTTTTTTTTTCCCTTTCAAGTTGCAGTCGGTCAGTCCTTTTCTCCTTAATGAGGCTTTAATACTGTCAGGACTTCAATATGCGTGAAACCTGCTTGAAGGTTTCAGCACAGCTTGTGGAAAAACACCACTCTACTCAGTTTTGTCCCCTTACATTAATTTCAATATTTACGGACAAAAGAACATTTAATCAAAATTCAAGTGTTTTAAAGTGAAGAAGGATCCGGAATGTTCACCAAGGGTGAGCGACAGCCCGAGCGTCGTGTCTCTTTGCCGTGCTAACGATGATGTTAAAGGCTCTGAGGACCAAGTTGTTGACGCCAGTGAACGCGACTTATTCTGCCAAATAAGTTCCGCCTTTTGTCTTTGTGCTCCGTTGCGTCGTCCCCTTGTTGTGGCGTGGGCGGAGAAAATGTGATGTCACGCGTCTCTGAGCGCCGCCTTAGTCAGCGGAACGCGATCAAAGTTGCACCCACACAGGCCTGACGAGGCAGATTAGATGAGTCTTGTGAGTGTAAAGCTAATAAGATGGTAACGAGATATCTTCCTGTCGGCGTGAAGTTTCTCTGACTTTGCCTGTTGTGCTTTGTTTGGGGGGTTCAGAGGGTTTTTATGTTCAGGCTTTTGGGTGCTTGAAAGGTTAACGCTCAATGTTTAATGTGTGTCGGCACTGGGAGGAAGAAATTAGAAAACAGACACAAATTTACTGACTTTAGCCGTAGCAAAAAGATATGGCAGCAAGCAGTTTTTCGACATAGGCGAACAACTTGGCCTGTGAAAGACGACTTCCTGTTGCTGGAACTCTCTTGACAGCAGAGACTGATTCTAGCGCCACAGGTCGCATCTTACTGGACTCTTGCTCTGTTGTGTTACACTTGAACAGGCCCAGGTTTTTAAATATTTACAGCACCTGTGTCATAATTTACCAGACAGTGATCCTTTGTCCGCTTCAGTGGTTCTGACGACCATTGTTGCCTAATGGTCTGAACCACGGGCCCACACCTGAGCCTATTACATTAAACGGTCAGCGACCTCGGCCGATCGAAACAGCCGTAATGCTTCACAGTATCGCCCCCCGCTGGCTGTATAATGAGCTGCAATGAACTACAGTGTAGCCATGGCTCCGTGGTTATGTTGGTGGCAGTAAAATGACGTCAACGTTCCAATTAATCTGCCGCCACATTGCCCTCTGCTGGCTGTATGAAGAACTGCAGTTAGCTTCAGTGTAGCTTTTTGGATCGCTGCATCATGCCTATGTTGGTGAAAGTAAAACTCCATTACAATTTCATGAACATGTTTAATGCCGAGCCAGTCCACATGCTAAATCACATCTCCTTCTGCTGGCTGTATGAAGAGCTGCAGGAAATTGGTATTTAGCCTTTTAGCTCATACTACTATTGAGCTATTTTTTTTTTTTTATCAGAGTTTAAAGTGAAAACATTGTATAACATTCTGCTAAATACATCTGGATAACTTCAAGCACTGCTGTATAGAAACAACAGTTGCACAATGGAAGCTGGTTGCACAGCGCCACTCTCATCGAGTGCAGGTTTTCATAAGTCGTAAATCCACAGCACCAACAATACATCCCCCTGGAAATGTGACACATGCCAATACTGTGCCTGAATTTGTTTCTCCTTCTCTCCATAAGCGCCTCCATTCTCTGCGCATCGCAGATATTTTGCCATCCAATATAAATCAGTCCATGACGCGCATGATAAAGACGGAGCGGTAATTTTTGTCTTCTTTTTTTGTCCTCCGAAGACTCTGGGGTCCAAACTCCGCAGCGGGCACTGTCTCAACGCTGCCAAACCTCCGGCAGTTTTAATTAACCTGCGTTCTAATGGGAGCTGTTATTATTCTGCGTTAGTCTTCAGTCAGCAAGCGTGTCACCCCTCCAGATAACAGCGCTGCTGAAATTAGCACTATTGTCCTTTGGAAAGTTTTGAGAATTGTAATTGTTCGTTGTCTGGTTGCAGTGTTTTGTTCTTCCTTCGACACTCCAGTGTCCCGTCACATCTGTCGTGTCCCTGTTTGCTCAGCTGATGCTAAATGCTCTCCATTCGTGACATGCAGGGAGCCGGTTTGTTTTGGTGCACATGCAGTGTAAGACTATGACGTCCAGTGGTGAGATGATATGATGTATGCTCACTTTAATGAAACATGTTTTCAGGCCCCTAATTGGTTTTTTATTACTGATTTATGTTCATATCTAGAGGGCAATTTTCAAATGCTGTGAGTCTTTTAAAAAATGGACTACTGATGAAAACTAAAAGTTCCCCAGGTCCTCTCGGCTTTAATTCAAGCCAAACCACAAATGAGATATTATTGACGGTACCGACGGAGTATTTGTTTAAAGTTTTTACAGCTTGAACTGAGGTAAAATCATTTGTTTTTTTTGCTCCACTGTTTATTCTTCAGGTTCTTTCATTTTCTTTTTTCAATTCTGTGCCACAAATGAACTTTTGCTGCAACATATTTTGTTGCTAAGTGCACAATTTCATGATTCACTTTTAAAAGTGAGTCAGTGTTTCTGTTTTGCGAGTGTTTTATTGGAGTGAAATTAGCTATTTTGCTACCAGTGTGTTGCCATTTGGGCTATGCTCTTCTGAAATACCAACTTAATGCTCAGGCAAATATATACTTAACGGCCTGTAATGATTACTATCACATTTGCTGGGTGCTTATTATCTAAAAGGGCAGATTTACTCAATGGCACACTCACGAGGGATCTAAACACCCTGAACTTTGGATCGTTCTGCTCTTATCTGTTTTATAGATATGTGATAGTGGGGTAATTTCCGGGCAGCTCTTGAGAGATTAGAATTCAAAAAAAAAAAAAAAAAGCAGACACAGCTGCTTTTGGCCTCAGAATGAGAGATGAGTAATCTAATATCTGATACGATTCACAGCGAGAACTCGTATAAAACATGAGATGGTCTGATAAGCATTCTGCCGGAGCTCTGGGATATAAAACACATTTGTTTTGTAGATGACGTCCTGACATATCTGCATCGATCAGTGCACTGCAGCGATCTTGTAAAAAATGGAAAATTAAAGGATTATCCAGTTTTTACCAAAAATAGTTGTGAGTTAAAAACACATTTAACGGAACTCGGCTATGAAAGGTCCCGTGCGGTGCCAAAAAGTAATGCGCACAAGAACTCGCCACATGAACATTTCTTTTATTTATTTTTTTTGGAGTCTGCAAACACAGGGCTAAATATCCTGGCAAATCACCTGCGTTTTTACAGCGGAGCATCTCAGGCTGCTCTACTGGAGTGTGGGATGGAAATTAAAGATCTATAACAATAGGTATAATTGCAGCGCCCAAAACAGTGATTAAACTGGTCTGCCGGCTCTGCCGTATCATTTTACCTGTCAGGTGCCTCTCTGCAGAGCGCCCCTGATTTTCCCAGGAAAAAGCAACAACAAATCCACACAAAGTCCTTCATAGTTGAGTCATAAAGCGGTTCTGTTTCGAGTGTTTTAACAGGTAATGACGCAATATCCACGCGGACAGAAGGACTAGCGGGGTTTGAAACTTTTTGGGATCGTACTGGGATATTTTCTACAGCGGTATGACTCAAACCGCAACCGTCCAGCAGGTTCCAAGAGGATGAATATAAAACAACACACTATTTTTCCAGACATGTCAAAACAGTCGGATTTTTCTTCAGGACAAGAGATAAAAAAAACAAATAAATAAATAAAAAAAACTCCTGTGCACTTTGGATGACCCCATCTTCTTCCCGCCAACCGCTCAGTTTACCTGCAAAACAAATATCCACTACTGATAAATTCAACCAAGTTAATCTTTCACCGCTCTTTTGACCGTAAAACTGTCGAGTCGAGCACATGGTGTAAATAACAGATCGAAAAACAGATTGGAAGAAAACAATGCGTTTCCTCTTCTTCTTCTTTTTTTAAATGCAATAAAGCAGCGACCGCCCTCATCACATGACGAGCAGCAGCTGTTCGCAGGGGGGGGATGGCGCTCTCTCCGCCGGCAACTTCACATTGAATGCCGGCGGCGGTTTCATTACAGCACACTGCTAATGATCAGATTCTGTGGTGGCTTGACAAAACGGCCATTAGATGCCTTAAATTGCTTTACGTGCAGTCACTTCTCTGTCATAAAAAAAAAAGAAAAAACAACAACTAAATCAACCCGCCTCCATACATGCAGTCGTGTCTCTTTTTATGTTTTTTACGTCTTGTTTTTTGTTTTTTGGAGGGTTTTGTTTATATTCTATTGGTCTCCAATGATCACGGTGGGAGCCCAAAGCCTCAGAGGAGTTCAGATAAAAGCCCCGGGAACCTGCGAGTGCACACACGTTCTCCGTCCTCCCGCTTCTTCAGCCGAGCCGAGCCCGGCGCCGGCGTGAGCGCGCCGCAGTTTGATTAAGAGCTCCCCGGGGCTCGGCGGGAGGGAAGAGAATGTGTTTACTACAACACTTTCGCGCCTTATACAATGTTCAGTTTGTGGCCCTGATTGAGCCCAGTAGGCCCATCCAGATCGCAGCCCTCTGCTCCCTCCCTCGGTCTCTGGGGCTTAATTAGGCAGACTGGTAACTAGCTAGCAGCCTGCGATCGCATGAGGACACAAACAGAGCTCTGCCTGTGTCCTGTCGGTGGAAGAAAATGTTCGAGATTGGATTTTTGTGTTCTGTTTTTTTTTCTTTTTTTTCTTCCTTCTCCTCTGCTAAAATGCCACAAAGGAGGCAAACAAGGTGAAGATGTGGATTGTGGATTCTGTTCTTAATTGGACTGCTGTTTTTTTTGTTTGTTTGTTTGTTTAGGGTTTTTCTATGAGAGGGTTTGCATGTGCCTTTTGTTGCAGTGCATCAGTGAGATGCATTCTGAAAGACTCTGGTAAGACATTTTCACTCTAGACTTGAGGTGACTTGAAGCAAATATATTACAGAAACTTTGGGCTTAAAAATATGTATGTCTATTAATTCATGTGTCTGGCTGGGATGTTTATATTGCAACTTCCGCCCCAGTATCTCTACATGTGCCGTTGAAAAACATAGGTTGAGGTGGCTTGCTTGCGTAATAATCCCATTGATTAGGGAACAAATGTGCGTTTCCTAAAATATATACCTTTAATAATTTTTGCCATATCCGTGGGACTCAAGAGTTTCTTCTTCCGCTCCCTAATATTCTCTGTGTGCGGCACTCTCACACCCCGTCTGCCTTCAGACAGATGGGTGAAAATCCATGTCATCCCAGAAAACCAGAAAATCTGTGCCAGTGCCACGAGTGTTTTAGAGAAACATCATGACGCCAGACCACCCACCGCCCCCCCCCCGACTTCCTTCTTTTATCTTTTTTTTTTTTAAGAAACCAGAACAGTTTGCATATTTCTGGGTTGCCATTTTGAGCCTCGTTGGTCTTACGGCAGAAACTGGAGCGCACACGAGTCAGCCGCATATTATCCTATTACTCATCGGTTCCACATGGGCATATGAGCAATAGGATGCTGGGCTAAAGGGGGGAGAGAGACGGCTACAGTGGGTGATGAATCTCTCGACAAGGACGGTATTAAAACCTGAGAAAGCTACCTTGCGTTCTGCAGTCCTGGGGTTCATTCGCTTTGTCGGACTAGCGCGGATGAGAAAGAGAGCAAAAATAAATCAACCATTTTCAAATACCGAAACTAAAATCTTGAGCTGGTACACCAGATGGAACATTTCCTCAATCTTTTGGATTGGTCTTCAGCGTCAATGGAGTAAAAAGCCCATGGAAAATATTTGGAAAAGGGAGACAAAAAAGAAAACATGCTTCTTTGCCTTTCAGTCTAAGAGCCATTAGAGTGCAACAGGGCTCGTTACAAGGCACGGCTTTGTTCAGTTCAACCACTGAGCTCTCTGGTGGAGCTGTCTGGGTCTCAATGCCGCTAAAATCTTGAGACAGATTTAACGCTGTGTGTGTGGATGCATGACTTTGATGGATTTCCGATGAAATCTGAAGGATCTGTCTGTTAGCTTCATTAAAGGTGCCACCAAAGTCAATGCACCCCCCTGTGGCTCACTGTTTGGCCCTGTAAATACAAGTTACCCAAAGCGAAAAAGCTTTTGGTTTCTGTTCTTTCTTTGTTAAAATTTCAAAAATGCCATTCAGCCAATACGAAAACAACAGCTACTGTAGCATTTATGCTAATATCTGAGCCACTGTTCATAACTCAAACTAGCTACTCACTCCTCCTGGCCACATGGCAGAAAACAGAACTGAAGAACTCCATAAACACATGCTCTAAAGAAAGCATTGATCCATTGATCCAGCGTGTAATAAACTCGGACCAATCAGATTTGTGACTGCCGACGCTAGCCGTCCATTGAGTGGTGGACGGAAATCTTGCCAAAGCCCTTCTGGAGTCAACATTGTCTGCTGAGAAAGTCTTTGCTGCCATTCCTTAAATAGGAAAAAGCACTATCCAGGTCTGGCGAAACAACTGCCGCATCCACGCTAATCTCTACAGCGGCAGTCATTGTTTACAACACTGTGTTTAGGAGGTTGGCGAGCTGCAGAGTTGAAATCTGGCCGATCCAGCTGCCGTGCAAGGTGCACAGACGGTGCGAACCAAAGCGGTGCTCAGAAGTATGACCCATCCAGAAGTCGTCCTCCGGTGAAGCGTCGGGCTAATGCAGACCATTATTGTTCGCAGCTGTAAAGCTGCGCGTGTAATGATCAGGCGGCTCGAGTCTGAGAGCCTGTTACAAAGTGCTGAGGTCCAGGAAAAAAGAGAAGCCTGATACACTTTATTTGCAGGCGACGAAAGCAGGGGAATCAAAAAGGAAGGAGGGCCTTGGATGCACAGCTCCTCCACCCAAGAAGGGCCTGTAATTGCTTTTGGCTTCACCTTGAGAATTTGATGAGTCAAGGCAAGACTTCTGTGAGCGACACGCGAAAGGATAAAAGGGGCTCTTTCAGCACAAGTGAATTATCACAGCATCACTGCGGAGACACTAAAAGGCCAAGGCTGCAGGGTGTGAGCAACCTGCATTAGATGCCTCAATGTCACACGTTTTAAAGCAAAAAAAAAAAAAAGTGTGCAATTAATGTGTTGCTTGGTTTCACCAAAGGATACAAACCCAACTTACATTTACTGAACTTTTTGTATGCCTTTTCTTTAACACTGGCAACTAGCATCGGACGTACAGGAACATCTGTCAGAAATGATCATGTTCTTCTATCATCTATCGAGTCAGCAGTGAACCTTCATCCACAAAACAAGTCAGTTGGTCTCTTAATGCAACAATGGACTGTCCTCACATTGAAGCAGACCATCAACCATAACTAAAACCCAACCTTGGCTGTCATTCCCCCACAGTTCTGACTCACAAAGCTTCACCATCGAACCTTGTTGTCTCTCCACTCTAAGTGCAACTCATTTACATAATGTCGCCCAACTTTTTCCTCTTCACCTCACACTCCACATCAATCTTCTGTTGACACCCCGCACTACTCAACTCGACCCGGGCCGCCAACTTATAAAAGTGGCCCTTTAACGTCTGAAAGGCTGGCGGCGGTTTCATCCTTTGATTTAAGCATAGCCGAGCGGCTGTCAAAGGAAGAACGGTTTGGAGAGTCTTCAGAAGGACCTCTCGCTCTATCTTTGGTCCCGTAATAGGTCTTGTGGGCTTTGTCATACATGATGTATATCATATTAATTGTCACATAGAAAAATGGAGGCCAGTGGCCAAAACTGAGCCACACATCATATTCACAGCGCTCGGAGAGAGACGGCGTCCAAGTCCGTCCGAAGTGTTAAATAAACATATTTCAGCAGACCAGTTGACTTCTCATTCGAACCGTCTTGTTTTTGCCGCAACGTTGGCGGCAACCAACAATTTTAATTACACCACGTTCACAGAAATACATCCCAGAGGCATTTTGAATTTTCCAACGTGAAATTTGATGAATACGAGAGCAGGGGCACTCTAAAATAAATTCATCTGGGCCAGAATATAGCGACAAACACTTTGAGCGGCTGGTAACCACAAGATAACGACGGCAGTGAAGGGTGGCAGCAATTAAATCGGTTTCCCTTTCGACACAGAGTTTCAAAGCGGGACACGTTGCTTCTCCGTCTCCGCCGCGGACTCTTCAGCTCTCTCCAGATCAACCGACAGGGTTTCCAAAGGACCGAGAAAGACGTCCTTATGAGTTGATATCACAGGACCCCTACTCCACCGCTGCACTCCACTGTCACCAGCCACACCATGTGTTTGCAGCTACTGTCTGCAAAAGAATTTGTGCAGGAATGTCTGGAAGCTGGAGAGTGTTTCTGGGAGTTTTCTATGTTGATTTTTTTGTTTGTTTTTCCCATGTCTGGACCTCCAGCTGTCCCATTCAGGGATTGTGGTTTCTGGCCCTTATGTCGTCTGTTGGCACCCATTTGAATTGTATTAGAGCGCCAACAGTCAAACCAACCAGCCCGTGTGATTGGCTCAGATTGGTTTTGAATATTGGAGGACATTCTTGGTGGTTTCGTGTGATTGCAGAAGCGGCTGTGATATGTTTTGACGCAGGTTTGTGTGAAACAAGGTCTTGAAAACCAGATGACTCTCTAAAGAGAGGAGAGTGAAAGCTTTCCCAGCTCACCCATCACTCCTTGTCCGGATAAATATAGTTATTGTGAAAGCTCTTTCTGCGCACTTTGGTCTTTGTAATAGTCTGCACTAAAACATTTTTAAATGGTACAATGGTGCCAGTTGAACCTTTCTAGCCGAGCTTCTCATGCGCTGTGGATAACATCTCTCCTCCCACCATACATTGATCTCGATACCTTGATGCCATTGGTCAGCTCAGGGATTTCTTTTATGAACCCATGAACAATAAAAATCTAAAGAAAATACTCACATGCATTGATGCAACTGGCAACCCCCTGAAATGCAAAGATTACATTAACTGGTATTTAAATAAGCCGTCATGATCTCACCATTTAGCTTAAACCATGAGTGTGTTTGCTCGCCCGGTGTAGCACATGGACACATAGTAATTACATGTTGGCAGGCCTACCTGTTCGCGCCATCTGGTCGCTAATAATTGGGCCCAAGTCATGCTGGAAACAACCACGGTATGATCCGTGTGAACTCTTCTCCCATGTCGGCATCGTTGTCCTCAGAAGTTCAACCCAAGAAACAGAGTGAAGCCATGTGCAGCCTCCAAGAAGTGTATTGTTCTCAATTTGGCCATTTTATTTATTTTTTGCTGGCAATTCCAGCTGGAACCAGTTGTAAATGGGTCAAAAATAAATATCAGGTATCATTGGCAGTGAGTTACGCTGGGCTTTGAAAGTGCAGATGCTGAGCTCCACTTTTTCAGAACAGCCATTGTCATTATCTCAGGAGTCGTAAACGTAATGCTGTTCACTTTGTCTTTCCTCCCTAGTTGCCAAGTGGGAGATTTGGCCTTTATCGTTCTGTTTCAGTGTCCAAACTGCAGAGTGACTGAGTCTCTCTCTCTCTCTCTCTCTCTCTCTCACTCTTTCTCTCTCTCTCTCTCTCTCACCAAACTTTTTCACTGAAGCATTTTATTGGAAGTGATAAAATCCCTAATGGCAAAAATTGGAATAAATTTGAATTGACTTTGATGTGTCCAGCCTTGTCAAGTCCATGAATATTTAAACATTGAAAGAAAAACTTTTTAGTTTGCACAACATCGCAATGGATTTGAAATTAGTCAATCAATCAAGATGTGGTTTCAGTGGAGATTTCCAGCTTTAATCAACTCAGAGAAATATGGAAAAACTTGGCACAACAATACAGGTTTTAAAACAATGTTAACTTACTGTACCTTTTGTGTTGTTGATATTCTTATTTTTTATGTTGGTACTAGACTGCAACCTGTTGCCTGTTGAGAGAGATAAAGTGAAGAGTTAGCTTTGAATTAAAGGGCAAAACAGTGGGTTTACATTTTTTTAATTTTTCTCCCTTGACATTTTGTCAAACAATGCAGTACAGGAGGCTGTTTGACTTGTCAAAAAATAATGGATTAACAACAATATAAATAAATAAAAACACACTGCAAAGAATATGAGCTATTTTCCTGTGAGAATTAAAGACTCCAACAACCGACCTTCTCTTTTTTCCCCCTTCATCTCAATAACATTTCCCTTCGTCTCTTGGCCTGTAAATCACAAGGGCTGAAGATGCCAAATTCATCATTTGGTCAGGGATATAGTCCAGGGGTTGTTGAGAGGCTTGCTGGGTTCGTCAATAGGTCAGCGACTGAAGTTGCTGTTGAAAGAGACAACAGAGCGAAAGGACCCAGCCAGATGTCTCTGGTCTGGACGGCGTCAGAATCATCCATTTGGATCTGCGCGAGGGTTCGTGTGAGTGAACTGGTGCAGCCAGAGGATGCCGCCGTTGTCAGCAGACATTAACAGATGGCGTTTGAGGTCTTCCAAGAGTTTGTCAGACGGAGCCTTAAAGGTGCGGCAGCCTTTATGAAACAGCTGTCACAGCAGATAAGCTCAACAAACTCAGGAATTCTCCTCTCTTCTCCCTGCTGCAGTTTTCTTGAGATATAATGTGTCCTTCAACCGCGAGCACTTCAAATAAATTCTTTAAACCCAGGAACATTGTTAATGATTTACAAGCCTGCACATATATTGGAATTCTGCCCAAGTTTATTCAGTGGCGGTGGAGTGAAGGCGGGCAGCGCGGAGGGAACGTCTCACTGCCGCGGCGTTGTGCGAGGGGTATAATGAGGTTTTTAAAAGGCGGTCCATAGAGCAGCTGATTAATCCAGAGATTAATTTAATCTGTTTTCATAATAAAGCATTATTAGCCGGTCCCGCCTCCAAGCGTTACCTTTCAGCCTTCTTAAGAGATTATACACGTCCCAATCACTTACCTGGAAGCAGTCACGAAAGTCATTAAGTAGACAGTGGCAGAGTTCAGGGTGCTGCAGACGAGGTGGGGAAAAATTGGTAAAGTGCCACGGGAAATGGACGTACTAATGATTTTCTCCCTCTCTCTCCCTCTCTCTCTCTTGGGCAGCAGGGTCAGTGTGCAGCAGAGTTTTATTTGGGGCTTATCTTCAGCAAACAGACCAGAATAGGGACATTAGTGTTGTTGTTGTTGTTGTGGATGGGTCCAAAAAAAAAAAAAGAAGAAAAATCCTCAAGAAAACAGAGAGTATGACAGCAGAGATGCTGAGGTGCCTGTCTGCTCTTCACATGGCAAATTGCACTGCAAAATCTCTTCCAGTGTTTAACTCAGATCAGATTTTTTTCTCATCACTGACTCCGGTGCAGTCAACCGAAATTATTACAAATTTCTGGTGAAATTATCTTAGCAATTATTCGACCAAAACTAAAAATTGAATATTAAGCCCGCTGTTTGCTGACTCTGCTGAAGCTGATGCCTTGCTGGACCTTTGAAATATTTGGAAATGGGCAAAAAAAACAAGGCAGTCGCCGAGATAGCGGGCGTCAGTAACCCCAGAGAGGTATCAGTACCCTTTGTGACATCATAAAAGGCTGATTTAGAGAGATAATTTAAAAAAAAAAACGGTTTAACCGGGCACTATTTGAGAAGGATTAACGTGAGAATTGTATCGTGGTAATTGTTTGTGGTTCATATTTTTAGCATGTGTCCATTTGATAAAGAAACAATCCAATCAGATTTGGTCCTACTACCTCAGCTCAAGGCTTCTCAGTGATTGAAAGGGGACAAAATTAGCCATGCAGCGCCGCACTGTGGCTAAGTACCGCAGTGCTTCAACAAAACTTTGACTCCATTGTGGAAGTCATCTGATTGGACGTGGCCCGCCTGAGTTTAAGGCGGGTTGCCAGATCCTAAGCGTAGCTGAAATGACATCTGGACGACAGCACAGGAGGCCAAGAGAGAGAAGTCGTTCACACAATGACAGCTTACAGCTGATTGGCTCTGAGGGATAGTGTAGCAGGTCGGGATTGGATGAGAGGATGAATGTGTTGCTTTGGAGAGAAAATGCTCAGTGTGTGTTGGATTAATACAGCGTGCATGTTTGCCAATTATATTCAGTTTTAAATCTGCTCATTATTACACTGCTGCACCTTTTTTCTCTAACTTTAACCGCTAATGTGCTTGTGTTTTTTTTTCTTTGGGGATTCCCTTCAGCTTGCACAATTTATGTCTCAAACATTAGCCTGCTGCTGCATCGTAATAACGTTGTTTTTTTTTTTTTGCGGCAGCAGAAGGCATTATTTCAGGCGGTCTGCAAATTGCATATTTAGTTTGTTTCCTAGAGACAGTTTTCCAGCTCATTGATGGCTGCAACCTGGTGATTATTTCAGCACACAGCGCACGTGTCCAGGGTGATTTAAAATGCAAATGATTATAAGTGCCCTCCTGCCAGTTCTGCAGGAAGGATGCAGCACCGGGCCGGCCTGTCTGACTGATATTTAACAATGGCTTTTGGCTGATTTGATCTGGTGTTATTGTTAGTTAAACCACCACTGTGTAGCACCTTGCAGAGGCCCACGGTGGGTCTGAATGTTTTTGCACCGTTACACCGTCCATAAGCTTTCTGGAGATACAAAACAGAGTGGAGTCAGGGAGTGCAGGCGGAGGAAGTCGAAGGGCCATTTTGACAATTTGTTTGATGTACTTTATTTACTTAACACACCGACTGGGCCATTAGAGCCGAGCAAGAGTTAATTGAATGACTGCGAGGTTCCTAATCCTAAAGAGACTTTGATTTAAGAAATGAGAACATTTACATCTGCTTTTATTTGCAGTTGCCTGACTTTTTAATGTCGCAATAAGAGAAGAGTGATGGCTGCCGATAAGGGCAACGGCATCGCAAGCTGCCGAGAGCATCTCCATTAAGAAGAATGTTTTGGAAACTTTAGACGCATTGCCGATTTAATAATGCGAATGAAAACCAAGCTGGAGGACTTTTAAAAAGCCCCACAGCCTCGACTGTGTGGATGTTATGGTGCATTCAGAGCAGCTTGTGCGCTGTGAGTTAGTTCATTTTCAGTGAGGCCCTTGTGGTTCTAGTGCTGCTGCTTCCTTTATTTCTTTTGGGCTTTTTCAGAGTATAGAGCCTGGGCCTCTTTGTGCAGCTCTGTCACGAAGGCCACTGATATCTCTCCCAGGTTAGAGACCAAACCCCCAGCCAGGTTTTGGCTCCGCCCCCTAAGACCATTTGTATTTTTTTGGAGGAAGTAGGTGCGCTTTGCTCTTTACTTGATGGCACTCGATCTTGCGAGTTTACAGCGCCTTCGGTTATCAGTCTTCATATTGATCGCCTGGTTAATCGAGCCTGTTTTAGAATAAATTGCAAGGTTGCGCCACTGTAGCCTGTGTGCAAATTGTACAGACTTGTAGAGGCTTTAGTGACGGTGGCTCCACCTCCACCAACCAACAAACCAAATCTGTTCATAATAATTCAGGGTGACCTCCAACACCCAGTGAGTGCGGGGCGGAGGGAGGAGTAGGTGGTGGTAGAAAATGGGAAGATAGATTTAGTGGCTGAATAAATATCAAAGAATACATGGAGTAAGTAAGGTGATTTTTGAGTGAGGAAAAAATACAGCTGTGTCGCTGTCCAGTGCTGAAAGCAGTGGGCTGTGTTTGGTAGCAAAGCTCAACAGTGCAACCTTCTCTGTTCACGTGCAATGAAAAGTAAGTGGTATATAATACAATAAGCAGCGTGTGTGACAAAAACAATGATCGTTCAATGAAATTTTTATTTCATTGAACGCTGTGACCAATGGTGCAGCTGAAATAAATCAGGTGATTTATTTTCACCTGATATATTTAGCATCAAGTCCTGCTTTGTAGTGCATTGACATGAATGACTCAGTTTTTATATCTCAAGTCTCAGCGTGACCAGGGATTTGACATTAATACAGACTATATTAACAATAGGAAATGTGCAATCTGATAATGTGAGAGTGGCGGCGAGAAGGCTTTGCCGCATCCTCGCCAATGGCGGAAGGTCATGCCAAGGTGTAATTATACAGTGTCATGCATTTAAGGCTTCGGCAGCGTTCCCCTTTTGCAGGCTTTATTACTGCAGCGGAGAAAAGGAGCGTGGAAAGAAAGAAATAAACAAATAAAAGGTGGAAATGTAATGATACGTTTGGTTACCAGCAGTAGAAAAACTCACTCGGCAGCACTTACATGGAACATAAACAGCACGGAGGACCATTAGCGTCGTATTGACGGATGCGTCCCAGACCAGAATCAGCAGGAGGCTCGTTTTGGACATTATCTTTTGCAGCCTCCTGCATCTTTTCGTTTAATTTTTTTGTCACTGTTATTTATTTTTTAAATTATTTTTTTTTGTTTTTTTTACGTTTATTGACCCACATGACTGGATCAATATCTAATAACGTTTTGTGATCGTCGTGTCGACTCTAATCCCGTGGGGGAGCCATATTGGAAGGCTGATAACGGCAAACTGTAAAAACCGTCGGGTCATTCAAACGGCCACTCTGATCCCGTCCCCTGACAGTTCGTTAACCCCTCGCTCACCCACCGCTGCTCTGGCTGGTCACTGGTCTCCTGGGCTGGACACTGGCGTTGATGGCTGCTGCGGCTCAACCACGCACCTGTCACTTTGGAATTCCGGCTCCTGGAAAACCTCAAAGAATTTACGACTGTGCCATCGAGAATTTAATAATGGAGGCTGTTCCCAATACAAATGTGAACAAAAGTTGCCAATAGGTTAAATATAAACTACTTCTGATAATAATAAGTATAGGCTTGAAATGTCTTAAAAAAGTATATTCTCCCATACCTCGGAAATTTGGAAAATCGTGACTTCATGTCTGTCTCCTGTTTACTAAACCCCACCAGTAGGTGTCGCCTGCCTGCCAAAGCCGGCCAGTCAAAAACGCAAATGCAAATTGCTTGTTACATAGTATTATAATTACTATACTAATGTTGCGTAGAGCTTGAACTGTGCATTTTGTGGTCCGCATTGATGCAAATGGACAAAAGGTGTAAAAAAAAAAGGCAGCAAAAGGAGTATTTTTCACTCGGAGTTGTTACCAAACGCGGTCGTGTAGAGGTAAAGCGTTTCAAATCTCGAGACAAAACATCGCAGAAAGACACTTCAAAGGCTCAAATCAGAGGAGATCCCAAAAGACAATGTTGCTACACGGAGACGTGTGATGTCTGTGTATTTCTACCCCGTGTAATCCTCTGCGTTTGACATTTGCTTCAATCTTTCTCAGTCAAATCCCATCGACATCCCCAGAGTCAGTCAATACTTGTGCGACTTTACTCACCGCAGCAGAAAGACCGAGGTGAAGTGGCATAAACACAAACAGCAGCAACAGCCCCAATGCCTGAACTTTCTTTCTTTTTTTAAATTAGGCCGTAGGATTTCCTGCAGTGTGTGACCTAATGGGAATGGAGGGTTTAACAAAAGAAAAGAAAACGAAACCCTTCACAAGCAGATACGCGCGGCTGGTGTTTAGGGCCGTGTGCAGTTTCCTTCCAAAGCTGCAGGGTTTGGAGGGGTTTTTAATGGCATTGACCCGCAGGGTCAGAGGTCAGGGCGTTTGATTGGCCGGAAAAGAAACAGCACTCGGAGGGGTGGGGTTGTGGGGTGGGGGTGGTGGTGGTGGGGGGGTTTGCAAACACAGGATTTTAGCTAGATCCAAAGCAGAGTGAGAGCAGAGTGGATGCTAGACGACGTCCTGGAGGCCCCCCCGCCCCCTCCCCGAGTGGCGCTATCAGGACTCGGCGGAAGATGCCGGGGTACGTACGCAGCCGCCTGGATCGTTTATGTAATGTACAAAAGGAGGGAGAGAAAAGAGGAAGGAGGTGGGCGGGGGAGGCGGGGTTGATTTTATCTGTTCTTTCGGGCATAATCTCTCCAACATGTGTGAGGACACTGTGTGCGGAAGTAATCGTGGCGCTAATGGCCACGCCGATCGCTGCGATAGCGTCGGTCCCGGGCCTCGTGCTGGGGGAAAATGCTCCTACGCCGTCGTCTCTTATCAGCGTGACTGTGTACCCCACGCCTCCTCCGTCCCCAAGTCTCCCCACCCCTCCTTGAGTCCGAGCCGGGGTGCTTTTTTCAGCAATAGAAAGCATGGCGCTTTCATTATGCCGCTGTGAAAGCGTCGATTTTTTTTTCTTGTTGTTTTCCTTCTGAAAATATCAGCTACGGGCGTTCATTGAGTCAGCGCCGCTTGTCTTCCTTTATTACGCCTGAGTGCCGCCGCGGCTGCTTTGTTTCTTTTCCTTTTTTTTTTTTTTCCATTTCGCCTCTATAGGCTCCCTGCGTCTTTCTCCTCAGTGCTGGGATGCAAATATAGGCCAGATGCGAGGTGTGTGGGCGCCGGAGTTTAAGCACCTTTAACTGTCCCGGCGGTTGAGTCAGAGCGGCGATGAAATACCCCCTGACTCAGACCTGATGTAGGCTGGCCAGACCGAGAGGTGGGGGGGGGTCTGAGAGGGCTCTCAGGAGCCCACACAACCTGTTAGCGGCAGCACGGCAGATGCATTTTAATAAGCTCACACAATTTACCTCGCGCGTCTCTCCCTCTCTCCCTCTCTCTCTCTCTCTCTCTTGCTATCTCTCTCCCTTTCTCTGTTTTTTTTGAAGTTCAAAGGCAGAGGAGGAAGAAATTCACTTTTGGGGTTGTGCTTACCTTTTTAAAAAGCTGCGGAATGAAAAAAAAAATACAGCCTAGGTCAGGGAAACTGAGATAAGTGACCAAAAAAAAGTTAGGAAGCAGTGCTGGTTATGCAACTTTTTTTCTTTCTTTTTTTTTTTTTTTTTTTTACATCTTTCATTAAAGGCGGGAGTCGATAGGAGACAAGCTTCTTTTCCTAATTTTTTCATCTGGATTTAAAGAAGGGAGAAAAAAAACCTCCACCGGCAACACTCTGCAAGCATGGAGTTATTTAACACCTTGCAGCACCGCGTCTGCCGTCTCCCACCTCAAGAAAAAGCTTTTTTTATTTCCACAACCACACTTTGTTTTACGAAAAAAAAATGGAAACTATGCATGTGTCACAAAATGATTCATTTATGGAAAAACAAATAGATAAGTAAATACTAAATAGGTAAATAATTAACAATCAAACAAAAGCCTAAACAAAAAAGAAGAAGAAGAAGATTTTTTTTGGTTTTTGAAAAATAACATTTATTTGCCGCTCTCATTTCCATTCAATCAATCAAACTACATAAATAAATAAATAAATAAATAATTTAGAAGAAGAAGAAGAAGAAGAAGAAGAAGAAAAGGATCCCTGCAGGACCGGCAGACTTCTCACCGTCTCCTCCTTGTGTTAGTTGTACAATGTATTGTCGTCATGTTTCGCATTGTAGTAACACAACTACTCTAATCAATCAACACTGAACCCGCCCACCCGCCCCGAGGCTCACATGACTGGGATTCTGCCCGCGGCTGATTCTTCAGTCGATACTGATGGAGATGGGGTGGGGGCCAGGGGAGGTTTATTTTTAGTGTAAGGTATATTACGCGTATACGTTACGCAAATGGAGCGGACATCATCGCGGGAGTCGTGACAGCAGCAACAAAAGATCTGTTTTCATCATCCGCCGATGCGTTCGCGGCGGCAGTGCGCGACGGAGGACTTGTGTTTCATCCGAGGCTGCACGCCGTCATCGGCTCGGTTTTCAAACACGACCCGCGGTGGCGACGGGCCGTGACGGCACGTGCGTCGCGGCAAACGACCGGGGGACGCGAGAAAAGAGGCCGAGGTGAAAACTGTGAAGGACACGGACCGGGGACATTTGGAAATAATAATGAACCAAGGTTGAAAAAAAGAAAAGCACTTTATCAGTGTTTACCATTCGTATCTGTGTGAGTCAGTCAGTCCATCCTTGACTTCATCTGCTCATAATGTGCAGGCTAGCGGGTGCACAAATCAACCCTTTGTGATGTCTCAAAGGGCACTGATCCCTCTACCAGGCAAGTGACCACACCCCCAGCCAGGTGCTCTGACTCCATCTTGTTTTGGGCACCTTCTAAACATGTGTCAGGTCCCAACAAAGCATCAATTTTTGCATGAGGTTGTTAACACAGGGCTAAATTTGCTGTTATCTGGAGATCAGGGCAGTTTCTAGATTATTTTTTTTAGGGGGTGGGTATAATTAAAAGAAAAAAAAAAAGATTGCATTTCTGGGGGAAAAATAAGCGATTTGCTTCATGCCCTAAATTATTTATTTATTTTTCTGTTGAGTTGTGGATTAGGAAGAAAAAAACTGACTGAGGAAATGTATATACAGTATATATATTTTTCTCTTAAAGCTGCTCACTGACGGATGAACTTGGTTCATAATGTTAATGCCGCTATAATGGAAGCTGATAGCCGGTACAATTTCCAAGAAGAAAATTGTGAAAATCTTTCTGGCATTATTTCAATCACAAAACAATTACGCACCGCGAGGCTCTGCCATAATGGCGGCGGACGCTGTTCCAGCGCGTGGCTTTGAGTGTCTGCTCTGTTTGGCCCCGACCGTGATGAAGGAACTCGGGCTTCTCTTCAGAGAACGGTCTGACCCGCCTAAGTGGCTCTACGCAGCGCAGCTACATCACCTCGATATCAATTTAATGCCGCATTAATGTTTATACGCTGCGAGTCTGGCAGGCGGCCGAGTGGGCGTCGCTTTTTTTAAACTGCGACAAATAAGCTGCAATTAATCTCCCAGCGCCTCCCGTTACTCTCCGATAAACGCCGATATTTGTCCATTAACCTCCCGTAAGCTCCGCCCGTCTTCCTCGCCACCTTTGTACGTCAGAACTTTCGAGTGCTATATTAGATTTTTTTTTTTTTCTGGGTTTTTCTTTTCTTTTTCTTTTTTCTTTGGCTCACAGTTTCTCTGGTTTTATCTGCTGGCAGGTATCGAGATCCGACAGTTTGATGCCATTAAATCTCCCTTTTTTTACCCCCCGTAACTCGCGGGTGCTTATCAGACGCAGGAAGACGTCCCAGAGGAGCCGATGACTCAATCTAACAAGTTTATCTCTAATTAACAGGGATTAATTGAGCTTGGCTTCACTCTGCAAGCCAAGCAGAAGGCAATTTGTGCGCGGAAGCCTATTATTGCCCCGAGGTTGTTGATCTCCACTGTTCAGGGCTCCTGGTCCCAAAACCCTTGATCATGTGATCGTTATCATGTTGTTCCTCGCAGTGTGTGTATATTGTGTGTGACGTGTCGAGTCATTTTTTTTCACCTCCTCTCATTTGTTGTTTGATGGTTAATGACTTTTTTTTTTTTTTACTGCTTGTTTATCTTTGCCATCTGTGTGTATATGAAGAATGTTAAAAGGCATCTGCTGCTGCTGCTGCTGCTGCTGCTGCTGCTGCTGCTGCCGCTGCTGCTGCTGTTTGTGTTTCACCTGCATCAGCTCGGTCAGCTCTCGTTAATTATTTGCGATCGGAAAAACTGACGGGCCCCCGCTGGCTTGATCGCGTCCAGGGGGGCAGGATTCGCGTTTCACGGGAGGTCAGATTGGCCGCCGTATAGCGGGCTCACCTTAGCGCTTCACAAAGAGCCCCTCTATAATGGATGAGGCGACGAGCGGCGAGGCCTCTTCCTGCTCATTATGATCCCGCCTGATTACCGGCCGACGCTCCGTCAAAGGGAGGCGGATTAAATGCGCGCTCTGATTGTGAACCAACCTGCGAGTTGGTCTCGCCTTTCCTTCAGGGCGGCGTCGTTAAAAGGCATGAGCCTCGTTAAAGTGAAATGCTAATGCGATAACAGTGCATTTAGTGCAGGGACTGGGGGGGGGGGGACCTTTTGTTTGACTGTTTTTTGTGTTCAATCATTCAGTTGTGCGGGAAAAGCGATGGTCCATCTGTTCATAGAGGAAGACCTGCCATTAGAAAGCATGGCATATAATCTGTATGTGAATGTTTGGGTTTTTTGCAATAAACATTCACTAAAAAAAAACTAAACTTCCTCTGTTGTCTTAACATGTTGTCGCTCTCATGTTCTGGAAGAAACATGGGACCTTTTGGGGGGAAAAAATGTCTGTAGTACAGCAATAAATATTCAT
Source organism: Nelusetta ayraudi (assembly GCF_046127955.1). NCBI lineage: Eukaryota > Metazoa > Chordata > Actinopteri > Tetraodontiformes > Monacanthidae > Nelusetta > Nelusetta ayraudi. The sequence goes on along the minus strand of NW_027466055.1, from coordinate 9,249,930 downwards.
AACTTATACAATTGGGCTAAAAATGAAAGATTTATTTGACAGAATTTTGCTATTAAAGGTCCCATACGGCACACTGGGACTGTGCTATGGTGCTGTTCACTTTTCCAAGAATAAGATTTGTCCTTGTGCTGCCGGCAAACCCACAAAAAATCAAAAAAGTCCATCCTTTACTTCTTGCGGCTGCTCCGGCTTTCAGGAAAACAAACCGTTCTGAGAAAATAGTCTTTTTTTTTTTATTTGATGTCTTGGATGTCTTTGGTCCCTGCGACAGCAGCTCGCCAGCCCCGCCAAAGTCAGTCCAACACGTGGGGATAATTTTAAACTCCTTCCTCCGCCTGCTCTCTGAAGGAGTCCCATTTGTTCTTCATCATGAGTCCATTATTTTCCATGAGTTGGCCCCCGCGTCACATGTAGGGCAGCCGTGTCACGCGCTAATGCACCAGAGTTGCGCGTCGCATAATTGTCGCGCCCTCCGCACGTTCCCTGCCTGCGTGAGTACAAGTAATGTTGGGTTTTTTTCTATCCAGCAACTTTATTCCTCTGCCCGAGCGGCGAGAGTTAACTTCCTCCTCTTCTTCTTCTTCCTCTTTTCTCCAAAGCAGCCTTCCAAAGTCAGAACATCAGCGTTTGACTGATTCTGATTATGCTTTTTGTGGGGTGAGGATAATTGCCGAGCACGGAAAAGAAAGTCTCCCACCATCCAGTGTAAACGCGGGGAGCCTTTTTTCTCTGTGTGAAGAGGAATCACATTATGTGCAATGATCAGTGCCTGGGGGCCACATCAAACTCAATCTGAAAGCCTTTCCAGAGGAGATGGAGGCAGTCCAGCTTCACAAGTGGCTTTTTATTGGTTGATTGCGCCCAGGCCAAGTTGTTATCTAAATCATCAAACTACTGTTCTTTTTTGGTTGGGGGTGTGGGAGGTGTGGGGGTGGCAAAGTAGAAGGAACTGCCTTGTGAGCACCCAGGGTGTGCAAACTCACCCCTGCCATGTACAGCCCTGGGAAAATGTTTGCGACCGATGGCTCGTCGGGATTACGGCTCCAAAGACGGAGCGTAAACAGTTGTGCTGTTTAATGTTTACAGAAATCAATCGGCTGCGAAACGCGACAGCCCGTGAAATAAAATAAATAAATAAATAAAAAAAGTCAACATGGACTGCATGTGTAGAGCAGGAGAGGAGAAGAGAAGCAAAGTTTGGAATTCATTCAAAACAACTTGTTTTATGCATTTCTGTTCGAACAAAATGTTTCTTAGCCAATCAAATGCGTCCCTTCTTCTGGCGACTGTAACTCATGGAAGCTAAAAGTGAGGAGGAAAAACTGAAACATCCCTAGACCTTAGATGTACACTACTGTATCTGAAATTAACATATCATTTGCATTTTCGTAGAGCGCTGCAGGCCAAGCGCTCACACTCAATTTATTTGGTCCCCATGTTTCGTGTAGAGGCGAAAACCAACAAATAAACGGTTTGATTTTGTGTTGTGCAAATAGATTTTACACACACACACTCTCTAAACTTTGTTTGACTAAAAGACACTAGCTTAGGCTTGGCCAGTGAATGTCTACGGGAGGGGCTTGGCGGCAGCTTTTAGCAGTTAATTTGCCATCTCAGTTTAACCAGATGGTGAATTAAAGGCAACTATGAATTTCATATTTACTTTCATCTAAAATGAGTTTTAATGAATTTGGGGGGGGCATGCATTTTGCTCAAACATGGATTTTCCACTCAGACCCATTATGCACATCGCGCTGGAGAGGAAGCTCCAACACAGTCCCAAGTTAAAACTACAGAAAAGTAAACAGAAAAACCCCAACAGAACCCTGCAGAAGTAAACCAAACAATCCGACAAAGTAACGATGCACACAGGCTTAAACACACAAAGGGTGGATGTTTTTTTTAAACAAGAAGTTGGTAACAACAAATCAGCAGCAGTGCCGGCAGCCAAAACCTGCCACAGAAGCGCAGCGTGTGCACAAAGGCAAGAAGACAAAAATGAAGAGATGAAACACAGTTGAATGTAAAACCATAATTTAACCAAGTAACATCCACAAACCGGAACAAACCTGCTGTCAGATGCATGTTTTCTGACAAACAAGCATCAGCCGGCCCTATAAAAGTAGTATGCTTGAAGCATTTTCTTCCAGTAATGATTACACAAACTTTACCCTCCTGTAGATAAATTCAAAAACGTCCATTAAGCGTCAAAACTGCACATTCACGCTGTCCACATCAGTCTGCGCAGAAAGCCGCAATTATCCGAGTGAACCCACAGTTTCGGGGCAGATTTTTCTTTTCCTTTTTTTTTGCATCCATGATGAAAAGGAGACGAGCATCAGAGCTACATAGAAATGCATATCAGTCAGAAAAAGGATTGCAAACACGAGGAGATAAAGAGGGGCGAGCTGAGGGAGCCGCGGCAAGGCGGCATGAAAGAAAGACGCCGAGACGGAGAGGGAGAGGCGGAGAGATTAGCATGCAGTGGCTCCACTCGCTCATGAATTCCACCGCGATAAAACCCACCTGATCACCTGCAAACCCAGTCAGGAGTGCAGGGGTCAAGCCCCCATTAGTTAGAGACTTAGCAAAGTGTAATTGCATTTGGAGCGAAATGTGTGAGAGAGTGAGTGGCTTCAAGTGGCGGCCCTTTTCTTTTTCAAATCCCCGTCGGCAGAACCGCAACTGACTGGACGCAGGGCAGCGTTTGGCCACCGCGGTAGAGACACACATGGCCTCGACTCGTCTCGCTCCGCCCTGGGCTGTGTTGAAAAGTAAAGAGCAGCAGCAGCCGCAGCAGCAGCCGCAGCAGCAGCCGCAGCAGCTGCGTGGGACCGAGGAGCCTTTTGCATGTTCCCAGTGATTCATACGGAGATTATCATCGCTAACACGCAGCATTAGCCATGGACTCATGAAAAAGTCGCTGGGGTTTTTTGTCACGCCAGAGAAATGCATTGCGACCCGATTGTCTGAAGGGTTGCGTAAGCCGCAGATTTACGTCGCGCATGTCGACCTGGGGTGATGGCGTGGCTGAAGGCGACCCCAGCCGCCCCGCAGAGGGCCTGTTGGCTGATTTATGCTGAGTCAGACACCATTAGCTGTTTTTTTTTTTCTTCCCTTCTGCCTCTCAGGATCCAACCCTGCGCTGATGTGGGTCACGGGCCACATTATAGAAACACCTTTACCGTGCGGCAGTATAGAGCGCTGCCTTTGTTTGTTTATGTCTACTCAATGCTATTGAATGCCGTTAAAAGTTTAAAAAGGAGAGATTGTGGGAAGCCATTAAAAAGTGTTTCTTTTATAAATTGGAGTCAGGAAAAATCGCACCAAGCGATGAAAAGCTTTTGTGCGTTCAGACTTCTAGTGTGGTCGTCCTGATCTGGAGCAAAGCATAAGAACATTTCAGCGTGATTTGCCTGTGTACAGCCATGGTCTTTTTAACATCATCAGTAGTATCTTCATCATTATTATTATTATTGTTAGCACTTCACCCAAAAGAGCCAACAGGAGGGGCAAAGACAATATCAAAACCTAGTTTAACTGATTTTCAGTTTCCATAATTTCTTACTCAAGCTCACATTCAAACCCACATGGATAAGTGAATACCCACCTTCACCAGCAGAATGTCTGTTGTGCCGTACAAGCTCGTGTTTGTTTTAATGGATTTTTAATTGGTTGATTGATTGGGGGTACATATATTAGCTCTAACTTGACAGAGACAAACCATGGCAGTCTGTTTGGAAGCGGACTAAGACCTCATCCTTGGTGCACACCAGCGTCCAGGCAGATTTCCTGAAACCAAATATTCCAAATGTAATAATGTTGTCTCAGGTGATTTGTTGTTTATACCTTGCCCGCTCTCTACCACAACTATACTATAAGTCCCGAGTACGAAAGGTGACAAAGTTTATTGTGTCAGATGGTTGCATTTGTTTTTGAAGAACAGCGGCGTTGAGCACCGCCTGCACTAACAGCGCGGGTGTTATTTGTGGAGGTTGCCCTCCAGCCGCGGGCTAATTCTGTGCAACATTTTCTCCTGCTTGGAGCACAATTTAGCAGGTGCCGCTGATGATGCACGCACATTATGGTCCTTTCACCGAACACCGGTGGGGTCAAGAGGTCACGTCACTGGCTGACTGTTAATTGTGATAACACGATGTGCGGTCATTATACCTGATTAGATTGCTGGCCAGAGTGGGTTTGCGTGCGCCACGTTGTTATTTTGTCCGAGGTGTGAAAGCAGACGAAAAACTATGTGTGTGTGTGCGTGTCACAGTGTCAATGTGGTCACAAATGAGCAATGTTTTTAAGGTACTACTCCTCCTAGTTTTGTGACAATGCTCGTACACATGATTGCGTATTGTGTCGTGTCAAGAGAGGTTGTGTTTAAATTGCTGACAGCTGAACAAGATAAGTTTTTATGTTCTCATAAGGAAAATTTAGTCTGGAGCAACAGTGGGAGTGAACGGAAGTCCTGTTTTGAATTTTATAATTCTAATGAAGCCTTTGACGCTAATAGACCCATTTCCTTAGTCAAATATAATAATGTTGTTTTTTTTTTTAATTAAACAAATACAATTAAAAATGAAATAAATATTTTATTAAATAGAAGCCAATTATTCATATTTGTGTTAAAAAAAAAAACATTTATGCACAATATTATGGTGTATGAAGAGAAAATTATGTGTCAGCAGCTTAATTTAAATTGGACTGCCAACATTTTGCTGGAAAACAATATTTGGAACCAGTGTTTCCTCCTAGTTCCATATGTCCCTCTCTTGGACTGTTTGAATTTATTCTTGGGGTTTGGTTTACATATTTTTATTTTTGCAAATAACCACCACCACTCAATCCCCCCATCCCCCCACCCACCCACCTCTCTCTTCATTTGCTGTTATTTTATCTTTGCACCTTAATCTGTTAGCACAAGAGCCCTGGGAGAAATCCTGATTATTCCTCTCATGGTTTAATTTTAGCGCAGCCCATGACATATGAGGTTTGCAATCTCTGCAACCTGTCATGCAGTCTGTTTGTGGCAAGCAGGGCATTTAAGTACCCTTTTCCTGTTTATCATCTTAGGCTCATACAAAATACATGAGTGGGTGCCTATGTGATGAATGTGAGTAAGGAAATGTTTAAAGACCTTTTTTCCGATTATTCACAGGCAGTGCACATCATACAAAAATCATAACATTTTATTCCCCACATTCATGTTGCAGTGAGTATAGACATGTTTCTATGTATAATGTTGATGAAATAGGCATTTACAGACACCTGCTTAAATAATAAAGATAGTCAGTGAGGGTTATGGTCCAAAGTAACTAGACAGTCATTCTGTATACTGAACTTTTAATGCAATTAGCATTTGTTGTGCCTGATAAATTAGCTATTTTATTTTTCATTTTTTGTGTTATTTGTGTTTTCTTTTTCAATCATACTGAAAAAAATGTCAAAGGAAGAATAAAAAGAAATACGAATGATGATTCTGATTCGGTCATACAGCAACAAATTGCCCAGAAGTCACCCTTGCGTGTTTTCTTCTTATCCAAATGTTCAGTCGGTCTCACTCAAGGATTCACAAGATGCAATTCAAAGTGATGGGTAAAGATGCACTTTTTATGTCATGCAGTAGTAAAGTGTCTCCCAGGACTGTCACAATGGAGAGCTTCAGCACTGTCACACCTTGATCAGTATCCTGGGATTTATGGGGAAATGACTAAAAACAGATGGATGAAAGAACAGTCAAAGAAAGACAGAAGTGTTGTGATTAGGATTATTATACAGTAATACAGGTAACACATGGTGCCTCTTCAGAGCTGAGACTAACCTTTTCAATCCTTTCTTCTTGTCTGTCTTGCAGATCCGTGACGTCGACTGTTCAGGCAAAGTCATGCTGCACACGGTCGTCTCATGCTGGCAACCTTTCCTGGGACTGGCCCTCGTGGCTGTCTTTGTGGGCTCCACCCTGGGGTGTCCCTCGCGCTGCGAGTGTTCGGCCCAGAGCAAAGCGGTTGTTTGCCATCGCAAGCGCATGCCCACTATCCCAGATGGCGTCCCGACGGAGACCCGAATCCTGGACCTGAGTAAGAACAAGCTGACAATGATCAGCCCTGATGACTTTATTGCCTTTCCTGGCCTTGAGGAACTCGACCTGAGTGGAAATATTATCAGTTATGTTGAGCCTGGAGCTTTTAATGCCCTTTTTAACATGCACTCTCTCAGTCTCAAGAGCAATCGGATCAAGCTCATACCCCTAGGCGTCTTTGCAGGTTTGACAAATCTCACCCAACTGGATATAAGTGACAACAAAATCGTCATTCTTTTGGATTACATGTTCCAGGATCTGCATAATCTGAAGTCTTTGGAAGTGGGTGACAATGATCTGGTTTACATTTCTCACCGTGCGTTCAGTGGACTTTTGAGCCTGGAAATACTCACCTTAGAAAGGTGCAACCTCACTGTTGTACCCACCGAGGCCCTGTCCCACCTCCACAGCCTGGTCAGCCTTCATTTACGATACCTCAGCATCAGCACCTTGCATCCTTACTCCTTCAAAAAGTTGTTCCGGCTGAGGCACTTGGAAATCGACAACTGGCTGTCTCTCGATCATGTGCCACCAAACACTCTGCATGGCCTGAACCTGACCACTCTCTTTATAACCAATACCAACTTATCTTCTTTCCCGTACCAAGCTCTGAAACATCTGCCCTATCTGACTCACCTCAACCTCTCGTACAGCCGCATACGACACATTGAAGGGGGGATGCTGATGGAACTGGTTCGGCTCCAGGAGCTCCACCTGGTTGGGGCCCAGCTCACCGCCATTGAACCCTACGCTTTTCAGGGCCTGCGAGGGCTCAAAGTGCTCAATGTATCTAACAACCGGCTGGATACACTGGAGAAAGGTGTTTTTCAATCCCCGGAGACTCTTGAGGTTCTTCTGATTGACAACAACCCCCTTGTGTGTGACTGCCGGCTAATGTGGATATTACAGAAAAGGCATTCGATATTCTTTGGGGACTCCCAACCAGAGTGTAGCACACCTGAAGGCATTCGTGGCAGACCGTTCAAGGAGTTCCGGGAGACTCTTCTGTCTTACTACGTGACATGTACCAAGCCAAAAATACGTGAGAATAAAACTCAGACGATCACTGTGGATGAGGGCCAACAGGCTATGTTGCGCTGCAGCGCTGAGGGGACACCGAGGCCAGTGGTTTCCTGGGTGTCCCCACGTCGACGGGTTTTGACCGTAAGGAGCCACGGTAGAGTGACCGTCCACAACAACGGCACGCTGGAGATCAAGTCGGCTGAGGTACAAGACAGCGGCGTGTACCTTTGCTTGGCGTCAAACACTGCCGGGAACGACACACTGATGACCTCGCTGGCGGTGAAAAGTCTGGGATCGCTGTACGCCAACAGGACCCAGTACTACACAGATCCCAGCAACACCACTGCCAACGGAACAGCCAGTGGGACCCTCGGCTTGGACCTAAAGACGATTTTAGTGTCGACGGCGATGGGTTGCTTCACATTCCTTGGAGTGGTCTTGTTTTGCTTCCTGCTTCTCTTCGTTTGGAGCAGAGGGAAAGGCAAACATAAAAACAACATAGATGTGGAATACGTGCCTCGGTCAAAGTCGAATGGCACTAATGTTGACTCAGCAGAGGGGCAAGCTGGTCCTCGTCGTTTTAACATGAAAATGATGTGACTCTTTTTCTTTAAAAAAAAAATTAATAAAAAACAATCGATAAGCGATTCTGCATTCTGGAAATGTCCAAAATACAATGTATTTTTTTGGAAAATGGACTACTGAACTTTCCAACCTCTGCAGGAGGAGCAGAAGTGAAAACTTTTGGGACAGGTCAAGATGAGCAGTATAACCACTGGACAGAAGCGACACTGGATATTTTGCTTAAAGTACAGGACAACTTGTAAGATGTTATATTGCATATGTGCGACTTCATGAACACAAATGAGAGGCTACAACGTTGCCATAAAAGGACCCAAGAGGATAAACGTGTCATTTATCAGCTTTTTGAGATTTGTATGCCCAAAAACAATGCCTCGACTTGGGCTGGACCGGACTAAACCACGAACCATGTACAGTTAAAAAAAAAAAAAAAGAAGAAGAAGAAGAAGAGAGAGAAATTTGTATCTAAGCTATTAACCCTCTTTGTTTAGTCTTGCGCCATGCTTATTCACTGAACAAATCAATGAAAAGACCATAACTTCCTATGTTCAAAACTTAACATATGTGTACCTAATGTTTCATTTTGTACATGTATGCACATACTCATTCAGAACAACTCCTCATAGCAATAGCCATGGGACGCAGCAGCCAAGATCGACGTATCCCCGCAAGTGCAGTCAGTAAACATTTTAGACTTCTGAGGACGTCATGGAAGGGCTTCTGTTGGTAATGATCTGTCCCCGCTCTCCCAATTTGACTTCTTGATATTAATAAATATATATTCTTCATCAGTAAAACTTTAAAGAAAAAAATGTTTTATTTGTGAAAGAAATGTTGCATACTCACAAAAATTTGTCCTCAAATGCTGTCCGAGATCAAGCTACGATCGTCATTATTATTCATGAAGAATAACCCGGAGCTTGTTGAAGTACCTCCATAATTCACCCTTTTTGTCCTATTTTTGTCTATTTTTTATTACTTTTGCTGTACCTTTGCTGGTTGGGAAAAAAAACGTGTCAATTTTACGACGGTGGCATTTGCATTATTTTCCCCAGTTGGAAATTTGGACTTTGTTGTGGTAGTTTGTCATTTTGTTGTTGAAATCATTTAGAATGTAAAAAAGTTTAACGCGTAAAAGTAAAAAAAAAAAAAAATTGTATGTGAAATAAATGAAGATGTATTTGTAACGATGTGTCTGACGTCATAAGTGTCAAAACCTTGGAATTGGTTGGTTGGTACAACAAAACTTGCGAGATACTGCATTTTTTTTATTACCAGCAGACCCGACATTTTTTTTTCCATATATTTGACGCTGTCACAATCATTTTTGTCTTCTATCTTTTTAGTTGTTACATGCGATACAACACATTTTATTAGGCATTTATATTACCCTTATTTGAATAGAAATCAGCTTAAGACCCTTGTTTGTAAGACTTAGTGTCCTCGACTGGTTAGAATGCACACTCCAAACAAACTACTAAACTATATTATTACCATATTATTGTGTTTCCCGATGATCTCATACTGTACCAGCTGTGATGTCAGAGTAAAATGATAACATCCCGAGCACCACTGGCATAAAATGGAATAATGAGTGACTGTAGATACAGTGATGATGCATTACATGATAGGAAACTGAATCAGCCTGTCGGGTTGACTGTCTTGATTTGAAGTGACGTTAGAGGAAAAACAAACTGGTTTGTATGATTCACTCTCGGGTTTTATTGTTATTGTTGTTGTTGTTGTTGCTCCTGCTGGATTTCCCACCCTTAAGAGAACCCTCGACAGGGGAACTCTGAGCAGCGCAGGGGAGCCGATGATTGAGTGACAACCCTCAGTTCAAGACACCCTTTGCCTGTCCCACGGGTGTATATGAGTGAGCCGTCGCTCTCTAATGTGCCCATTACGGCTATTATTAGATCAAGGTGTGCTCAGAGCTTCTTTATTATTTATGCGCCTCTCCAAAACACACAATGGGAATTATTAGTTTCCAGGGTAATGCTCGTCTGTGACAGACTTTCAACCAATCAAAAGCAGGTTCGAGATGAATATTCAACAGATGTGCTGCCACATCCATCGGCTAAAGTTAGGTTTTAAAGAAAAAAGGGGGGAAAAGGCTGATTGATTGATTAGAGGGCTGACAAACTGACGCCCGAGGCCGGATGTGGACTTGAAGAACATTCACACATGTAAAAAAAAAGAGGAAAAAAATCACAGAAAAGGTAGTAAGCTGACTGCGGGTGAATCAAAGTACTACTTCTCCTATAATAAATACAGCAGAGGGTGAGGTGAGCCCGTGTTTATCTTTGTACTCTGTGTAAATACGCAAGTCAGAACAACTGCGAAGAACATTGACAAGTCGACGCTCTCGAACTACAAATCACTGTAGTTTTTAAGTTGCACACCTCGGCTGCGGGCAGATTTCTGAGCCCCGCAGGCCGCAGCGCCCCTCGCTACACATTAGAGATTATATAGGGCTGCAAGCTCGAGTGAGAGGAAAATGTGGGGTTCGAGGGGCATTGGGGAACTGGCAAACAGGAGCTGAGTGCTTTTTGCTCTGGAGGTGACGGTGGAGCTGGTTGCGGCTGAGGTCTTGGGCAGATGTTAGCCGCAAGCTGTTGGATGTGTGCGCTTTCATTAGCCTTAGCTCTTCATAGGCGCCGCCGCTCTCTCCGGTGACGGGACAGTCTGCCAAAATGAGCTCCCATGTGAGCCGGCTCCGCTTCCAAGAGCTGCCGTTCGTGGCTTGGCTGCTCCGGGGGAGGAGGGGGAGGCTCGTGTGTTGGGGACGTGCATTAAAAAACGCTTGCTGACATGAAGCAGACAGCGTGTTTCTGCTGGGAGACGACACAATCCGCCAGCCTCTGTGGGCGACTTGAAAGGCAGCGAGTACAACGGCGCCTCCCGCGCGTTACGATGCCGGATGCTTGTAAGCTAAGAATGAAGTTAGGAAAGGCCGCTTGATGGGATTGGAGAGTAATTTCCTTTAAAGCTCTGTGGAGACAGAGGAGGAGAAAGAACATCGCTGCCAAACAAAGCCCCTGTTTGCAATTCACACCCAACGTAAAGCGGCGGTCGATATTTCTTTTGTCCCAGTCTTGCCGCGTTGTGTAATTACGTTTTTGCCCTTTTCCGAAATAAAAAAAAAGGGAAAGGAAGAAATGAGTCGAACGGAAATTAAATTTTTTGGCTATGTAATTGTTTAATGATGAATTGAGCCCCAAATTGCGGAAGCAAAAAGAGGCACAAAACTTTTTTTCCAGTCCATCCCTGCACATGTGAGAAGAGCAATACTTCCCATGGGCGAAAAGCAATCACTCATTTAACTGCAGATTTTGTTTAAGTGTCAAAACAGTCCCCACAAGTTTGAATTCGAAAAAAAAAATGAGAGTGGGCCACTACCTGAAGAAGTACCGACGTAGTTGATAACGTGGGTTCTGTGAGTCACGGCGAGATGAGATTGTGTTGAGAGGCTGGCCGGGCGTGCGCTTCAGCCCTCGAGTCGCTCACACGTAATTTGGATGGGGAGAAAAAATTGTAAATGTCACATAAATGTTTATCTGCCTTTTTTTCCCCAGAAGAAAAGTACAGCAAAGATAATTGGCCCTGCTTGAGTTGTCATGGAGATAATCGCTCCAGCTGGGAGGAAGATCGAGCTTCCAAATACCTGCGCAAGCGAATTAATTAACAACGGGTTTTCAGAAACATTTAAAAAATGGTATTCACATAATATCACAAATGAGTTTTTTCGGGGTGAAATCAGACTGATTGCACACCTGTGTCTGAGTGCTTCAGCTTGTGCTAGCATGTGTCTTCATGAAGTTCTCTCACAGCTTTCCCCTTTTTTTTACTTATTGCAAAGCTTTGACTCTTCATCTTAATAATGACCTTTTTTTTAAAAAAAAGTAGGCTTAATAAAAATAAATGAATAAAATGAATAATCTGTAATTACAGTGTCATTAGCATGATGGCTATGTACACAAAACTTATGTACCCACCTTAATTCAAGGTAGAAAGTTTGTTGGAGCTCCCACTGAAACTCTTTCCTTCCAACCAGCCTGATTCTCCTCTCTGTTGCCTCACTTTCGCTTTCTTTTCCAAAGCAGAAGCTTCTTCAGTGAGCAGATGCTAACTAGCTCATTAGCTGTTCCAAGGCCCTGAACAGTCTGCCAGCTGAGTGTGCATTCTGTGTTGAATCATGTGCCAACACTTTGGTTAAATGCTTTAAGAAACTCTGCCTATTGAGCTCTGTTGTTCAACATACAGTGTTCCCTTGGCAATCTGTCTCCTTTCCTTCAGTCGGACCTACTTTAGGTTCACTGTCAAAGATTCTACAGTGATAGCTCAGAAGCCCTATTTTAATAATTAAGCTCACACGTTTCAATCTCTCACTTTCTTTTAAAAGCAATTCATCCTAACTTCCCATCCAGCAAGGTTTGGAAAACATCTCTCTTGCATTTGAGATTTGCTGCACAGTGAACGACCGAATGGCAGCAGCAGCTCCAGGGTTCACCTCAGTTTTCTCAAGAAAGAAGATGTCAGCGAATGCAAGAATGCCACGGACACGTAGGTGTTGTTCTTTTCCTTCTTTTTTTTTTTTCTTCCTCAGCCTGCAGCTCTGAAAAGGTTGGTGTTTGTGCTTGTTCTGACTCCGCTGTGGAGTTCATCCAGCCTCTGCGGGGCCAGAACAGAGAGTAGCCGTCGGGGGGGCAACGGTCGAACCAGAGTGTCTGGTTCAACTGTGGCTCGGAGGTTCGTCACAAAGAAATAGTTTGCCTCGGTGCTCCGCGGGGCCGACGGAGGAGCTTCACACTGACTGGCTGAGTGCAACCAGCCGGATTGAGCTGACGCGGCCGGCAGGTTTGGAGAATCAGCGCCAAAGGAAACTCAGAGAAGTTGGACGCAAGACAAGACCAGAGAAATCTGGACAGGCTTCAGAGATCTGGTGGCAGATCCGGAAAAGTCATCGCAGCCGGGGACGATAAGACGGGCTGCCTTTGCAGCAGGGAAGAGGTAAATCCTCCAGACCTTGCCTATTTTTATTTCTTTCCTTTTTATTGCAGTGAGAAGAGAAGCTCCGGTTTCGACAGTCGTGACGGTCGGGTCTTGGCTAGCGCTTCTGTTTGCAACCCCCTGGGGGCGCCGCCTTCATGAAAGCAATTTGCCAGCACTTCATTCATTCTGCCCTGCAAACTGTGGCGTATTTCACAGGTGCTGAAGCAGCAGCGTCCCCGTGCCCCCCGGGGTCCCTCTGCACGTTCACATGTTTATGCATGGGCTGCCGATGCTAATGACGCCAACGCATCCGGATCAGGAGAGGAGGCGATTATCTCACGTCGGGGGTATCAGAGCCTGCGTGTGGTCGAACACTGGTTTAAACAGCCCCCCCACCCACAAATCAGCTGACCCGTCAGATCATGCGCTCTGCCGGCGACGCCCCTGAACGAGGGCCGCGTCATCATCCTGCGTCCAGGATGAGGACTTGTTCCTGAAAAAAGTCAAAAGAGTCAAGCAAGGCCATCGAATGATCGACCAGTGTTCCTGTGCTGCAACAGTAGAGGGAGTTTTACCAGAACAAGAGTGTAATTGTCTAATTTAAGAAGAATCAAATGGAAGGATTTAGACTTTTTTGTCGATTTTTTAAACATCTAAGGTTATAGGAGTCATATAATGCTAGCGACCTTTTCTAATCGCTTTTAAAACGTAAAATCTGCAAAGTCAGCCGCATATCTTACCCACGTTTCTTTCAAATCTTCCTTCGCCCCGACTTTCACTTTTGCCATTCCCAACTTTGAAAGCGCATTTCTTTCAGAGGAACGAGCTCGCCACACGGCACACAGAATGTCTGAGTTCGCTGCAGCAGTTGGTCGGCCCACAGTAACGATGCGGCGCGGAATAACCCGAGGCCACTCTGCGTGCGCACACTCACACTCGCGCACAAACAAACGTGCAGGTTGCATCAGCAGCAGGGCCAGTGTTTTTTTGTTGGTTTTTTTTTTCTCCCTGGCGAACACCAACTCCCACACAGCAGCACAAACAGGCTGCCAAAGGAGGCGGCTCAGAGGAGTCTTGAGCAAACAACACAGTTTAAAAAGACAAAAAGAAAAACTTCATTGTGACGGCTGGGTCTGTTTGGGGTGAAACAAAGGTGTGTACTTGCTGCAGGAAAGACTGGCACCCTCCCATCTATTTTTTGTCTGCAAATAACTTTCATTTTGCTTGATTTCAATTTTTTCTGTCTTTGTGGCATTTATTCTATCCTTTGGCCAATTTCCTAACCAGACAAGCCACCTGACATATTTCCCAAATAGATTTCATTGTCACCCAGGGGGGTTCCCCAAGGCTCGGATCTCGGCCCCCTACCCATCATCACTGACTACCCCTTGGACAAATCGTCGTAACACCGATGATACACAGCTTTTTTATCTCTACCAGATCCGTCTGCCCAGCCATCCACTGCACCTTAGCAAACTGTCCGACAGACATTAAAACCTGCAACAACTTCCTTAAACTCTACAGCAACAAAACTGAACTTCTCAACCGAAATTCTTCTCCCTTCTGCCGAGAACTTCTCGCTCCTCATTGACGGCCACTTTGTCACGCGCTCCCTCTCCATATGCTGCAACCTTGGCATCACACTGGATTCCACCCACTCATACAAATCTGAAAGCAGCCATATTACCAATACATCATTTTTTTCACCAATGTAACACCGCCATCCTCCACCCGTGCCTCTCACAATCCAGTCGAAGTACTCATCCACACATTTATCTCCTCAAGACTCTACTACTGAAATAGCCTGCTCTTTGGACTCCAATCTACTCACCTCCATGAATACCTTCAACATTCCACCGCCCGCCTTTTCACCCGCACCCGCTTGTTTGACCATATAACCCCCATCCTTAAAGCCTCCACTGGCTCCAGGTCCCTGATCACATCTGGTGCAAACTCCTCATCACCCATAAAGCCCTCAATTATCCTCACCCCTGAATACCTCTCTGACCTTCTCCATCCCTACATCCTTTCCCACCGCCGTCGTTCTGCTGACGCCAACCTCTTCACTCCCACTGTCAGGCCCGAGGCGGTACCTTGAGGTGCCGACTCTTCACCTGCCAGCCCTACCTTCTGGAACTCCTTCCCTCAACAAATCAGGAACTTGGACTTATGACAGAATTTCAAATCACTTCTTAAAAGTCACCTGTTCAAGCTGGCATTTCCTGAACCCTCACCTGAACAATATACCATTGCTCATTTGTCTGCTCATGTATATATAGCTTTTTTTAGTCCGAAAAACTATATTTGATGTTAATGTTATATTGTGCTGCCACCAATACAAAGTGAGAAGTCAAATTATTTTGTTATACCGTGAGAAAGAACCTGGGTTGCTCACCTGATCTGGGGGGGATGTTTCTTGCAGTGAGCGGTTCTCCTGCCCTGGGGCGCCGTGAAGGGGGGTAACACGGATAATTCTATGGGCCGAGCAGTCAAGGGGGGCCCCCGAGGATACATTTATTAATATGCTATGTATGGGTCCAGACCAATTTTCCGTCCTAGGGTGCAAAATTGCAATCCCTGCCGCTGCGCGATTTTCAACAGCTCAGACCCCGTTGAGTTTGCTTTCCTTGCACATAATGCCGCTGTTGTGCACATGCCGCACGTCATGTAGAGATTCTGCACATATTTTATGGCATCCCTCGGGAATGACGGCGAGATTCCTTTTCTCGCCGCCGCATGCTGTCTTTGTACACGCCGTGTGTCTTCGCAATCCAGCTATGCTGAAAAAAAGGCTGATTACGAGAGATGGAGGCAATGGCAAATGCCGACAAACAACCGACGTGCTGACATTCTGCTCTTATGCCATGTGGATCAGACGGTGATGCAAGCGCAGCCCTCGACCTGATGAAACAGCAATTTTACATATGTTCCTAAATAAAGTGATTATGGTCTGTTCGCTGTGAATTTCCGTTTTGCTTTGTTTTGTTTTGTTTTCAACTGCAAAATCTCTTTTCTCTTTAAAATAATACGTAGTTCCTGGTCAACTCAGATACCAGCTGGATGCTCGTTCAAGCTTGAAATGCCAGGGCTGCTTTCCGAGGTTCCTGAATTATTTTTGCTTTGTGACAGCAGTGACTTTTTTTTTTCTTCCTTCCTTTCAGTGTTCTACTGCTCTTTTCGTGTTGCCCCCTTTCGCACCTGCCTCACCCACTGGCTGCACTTTTGACGACTCCGTGGCTTATGCGGCGAGATGTGTCCAGCGCGGAGACCGCTCGCAGCTATAGATCTTTGCCAAAATGCGGGCAGCAAATCGCCCCTGCCTCCGTCTGCACGTACAACCCGCCGACAAATAAATGAGACTGAATGCTCCAGCTGTGGGAAATAAACTGGATTTTTTTTTTCTCCTATTTTTTTTCGCTGACACTCTGAATTGATTGCGGCGAAAAATAAGCTGACCCCACCTGTGCTGCGCAGAGATAAGCCATTTACGATGCACGCCAGTCTCAGTCAGCAGCGAGCGGCTCTTTGCCTGTGTAAAAATGAACACAACATCCGGGAAGAATAATACAATTTTATCCGCTTGTTTCATCTCTGTGCCTTTTTTTGCAGATTCTGGAGGGACCCTGAGAGTTCTTTATTTGGCCTGCAAGATAGAGTTATTTTTCCCATACTATTGGGTTATAAAAGGGTTGGGTTGAGATCGTATGCGTTCGTATGCGCTGGATCAGGGAATGTGACGACACTTGGCAATAGGAGATCAAAGCTGCACCTCTGGGCTTCGTTATTATATATTGAGTTAACTCTCCGTGGCTGCCGTCGCATTTCTCTCCCTCGGCTGCTTCCTGTTGGCCACAAAAAGCAAATTATTCCTGACTCGTGTCATCATGCACAACCCACCCATACTGGTTAAATGTGTTTAATGCAAAGTGAATTGGGGGGTGGGGATGGGGGTGCAGATCCTGTGCGCAGGAAAACATGCGAACAGGCTGTGTTGTCAACTCGTGATCCGTGAAACTCGGCGCCGCAGCGACGCCTTCCTGTTGGTTTTCACGCCCCCTTCGCAACGCCGCATGACGAGGACAACGACTGATTGGTTGATTGGTCCGTGTCTGCCGGCAGTTCAGATCTCACTTGAGAGACGTTTGGTGTTTGCAGAGTGCTGGTTTGTTAAAAGCCATTTATTTGCATCAGACTGCGTCCATTTAAAGACTAGTCAGTAGTTTTTCTTAATTATTTTTTTAGTAAAGCCGGTCAAAGAAGCCTCTGAACGAATGTCTGAGTGATGCAGCTGCGGGTATAAACTGCTGATGATGGATGACTGTTTTGTGTCTTTCCACACGCTGTGTGTTTAATGGCGTTCAGGCTCGGTCACAAGACAGTTTATCATCATTCCTGTTGAGAAATCATTAGAGCCCGACTGCATCCATTTAAATTAATTCAAGGCAAAAGTGCCCACAGTGAAAGAAACATCCAAATAAATAAAAATCAGTACCAATATATACCCTATAAAAAGTTAATCTGCATTATTTACATTATGCATCACAGTTTAACTGTTGAGTGGGTTTTTTTTTTTTATTTCTCAGTGAGCACAGAGTGCATAATGTTTTCAGTGCAGTTGATTTGTTAATAGGACTAGGTGTTACAATCCCTTGAGTTCTTCCACGCTGATGGGGGGGGTCCTCCATTCGTCCAGGTGTTCAGGGTGACCTCAGTTGGGTGCAGGGGGCCACAGGCGTCATGGGGGTCATCAGGTGGGCACCCCCCTTCATCAGTGTTTCGATGACTAGCCCCCGACACCTCCAGAGGGCTCATCGGCACAACCTGGCGTCCCAGGTGTGCCCCCCTCTGCACTGGATCCCCTGCTCCCTTTGCTGCTACTGCTGCTGCTTCGCGGCCCAGGTGCCGTCTTTCCTCTTCAGCCAGAGCCAGTGGCTGGATTGCTCTGCCGAGTCGGAAAGGGATTTGATGGCATGCCGCAGAGCCTGACCTCGGATCCCTAGATCTCTCAGCAGTCTTGTTGCTGATTTTCCAACAAAGCCTCTGCACCCCACCTCGACTGGGTAAACCTTGGTCCTCCATCCATGCTGTTCTGCATCTGCCGCCAGCTCTGTGTATTTGAGGTTCTTTCGCTCAAAGGCCTCCCCGACCGCATCCTCCCAAGGCACAGTCAGCTCCACTATGAAGACCGAGCGAAGGGAGGAGGACCAGAGCACAAGATCGGGCCTGAGGTTTGTTGCTACGATCTTGGCAGGGAAGCAGAGGCGTTGGTCCAGGT
The DNA here is from genome assembly GCF_046127955.1 of Nelusetta ayraudi. Taxonomy (NCBI): domain Eukaryota; kingdom Metazoa; phylum Chordata; class Actinopteri; order Tetraodontiformes; family Monacanthidae; genus Nelusetta; species Nelusetta ayraudi. The sequence continues at coordinate 9,231,970 of NW_027466055.1, read as the reverse complement.
CTGCTAGCATCCTCCAATCCCGTGCTCCACCTAGCAGCCCCGGATATGAATTGGAGGCCTGATCTCTTGCTGTTTTTTTTCCGGCACTGATGAAAGTTATTGAGGGTGTAGATCTGGGAGGTGGAGCAGGTAGGACATTAATGGAGGTCCTTTTTCCTTCCAAGCTGCTTGCCAGGCATCTTAAAACCTGGTTGTGCCGCCAGATGTAGCGGCCCTGTGCCAAGCTTATTTTGCATCCGACCAGGATGTGTCTCAGGCTGGCAGGGGAAGAGCACAGTGGGCATGTGGCGTCTTCCCCATACCACTGGCTGAGGTTGGTAGGAGATGGGAGAACATCATACACAGATCGGATGAGAAAGCTGGTTCGATGTGCCTCCATTCCCCACAGTTCCTTCCATGATAGTCCCTCCTTGAGTCCCCTCCTCTCAACTTCCTCCCAACGCATCCATTGGCCCTGCTTTGCATGTGCCACCGCTTTAGTGCACCTCTCTGCCTGCTCTTGTCGGCGTACCTCGTTGACCACCAACTGTCGCCGTTGTAGGGGCGTTGCCTTCTGTCATGGCAGTCTTCTCTCCCCAGTTCCAAGGCCTCCTCTCCCCAGCTGGGTACTCCCAACCATCTCCCGGTGCTTCAGGGCAGCCATTGCTTGCTGGGTCGCAGCAGCGGAAGACCACTTCCTTCCGGTCGACACGGTGGGGATGGATTGGGCCACCACTGGGTCTCGGGGACTCTGCCAGTGTCATTTCTGAATTGTTGACCCCAGCTGGGGTATAAACACACTCTTAAAAAAAAAAAAAAAAAAAAACTTGAAGGAAACATCTGAACTGACAACAATGTTAGTTTTTACATTGCAGACATTATGCACATTTTCACCGTCTGTTCTTCTTTTAACTTAGCGAACACCGAGTACATAATTAGCAGTTTTCAGTGCGGCGTCTTTTTTCCCTCCCAGTATCAACAAAAGCCGCGAACAGGAGATTTCTCTCGCTTCACTTATCGGCTCCCTCTTGCAGCTGGAAACCTTTATATGTGTGGGTAAAGAACTTTTTTTTTTCTTTTCTTTTTTTGAAGTCCTTTGACGTTAAATTGGACTGTTTCAGTACAGTACAGTTTAACTGTACAGTACAGTTAAATAATGAGCCTTGTTAAATGAATTATGCAGCAGCGCTGTCGATGAAGGGGCTTCTGAGGCAGGAAATAAGTGGTTTAAGGTGAAGGAACTGTCAACAGTTCATTATGCCGCTGACGAGGAGCGACAGTCTGACAGGCTCGGCACCTCACACCTGCAGATGACGTCAGGCTTGGAGGTTGCTGGCGCCGGGCGTCGAGGCTCTTCCTCCTTAAAAAAGCCATCCCTGCCGAGGGGCAGAACCTTTTTGTCTTCAGCCGGATAGTGTTTGCATGGTTAGTGTAGCAGTACCGGATTTGCCAAATCCAGTTCAGTGCCTCCGGGGTCGGGTGGCACAAGACGCTCGGCCTGTTCCGAAGAATTTCTTAGCCGAGAGATCCCTTAAATTAGCAAGTATCGAAAACTGCCGCGTGCGACTAATGCGACTTCACGCCGCTGAGTAGACCATCGCTCGAGCGTCTGCTCAGCTCATGCTGATGTGACATCAGTTGCCAGGATGCAGGGAAGACAGTGGGTTTGCTATTACTTCTCTGCCTACATTACCCAGAATGCAGCCTGATCGTGCACATCTAAATCAGACATACCGCTAACAGGAGTGATTCAGGATTTTGCTCTGGGGTTTGTTTTTTTTTTCCTTCTTCCCATCAGTTTTTTTTTCCCTTCACTTTTTCCCTTCCCGTTTTGCTGATGAACCCTCGGTAGACGGGGCACATGTCACCAGTCCTTCACGGCGGTAACGCACATAGACAGGCAGGCACATTCGAGCCCACCAGCTATTTGTCTCACCTCTCGGCCGAGCTGCGCGTCTGTGGACTGCGGGAGGAGGAACCCACGCGGCAGCGTGTCGAACATGAGACCCGCTGTCTGCGAGGTGACACGACTAACTGCTGGGAAGCTGCCCCACAAAGTCTAACGCTGAACCTGAGCCGCTCTGGCTGCAACCTCCACACTCACCTGTGTCTGCCTGGAAGCTGAGTGCCTGCGTCAGCTTGTCGATGCACAAACTGTTTCTCTCATTTAGAGTTATTTTCTTGGCTTCATTATTTATTTTTATCCCCCACTGCACTATTTATCTTGATTCTTTACCAGGATGCTAGTTAAATAAATCCATGCCAGACCGCATCATAATTGATATAAATAAGACTTTAATCCATCATCAATAATACTACAGCATTTGCCAGCTTTCATTTGTTGCAGTCAATGCAGTCAAAGCTAAAAATAGCTCCTTTTTTTATTTTACTGTGCAGGAGGATTGGATATAAAGCCAAAGGGACAGTTCCATGACAGATGAAGGCTTGTCACTCTTTGGTCCAATCCTGTTTCTCTTTTTTATTTATTCGGGACTTTCGGGACTGAGCCTGAGCGAAGGCCTGCTCAAAGAGCAGGTCATCGCAAAGCGACGACTCGCTTGTTTTTGCTATGTTTATTCTTATTTACAAAACATGCTCCAAAACTCACCAAATTCGGCACGGAGGTAGAAAGTGGTACACAATGAAAGAAAATGAAGAAAAAAATGCAAAATTCCACTTCTAGCGCCCCCTAGAGGCGTTCCCCTACAGGCGTCCACAAATTACAAATGGCCCTAGCTTCCACTAGGAAGGTGGAAAAAATATGGGGGAAAATTCCACGCGTTCATCTCACTTCAAGCCCGACATTTCGTACGCTCTAACTTTTGTCGCCCGACAAACAGGAAGTGAGTTATTTCCACTTCTTTTTTTCACGTAAAAAACACAAGGCTCAGAAAGCACAAGTCCGACGGCCTTCAAAATTCAATATGACATAGACTGGACATTCATTCCAAAGAATCATCAAAAAAAATGTGACATTTTCAAACCGTTTTCGTGCAATGGCCCTCCGTCCTCAGCCCTGGTCATGTAGCCCCTGTTGGCCATAAAAAAAGTTGGTTTTTTTATTGCCTTAGAAAATGGCATAAAGCTACGTAAAAAAAAAAAAATCTGCAACTGTTCACTGGCCTCAGTGTTTGCTAAATAGCGCCCGTGAGCTAACTAGCTTTTTCGCCGTTTGTTTGTATTGGCTTTGTGAAGAAAAGGACCATAATTCATTGCGATAACGTTAAACTTCTTGGAGATTTGAAGATCTTCACTGTTGCCAAAGATTCACAGGGTGTTTTTGGTCATCTCTGTGTCTTTTGTGTTTATTCAAAGGAACCATTTCCCCCAACATAAACGTACATACCAGTCACTGCCAATGCAAATAGTAACATATTTTCCCCACTGGAGGGGATGCCAACTGCAATCTATAGTGTTGGGTGGGTGGGGGCCTCCCTCTTGTACTGTTGACCACAGATCTAGACAACATAGATTTTCCCATGCGGTGTGAGTTATTCACCTAACAGGTTGACCTGGGCGACATCTAAGTCGATTCATTTGCCACAAACATTGTAGTGCATCCAGAAAAAGAAAAAAAACAGATTGTACAGTTGAACGGAGCATCGTCAACCAAAATAGATTTTATCCTGGCAACAATGGCTATCAATCAGACAATTTGTTGAGCTATTGTATTTTTTGGCAGCAAAAATAAACTAACGTTTACGTTGGTTTTTCTATTGAAAACAAAAAAAAAACAGCATTGTGCCAGTATTTTGGATGAGGAAAGCTTTCTAAAATCGAAAAGTCATTCTCTGAAGAGTTGCCATCGATTTTGTTCGCACCTAAAAGGGACGGCTGTTGACTGCTGGTGGGGGAACGCCTCTTAACTTTAAGTCTTGTTGACACATCAAACCATCAGAGCCTCAGCCAGGAAAATCCGCCGGCTGCTGAAGATCAAAATTTCTTGAAGGAAGCTGGAGACTCGAGCGCATCTGCGCCATCAGACAGTCAGCTAAGGAGAGAAAAAAGAAGAAAACCCTCTGAAACACCTCCTGAAATTCCCACATCACACCAAAGCCTTGCAGCAAGACGGCTATAATTAAAAAACCCAACATTTGCAGATTTCCCAGAGTTCCTGCCTTGATGTTTATTGCTGCAGACTCAAACAGAGACCAAAACGCAGACTCTCAGGCACTTCCTCTTCAAATCGCCTCCTCCAGTCGCCCAACACCTCGTCGTAGCACTCAACAAGAGTGCGTCGCACGGCGTTCCGATTCATGAAGAGCAGTTAATTTAATCCAAGTCAGGCGACACATGCCGTGCTGTAAAACTAATTGATCAAATCCTTTGTCTTTTTCTTTTTTTGGAGGGGTGGGGTGCTAAACGATGAGCTCCGATGCCTCTTTAGTTTCCTCCTCGTTTCGCTGAAGTGGTTTGACCTCAGAGTACACAAGGACGTGACGCTTTAATGCCTGCCGGGACGGGATGCTTTTAGGTCTGAGATGACCCCTACATAGTGTGTCCCCGCCTTCTAACTACTAAGCACTAAACTAAAGATAATTACCATGACTTCACCTCCTTGTGTTCCTTTCACTTTTATGTTTGGTGGCAACGGCGCTGAAGGCTGGCACAAAGCTGCCGCCTGATCTCACAAATCCAGGAGGCAGAGAGTCCACGGAAGGCCTTTGGAAATGGGGGGGGAATGGCAAAAAATGTCCCCTTGTACTGGAAGAGGCTCCAGTGCAAGGCGACACATCAAATTTAGTTTTTTTTGTTTGTTTGATTTTTTTATTTCGTTTCTACAGCCAGGAAAACTAACAGCTAGAGGCTTCCTACAGCTTGTTTGCAATCATGTGACAGTGGCTTTGACGGCCTCGCCAGGGTGAAAACACACGACGAGCTCATAGACGCTGACTGGAACTGAGACCTATCAACTCGTCTGCCCCGACGACATGCGGTTCATGCGCATCTGGTGTAATTCCGGGCTTCAGAGGCAGCCGCCGAGACCCCGGGAAGCACCTCTGACTCGGACGTTGTTTTCATCTACAGGTCCGGCCGCGGCGCTCCACAGCGGAGGACCTCTGTCCCTCCCTTCCAACTCCTGCCCTGCACGCCATATTACACATCAGAGATGAGAACAGACTTCAGGAAGAAGAAAAAAAAGAACCCTCTGTGTATGTCTTTTCCGAAGTCTGACACATTCCGAGGACAGACTTTTTTTCTCTTATTTGATACGGACCAGAGAGGCGGAGAAGCAATAGTTGCCATCCGGCAGCTGCAACAAAGAGAAACACCAGCCGCTAGTTGGGCTGCGTGATGTCGAGCTGCGTGAAAAGTGTTGGGAGCGTTTGTTTTGCAGTTGACAAAATGTGCTCTTTAATGTTTAATCGCACCTTTATTGATCCAAAAAAAAGAAGTTGCACCTAACTCAAAGTTGTTGTGTTTTCGCTCTTTGAAAACTTACTTTCACACAAGGCGGGAGTGAAGGGTAAATAATTCATGGCTTAATGGCAGAAATCTACTGTTTAGGCGTCTGTGATGTTTCCCCTCTTTAAGAAAAACACTGCACCACAGACGACGTCCTCCTGTGGGGCGCTGCAGAGTCAGTCCTCCCAGCAGGGGCACCTCTTAAATAATAAAACACAAGTTGCATGTGGTGATGTCAACATTAACTGCTGATGCGTACAGCAGCTTGTTGTTACTAACAACTCAGGGACTGCAGGACTAAATGGTGCAGCTACTTTAGTATTTTCCCACAATAAATCATATGCAAGAGGTATCTTAGGGGGCCGGCGCAGTGTTAGCATCGTGGTTAGCAGCATCATTCCACAGCAAGAAGGTTGTTGGTTTGATTTCAGTTTGTTCCAAGTCTTGTGGTGTCTTGTTTTACTTAAAGGTCATTATTGCTCCATGTTAATATTCAATCAGTGACATTTGTCATAAGAACAAACATAGCTGGTCTCCCTTTGCGAAGACCAGCTATTTCTGTGGCCCTTAGGTTTCATTAATTCACCATCGTCCTTTTTTAATTCACAGTCGTCCTTCTTCCCTCTTATTAGTCACGTAAAGCTTAATATGAACATGCCTAATCTGTTTTTACACGTTATGCCCCGTGCCTGACCTCGCCGCTGATAGTTCCGCGCCACCGCTTACACCCCCTCACGCCTATCACGTCTATTTATACTTCAGGAGCCGAAAAGAGTCCTAGTTAGTGTTCTTAAGGCGAGCTGCTCGGGGATGCTGCAGGAAGTCTGTGACAATTTGCAGGTAAGCAGGCTGCCATTCCCCCACCTAATTTGTCCCAGACGTGCCAAACAGCAGAAGAAGAAACATTTGGGACGACTGTTTCAATGAAACCTTGAGTGTTTGCTGCCACATTAAGCCATCTGTGTGTATCATTTGCCAGCTGTCACTGTGCCGCTCGTTGTGCTGTCTTTATTTGCAAACAACAAATATACCTAAGTGCTTTTTCCAGGTTTGCACGCTTTAAATGTCAAAATGTAGAAATTTAACCTCTCTTTGCAATAAAAGAGAGGTACCTACTTTCCATTTAAAGTAGGAGATCCAGGTTTGTTTCACAGCAAGAAGGTTGTGTGTTCATTTGAATGCATTTCACGTGCAATCATATTTTTTTTGCCCTGCGGCGCCAACTGTCATTAGAGGGCCACCGAACGAGTACGCACAACCAGCCACACTCTTAGATTTATCCACACAATGAAACGTAGATTTAGATGTGACCCACTTGACTGATAAGCACTGATGCATCTTTTTGCTCCGAAACTCAATTTCCACACACAAAAGGGCCTGCAGTGAAATTCGCTCCAATTCTTTCCTTCACCGTGATAAAGGTAAAGCAATTATAGCCGATGTATGTCAGGTTTTAAATAAAGTGCAAAACGCTTACATTAGAGGGTACAAACTTTGCAATGTTTCACCACAGACACAGGTTTTGAACCCCAAATTATTACCCAGCTCACATTTTCAATAACCTTTGTAGATTGAATGAATCAATATGCAGATTTTTGTCGTCCAACCTAAACTAAAACCCACCATTTTTTTTTGCAGGGACAGGAAACAAATGGTTAAGTACATTGTTTTGGTTTTTTTGGAAATGTGTACATTTTTTTGGAAGCGTCCAAATTGAAATTCTAAATTCCAACCTTCAAAATGCACAGTATTTTCTGAAGCTTCCCTCAGAGTTGTTTAGTGCCACACATGTTCATAGCCAAAAATCAGAATCTTTGAAGTCCTTCACGTCTCCATTGAGATTAAGCAGCACTGTTTCAACGTTGTGTGAACAGAAAAGCCGAGGAACTGACTGCAGGGAGAAGGAGCCTCCTGTGTGTCAAGACGAGAGCTCAAACTTTCAGGCGTCCTGCCAGGACAGCTGCACCCGTTTGGAAGACTTGCAGCCGCGGCCATGAGGCGCCTGACAGGAGCGACTGATGCATGGATACCTCTGCCTGGGAAGAGAGAGGCACAGATGGCCAACGGAGAGTAGAGCGATGCCCGTGTACAGGTATGGCTACCGGCTCGCGGTCAGCCAAGGCAGAAAACAAATGTTCTTTCAGGTTCAGTGCTCGGCTAAGTCCTGTAATGCACCAGTCGCAAATGATTATACCGGTAGGCAGTGCCTGTCTGCAGCAGCAGCAGCATCAGCAGCAAGGTAGCGGTGTGTTCAAGGTCGAATTTTGTTACTGCTCAGCAAGAATATTTTCAGTGGATTTTGCGGGAGTCAATCAAAGGTTACATCGTTTTGAAGTGAAGAGTGTAAGACGGAGGTTTCAACAAACAGTTGAATAGTTTTCTATAAACTCCCTGGCAAACATAGAATGGATAAGACAAGAAAGCTCTTTATAGTGTGCTTGTCTGATTTTGCCGGCAGCTTAATCTGAGGCCATCAACGAACCGTGAAGGAAGGAATGTGTATTATTTCGTTTTGCACCACCAGTTAAACCATTTAAAAGCCTCGTGACTAAAGAAAAGTACAAAGATATGAAGTCTTCCTGCAAATGTTTTGAATGTTTTCTCAAGTAATTTCGCGATACGGCCATAGTGGATTTTCTTTCTCTTATTAGTATTACAAGGTCATCAATTGAGGAATTCAAGATGTGGCTCATTGATTCTAATTATTATTAATGGTTCCTTGTGCTGGTGTCATCACTTCTGGGAAAGAAATGACTAGATGTTATTTTATACAATATATAAACTCAGTGTTTGTTGAGACAAACATTCCAATGAATTATCCAGGAATTAATAAAATTAGAAGTTAAAGATAGAAAGAAAGGTTATATGTTGTTATGACATCCACAGGCTGAAGGAAAGATGTGGATAAAATGTTGTTGTGTTCTTAAATTGCAACAGGGCGGCTAATTTATATGAGGCTGAATCTTTTTTTTTTGTTTTTCTGTTTTGTTCAAAGTCTCTGAGATTAGCGGGAAAATCCCTGGATAAAACATGATTTATGCATGAACAATGGAACCTAGTATTTAAATAAAAGAAGAGCCAGACAAAAGAATACTAACAGGCAAAGTCAACAGAGGCGTCCCTGGAAATTTGCACTTGTAGACAAGTGTTGTTTTTTTTTTTCTTAAATGTGCATAAGTAGGCAACAAACATTTACAAAATGAAAACAAAATATTCTGCATCCTTTGTAAGAGGGGAAAGCAGTAGTCTAGTTCGAGGGGTTGCTGCAACAAGCAGTGACAATGTTCTGATCAAGGTTACCAATGGCCTCTCAAAAATGTGCTGATACGGCAACATGCTCAGTCCTTGTACTTGTGGACCTTTTGCGCAGCCTTTTATTAGCTGTGAAATAGCCGCTCTGCTGTTTGGCTCTTCTGCTGGTTTTCTATTAAGTGTGGTGTCCCTCAGGGTTAAATTCCTGGCCCAAATTTTAATTGCTTCCATACCTTTTACGTTGTTTTATTATTCTCAAATATACCACATTCCTCAATATCAGGTGTTTTAAAACAAAACAAAAAAAGGGAAAGACCTGGAGAGTGCTTTCGTTGTAACAATTTGAACAGCAATCCTTGACCGAATCTTTTCCTTGCAAAACACCCTTTAAATTGCTGGTAAAACCAATATATGATTTTTAATGACACGTTACTGAATCACCGTGACAAAGGACCACATTCAAACTAATCTGCTGTGAACCAAAGAATACACCGACAAAATGATTCCCATACATCTAATTATGCTGTGCGCGTAATTTGCATATGTAGCTTTGATTTCGTTAAGTGGAAGCAAATAACAAAACTGTGAGCACACTCTTGGATCACTTTAAACTGTCAGTGGTTGACGGTGCCAGCACCGCACTACTAGATAATTAGCCAAGTGACAAATTTGCAGTCGGCAGTGCCACTTTGATTAATCATTGCACAGATAGCAGCTGCTGTTTATGTATTACGGGACCAAACATTAGAACCTTGACTTCCCTTCCCGCCTCTGTCAGACGGGAAAGGAAGTCAAGGAAGTCAGACAGCAGCATTCACCTTCTCTTTAACCCGACATTTTCACCAACTTTCCCACCTTGCCGCGTCAGATAGGATAGTCATTTATTGCACAATTGCATGAGGTCCAAAGAAGTCACTTGTCTGGAAATGCAGGTTAGGGAGTCTATTTTGAGACAGCATTTTTTTATTATGTTTTATTTATTCTTTTTTTTTTAGCAAGTGGCCAGCTCCTAGTTTCTAGCCAAGACACTTAGGACGAAATATACACAAATCCACAGGAAAAAAATGGAGTGATTTGTTGGAGGTTCAGCCAATGGGAATATTGGGCAGCTTCTTGGCAGCTGGTGGTTTTTTTCTCACAGCGCTGCTCCAGTTTGTCTTGGGACTTCAATGTTTTGGGACTCCATAATGACTTGGATAATGAGTGTTAAAATGCCAATCCACTCACGTTGGCTCAACAGAAGGAAACTCGTCCTGCCGAATGAAGCCAACTTTGACTTTTTTGTTGCATTTCTTTAATGAGAGGCAGTTTGTCTTGGCAGAGCGACGCCGTCGGGATGTTGCCGTTCTCATGATGATTGGATGCGTGGCGTGATGCTCTTTTCCGCTACGTTCTTAACCAGTTGGCCCAAGTGAAACCCAGCCAGAGTAATTTTACAGTGGCGCCGAGAACTCCTTCACACGACAGCGAGTGCCCAAATAACCCCCGTGCGGAGCCAAGACTCTTTCAACGCTAACCCACTGCACATACCCACTGCGCCTTGAGCAAGACCGCCATAATAGAAAGTCTTCATGTGCACTTGGCAATAACTGACCATGCTACATGAAACTGTGGTGCCCGGAAAGGTTGATATATAGAGCAAATTATCAAGGAGGAGATAAATAAAGTCGTCTCACTTTTATGGGCATCTTTTTCTGTCAGCAAGATGATGGAGCTCAATAGTCCTTTGTCAAGTCAAGAATTATCACCGGGGGGAGAGAAGTGACCTGTATGGATTGAGTGGAGGTGGGTTTGGGGCGGGGGGGTAAACAGTGGCATCTATTGATTTTCCCCTCACTCTGTCGAGGTCATTAAAAACGTAATTGAAGTTCTTTATTGGACGCAGAGTCATATCACTCAGGGTCCACGCCCTGAAGATAAGACGCCGTCTCTGTCCCCTCCTTCCTGTCCAGCTACAGCGGAGGAACGGTGGAGATAACTCACAAAGGGGTGGTGGATTAAACATCGGCATCAATACGATATGACAAAATGCTGATCCGAGCCCTCGCACGGGCCACCGTGCGAATTCATTTATTTTGTCCGCAAGCTCGGCTCCTCACAAGGTCACCATAGATCCTGGGCTCAGACAGGCAGAGGCGGAGTCCGCGGCGTGGCCCCGTGGAGAATCATATTTAATGATACGCCTCCTGACGTCTCACTCCCCAACGGTTTTCGGGCCGGCGTCGTCCCCCAACCATGAGTGGAATGATTCATTCAGATGTTTCCACGTGACTGGTCTCGTTGCGGTGGGCTTGAGATGACAGACGACTCTGAGGGGTTTTCCCTCGGAGACTTGAGTTCAAGTGGAAGGAAGAGATTTAGGTCAATCCGCAGCAAAATGACAAACTCCGAAATAAAATATGGTACCTCCATCTCCTCCATCCATCTATCTTCATGTGACCTGGCACGTCGGATGAAACAATTGCTCTTTTTTTTTTCGGACGTATCCCAGTATCATCCCAGGTGTCCGTCTCTCCAAGAGCCCATAGAGAGTGTTTAGAAAAGGGGAGGCAGAACCAGGAATGTGATTAGGTGAACTATCCGTCTGTCAATTGAAATCATGATGCCTGGACTTTTCAACAGCTCCAATAGGCTCCGTGTCAAGGAAAAGCTGAATATGTTGAGAATTTAATTGGAAAGGGACGAATCGGGGCTCCAGCTGCTCCAACGTACCAACAAATTCACAATTGGTAGCAACTTAGTAAAATATCACTTTCACTTTTTCATCAGCTTCCTCTTTAGAAATGACAGAAATGGGCAAGACAGGGGGAGCATGGAATCTGAGTTCTACTCAGCTCTTTATGACGGCCAAAACTGAGGTTGATTGTTTTAGTCCTGTATATTTTTCTTGATCTTGTACATTGATTATTTATACAAAAGATGTTGGAGCGCTTATTTGAGTGGCTGTGTCAGAAGAACTACAGCTGAGCTCATTACAGGAAACACACCAAAACAATATATGTTTATCTTCAGATGACAAGGCCCTCAGTAGCAATTTATTTAGATTTATTCTAGTGTAAGTGAAAACAGGGTGAGACGTGTCAGCTGCACCTTATCTTCATTTGGAGTTTGCTGCTTGTTCTGGGATTTGTTTTTATTTTGTCCAGGAGCTGTTTTCTTTTCTTTTCTTGGCATGAAAATAATCGTCCCAAACTCTCAGCACACACAAAAAAATTAAAGAGTAAGGATAACAAACTTCCCCTGCGCCCATTTCACATTTTTTTCTAAAATCTGTGAAGATTTTACACGCTGCCATCGCTTTAAATCTGATCAGCAGTGATCTGGAACGATATAAATGATGAAAAATTGCACAGCATGTAGGAAGTGATGCTAATAGATAAATGATATGCTTTCTTTATCCGGCTATGCTTCACAATCAAAGCACTGGATAATCGAGTTTTCAGGATTTTTTTGTATTTCTGACACAATGCACGAAGAATCACTCTTCAGTCTCCAGCGCAGTTCTTCTATATTACAGTCACTCACAACCCACGTCCTCCCTTCTGCCCGTGCAATGATCTACTGAGGTCAAAGCTGGATGTTTCAGCATGATAATACATCCTGATCCACATCCAAGACAAGTAAAAGGAATATAGTTGTGTGTATTTTCTTTTTCTTGATAACGGTTACAAAAAGTCGATTGCATTTATTTGCATCTGTCTGATGGAGCCGCACCTTTCTCAAACACAAACAAGACCTTTGCGCACATATGTTAAGATGATATTTGAGATAGTGTAGGTCTCCACTACTGTTTATAAACAGTACTTTGCATAAAAAAACATGAACTATTTTCTTCTTCCCATCACACAGCATGCACACTAATAGTTCCCCACAGTGAATCCATAGTTCTCAGCTTGAATTATATTAATTAAATGCCAATAATAAAAATAACAGGAATGATAATGAGAAGAACTGTGTTTCTGAAAACAGCAACTCCTCCTCTTAGCTTTCCTCCGCGACACGATAAACACGTGGACATGCGAGATCGCCTAAGAACATAAATACATCCCCAATGTTGACTGAAGTACTAAAGCACAACGCTTGTTTTGCAGTGACTCATCTTCTCTCCTCAATCTCCCATCCTTGACTTGAAACAAGCCCAGCGATGCGTGCGGCCGCCATCACGTGTGTTGCGCTGCCAGCAGTCCTGCCTTGAACCGCAGTTTAATTGCCATTAGGGGCACTTTGACAGAGCTTTTGGACGCCGCGGAAGAATCTCTTCACGCATCCCGGCGAGCGACGCGTCTCACATCTGCCGTATGCTAAATTCATTACCTCCCGTATTCGCCTCCCCTCCCCTTCCCCCTGCCACTGCCCTCCTCCTCCTCCTCCTCCTCCTCACTTCTCTAACTTGCCTTTTTATCTCTATCCTCCACGCAGGCGCCGTGTCCTCTGGCAGTCTAAGTAGCTCATTGTTGTGGGGAGAATGTGTCTCTCGCGGGAGCCATAGCCAGTCGACGGCGGATTGCCTCGGCGCGCCGCAGTTTCACACCGCTGTCACTTCCGATGAGGGATAAGAGACGGCGCGTACTTTTTGAGACGCGAGCGAAACAAATACGGGGAATTGCGGGAGGGACAGATAAAAAAAAAAAAAAAAAGCAACAACATTTCTTTACATACGCTTGTTCGGGGAGGCATAACGGAAGGATAAAGTTGTACCAATTCCCACGGTGATTTAGGGACCTTGCCGAGTGTGCGCCACAGTAATGCATGTACACTGCTGTTTGTCATAGTCAGCGGGCACTAAATGTGAAATATGACTGGCCCGCGTGTGGCTCTGTGTTGCTGTCGCCGTTGTTGATTTGTCGCTGCGCTGTGGTGTCACAAAGAAAAATTAGTTTTCTCTAATTGACCTTGCAGAGAGTGAGAACCAATCTGATTCTGACCTTCATTTTTTGTTTTTTGTTTTTTTTTCAGCCCGGCGGTGCATAATGGTGACACGCGGCTGCACTCAGACAGCGGGATGCTTTACTACTACACGCATATTTTGCTACCGCTATAGAGACGAGGCTGTCATGCAGGACAGGAGCCATTTGTGTCACATTTGTTCGAATTATGAGCAAACAGGGAGCGGTAACGAAGACTGTAGGGCCCTTTAAATAGGTTTACGTCATATTATTTTTGTTTATTTATAGTTTAAAGGACATATTTTGTTGGATTTATTTCAATTAGCTGTCAAGGGAAACTCTCCAGGCTTACCTAGCCCTGTGTTTACTGCTTTAAAGCATCACTAATGTGTTTTGTTGGACCTTCCACATGTTTGGTAGTGGACCGGGGTGGCTGTGAGATGATGTCAGAGGGCGGGGTCAGTACATGGTTTTGTGGCAACTAATATGTGATCCTGCAAACATGTTATCTTTGTGTCACCGCAACAGCGTCAGCCGCGTTTTTGTGGTTTGCTCTTGTAACCTGAAGGCAGTTACAGAAGTTAAGCAGTTGGACAGTTTGTCCTCATCACTTCCAATTGACTCACTGCTTTATTTTATGCAAACCGCGACAGTCTGTCATCTTCAATGAGGAAATCATTTGTATTTATTTTTTTGGAGGGGCTTTAATTACGCACTTTGTTCCATTTTTTAGATTTGTTCCTGACTAAATAATTAATTCCAAAAACAGTGATGAAAGTAGTTGATATTTTCCTCCCTTGTTGTTATGGTCCATTAGCTCTTCTTTAGTTGCGATTATGGCAAAGTAAAAAAAAAGTTTAAAAAAAATACACACACATTTATCTATATATATATGTTGGGGCACGTTTGTCTGAGATATGACATCTCTTTGGTGCATATTACTGGTTTGGCTTTTGTTTCAGTTTATGCTATAAAATTGCACCACTTTGAGGAGCATTTTCTCGAAATTTAACACCGCATCACAAGATCCTTTGTCTTCTTCTCTCTCTTTCTTTTGGAGCACCTCTACTGTTCTTATTTTTCCACCAGCCTCCCCGGGAGGAGAAAGTAGAAGAGGTCAAAATCTAGATCACTCTGCCTCGGCTTTAGAGCTGCAACAGCCCACAAGCAACACCCATTTTGTCTGTGATCTCTCCCCAATCCCACTGCCTCACAGCAATCCCCCTCAGCTGCCAGCAAGGTGCATGTGACCCCAGAATGCTGGCCAGCCAATGAACTCCTCGTGCACACAGAGACTCCAGCACCAAAGGGGGGGTTTAACAGAGAAGAGGAGCTTCTCGCTGTGCTGCTGGAGACTAATCATCAGGCTCATGGGCTTGTCAAGACCTTGTGGTGCAAAACGGGGAGCTAAAAACATCTTATGTGAGCAGAAATCAGTGCAGCGCTCCCACTGTAAAGATCAGCGCGTGACCCGCTTTACAATTGCTGCTTCTAGACTAGCAACTTTTCAGAAAAAATACAAAAATAGACTTTTTCGCCTCAGGGAAAGGTGAGTATATCACTCTGAGGAACAAAGCAAACACACTAACGGTCCAAAGTGTTGTGCCAAATAGGCTACCAACAACATGGTGCCGCAGACGTTGCACTAACAAGCTTGGCCAGCCACCTTGGAAATGAATGCCTGCCGCCCTGATTTTTTTTTCACGGTGCCGCTGGTTCTTCCCTCCTTCCTAGAACCGAAGCGGAGAAACATATTGACTTGTTCAGTTCAAACCGCTAAACATTTTTGGAGCGGCGACGCAGTCGGGGAGTGAAAACTGCCGTCGCCTTTTGTCGGTTATGCAGAAAATAACGAGGCGGCTCTCCCTTCAGACGCTGATGGGAAGTCCCACTTAAATCACAGCGCCCCCCCAGGATCGCATCAGGACGTGTCTTCCACAGAAAACAAAAACTAAAAAATGAAAAAAAAAATCACCTCCAGCTCACTAATGACTACCCATGATCCCTCTCTCCTTCCTCCACATATTCCACCGGGGAGAGGCAGAGTGGTGTGGGGTGTGCCTGAAGTTTTTCTGCTTACCCCTTATTGCTTTTGCTGCTCAAGACAATATTATTATCTCCAGCTGCAGGCCTCGGCGCACACAACTTGTAAATAATAAAGCAAGCTGGACAGAAGCCTGTGAGGCCACTGCTAATCCTGGTATTATTCCGCCTTTATTGTTGCTTTTTGCTCATTATTTCTCATCTCCTCTGGCTGAAGACAACCGGTTAAATTATTTTCACACTATTGTTTTTCTCCCGCCACAAAAGGCCAAATAAGCGGCGAGGACGGGCAACATCAAGAAACGCCTTTATTCCATTTTGCCCCCTGCTTTCCCTCACTCTTGACCCCCTCAACGACCGCCGGGCACCGCGCACTGTCACTCCGAGTGTTTGTTGACGCTCGGCTCCCAAACCTAATTGTGAGTAATGTTTTTTTCACCGCATTTTAATTTGCACCTTCCTCCCATTTAAGGAGAACTTGGGGAATGATGTTGAATGATCTCCTTCCCCCATATCCCCACAGAGTCCCTGGTGGAGGTTTTGTGCGAGCGAGATCCAAACAACTAAACCAGATTGATGCTTTACTCAAAATCCAATTCTGGTAGTTATAATCAACAATCCGAGCGAAGTTCTGCTGCCTCCAGAGGGCTGAATATTCTGTGTTTGGTGAGAAGCGTGACACCCCGGTTCGACTCAAAGAAGCCTCTTCTGGGAGAAATGACTCTGACAAAGCCTGGGGGCAGAGCTAGTTGTTCGCTCCAGTGTGCTCATTGTTACTCTGAAGGCATCGAGATGTGCAGCTAATGAAACGCTGCAAAGGCTCCCACTATATGGAACATTACTTCCTGTGCCTCGTGAATAATATCTCCTGCTCGTATGGCAAACGTGACAGATCTGCTGCGACAGAAAGTACCTTTAAAATACGATTGAATCGGCCCCAAACGGAAAAATTATTGCTATTATTTCCGAGTCTTATCGCATACTACGAGGGGAATTTGTATTTCAGTCTTCATCCTTAAGTTCTTCCGTTGTTGCTCTCATGCAGTTACCATAAAAGAGTTGAAAATGCATTGCATAATTCCATTTTTTTATTAATCATTTCTGTACAATTGCAAATGCCCAATGAGCTTGCAAAAGAATAATGTATTTCCCTCATGTCATAATACAGTGTGGAACACATGATGGCTTCGGCGAAACAGCTCCGAGGCTCTCGGCTGCAGGCAGCGCGTCGTAAAAATGCAAAGAAACACTTGTTGTCCTTTGATGTCCTGCAGGTTGCAGGATAGCAGGGCTGTTATTAACCTCTCTAGGCAAAGGGGCCACAACAGTCCTTCAGAAAGAAAAAAAAACATAGACTTTGCCTGGAAACCCCAGGCCATACTTTCGCTGAAAAGCCTGCACAGACGCTGCAGAAAAGCACTGAGCTCCTGCGTCTCAACTGAGAGTTGCGCTCTTCAGGGACCGCAGGCAGCTCCCTGTAAAATCGCAGCAGCAGCAGCAGTAGCAGCAGTGTACAGCAGTGCATAAAACCGCCCAGCTTGTCGCTCCCATCCACCAAGTGTCTGCGGGCTCTTGCCCTGTCTTCCAACAAGTGAGCCACTGTTTTTCTGCCCTTTTGCTGTATTTCATGCAGCCTCATTCACGGTAAAGTCTGTTAAAAGTGCATTTTTCTGGAAGGGACAGATGGAGCATTGAGCCAGTTTTCATCCACGACTCACTCGCTATTGACTCTTTTCTCACCGGCCCAATACATCTTGTCAGGAGGTAGAAAGTGCACATTTGCCACCAACTACAGAAACTCAGCGCTGTAATATAACTCCGGTCGGTGAGCAAAACCAGATCAAAAGTTCCAACAGACCAGAACCAAAACTTCTGGGCTTTGGGATCTGATAGATATATTTTGTTCTTGCCATAAATCTGATTCGTCCAACTTATTATCAGTTTGATTTTTTAAGCTTGTTTTTTGTTTTGTGTTTTCTTTGACACATTGTAAATGTCCCCGATGTTCCACTGTCTAAGGAAGCATTCCACCACCAGGTAGCCGAAAAATGTTGGTCACGACTGCATTGCTTGAATTACATTTGCTATGGAACTCTATAGTACCTGGATTTCCTTTAAACCACGCAATGTGGGGGCGAATCGCAATTCACAGTTTTTTTGGTTAGTCTGCTCTAATTTCCTACATCCACAAGATTTTGAAAACATTCTAAATGTGGGATGTCGGCTTAACCAATTGATTTTTTTAATGTCAGGTCAAGGTATGTGGCATAAAAAAGAACTCCTGCATCATGATGTGAAACAGCTTGATGTGTGTGGAGTAATGCTTAAACAGAAATTATATCTGAATGAGAATGAGATGTGTAGCATTGCCCATATACATACTTTAATGCTTTAATGCTTAAAATCACTTGCATGCTTTTCTTTCTCAGCGTCAGTCGGGCTTAAAAAATCAGTCTGTCTAAACCTAAAATATGCTAAATTCAAGATCAATGGCTTTAAACTTATATCAGAGCAATTTGATTTGTCATCAGGAACTAATTTGTGTGGTGAAAAAAAAAGATTGTTGAGAAATTCCGGGAAATTTCTCTAGGAATCTGTGCCCACATTGAAATATAGAGTGAGACAGCAGCTTTACACCCCCCCCTGGATCATAAATAATTCTCAACATTAAGCCAAAAACATCTCCAAGAAGATAAAAATCGTGTGGATTAACCTGATATACTCCATAAAAGTCTGAAGCAAAGATAATGTCTGTGGGCTGCGAATGCAACGGAGCCAAAGTGTGAGAGTAAAAACAGCGATCACAGCTCGTGAAAAGCTGTGAGCTCGGCTCCTCTGTACGTAGGTATAAGATTCACAGCGAACATTGATTTCCCACTGCTGAGTGCAGAGCACATTTAAGGCCTTGGGCTTGTGCTAACTGTGTGACTGTGAAGTAGCGCGGCGCTAACAAAGAGCCTCCAAGCAAGCAAAACAACAGATGATGCTCCTGGGTAATTGGCATGTGTGCAAGTGTGCGGGCTAAGCCGCCACATATCATGCTCTCGCTGCAGATTGAGCTGCCTGTGTGGCAACTTGTTTCCTTCCTTTTGGGATGACGCTGACGCTCTGGTAACATTTTTTTCCCCCAGTCGCCATTCTGTTTGCATTGAAGAAAACAGAGAGAGAAATAAAAAGCAGACATTTTGTACTGGCAGAGATGTGAGGGTAATCTGCTAAAACAAAAACGCTGAGCCTGGACAGCCATAATTCTTGATGAAAATAGATTTACAAGCACGGATTGCGCACGCGGAGACGAAGACGTGGGAGTCGGGCCTCGACTTTGTGGGACCGATTGGCAACTGCAGCCGCTATTACCAGCAAATATTGGCGCCGTTGTTTGCCACCAATATCTGCTCCTTTTTTAGCATCTGATTCACAAACCGGCGGATGGCATTTCTCAAAATTTAGTCAGTGCTGCTTGGATTTTAAGACGCACAAGGATTAAGACAGCTGGATGACGTTAGAAGGACAGAAGAAATTGAGCCAATACTATTACAACCAGCATCTTTCTTTTGTCAGCCTGTTCCCAGCACTTGAAGTTAAATCACTTTACTTTTCAGTGATACTCCTGACTCATCATGACAGCCAAATGAATTTAATGACATTTAATAGGGAAGAACTCATCATGGGTCACCACGGTAGAACAAACTTTGGTTACCAGGGGAACAAAGTTTGATGCAGTTGAACAAGAAAATAATGGGCTTATAATATTGTAAATTATCTTTTCAAAGTAGTTAGAAATGGTTCATATAAAAAAGAAATTTGTAATAAAGACTGGAGCATTGGCTGACTAACCTGCGCCGGGTGACTTACAACTCCTTTTGTGACAAGCCGCATGGAAGAATTTTCATCCTTCCTCTCCGCCGTGAGAGATAAAAGTAGGTTTATCTTCAAGTTGCCGCTGGGTTTTTGATGTTGTAAAGTCTTCCAGGCATCCTTGCTGACAGTAAGAAGTACAGTTACATGCCGCAGAGTATAGAAATGGCAGCAGAGATTTACGGCGTGTCACACAGCCAGTGCGTCTCGTGTGTATAAAGAAAGGAGGAGGCGGGGGGGTGCCATTTTACAGGCAGCCTTCAAAGGCGTACATCTTGTTGAAATGGGGGGAAAAAAGAGAAGAAGAAGAAGACTTCTGGCAAAGTAACTGCACCTGTCTCTGTCCTTATAAGGCCTTTGTGCATCTTGTCGCACTTTTCCCATCCCCCATTGTGAAGTGAGCGCCGGCTGGCAGGTCCATTGATCTGCTCCGGGGCTGTGATAATTGGGCCATTAAGATCGCAGAAAGAAACCCAGCATGTGGTGGAGTTTTCCCAGAGAGTGGACTTCCAAGTCAACTGGCATCAGTTGATAAGATTTCTTTATTATGACAACAAACAGATGTGGAAAGACGACGCAGCTCACTGTTGTGCTTTGATTGCTTTTGAATAATAAATAAACACTGCGTTCCCCTTAAGATCGCAAAGAACTCTTCGATACGAAATAAAGATGACTTGGTTAGCTGCGCACAGTTTTCCAATTAGATTGGTGCCTTTACGACCACACTCATCCAAGATGAAGCATTAAATGACTGAAGTATGAGATGAAGTGAAAAGAGATCAGCACTTGAGGTCAAGGCGTCTTCTTGGTTTTAACGAACAGAAAAAAAACAAAGAACTGAAATGGACCCAAATGGCAGGTGATTGAAAACCGTGAAAAAGAAATGTAAAAACAAATTATTCAGCTAGGATGGATGGATGGATGGATGGATGGATGGGGAGGTGGGTGAAGAGATTATGCTTTGAAACAAGCACACCTGGCTTTCTGGGCAGAGTGGATGAGTATAGACTGCTGAGAAAACATGATGATAATTTGGAAAAGAAAATCAATAGCGGCTGCCAATACCAGTAAGTCGTGAGTCATGAAAAGGTTGCTTTCTACCTCATTAAGTAGCTTCACTCTTGGTGTCCTTCACATCACAAGCTCAAATACTCATCACCCGAGGGGTATGGAGTGCCTGAGTTTTAAAATCAAATCTTGCGCACAGAGTCTGGCGGGAAGTCTGGAAATAATAGGAAACACGGGTGAGGGAAAACATATCGAATGAACATAGACTGGACCTCTCTGTCTTGAGTAGGATGTATTTGTACATGTCCCCCCCATCAAATAAAAAGACTTCATCACTATCCAGTTGATGAAATTATATGCCGCCCAACAGTTGACATACAATTTCATTCCCTTTTTTTTTTCTTCTTCTTTCTTTCTTTCTTTCTTTCTTTCTTTCTTTCTTTCTTTTTTTTTTTTTTAATTCATTCACGTTTTTGCGTGACATGTCACTGATTGTGGGTGTGGGCACGTGTATACAGTATAGCCACCCCGGAAGTGCAGTGCCGGTGGGTGTGCTGAAGCAAACTTTTTAAAGTAGCCGGGTAGCAGACAAAAAAAAAAAACTAGCGTAAGCCAGAAGGAGCTAATGACGTACAAGGAAAGAGGATTTTACACGACTGGAGAAAGGCTACATACACTTACCTGACATGTCGCGGTTTTGAAGACGTCCTCACCCATGCGAGTCCAGATGCTAAAGATGTGATACGGCTATCACCCGGAACACGCCACTTGTCTGTCAAGGACCCGGACAACCAGAAACCTACGCGTCATACCGTGAGTCAAGAATGCAATTGCTTACCCATGAGACTGGATGCTACGCTACAAACAACCTGTTGCCGTGACCTATATTTCTCTCTCATACACCGATTCTGCCCGTTCGTGAGAATTCTGTTGTTCTCTGTGCCCACACACCGGCCCGCTACACGCATCCTCAACTGACATACACACATTTTGTTCCCTTTAAGTGTCCCAAAGAATCACCAGCCGAGTATATTTGTGTTTCCCTGTGTTGATTGCGAATTTGATTATTTCAGTTTGAATACAAATCGTTTCCCTTGAGCGTTTATTATTATTATTATTATTATTATTATTATTATTATTATTATTATTATTATCATTGCTGACTGTGGTTTACTTTGAGTTAAATGGCAGGATTTGTCGCCAGACTGGTAATCCTGGGGCGGCCACCTTTACACCAGCACATGCAATCTATTGCCTTCTGCAAATTGAAAGTTTCAGTTTTTAAGGCTATGATGGTGCTTCTGTTAGATCAACAACACGGTAATCAACGATGATTCTGTTGACACATGGAGAGAAGATTGGTGCAATAGAGGGCCATTTTGAAAGGGATCAATACAGAGCCGTGAGCATGGCAGATCGAAGCGGAACTGCGTAATCACTCCATAACTGTCACGGAAGTGCAGAGTTGGAGAAAATTTCTTCAAAAACAAACAAACAAAAACGTTATCAACGGCACATTCACAAGTTGCACTTAAAATATAACGAATTAAAAAATCAAAAATGTATATCATAATAATTTGACTTAATTTACATTTAAAGGCAGAGTTTGCTCTCAGTGAACTTGCCTCTTTGCTCCAGGCTTCTCAACGTAATACTTTAAATGATGTTACTGCTATTACATAAGTGCCCGGGTTAGCGAGAGTGCGTCGTTTGTCACGTGTCGTTTCGCAGCGATGCCCCCAACACTTCTCACCTGTCTCTACCGATCCATCTCACTTCCAGGGAAAAGTCACCGTAAAGGTCCACTGTCCGTGGGTGCAAACACACTTGCAAACCACTCAGTGGCACTGAACAATGTGAAATATGTTCCTGGAGCAAGTTTTTCTTCTGCTTTTCCATCTCCATGAATCAGATGTTATTTATTCAAAACAACATGAAGGTATTTCTTAAACTGTCTGTACAAAATGAATGAACAAACACAGACTGCTGGCAGGTTTAATGTTTCAAATTGTGAAAAAGTTTCCATTTACACAGTCAAACTTCTCATTAGAATATTCATGACCTATATCTATTTAACCTCAATGCAAATTATTAAGTGTCATTGAGGATCAATAGCAGAGGACACAAATGTTTTGTTGTTGTTGTTGTTGTTTTTTTAATGAAAAATCCAGACTGAAAAGAAATCCACATTTCCCTCTCGCCTTCAGTTGCTTTGAAGTAATTCTGTTTATTTCATGGATTTTTAGAGTGCATATTTCTCTTCCTGCCCTTGTCCTGACTGTATTGCCATTGTAATTTGCATACGCATATTTGAGAGGTCTTGTCATTTCAGTGAAGTGACCTGGCAGGCGTTATGTACACGAGGAGACCGGCACAGACAAACCATTTTCTTGCCAGGCACTTTACATCATTGTGAATTCTATCATCGTGTCGCCTCGGGCTGACTGGATAAAAACTATCCGCCACAAAACGTAATTAGCTTACGTAGAGCTTCAAGTGACTGAAGGCCAACTAATAATGTCTGAACCCTGCCTCTATCCGTTTCTTTTGGCATTACTAATAATGCCAATAGAATTTAAATTTTCAGTATTGATGATGCTCATTCTTTAAAAGTAGCTCAACCTTTTCAGCAATACAAGTGCTGTTAAATACTAACACTTAAATAATAATAATAAAAAAAAAACAGACAGTATTTTTCACAAAGAAAAATATACTCAAATATTCAAAAATAAATGATTTCAGGAAATACTTAGTTGTCTAACAAGCTTCATTTTTGTAGCCATGCAGCGAACTGTTCCACAGGATTTGTTAACACTTGCTAATGCTGGTTGGCGGTAACGTCAAACTCGATTTGGAATCTCAGTAAGTGCTTGACATATAATCCTTCATAAGGAAAACTAGCTGAGGCAAGAGCAGAAGTGTCAATAAAGCTAAACTAGCTTACGTAACCTGCGCAACCAAACGGCTGTTTAAAAATGTCCTGGTCCAAGACCTCAGTAATGTTTCCAGGTAGCTGAAGCTAGCGTTAACTGATTGAACCGCAAGCGGAGCCCAGTCAGCTCGAACATTGTCCTGTGTGAACTACATATTTGGATTTACACTATACGGTTTTGGAAATTTGGATCAGGTAACTACACGATTATGTTAATGTGGACTAAAAGAGACGTTTGTGGATGTGACGGCGAGTTTACATCCAAACACATTTACTTGCTGGATATATTTGTAAAGATACAAACAATTACCACCGTTCATTAAGGACCCATTTGTGTTCAACTGAAACGAGGTAGAACTAAGCAGTGCAGTTTTAAAAAATTCAAAAAATCAATAAAAAGACCTAGCCCGAATTGCAAACACATCTCAATCATACAAACAAAATTGCATTGACAAGTGAGAGTCTACTCTGTGCGAGAGCGCGTTGTTCAAGCACTGCCCTCTAGTGTATATGTTGCTAAAGCACATTATCGCAAAATAGACACGGGACTGTGTGGTCATTAATGTTTGAAAGTGATGTGCGTATATAACGTGGGCAATACGTACCTTATCTGCTTTGTACCGGTTTGGTGGCTTGATGAATTGGGCTGTTCTGGTTTTCTTTGCGGGAAGGTTATGCTGATAAATTATGTTGTTGAAAATGCTTTATCTCTTCTGTCATTCTTTCTGAAAAAAATCTAGGAAAAAAAATGGTAGGAAGAGTGCAGCTATTTAAAAAAATGTCTGAAAAGCTTTGAGTATGTACAGTGGCAAGGTTTCTTTTTTTTTTAATGCTTTCTTTCTTTACATTTAATCTTTACATGACAAACCCAGATTTATCTTCATCCCTCGAAAATCCCGGCCATGAGGTTCGGATGCGCTGAATGAGTCTGTAAAAAGGGTGATGTGAAAAATGTTTATTCTGAACAAAATGTGTACGCCGTGATAAATCTTGTTTCCCTTGGATCAGGGTGTGTGTTTGGCTGAAGTATGCTTTTGCTTTACAGTCACTGCTGTTGTTCACGCTTGAAAATGCGCTCAAGCTTACTTGGTAATGGTTTTTTTTTGTCATAGTACAGTGAAGATAATCCATGCTTCTGCTTCTGAATTGCATTCAGTCTGTACCCTCTCAAGACATTGAAACTTAAATGTGTCAGCCTCGACTTTGGATGATGTTACACCCTTGAGTATATCTACGCAAAGTCATGCCAATGCTTTTGGACTTAGGTATCTATTTTGTCATGCTTTTGGCTTCTAATTCTCCAGCCAATAGCAGTAAAAATGTCATTGCCATTTTAACAGGTGTAATATCTTTCATACCGACGGCTAATTGAAATCTGAATCGCTGCATCAAGTGCAAAGATTTAAATAGAGATGCACAAAATTCACCACCAGGCATTTGCGTCAGGAGCAAATTGCATTTTAAGAATTGACTTTCACTTCCATCATTTGACTGAGATGGAATTTATTATGTGATCCATATGAAATAATCTACTCACAACCGCCCCCGTAGAAATTGTCAAATTAGTTTATGTCAAGAGTAGGGTAACCCCTCAAAAGGGAAAATCCAAGGTGAACGGTCCTCACATCATCAGAGTCTGCAGCGGCACGCCGATACAGATCTTGATTAAGTGAGTCAATTGGTCCACGGAGGACGCTTTTCTCATATTGACCCTACGGATGTGTCATCATCAGCAATAACCTCGCAGAGCATTTGATAGGAAGTGCTCCTTTCATCAAGCTAAGGCACTGATCTCTACTCCCTGACAATCCCATCTCGGATGCTTCAGGAGGATTTCCAGATGATTTTAAACGAGGGCCAGCTGACACCCTTCAGTAAGTGCAAATGAACTCGCTTGCGACATCATCGAGGCGAAGCAATCAGCGGAGGCTGAGAACAAAGCGAGTCAAGGCTGAAAGCCCTCGTGACGCATGTTCCTCCGTCGCAAGCCGAGTTCGAGGTTTGATCTCTTTGTTTCAGTTCCCATTGCTCTGATAGAACCCAAGGAGGTCGAGAGCAAATGTTCCTTTCAGCAAAATCAACTGCTTTCATATTTTCCGTCAGCAGCGTTTTCATTTTTCATACAACTCTATTTTCAAATGACCATGACTTTTTCTACGGTGATTCTTCACCTGTCACAGTCCTGGATTTCTTAAAAAATATTTCCTGTATTGCCGTTGGACCCTTCACAGTAAATAGATCACAAGTTAATGTACTGATAGGATTTCATTAACTGACTTTACTTAAAAACCTTTTGTGTCTTATAAAAACACCATTAATATGCAACGCAGCGTAACTGACTGCAGACTGAGATAATGGCTGTACGGGTAAGCAGACACATTGTTCTCTGAGATGGCGACGACTCAAGTGTGGAGGACACTTGCATTTTAATATCGTCGGATCAATATTGTAACCGCAGTAACTTTGAAGCACTCCTTACTGTATGTCATCCAAATGCATACATGCCGTGAGTGTGCACTTTACTTTATTGCACATTATTTTCTCTGCACTCAAACAATGTGTGATCAAACACCAAGGAGAAGTCCAAACAGTGGCCTCGATGCTCTCCTGAGTTACACTTCCTGCACTACATTGGTGGACGTTTATCATGTTGACTGAGTTTTTGATTCGAAAGTACAAGTTGGCTTTTGAGTCATGAGCACATCGGACGTCTCCTGTTGAAGAAGCAGATGGTTGCGATGCTGATTGCGTGTTTCCGACACCCCAAGGACTTTGCTGCGGCTCTTATGCTAGTACGTTCATCAGAGCTCGTAAGCACGCTCGTTCTCAGTCGATGGCATAAGGACACCATCAGAACTGGGCCATCTCAGTTTCAATCACCCTCCAATGAGGCCACTGGCATGCACATGGGAAATACAATTGTAAGTTGTTATTTCAGCATGTGTGACATCTCTGATGGTCTTAGCGTCGCAGAGTCCTAATCAGGCCCCCAGGATCCAATATGGCAACTCATTCATTTCAGTGGAGTTGCTCACTTGGCGCATACGCTGAAAAAGTTTTTGGTTTCCAGATTGCTTCCGCATGATGCCGCTCATAGAGCATGCGCTGTACAAAGGCTGTTTGGTCCGCATGGGATTTTTGCTTGCAGTACCCCAAGTGGCCACAATGGCAGTCCGGTTATCTAGTTCTTATAACACATCGATGGTCCCCACTGAGCCGTTAACAAATAAATAACTTGCACAACTTTCCATAATAATAAGTTTTAACAAGATTTCACAAGAACACATCCGAGGTCACGAGCAAGAGAGATGTTTATTATTCATTTAAATCTAATAAGTGTTTGGCCTTGCCAGAGACAGTTGGGTGAGAGTTCAAACTCAAATGAATTAAAATCTGAAAACGAAGTGACAGCTTTTTAATTTAATTTAAACATTTTTAAACCACACCCATTATGCTTTTCCATGACATCACACAATTAGCAAGCAGTTTTAATTCATTAGCATTTAAATACAGTGAACGTGTCCCCCCCTCCCCCCCCTCAATCTGCCCTAACCACCCTGACCGCTGACATCAAACGATGAATCCTTAAAGGAGAATTAAGTCTGCCTGCTGGGAGGGCTGAGAACTGCAAATGACTAGTTCTGGCCCAAGCAAGAGCTGGTGAAGGGGTTTGCCTCCGGGTTTCACAATTTCCATGCCGATACGATTCTGACCGTGAACTAGAAGGGAAAACATTTTGTTTTTCTAATTGAAATTCTCGTTCTAGCTCCAGATGAAAAGCAGTGAATATGACTTTTGGAGGTAGCAGCTGTTAATCCATTGCTTTATTTGTCAGCTTTTTTTTTTTTTTTTAATGTCTCGGCCTGAAGATGATTTCTGCCCTTTTTCTTGGGCCAGGGAGCACCTATTTCAAAAATAACTGCATTTTTACTCCACTGGTGACCCAGTTTTAATAGACATTCATCGTTCTTGTGGCAAAGTACTCCTTTAATGACCTCAGAGTCCGTTTAATGTTGCTGCTCATGCCAATTTTAACTGGGCTCCAAAGAAAAAAAAAAAGACCAAAACTCATATTTTAAGTAGAAAAGGAAGCATTTATAATTACCTCTCACACTTTATTATATATTTTCACGTGTTCATTTTCCTCGACTGGCAAATGAATTTCCTGCGCTCTTTGTCCTTGATCTGGCTGTGGGAGAGAGGGAGGGCGACGGCGGGCGACCTGCGGTAATAAGCATATGATGAATCCAAGCCTCGCGCTGGGCTTCTCTGGGACGCGGTGCGACGCTCAAGATGGTGGAAATTAAAGAGTTGTAATTATGTTTTCCTGTGGGGGCCCCGCAGTGACAAGCCGGTATTCATCAACGCGGAGCTGCAGCAGGTGCGCTGACCACATGCTCGCGCTGAGCCGAATCTTTTTGGCACCTCGCTGTTAGTGAGCTGTATTCTGTCACTGTGCCGTTTGATTTTTTTGTTTGATTTATGGATCGTAATATTCCGTAATGCCACGCGCCGGCCCAGCGTTCTGTACGGCGCGGCTGGGCTCAGGGACGCGTTGCGCTGTCCCGCGGAGCAGACTGCCTGCTAAAATCTAATCCCGCGTTCTTTGCCAGTATGGAAAACGGTCTCGTCCTTGCCCCAGTTTCTTTACCGCTATGGAATCATTGATGAGGAAAAGCCGACTCAGGCTGGCCGCAGCCAGAGGTGGCTAATGCTGCCGGCAGCAGCCCGTGCCCGACCCTTCAATCACACTGAATGCATCGAATGCATCACCCTCTGATGAAAGGGCATTGGTCTCACATGAAAAAAAACGTCGCCCACTCTACCGGAAGCTCTCAAGGCCGACAAGGTTCCCGGAATTTATTCAGAAATCCTTTTCGGTGCCGTTACCAAAGTCAAATGTATCCACGTTTATAAATCGTTCAGTGATTAGGGTCCTTCTCACTTTTGGCTGTTTATTCTTGCCTCTGATCTTCCTTCTAAAAAGCACGCAGCTCATGTCATTTTGTTTTTGTTGGTGGTGGTGGTTTTTGTGATTGCCTTGTCTTCTCTCTCCCGCTAAGGCTCTGTAATAGTCCGCTTTTTGTGCACCTGTAACATTTAAACTGCGCACCGTTGCGGCTTACCGCCTATCACATTAAAAGGCAACATTTTCCAGCGGACGGGGGGGGGGGGGGACTGTAAAATCATTACAATCAGCCGCCTCTGTTGCTGAGCGAGAAACACCATCTGTCAGAGGAAGCTTGGAAGGCAGAGTGATGTGATGGCAGCTGCTCGGCTCTGCCGAAAACGTGGGCGGACAGGAGAAGGAATGTACAAAAGGAACCCTCAGCCTGTGTGTGTGTGTGTGTGTGTGTGTGTGTGTGTGTGTGTGTGTGTGTGTGTGTGTGTGTGTGTGTGTGTGTGTGTGTGTGTGTGTGTGTGTGTGTGTTTAGGAGCGCACAACGCTGGCAGCCCATGAAAGATTACACCGCTGCTCCGAAAGAAAGGCGGTTCTGAAGGTGATCATATCTCACACTGTTGTGCGTGCGCAGTGAGGGCTACATTAAAAGTCATTCTCTCTCTTTCTCTCACTCTCTCTCTCCCTCTGGCTCCCTCACCTGCAGTCACCCGCACGTACTCGCACTCAGACGGGCGCGAGGTAATGGATTGTTTCCTGGGTATTAGTTTAAATTAACCTCATTAAGGAAAGGGCCCGGCGCGGGTAAACACGGCAACTAAACGGCCTCAGCAAGGCCACAAATCAGGCGCTGGGCTGATTAGCGGCGAGCTCCGTCCGCGGGAGCTTGCTGACTGGTGGACTCGGGCTGTTTTAGCGGCGGCCGGCGCGATTTCGTTTTGGGCGCCATCAAATTCCGAACAGCTTGACAATCAATAACAGCTCATCTGTCGTGATTGCTGGGAGCTACGATTGTGTTTTTGTTTTGCAAAAGACAAAATTGAGCCTGTTTAAACCCGCGCAGCACGCTCCCCGAGTCTCAGACGACGCTTCGCCCAAACTTTAGAGGGATGAGAGCGCGAGTGCGTTCCCCACAACCCTCGACGTGGTTTGTGAGTGCAGTCGGGAGTGAAATCGCCCGTGCAATTAATGGGGGATTGTTGTTTGCGTTTCATGATCGACGCTCAGTGTGCAGTCTGTAAAACACACACACACACACGCACCTTCTTCGCCGTGCGTTTTAGACTTATACAAGTGAGCCCCCTCCCAACAAAAACGCAATTTTTAGCCATTTATTACTCACTGCAATTGCGATAGAGACGTTGAAGACGTTTTCAACACGACCCTGTAGAAGTTTGCAGTGGCCGATGACTCATAATAAATAATAACTCAACATCAGATGAAATAAGTAACAGCAATGACAGCCCCCATACTGTCCTTGTGGGCTCATCCAGATCGATCGATCGATCTATCTATCTATCTATCTATCTATCTACCTACCTACTAGCAGTAACGTTTGAAAATTCAGGGTGAAAACTTGAGAATGAGAAGTGTATAATGACTTGGTTTTTTTTGTATTTTTGGGTGGGAGGGCTGTCGTGTTGAGCTGCAGGTGTGTTTGAGGTGATAATCTCGATGGACTCATTAAAACCGTTGCCGGAGTTGGTTTCCCCCCTCTGAAAAAAAACGACGCACCGACGGTGCTTCACTCAAACTGGCGAAATGTAAAAGAAAGCGCTTATGCTCGTGTCTCATAGGTGTCGACGTTTGTTCCCCCCCCCCTTCAGAACCCGCCATCCCACTCTGTTCTGAGTCAACAGAAACCTTAAAATGAAGATAACGACGCGTGTCAAGCTGTTTTCCTCCACGCAGCCTGTCTGCTGTTGTCTGTATTAACTTTACATCCCTCGTTATGAAAAGCGCGAGCGAGAAAGTGAGAAGATATAGTTTGGCAAACAAGAGGACGCTGAGGGAGGTTTTTCCCTCCTCGTAGCAGAAGAGGCACGTCATCACCCTCAGCGTGTGCGTTGAGAGGTGGCAACCATGCTTGTAGGATTTTGATGAGTGTTGACTGCTCCTTCTCCGCTGACGTCCAGAAGGGGAAAAAGCAAGAATCCAAGGCTTTCCTGCAGGATACTGAAAAGCAGCTCATGTTCCTGTCTTCTTTGGCTTGGAGTGTGGAAGTGTACGAAAACACACTTGAAGGATGCACACCGATGAAAATCATCACGGTTCGCAATATGCTCTGACGTTGATGTGGCCTGATCCGATATAAAGGGAATAAAGTTTGTCTTTTTTCTTATGCAGGAATGTAATCACAGCGCTAATTGTTAATTAGAGTTGAACCTGCTTTCTTTTTGTCTACGCCACAACAACAAAGCACAGCGACCCGGCACTGCCGCTTGAACGGACCCTTCCCGGAGGTGAAGGCAGAGTATTGGATTGACTGCTAATCTAATGTGCTCTTCATAATTTACCTCTGCAAACGATCGCACACAGAGCCCAACTCTTATTAAGAGAGAACAGCAGTTACTCCAGGCCCCCACAAATTTGTGACATTTAACAAGATGGTGTCTGAAGCTGTGACTCATTTCGGCAACCTGGGGCATAATTTGACTCATTTTAACAAGTCTGCTCTTATAAGCATGATTGTGGCGTTTGGGATTTTTTTTTTCTTTCTTTCTTAAGGTCCCGTGGCTTTTTTTAAAAGCACCGCGTCAATTTTCGAAATTTGTTTCTAATTTAAGCGTCATTACTGGACTTAAAAAAAAAAAAAAAAACAAGGCCACTTTTTAAACTGTTGGAAGATGTAAAGCACACTTTTGTCCGTGTTCTTTGCAGAGGAGTAGTGCGCGTGCTAAAATGAGCTCCATTGATGTTGAACAGCTAATATGCTCAATTTGCTTTGAGTGATGCTTGTGTTTACAAAACCAAATATCATTTCACTCTCATGGTGTTTATTCCTTGCGAGCAGTAAGGAGGATTTCTATGTCTTGGCAAAAAAAAAAAATATCCAACAACGCACGCATCTCCCTTTCTATCCTATCTACTCAGCTTTGAAGAAATAATTTTTGATGGCATAAACACGTCCCATCAAAACATAGGTACTTTATTCTGTTCCTCTGCAAGCGTGGAGCCAGTTGACGGAGCTGTCCTTCAAATTGTGCGACGGACATTCTGAAGCACTGAAATTCAAGCTCCTGGATCGTCACCTTGAACTCGCCCATCTCTTACTGTATGTCGGCTTTTAAGGACCTTAAGAAAAGAAACATTCAGGAAGTCGCTACTTTAACTCGTGGTCGGTCGGTGCAGTCGATGTAGACCGAGGGTCATTTGGTGATGTGCTTGCTCTGCTCTCTGTGCCTTTGAAATGTCCCTCGAGGACAAACAAAGCGTTTGAATTGAAACCGAGTTGAAATGTCACGTCCCGCCGCCACCGTCACTGTGTTGTCTGTGAGTGTGTCGAATAGCGCCGGCTTCTTCTGAGACTGGGGACCGGCGGAGCAACAGCGGACGACTGGAAACGCATCGGATTTGTTTATTTTCCTCCCAACACACGAACGTGTGCGGCTCGCGCGGCCGTGAACGGCATCGACAAATTATTGCGTCTTCCCTGAAGGCGTGTCGAGAATGTGCTGGTTGTAATTGGTCGTGGGGTACGATCTGCTCCAGGCATCGCACGGCTTATTAAAGTGACTCTAGTCAAAGCATTTTTATTTATTTTTTTGATCAAGGAGATTGTTAAAGCTCATATTTCTAAGCTTTTGCACCGCTTGCTCCCTGCGACAGGTGAGAGACGGTGTGTGGGGGGGGGGGGGGCGGCGTCCGCGTCCTAATGACTTCCGACTTTGCCTTCACTCCGCTGTTGTTCAGTTAGGGCGACACGTTGCATGTTAATTGACTGTGTGCAAGGGAAGGTAAAAAAAAAACAAAAAAAACACACACACACAAAAATAACAACACAAAACAAGGCATCTTGGTCATTTTGGTTGAAAAAATTATGCCTGCAAACTTTTCTATTTTTATTTTTTATTTTAATGAAGGAAATTGTAGTTTTCGTCTGCAGTCTTTTTTTCCCGCTTCCATCAGCAGGGTTATTTTGTGGGGAAGATTTTTGCCTCGGCATCATGTTGGGCTTCTTTTTGCTTTTTTTGGCCACTAATTCCTCTGAATGAAAAGGGATGAACGGTGGGGAGAGGTGAGCGGGGGAGGCAGGGGTTGCTATCGGAGGCGAACCGACACGGATCCTCAGCAGGACACGTTTGCCCTCCCTGCCATCTGAGCCCCCACCACCACCCCGCCGTTCACTTACAATCGGAAATAAATCCTACACTTGAGCATAGGAAATGGGTTAAGTCCCCCTTTCTGCGCCCGAACCCCCATTCAGGGGGGATTTTGGTTGGAGGCAAAGCAACCTGATGTACACATGTGCGGGCGAAGGGTTGGGTGGTGCACGAGAGATGGAGAGACGGGCGGCATGATTGAGAAAGGCAGAGAGGAAGAAACTTTTTTTTTTCTCACTTTGGTCCTCAATTGGTTCTGCTGCTTGTTGCCTAGTAACCGCAGCCCCCTTCGAAAAGCACTCCGTCTCGCTTGAAATATCACTAAAGATACATTTGCAGTCTGCCTACCAGACGTTCTTATTGACAATAGGACAACAACATGCAATTTAAGAGAAACAATGCCGTATTGGAGCTTCCCTTGTTAGTCCAGATTATTTATTTATTTTCTTTCCGTCTCACCTCCTTGATGATGGTC
The DNA here is from genome assembly GCF_046127955.1 of Nelusetta ayraudi. Taxonomy (NCBI): domain Eukaryota; kingdom Metazoa; phylum Chordata; class Actinopteri; order Tetraodontiformes; family Monacanthidae; genus Nelusetta; species Nelusetta ayraudi. Next base: position 9,198,909 of record NW_027466055.1, on the reverse strand, counting down.
TGGGATTTTCTCTGTGTTTTCGGAGCCCAGCTCACCGAGTCGCCTTTCTGCATAATGAAAGATAATAACGGCATCCTGGGTTAAAAAAGAGAGAGAGAGAGAGAGAGAGAGAGAGAGATGGGGCAATTACTGCAGCAATAACAGACGCATTATGTGCATTTTTCAAAGCTCACATTAACATTTGCGCCGTGCAGTGTTGCCTCATTTTCCCCAGAAAAATACTGCCGCCCGAACGACTTTGATTTTACAAGTGAGCACCTCTGCACAGGCAGGCCTTCATTTTGACTCTCTCAATATATTATCCAGCAAAATGCAACGCAATCGCAGCATTTTTTTTTACCGTTGTCAAGCCATCATTTAGTTTGAAGGTTCCCCTCTCAGTTTACTGAATGCCTGCAAAATTGAGGCCTGTCAAATGAAGGACTGGCAACATTAGATTTGCTTTTGTCTGCACTGTACATGGCACAGTGTTTAATCATGCTCTGCACACTGTTGAATAATCCCGTAGCACAGGTCTGACAAAGATCATATCGGGTGTTATGGCTGGGAACAGGCAGGGAACAGAGATGTGCAGCTCTTTTTTTCAGTGGTGAGGGGGGGGCAATTTGCTTGCCCAGGAAGCCGAGTGGGGTGGGTTTTTTTTTTTTTTTCTCCTCCTTCTTTTTTAATAAAGCCAGTCTTTTCTTGCAGAAGCATGCCGGATGCCGTCTCTCACATTTAATTTTCTGACCTGTCAGGAGGTTTAAATTGCCAGTGGAAATGGTGCAAGAGTAGACGGAAGGCGGCGGCTCGGGCAGATCAAACACGAGTGTGATTGGGAAGTCGACTGAGAGGAGCAGAGATGCTCTGTGGGCTGGGACCGCTGCTTGTTCCTGTTGCTCAGGGATGAAGAACACATGAGTTGATTCCCGTCCGCTGGGTTTAAGTCAAAGCCTAATGTAAACTTCTGGTCCCACCACTAAGATATCTCTTCCAACAAAAAAAATAAATGATATGTAGTGTGTGTGTGTGTGTGTGTGCGTGTGTGTATAAATGGTGAGATAGAGCTCTTTTTAAAAAAAACATATTTTTCAGATGAAAAATCTATACGCACCGCAGAGAGCAAAAAGCAAAGTTATTTTGGTTCAGCAGCTAATTAAAACACGCTGGCGGCTATGTGATAGTATCGCATGTCTTTGAGGCGAGCAGCACGAGTGTTGTTTGCTCAAAAATAGGCCACGCGGTTCATTCCGGCTGAAGATATTTCATCAGATGACGGAGTTTGTAAAATCTAAACTTATACCGCGCGTGTGACAGATTAATTTGAAGACATGCGGCAACTGAGAACGAACCGCTCAGTCAGCACTTTCTCAGGGAGTCACTTTTGCATTTGCAGGCAAATGGAGATAAACGCCAACCAAACGTGTAAGACAAACAGCTCTGCTATTGTGAACATATGGATTAGATTCGAATCGCTCTCTATGCCTGGGAGACATTAAACACAAGGCGAAGTGAACCACGAACACGTGTTGTGTTGTGGGGTGTCGTGAGCCCACTTGCTGAAGCGGGATTGCAACCGTTTGCTCCTCGTGTACGAGTTTTTGTAATCGACTAACGTATCGACCATTTTCTTCGATTGGATTATCAATTATTTGAGGTTAAAAAAAAAATGGTAAGCGTTTCAAAAAGACACGGCAGACAGATTATTTCATTCCAGAGCAGCTGGAACAATGGGCACAAAAAGCATAAAAGTAAAAGCATACATAAAAACATATCCTGGTTTCAAGTGTGAAACACAACAGCAAACATTAATTAAAGAAAGCTTTGATTCAAAAAAATTGTAATTGAATATTTTTTTCAATTGATTCGAGTGGATTCGAGCTCTGGTGACAAGTATTGTTTTCTACTTGTCACATGGCAACCGTGTTCACTTCCCTCCACGTTTTGCCACATCATGCGCGGTGCACGCGACGGCATATGTTGCAAACGCGAAAGCGGCCGCGATGCCAGCAGGCGCCGCCAGGTTGGACGCTCGTCTGTCGTCACGTCGTCAGGAGTCGTCGTCATTTTGGTGAAACGCCACTGAAGCCGAGCATCAGTGCGACGTTCACGGTACCTCTACGTGTATCTTAGTCATCAAAGTGTTTGAGTCTCCCTCAAGGTCTGAGCGAAGGCATTTATAGATACTGGCAAGAAGCATCGGTCTGACATACAGGACAATTTGGAATATTATTAATTTTAACTCTAACTTACAGTCTGTTTCGACTGAAAACAAGCGGGATACTTTGCGAAGGAGAAAAAGGTGCTACAGTTTAATTGGCCTGTGGAAGTTAAAGACGGCACCGGTGCAAAGTAAATGCCAAGCTTTTCCAGTACGGCGCTGGCAAGATAAACATTAGCACTTTTTACATGTTTCAGGAAAATGTGATTCACTGCCTCATTTGTGGAAGCATTATCTATTGCACGTGTGTAAATGTACAATTACAGCGTGTATTAGTATTTAGTTTTTAAGTGGCTAACTAATTCATCAGTGTGCTGGTTTTTTGTGCACGTATTTCTTTCCACACTTTTTTCCCTCCTGACTTGTGTGTTTCATGAGTCTCGCCTTTCCCTGCTTCATGAATATACATAAGGTGTTGAGCTGCATCTGCTCTTCCAGTTGTGTGCGAGTGTGTGCACCAGGGTCCGTATCAGGGCGACAAGTGTAGCTCTTCACTTATTGAGATGCTGAAACAGATGTTGGATGCGTCGTGAACATATGTGTCCACCAGGAGACTACGGATAAAAAGTAGCAGAGAGCTACGAGATAATAGCTGAGAGATAATAATGATGATGATAATAATGATAGTTGTTCATTGGTTGATCATCAAGAATGATGTGATTTTTGGTTGTTTTGTTTTTGGTTTTTTTCAATGACACAGACAAGTATCCACTACTACGAGTATCTCATTTGTTATAGTGTCTCTCCAACGTCTAAAGGGTCATTCACGTGCTTAAAAATACTGCATCAAACTGTAAAAGGGCATCACACGCATGACCTTTAGCACGGCTGCATGTGAATCTTTGCAAAGTTATTTGACGGTAATGAAGGACAATATTGACTCGGCCAGCGCTGTGAAGAACATCATTCTCTGCGAGTGCAATTTCCAGCCTCAGAGTCCATCACACAAGTTTTTGCCGACTGCTGCAAGTGCTCGCAGCTGTGCAAAAACTGCATCTGCAGAATTATTTGACTGGGCAGCAATCAGTCGGAGGCGGCCGAGTTTTGCTCCGTTGAGGCCAGTGGGTCTCGATGGGTGTCATTTGCGTTATGACAGTTCAAGGTTTGTCATATCCTGACAAATGGACTTGTTTACATCCGACAAGGCGCGCAGAGGACATGGCACCATCAAGACGGATGGCCTTCATTTTCCCACACGTTGCCTCTCATCTCCCTAATAGAAGCAGCGCCGGCTGTCAGGACTGATGCTGAGGAGGCTTTCATTTACATCCTGGGCGAGGATCAATAACGCCTCTGTTTGGAAATCAATCATTCCTCGACAGCGAGGTGGAACTGGACGATTGTTGAAGGTACGTGAGGGTGTTCTCACGTTCCGGAGCGCAAATGATATTTAACGGCGGTTCTGCCGGTAGCCAATTCGCTCCGTCCTGCGACGGAACTGCCAAACTATTGGCACTAAAATGCTGTTTTTGGTGGCTTAAAATTCTCTCGGCGGCTCCACTCGTTTCCACCGCCTGTGCGCTGACGTGCACAGGTACAGCAGCCCAGTCGTTAGCAGTACAAGCAGACCTGACATGGCTGTAAATCTGCTCACGCAACACGACTGGTTCAGCGCCCTGCTAATCTCATTACCACTGGCTCTTCTGTCTGTCAGAGCATCGAAAGCTCTGTGTTCACGCCGTCTTCTATTTCTACTTGGCCACGTTCATTTTTTGCGATTATTCTCTTCTTTTCTTTTGAAAGTTGTGTGAGATTTTGAGTGTTTTTGCCAGAAAAGGTGTGACTCACACGTTCAAGTTGAGCGTCATGATCACACCCCTAAAGCTGCATTTTCACTGGTTCAGAATCAACATTTAGGCCTCACCATGGTTCTTGTTCACAGTGTATTTTTCGCCTTGTGTTCCCTGAGAACAACCGTTTTTCAGGCACGGCACAGTCACAATGTCCCAGGGATCATAAGGAGCTGACGCCTCTTCATAGCCTCGGATCCAGGCTACCTGTCTGAGCTGGAGAGATGGCAGCACGGCTGAGAGAAGAAGCCTGGTTAGCGTTCACTAAGAGGGACGAGTGTGTGGGCGCTCGATACGTTCAGCTAAGGTCACAATCAATCTATCACTCAAAGGGGAGAAAACGCTCAGGGTTCTCTGGGCAGACGTTGATGAATGATGCTAACTGACGGAAGCCGATCTTATATTTGGCATAGTCTGGGCCCCTCTGTGTCTCTGCTGAGGACAGGGTCAATACGCTCTTGCAGGCAGCGGCAATTCACATTACGTGCTGAACAAAAAGGAAGGCGCAGTTGAATATCAAGGAAGGATTTTTTTTTTCTTTTTGTGCACACACACAGAAGAAATTGTAATGTGCCCTTGGACGCGATCAAGGTTAAGCTTATTCTTTTGTACGATTGTGTCAGACACAAGTCGCCGGCGGGATTTTTTTGCGACTTCAAACAAGAAACACTGAACTGCACCGGCTCCATTAGACGGAATCAATTTGCCGTATACGATGTGCACCGCGTCGGCCGGCGTTCAACAAACGAGTCGTCTATTGTGAACGCTCCCAACCCTCCTGTATCCCGGGCGATGGCCGTCTCGAGCCGAGTCGCGCTTTGATGGAGAAAAATGAGCCTCCGTCTTTGACGGCTTTTGAGGAGGAGCCGGAGCCGACGGTCACCAATGCGGAATCAGTCGCACATCCAACTGGGGGCGCACTGGGAGGACAGTGGCCTCGGCCAGCAGGGGCCCAAGCGCTGTCGAAGGAAGAGGACACTTCATAGGTAAATGATGTCTGGCTGCCTTTGAGAGTCAAGAGCTCTCACTCGCCGCCACTTCACTCATTCCAACTTCGGGGGTGACGGTTCAACTTTCCCTTCTGAATCTCATGGGCTGAGGCGGAAACGTTATTTTATTTATTTGTCACAGAGGGTTCCCTCCCTCCGTGCAGCTTGTGCAACAAAATCTAATCCCAGTAAACTGTAAAAATGACGTGTCTCGTACTATAAGTGTCACTCATCTGTCCCGTCCGGCAACTGCGCGCTGGGCTCTTCCTGCTGTCAGTTGTACCAACCCTGTCAGCATGGTGCACTGCACAGCAGCATCACCGTTCTTTGTTAAATACCTTGATCCAATTTAGTCCGATTTACTGCCTTTAATCTGGAGGACGCAGGTGGACAGCTACGTGACACGGCACACACACAGGTTGCACTGCAGCGGCTTCACTCAGTTTGATGATGGCCACCATCTCCTGTTGGCTGTTGTGAGCACAGATTAGATTGAATGTACCGGCGTCCTTTGCATTACGCCAAGCACATTTCAAAACCTGAGGTTTTCTGTGTCAAGGTTGCAGCCACAGAAAAGTCTGAGGTTTTGTTATTATTATTATTATTATCATTATCATTATTATTATTATTATTATTATTATTATTATTATTATCATTACAAAACAACATTTTATCCATTGCCATAAAGAACAGAATTTAAAAAAACACATCATTGTAGAAAGTTGTAGAAATTTTTATTTGGTACTTACTTTACTTGAGAAATGCAATTATTATTTTTTGGGTTGGGTGTCTTAGCAACAATGACGCCATTTCTCGCAATACTGTGACTTGAGGAAGTTTTTGCGGCGACTGAATGTGTTGCGTTTGACACAACTGACATTTCCACTTTGAGTTGTGTCTCGCTCAGTGTTACGATATTTTTCTGAAATTGTTTTCTTCTTTTCATGATGTGCAGCTTTATTCACCAACTCCAACCTGATTCCATTGTTGTAATGCTAAGTCATCTGGAGAACTTTTCTTTTTTTTTCAACCAACTGGTGGAATCCATTGCAGCCTCTTGACCACAGTCACCGCATGGGGAGAATCTATAAGCTTCTTGGTTGTTGTTGTTTTCTTTTCTTTGTTTTATGTTTGTTGTTTTACCCATGGCGGGATCTGGCCATGAAAAAACACACATTTCTTTCAAGCACAATTCAATAATAAAAGAAAACACAAAAAAACCCCACAAAGGAGTCACGTGGAAATTTACAAAACATCGTCCCAAGTGAAAACAGCGCAGTGGTGGATGAAAGTGTGTTTGGTACTGATTGAGGTTGGAAAGTTTACCCTTCAGCTGTGAAGTAGGTCAGAACAAATGCGAGCCAAGATGGCAAAGAGGTGAAACTAGCACCTCTTTTTTTTTTTCGCTTGTCTTCTCATGTCTTTTCAACGTACGTACCAATTAGAAAAAAAAAAAAAAGAAAAGAAAACGTTTGAAGTCTATGCAAGGGAAGTGCAGCAGAACTGTGAGCAAACTGATCAGCAAATCATGATGACATCAGGTGGAAGCAAGGCAAGGCTAAATCTATACTGCCCAGCTATTAGTGATAGCAGACTTTTTTCACACAGTGATTAGTGTATAAATCAAAGTGAATTGAGATTGTTGGAGTATTTTTTTTTTTTTATGGGGTCAGATTTGGCTTTCATAAAAACTGCAGCAAAAAAACCAATGAGTACTTTGGGTGTATAGTTGACTGCCAGAAACCATGTTCAAGATCTAAATGCTGTCTGTTATATTTCAAGGGCTGGCTGCTTTCTGTTAAAACAAGTTTTCAGTCTGATGTAATTTAGTGTTTCAAAAAAAATCAGGAAAAAGGGAAGACTGTTTTACTTTTGAGTAGAATTTATGGAGGCAATAATAACTGAATGAGGAAGCTGAAACTTAATCACACGGAAAAACAAAGTTTGAATATGACAGATATTGTTTTTGATTCTCGCTAAACTCATTGTCTTAAAGTCCACATCTTCCTGGGCAAGCTGTTCCTTCTGTTTTGTTTCCTTGCGCGTATTACTTTCATCCACCAAAATCAGATCTGCACACTAATGTGCAGCGGCAAATCCATTTCTCTTGTGGCATTTTCCATTTCCAAAATAACGTTTGTCAGATTAATGTCTCCCGAAGCTGGTTTGTCATGTTGTTACCTTTGGGGGAGGGGGGGGGGGAAGGAATGTGGACAAAAATCAAATGACTCACCTCTTTCCAAGCCTGCGGTTGTCCCTTCCAATTTGGATCACGGCTGCCTTGCTTTGGTGAGGGCCGCTCTGAATGGCAGGATAACTGAGAGTCGTATGTATTTTACCATCGCGCGGGGTTCACGCTGAGCAACAAAGCTCACCTTTTCAGCGAGTACATTTTGTGGCATCCCAGAGGCGAGACTCTCAGATTAGCACAATGGGGATTATCCCGCCCAGGCTGTGTTGATCCTTCCACTGGCTGCGAGAGGCAGCAAGACTGTAGCCCATGCAAGGCGATGTGGGCGGAATCAGTGTCAGGAAAGTTAGCCGAGCAGATTATCCACGGACTTAGAGCAAGGACAAAGGAGCAGACAAATCTTTAAAGGCAGTGTTCGACAAAATAAATAACTGGCTTGCGGATATTTTGAGGAATCTGTCGCAGTGCACGTCTGGGCCGAGCGCTCCTCGGCATTGACTGTCCCCCTCTTACTGCTTGACTATAATGGACAAACATGGGGACTGTTAAATCAGTTCAGCATCAAACAAACTTTGACAGTCAGTTGCTTTTTTTTGTTTTCTTGCTCTTTTTATGTCAGAGTTGTTCTTTTGTCTAAGGAATAGCTCGTATAAGATGGATAATAAACACTACCCCCATTTGACCAAATTGTATTTTAGTCAAAATGTATTTGTTCTCAAGATTAGAAAAAAAAAAAAAAAACCCTACAATCAATATTTTACAAATAAATGTGCAGTACAAGTTGAGCATAACCTTGAAAGTTTGCAGTCAGGTCTGAGTATTCACCGCACGTGAAATAAATTCCACAAATTAGTGAGTCATTCCGTCTGACGAGTCAGGGTTGCTTATGTGCGGAAACCTTGTGAGAAATAAAACCGGTGATTTGATTATGAAGAGTGCTTTCAGGCTGAGAATACCGAGGAGCTGTTTGAACAGCCACATCTGCAATTGTCTTGTTTGCTGCAAAAAAAGCTCTTTTTTTTATGTGTTGAAAACTAAATCAACGTGAAAGGTAAGTCAACTTGAGCAGCGGGTTAAACGCTCCGATAAGCGGAGTCTCGACCAGAACGCAACGATCGCTCTTGTCAGCCCAAATGTGGGCCCGTACCTCTGGAGTATTTTTAAGTAGCGTCAAATGGGAGCCCTTTTGCTTCCAGGAGACTTTGTTGACAGTGAAAATAATGGCTTTGGATGGCTTTCAAAATTAAAACACCATTGACTGTTATTCGTAATGACAGCGACATGCCCTTTTCTGTCAAGTAATGTCTGCAACATGGCACAAATGATGAAGTTGGTACGCCGTCGCTGCAGATGTGAGTCTGTCTGGATTGTTTATTTACGTGATGCCTGTTTGCAACATCCCTGACTGTCATGTAATCTAATGCATGTGTAATTCCAGCCTGATGTGGATTTTATCTTGTCAGTGCAGTACTGATGGTCCTGATGGTTGTGATGGATGGAGGTCTAGGTGTGTTTAACGCATTGGCTTTCAGTTGCATATCTGCATATGACGGAATAATCATAATAAGAAGATGACAAAGAATTTTTGCAAAAGTTTCTTATTTCAAATGAAGTACATTTTAAGTTTGAAATTTAGAATTTTAATTGATTGATTGATTGATTTGTTTGCTTGCTTGTTACACAGAAAGTGTGTGAAACATGGTGTTCCTCACATGGTCCATGGTCATATACATATATATAGGAATTAACTGAATGCAACTAAACTGCTTTTGATCTGTCACGGGCATAAAAAAACCAAGAGAGATTTTGTAGCGTCTTGGCGGTTGCAAATTGAAGAAAAATGACCGCAATGTCAGCCAGTTATGGACTCATTAGGAAAACAAAGGGTGTAAAATGTAAACACGATCGGGGGGGGGGAAACAGATTGATCAAACAACACTCGGTAACAACAGCAAACCAACACATTGTTGTGTGATTGAAACCTGCGAGTGCCTCGGGGTGGACTATTGTAATTAAAGTGCTGTGGACACAATAATCATCAATCCACATTGTTATTTTAATCATAAGTGGACAGTCGGTGAATATATAACAGCCACTGATTGACAAGCTCACATTGGACACCCCATGTGGAGGGAAATAATAATAATAATAATAATAATAATAATAATAATAATAATAATAATAATAAACTTTTATTTGTACAGCGCTAAATCACAACCAAAGGCGTCTCAAAGCGCTTTATACAATCAGAGAGAACCAACCGGGCCCCCGGAGCAAGCAAGATGCGACAGTGGCTGGGAAAAACTCCCCTGTGGGAAGAAACCTAGGGCAGAACCAGACTCCAGAGGGCCATCATCTGCCTATGAGTAGTTGGGGTGAAGTAGAAAGATAGAGGAGAGAAAGAGAGAAAGGAGCAGAGTGAGCCAGGGTGGCAGACAGGACAGAGTGAAAAACAAGTACACCAACCAGGCAAAACGGATATAAACACAACGAATAGGAAATAATTCAAGGCTGCTGTCCATGTGGAATGTAAGTGTAAGTGTCCATGCTTTGGGAGGCAAGAGCCTAGCTCGATGGACAATCTGCCGATAGGACAAGTCCAGGTCCTAAGCGTGGTGGTGGGATGAAGCAATGACACCAAGACCCCCAGGACAGCACAATCCAGTTCCTGGTGCAGTGGTCATCACCTGCCGGGGACACAGAGACTGTGGCAGTATCATGCATATCGAGCATACTGTACAAAGCACAATGAGAGCTTGGACAGAGTAGATAGAGTAAAAGATTGATTGGGTGAGGAGAGTGATAGAGGCTCCGCCTAAGATCTCCCTCCACGGCGTAAGCCTACAGCAGCTTAACTGACAGTGGATGGAGTCTAACTATAAGCTTTAAGAAAAAGGAAAGTCTTAAATCTACTCCTAAATAAACTAACTGTGTCTGCCCCCCTCACCGAGGCTGGAAGATGATTCCAAAATAAAGGTGCCAGGAAACTGAAACACCTACCTCCTGACCTAACTCTAGAAATTTTTGGGATAACTAAAAGACCTGAATCCTCAGAGCGAAGGGCTCTTGGAGGATGATAAAGTTCAATGAGTTCCCTAATATAAGAAGGAGCCTGAGAATGAAGAGCTTTGTAAGTTAAAACTAGAATCTTAAATTCAATTCTAAATTTGACTGGCAGCCAATGCAAGGAAGCTAAGATTGGATTAATATGCTGCCTCCTTCTAGTTCCGGTTAACAATCGAGCCGCAGAGTTTTGTATTAACTGTAATGTCCTAAGGGATGAATTTGGGCATCCTGCTAGTACCGAGTTACAGTAATCTATCCTAGATGTAACAAAAACATGGATTATTTTTTCCGCATCTTTGAAGGACAAAAAACTTCAAATTTTGGCAATGTTTCTTAAGTGGAAGAGAGCTGACCTCCCTACATTCTGTATATGAGAATTAAAGGTCAGGTCCTGATCAAAAGTGACTCCAAGATTCCGCACAGTAGAACTGGGTGTAGTACCAAATAGACCACTTTGTGCATCAAAGGCTCTGTCCCTACTCTCTCGTGATCCAAATATAATGACCTCAGTTTTGTCGGTATTAAGCAACAGGAAATTCTGTGTCATCCAAGTTCTGACATCACGAAGACAAGATTCCAATTTGGCCAACTGATGAGCCTCATTTGCCTTAAAAGAAAAGTACAACTGTGTGTCATCTGCGTAAGAATGGAAACGGATGCTATGCTTTCTGATGATGTCACCAAGAGGTGACATGTAGATGTTGAAGAGGAGTGGCCCAAGTACAGATTCTTGCGGGACACCATGACTAACCCTCCTACGTTCTGACGAATGATTATGAACATGAACAAACTGAAAACGGTCAGACAAGTAAGATCCAAACCAGTCCAAGGCACGATCCTTGATGCCAATAGTATCTTCTAACTGTATCAAATGCTGGACTGAGATCTAGGAGGACCAGAACAGAGAGAAGACCTTTGTCAGATGCACACAAGAGATCATTACTTACCTTAAGCAATGCAGTTTCAGTGCTGTGACCAACTCTGAAGCCAGACTGAAAAGCCTCAAGTAGATTGTTGTCGTTCAAGAAGTCCACAAGCTGCCTAGCAACAACTTTTTCTAAAATCTTGGAGAGAAACGGAAGGTTCAAGATTGGCCTATAATTTGAAAGCACACTCAAGTCCAAATTGGGTTTTTTGATCAGAGGCTTGATTACAGCCACCTCTTTGCCAAGGGAAAGGGGTTGTGCACCGACCACAAAATGTAACAAAACATTTTCTACCATTACACACATTGTTTTTGCCATTGCACACGTAGATCTCTGTCCCTCGGTTGGATAATGAGTCGCCTTAAATTCTAACAAGAATTGTTTGAATTTAATACCCAGTGATGCCCCCTGGGTGTGGTACCTGGGTTTGCAGTCTGGCGTAGTGCTATATGGCTGGCGTTAAAATGATTAGTTATTGAACTGATTAAACCCAACAAAGCGTCTCCCTTGTGAGCTGCAGTCAGTTCATCACTTAGGTTTAATTTAGGTTTTACACGGTGCCTCAGCTTCTTTGTGACATATAAATGGAGCGGGATATCTAAAAATGCAGCGCTGTGCCAATTTTAGGACAGTTTTGTGAGCGGATTGATAACGCTGAAGAATTTAGTCCCACAGTAAACAAATGTGGAGAAGGAGCCAGTTGCCTGAACGTAAGCAGGGAGCCAGTGAGTCACTCAGATTCAGGGTGAATTCCTTTGGTTGCACCACCAGGCTGAGCACTGTTGAGTTGATTGACACATTTCTGAGTTCTAAAGGCTGCAAGGTCACGGCAAACTGAGTGTCTTTGTTGGTGGATGATGCGGTCGGATCTCATCCCAGCATATGTTGAATGTTTTATGTCTCAAACATGAAAATTAAAAAAAAAAAAAAAAAAAAAAGACAGATTGTTAGAAATTCCAATTGAGTGTAACAGCACGCACAGCTTCCGGCACCACTTAAAAATCCCTAATTATAATATATATTAGAGATCATGGCTTCAAACAACTGCTTTGAAAGTAAGGAGCTCCAGGGTAACAACCCTTTGATTCTTTACCATGATTCCATGAAAAGGCCCCAACTTCTGTCTTCTAAAATAGGCTGATCACACTGCATGCAGGTTGGAAAACTGGCAATGACGGTCGAAACACAAACATATTGTATGAATAAATTAAACTAAATGTTATCCATAAGCATCAGGGTGTTCTCAAAGCTTACCTCTGGAAGTTATGGCTGCTTACATCTACAGTCTTTGGAAGTTGTTAGTTGCTCTTTAGAGTGGCACAGTAAATTTGCTTCAATCAATTATTAATTACTTTGTGCTTCCATCCATCCATCCATCCATCCATTTGTGATACCCACTTATTACTGAGCTCAGGGTCACGGGGGTCTGCTGGAGTCTCTCCCAGCTGTCATAGGGCGAAGACAGGGTGACACCCTGGTCAAGTCGCCAGTTACTTCCACAATGTCTTCATCACGCTCTGACCACGTCACCCTTCCCACCTCCCCTCACCAGCCCAAGTAGCGTTCCCTTGAAATCGGCATTATCTAACATTTGAAAGGCACTGAACAAAAGTCTCTTCCTGACTTCTTTCTTCTTGTTTAGACATGAAAATTGTTTGCCGCTGAAGAAGAAGAAGAAGAAGAAGAAGAAGAAGAAGAAGAAGAAGAAGAAGGGGGGGAAAGTGGCACTTATTTTGCACGTAGCGAGAGGCTGGGAGTCTGTGGGCAAGTGCACCCACACCGCATCTGTTTTGCAGCTAAGTCTTGTTTTCCTGTCTGCTTGATACTTGTTAAATCTTTATTTGGTTACCGCTTTTGGACCTTGGTGACAGTACCATCTGTGGTTGCTAGGGAGATTTGGTATGCAGCTGCACCGACTTAGTTCATGACTCGCTATGCTGCCAGTGTAAGTTTGGAGGCGCCTCCTTGGCTTTCTCCAGCAACAGATTGTGTCCGGGACAAGTCAGTGCGGAGCAAATCTCGCTGGAATTTTACAGAATGAAAATAGATGTGTCATCGTGTGCATGGCTAAAATTAGAATGGATATACTTGAAGCATTCCGAATAACAGTGTTTTAATAGGATATATGCTGTATTTTCTAGACATGTCATGTATGTGATGCTTTTGGGAATTTCTTGAATGATCTCTTGAGGTTAAAGCTTGAAATGATCTTCACTGCGTGCCACATTAAAGTGTGGTTTATTGACTGATGTTGAGTAAACAAAAACAGCAAAAAAAGACACAATCCCGTTTATGAAAATGCCACTGAGAGTACATGAGTAATATAGCACTTTATGTACGTAGTTATGCTGGTTCTATAATGGCATATGAAGCTCAGTGCTGCAGTTAATGGGAGTGCTTTTAGTAGTAGAAGGACTGAATGCACTTAATTTGTGTAGAGATCCGTGCTTATTCCTTATGATGAGTAAAAAGGTGTTATCTGTACGGCTTTTCAAGAGATCGGTATATGTTGTTCATTTAATTCTGTATTTACTGCACTCCTACAGTGTAACTCCTACATTCACAGTCATTCGCAAAGCAATAATAATGCTATAATAAAAAGAAACATTTTTAGTAATATTGTAACCCAGTATTTTGTCAAGCTGTGTTTCCTTAAATGTGGGTTTCTACACATTCTGATTAGTTACGTTCTAAGTAAAAAATGTTGAGCCGCCAATACCCGAGATCCCTGTATTTCACTCCTGCTTTTAAAGGTAGTTAGTCTGTTTTATGTTTTTGTTGAAATCTGGCATCGATCTCTGTGGCCCAGTGTTCCAAGCTTCCGTATTGGTGTGAATGCCTCATTGTTGTTCTTCCCTCTCACATTCGCGGTTGTGTTAGCCCAAGGGTCCGGGGCCAAGGTCATAATTTACAACGGCGCTGATGGTCCTCCTGGGAGTCAATAGCACAGCATCAACATGACGTTATTTTAAAGCACTAATAGCTTTTCACCTGCGAGTGCCAAAGACCTCTGACCTTATGATGGTCAAAGGTCATGGTCAGCAGATAGTGTGTGTTGATGAGCCTGTTTTTGTTTTTTTTGTCTCCTATTATCATTGTTTGGCACAGCGCACCAGAAAAATACGACGCAAACCTCAAAATCACTTTCTTTCCTCACCCTCTTCCTTTCTTTCTCTAACCCACCGTCGCATCCGCCACTTACCTTTCCGGCCGTCTCCCTCTGTGACATTCTAGTTTGACAGTCTGATCAGACAGAGGGGAAATTACCATCATGGGATGTAGTGATTGATGGTGCCAGCTATCTGCCAGCTCGCTGCTGGATGCCAGAAGGAGGTTAGCGTGGCATTTGTAATACAAATCCATCACTAAGATGGCTGGGAGTTTCTCCCACGTACTTATTACACCAGTACAAGCACGAGGACACACCAGGTAACTGTGTGTGCAACAGGCACAGCGTTTGTGCAGAGTATAGCGCTGCTTTGCAAATTTGCTAAAATCTTTACTTTCACTATTGTTTGTTGAACAGTGAAAGTAAATATGAAATAATGGCTAATGTGGCCATTGTGCCTGTTTGAAGAAAAAACAAACATCCTGTATGGAACTGAGAGACGGAGCTATAGCTAGGGCACACCCAGATGGACAACTTTCCCACCCAATGAAATTCAAGAAAAAATATTTGTTCTCTTATTTTTAAATTATCAAATAATTTGTGTTGGTCCCAGTCATCATCTTGTTCTGTAATATAATATAATGACGTGTAATAGGGTGTTTGCCTGCACAGCAATATTCTGATATTAACATGGTTAAGTACAAATCCCAAGTGACATATTGCTGCAAAACTGCAGTTTAACCTCTCTTTAAGCAGTATGAGGCCATGTTGGAAGTAAGCAACTACCGCATATAGGCGAGGTGTATGAAGATCTTCCACATGTGAGCACTATTATCACTATTCTTCATGGAGTTTCCTTTTTTTTTTTTTTACAGCATTTTTGGACACACGTAGAATTTCTCTCATCTTCCGTTGCCGAGCACGCAGAGCAAAGCAAAGCAGAGCACAGCAGAGCAAGTGTCGCCACTGGCAGGAAGAAGCGGCAACAATAATCCATGACCTTACAAAAGTGGAAAGGTGTTCATCTCCTTGCAAAAGAATCTGGCCAAAAAAGAAGAAGCTGAACGTCGTTGCTGTGGCTCCCCTGCCACCAGTCGCTACCAACGACTAACAATAGGACGACTGAATGTTTAACGTTAAGAGTGTAGTATCAGCATATCAAAGTAGTGAGTAAGTTAGTTCAGGTCGAGGATCGCTATAAAAGCTGAGAGCAGGTCGATAATGATGTGTGGCAAACATTGTGTTGAGTCAACACTGGAGGCGATATTGTCAAAGCCAGTTATTTTTTAATCAGCAATACAAAAAAAAAATACTATGTGCCTGGAAAATGTCATCGCTGAATGTCATCTACAAAGTATAACCTTTTAACTATTGATATTTTTTTGTAATTAATACATGCACGTTTATAATTCTAAGCGGAGGCTGGGAGCGGGGGGGCAACGTGAAAGAATTAGTCACGACTGAAAAATGGTTGGATCTTCGTTCTTCGTATTCGGAAGAGAGGGATTCGCCTCTCTCATCCTATTTTTTTATTGACTCAGTGGTAATGTAAAGTGCGCCAGGGATGATCGCCACTTAAGTCATCATCCGCCACGCTTTTTCCGCACCTTGTTGTTTTATCATCGTCTGAGTTTCCTTCTTGATGTCTTCAAGATTGCACTTTTTGGGTTCTATATCAGGCACTTGAGAATGTTTCCACAGCACTTTGATGAGGGTTTTTCTCAAGCCTTTGCCTGCCTGATTCCAGTAATGTCGAGCAGAGACGTGCATCCTCTCTAAATCCTCGGCGTGGAGGCAACTAGCAACTCTGTGTTTGTGTGCGAACCCAGGCAACACAAACTTGTCATGTGCAATTGCTCGAGGAGACAGCACAGTGCTGCATCCGCATCTCCTGAACTCCAGCCTGTCTCCCGTGCCTCGCTCGCTCTCCCTCTCGCTCTCACTCTCACTCTCACTCACCCTCCTCGTGCTCCCTCCTCTGTTCCCACCGTGTGTGGAGTGCAGCGACACGCGGGCTTGCACGTTTAAAGGTGTCTGGCAGACGAGCGGACGTGAAAATTGTGCTCATACCTTCGACCAAAGTCTTCCTAAACAGCGGGAGCCCGTCTGAAACCATGAATAACGCAGGGTTTGTCTGTGTCACGCCTGCGCCTCAGCGCCGCGTCGTCGTCCCCGTGCCTTGAAAGCGGCAACAGTGCCCCCACTTGGCTCAACGATGAACCGCACGTCAGGTCTGACCTGGCGTGTGAAACAAAATGGGCTTGGAAATCTGTCCGGGGTTGAATTTAGGAGTAGAGTGAGGGCGAAGATGCTCGAGGTGATTTGTGGGCATTTTTAGACGTCTGTGAAGAGGTTGGCAGTGTTGCAGGCTCTGCACAACGCTCAGATTTCTGGCTAACAAGGTGTAGAGAGGGGTTCCTCCGAGGAAATATAGCCGTCCTGAAGGGAAGAGTCGAGTGCTGACGCTGTGGAAATCAATCCCAGCTTGAAGTAGCTTTTGGCTAGCGCGTGTGTGATGCTCTGCACTTTGACATGAGCCGCAAACTGTTGCATAGAGCTTCATCTCTTTAGCCACTGGTTGAATCAGCTCCGTTTGGGTCAAAGAGCCGAAACCTAAATGTTACAAAGGCTCAACGTGTAGCAGTTCCGTGAAAATGGAAAAAAAAACATAAACTTCGATAAAAAATGAAAAAATTTGAAAAATCTATTGTGTGTTCAAGTGCTGGTAACATCCATATTGTCCACTGCCCATCTGCCCCAGCCCACAACATTGACGTCTTCAAGGTTTTGTCCAACAGTCTGACATCACTGCTGGTATAAAACGAAATGTGACGTCCAGATGGATGTCAGAAATCAGGGATTAACACGGCAATTGTTGTTTTCTCTGTGCTTTCTGACCCACAGATGCAGCTGAGTCTTGCACATTGGGGTTTTAAATGTCATCCGACACGCTAAAAGCCCCCAGTTTACCATGACGGATCGGTTGCGATCAGACCGACTCCAGAACGCGGCGATCGTGCTCCGGCTGACCATCTTTTCTTTTCCAACCCCTCAGTGTTGTCTACGTTACCATGCGACGGCGGCGGTGATTAAAAACTCACGTTTTCTCCTGCTGTATGTGCGTCTGTGACATTTGAAAGAGGAATAAGCCGCGGGGCGGCTCGTTCAGCATGGAGGAGGAGTGGAGTCATTCTCCTCCAACCGTTTGACTCACATCTCTGCAGCGTTTAGTTCCGAGCAGTGGGCAAAAGACTGAAAGACGCTGATTTTTCCAGCACCCTAGTTGCGGGGAGAGCCTGAGCTTGACAGCCGACACATGCTGCAGGTGCATTTGCCACGAGACTGTATCCACACAATGCCACTTCATCATCCAGTGTCACTGAGATTTTTTCGATACGATCGTAGTTGCACAGATTTTGTCTGAGCAGCAGGAACTGTAGGCTTCTTCCGCAGGCGTCATGGGCCGAATTGCACGAACGCCGCGTGCGTTCGAGGCTAACGAGGTTCCGCCAACACCAATGCCCCCGCGACCGGTCAGAGATGCGACTGTCGCAGGTATGACGGCAGCTGACTGATCGACCGAGGATGTGAGGAACGTTAAGGAGACCCGGGAAGAGAGAGGCCTCGCTTCTCGCCACGGAAGGCGGCGGCACCGAGAACCGTCCGCACTCCGCTCAAACGGAGGAGATCTTACGGAATATTCTGCATTTTGTTATTCTAACAGCCGCAGACTGCAGGAGGTTTGCAGGCATCGTTATCAAATCGGGCGTTGAGGCGTCGAGGTGAGCGGCGGCGCCGGCAGATGAAAAGTGAAAACACTGGTAGGAATCAAGGTTTACCTGCAGAAAAAGAAAGAGCTGCCCTTTGTCTACGTTCGGTCTGAAAATAGAGCGGGGAAGCCGTGCATCCAAACCTTTATTCTTTGTTATTTGTTATTGTGGTTACATAAATGTAATTTATACTGCTGTGAGATTGCTGCGAGCTGTTCCATTAGTATCCCAAGGCGTGCGCCTCCCTTTTTGTGTCAATGCAGAGTGAGAGAATAAATAATTAAAAATAAAGTTGTTGTTTTCTTTTTCCTTTTGTGAGGGCTAAACGCAAGCGAGGTGTGAACGGTAGCTGGTTATTTCCCCCTGAAAAGTAAATGTGACTTTTGGATATGAATAAATCAGTTTTCTTTGACTTTAAACTCCGGAAATTTCCGGCTGTGTAAGGAGGGAGTCAAAAGGTTTTGCTTTCCCACAACCTTCAAAATATAAAACTGAAGAAAGTGTGATGATGAACTAGTGATTTATGGTGCTTAGACAAAAAAAAATTTAAATGCTATGAATGTGACTATTAACAGCCAGTGTCTATCTTTTCTCTTGTTTCGTTTAATTCAGAAAGGGAACAACTCACTTAATCGGGCGAAGATTAAAAGACATCTGAGATTTTGATTCTGCACGCAGTTGCTGCACATCCGTGACGCAGAGCACATTACTGCATGTCATCCAGCGTGACAGACTTCTCATCACAAAATTCCACAAAACTTTCCCTTTTTTAGGTCCTCGTTTCTCTGCAGGGGTCGAAATTGCAGCTGGTTAATCGTCGCTAACTCCACGTTTACGTCTCGGATCGGAACTTCATCAACTCAGCTTCGAGATGAGGCACATCATCATCAGCGTGCGGGGCGATTTTTTTCCATTCATTCAGTCATTCATTCATTCTCGGGTAAAATTTGCAAAGATGGACTGAAAAACTTCGGAACAGAACGTGAACTGTTGCTCATTCATCGCAGACACGCGGAATAAAAGGGGAACCTGATTTTCATTCAGAGTGCGTGCGAGATAATGAGATGCCGCGAAAACCAGAGGACCCATTTGTATGCCGCGCATGGCTGCTGTTATCCCCCAAAACCAGAACCACTAGAAAGACGGAAGGACGGCGCTCAGGCAACACCGCGGCCGCGCACGCACGCACGCACGCACGCACGCACGCACGCACGCACGAGGGGTCATTCGTCGGCTCCGGGTCAAGACATTTATCATTCCCCTCATTACTCGGAAGAGTGCGCCGCCTCTGTAGTCGAGAGGAAAAAAGCAGAACGCAGCGCGACGACGAAAGACACACGTCATGAAGTGCTCAGCATAAAATCCCCAGTGTGACGAGCAGTGTTTTTTTCCCTCCTCCGTCGAGACTGCGTGACCTCCGGAGACGAATCGTCGCCGGCCGAGGCGTCCGCCTGAATGTGTTTCCCGACGTTCCCCGTATGCGACTTGACAGCTGCAAAACAAACAGCAGCCTCCAGGAGAACCCCGTCGTCCCCCCTCTCCCGCCACGACGAGGCGCACGCAGATACCCCGCGTCGCCGCAGAGGTCGTCTCGATCTTCTCCACGCACGCGTCAGCAGCACGTCTGCGTCGTCCTCGCTCTATATTTACCTCCTTCGCTCCGTCCCTGCCAGTCGCTTTTTCATTTGGAACGCCATCGTCTTCCTTATACGTATCCCTGTTTGGTCTGAGATCCCAAACACAGCTGCTCTAATCTTTCACGCCTTCACCTCATCTTGAAGCTCATCTCCCCGAACACGGTGCAGGAAATCTTCCGCACTCCCCGGTGGGGAGGGGCAGTTTGCACGTTTGCCTGGGAAACTGCGCACTCACTGGCATTGAGAGAAAAGGAAACAAAGCTTAGAATTTGACATTCTGAATGAGCTGCAAGTGACGAAAGGTATATACAGCATGTGATTGTGCAAGTGTGTCGGCATGTGTTGTGCACCAGAGGGGCAGTGTGTGGGCTCAGTTCTCTTCTTTCTAATGAGGATATGTTGTGTGGCTCTGACGAGACTTTGGCTTTTGCAGCTTTGTTCAAGAGCTCTCAATGTCTAACTGACCCGCACTCGTAGCTGCAGTAACTTTTGAAACGACATTAAAGGTCAGTCAAGACGAGAGATTTTGGAAAATGGATTTGCAAAAAAAAAAAAAAAGACTGACATAAAGTCTCGGCAGTGCCGCTGATTCCAAGGTTACCGCTGTTCCTTTGGTGAGCTGCGGCTTGATAAGCGTTACTCACAAAAGAGTCAATTAGCGAGGGCTCTTCAGTCAGGTAGGTTATTAGCAGACTGCAGGAGCTCCGCATGCTGTAACACAAGGACTGCTATTCCATCCCCGTCTTTGTCTTCATTCTCTCTGAGCGCCGAAAGCCATTTGTCCAAACAATAAATTCTGTTCAGAGTAAAGGATGACGACGTAGACGCCTTGAAAACGGGGCCACAGTTCAAACTGACTGGAGAAGGCTCGGCGCTGTGTGGAGGGGCGACGGCGGGCCTTCACATTACTAAACTACTTATGTTTTTGAGAGCGTGGCTGAACCGTAGCTGGTGCTGGCGCGAGATAAAGGAACTCTGCTGCCGAGGCAAGTCTGGAGTTCATCCTTCACGGCTAACTGCGAGCTCGCGCGGGAGCTCGGCTCTTCACTTTTGGATGCCGTGACCGGCTGATAGCCGCAGACGGCTGGGGGGAGCGATTTCTTCAGGTGCCGGGAAACTTTTGCGGAAGTAGTTCAAACGGCCGCGGCTCTCAGAAGCTTTGGTTTAGATGATGCACAGGGTGGTTGGGGGCCTGCATCAGCTGCAACACGGGGAGGAAATTATATTATAAGACATTCCCTAAATATGTAAACTTGTTTTTTTGATTTGCCGCCATACTGTGGTAAACTTGACGTTGCCATTAAGAGATGTACAGAGACTTCCATTAGAAACCCCACATGTGAAACGCCAACCAGTGCTGGTAGGCCTTCTTTGTTTTTACCATTTCGGCAAACAGCAACTGAACCTCTGGGTTCAGAAAGGCATTGCTGCATTTGCTCCTGCGAGTGAAATAATGACAAGAGGAAAATGCAAACGTAACCACCTGGTGACAACGGAATGAGCCAAGGGTGGGCTTAAGTGCTTTTAAGAGCTGCCGGGAGCAAAAGAAATCCTTAATGTAATAAAACAATATGAGAGACGGCTTGATGCTTTTTGCAAGAAGAGGCCACTTGATTATATTTGACTACGTCTTTTCCTTTTGCCGCATATAACTCAGCCAGAATTCCACACTCCCTTTTTGTGAAGCTATTCATGAAGTGCACTTTTTATTTACGCGTATAAAACTTCTCTTTACCCGAGCGTGACCGCTGACAGTCGGCGCTTTTAAAGAAGATCTTTTTCCTTTCTTTTCCGAAAACAAAGCCCCTTTTCCCGGGTGATCAAAGCATGTTTAACATGTCAGAACGAATCATGGCAGAGTAACGAAATGGCCTGCAAAATAAACACATTTGAGGCTGCAGTGTGCATACAGAGCACATAATTTCTGCCTCCTGCAGTGAACCCGGTGCAGGATTAGCAGCAATCTTACTTGAACGTGCCCCCCCTGTCAGGTCAGGGCCTATATGGACAAAAACATCAATGTATGACACATTTCGAGGGAACGGTCAATAAACTAGCTGCTACACCTCTCCAGGACACAACAGCGCACGGGGCTAAATTGGCCAACCGGGTTGTGTGAGGAACCATTTTCAAGCCCAATTGGACTTCATTGGCCATCGGGAGAGAAAAAATGCTCTAATTCTGCAGTAGGTAATGGCCGGCCGCCCTCCCCAGCAATATTAGATGTCATTCAGTGGGCTGCCATGGGGACAGCAATTACCCCGCCGCTAATGTCGGCCTGCCCGCCGCGTCCCCGCTCCCCACTGGCTCGGCGATCTTTGCCACTGGCTCCAACTGGGCCTCCGTCCTTGTTTCTGGTGGAGACGTCACCGGGCACAGTTTCTCCCGACGAGAGCTGAACGCCCAACAGACGCAAAGACGTAAACATCCCAACATACAGGCATGAACGTGAACCTGCTGCATGTGGGAGTGGCGGCTGAAGAAATAATCCTGCACAGAGCCACTGAAACATTTC
The DNA here is from genome assembly GCF_046127955.1 of Nelusetta ayraudi. Taxonomy (NCBI): domain Eukaryota; kingdom Metazoa; phylum Chordata; class Actinopteri; order Tetraodontiformes; family Monacanthidae; genus Nelusetta; species Nelusetta ayraudi. The sequence continues at coordinate 9,176,716 of NW_027466055.1, read as the reverse complement.
TCATTAAATGCAGACTGGAGTCACTTATTTGTGTTTCTTTCATCTATGTGCGAGTTTTCACTTTATGTAGATTCATATGCAGTTTCTGAATTTGTAGATTGAGTTTATTCTTGTGCTTAAAAAACAGATTCCTGTGAGGAAATAAACCAAGTCCACATTATATCATACGGGTCCTTCTGTGTTGTCATCACAAAGAGCTAACTTTTTGTCCAGAACTTTTTGTCCAGAACAAGCTTCCTGTAAAATGGAGCGAACTAGTCACACCTTTTACAGCATAAATACATTGTTAAAAATCATTTTACATGGTATGGGGCATTTCGTAAGTAATTAAATTAATAAATAAATAACAGAGGTTAAAAGTCTGAAGATATCCTAGGCCGCCAGTCGTCAGCCTGAAAAACACATGCGTATGCATCCTTGAACTCGGGCAGCGGGCTTAAGTGCAGCTAATTGTCCTCATTGTCTAAAATGCAAACATCCGTGCGGTTGCACTCTGCACGCGGGCAACACTGGGGAAATCACCCACTAAAGCTCGCAGTGATGAGACAAAGCGTGCGGGCTAAACGCATTCCTTTCAGCGTGCACTTAGCGTGTACTGCAAAACGCTCGCGCACTCTGAGCACAAAGATTCCCAACATGTGAGGAAGACACGGAGGCCTTGTGCAAGTGCTGCTGCTTCATGGACACTCCCACCTGTTAAGAGGCACGTGTGTGTGTGCGTGTGTGACTGGTATGACTTCCTCCGCTGAATGACTCCTCACTTCCTTGTTGGCCAAGCAAATGTCATTGTCATTCGGGCTTTTGGAAATCTGAGCCCCGTGAAGTCACGGAGGTCACTGCAGGAGTCGAGACCGAGGAACCCAATTTCACCCGGCGGCGTGCGGCGGCTGACGGAGAGCCGTCACCTTTGTTCAGGACTTTGTAGAGGCGCTTCGGCCGCCTGTTTCTGACACTCGGAGGTGAGGGGCTGTGTTTGGCCATGTGGAAAGATAAAATAAATTGTGTCTCAGTTTATTTTCTATAGGGCGAATCCTCTTCAGACAGTGCAGGGATTAGTCCTCCACTGGAGTTTGGACCTCATTCAGCCGCCTCAGGCCTGACTGACGTTCGAGTGCAACCGCATTGCAGCTCCCTGGATGCTTCGTTTTGAAAATTAGGATTTACGATGTAAAGTCAAGAAAGGAAACATTTCCTTGATGAAACCTGTACTATACATAATTGACTTATACAAGGTTTTTAAGCAGTAACATGTGTCTCTAGGTCAGAGGTGGGCAAACATTTTGATTGGTGGGGCCACGATGGGTTCTGAAATTGCACCGCCCTCTGAGGCCACCTTCATTTTGTCTCCATCTAAACATGTGGAAGGTTGAAAAAAAAAAAATCTGTGTCGTATTGCAGGAAGCTGGAAACAGTGGGTTAAGTTCGCTGGCTTTGGAAACGTTTTTCAGTTTCTCCATTCGGAGTCCAGGATTGAAGATAAAAAGCTAAACTCTGACGTTGAAAATGCCAAGATTTAAGTCTAACTGCCTTTAGTGCACATCCATTTGGATCACAATGCGTCAACAGTGAAATAATACACAAAGCCATTCATGCAGCCATGTAGCCATACAGTTCCTCGCAGTTTTATAATAGCGACGGGAAGTTGCACGAGGTTATTTGAAAAGTGCCACGGAAAAGAGAGCAAGTGCAGGTGTCCGAAGATAAGGTGCGCATATTAAAGAGTCTTAAAATGTTAAGCCGCTGTTAGTCGGAGTCAGCTATTCAGCAGCTTACAGCCTGTGGGAGGGAGCTGTTTTAGCAGTCTTGTGGGCCTTTTCAGGCACTTCGGCGCCTCCTGTCTGATGGCAGAGGAACAAAGATTGTGTGAAGTGAGAGTGTGCTGGGCCTCGTGGAGTTCTCATCCTCGGCGCAGCTCCGCACTGGCGGGGAACGGTCGACTGCGGCGACGGCTCCCCGCGTCCCGGTGCACGAGCGGGACTTTGATGCCGCTGTCACTGCAGCCCTGAGCGCCGAGCCGTAATGCGGAACGTCGTCGGCCTCGTCCCCGAACCTCAGTGCAACATTGTTCAAGTGTCAAAACCGATGGCGCTCTTTTATTTTTATTCCCCCCAACACGTACGTCCCTGCTTGGTGTGTTCGATTAAATCCGAACGCTGGCGGTGAGAACAGTTTGCCTGTTCCGCTGCCGAGTTAGTCCGACTATTTATATCATCTTCAACTCAGACGTAATCAATCTATGAAATCTGCATATTTAATTGTGTATTTATATTTATATTTGTTAACAACTATGAATAATGTTTTTTTTCACTGTAGCCAGAGGAGTAAATAGAAGATAGGATCATTTAATGAACTTTTTCAGAGTCTCTTTCCAAAGAACAGAGGCAGAGCAATGCTGACATGGAGATGACGGATAAGAGAAACTAAGGACAACTTGCAGAACCCGATCTCCCGTCTAACCTCTGGCCTGTATCTTTAGTCTGTCAGGAAGCTAAAACTGCAGTTAACTGAAGCCAGGGCAGATCTGTCCAGAACTTTGGTGCCGTCAACTCTGGCAAGTTCTCAGCACCAGACACTGCGACACTGCGTCAACATGGCATGAGCCCCGCCGTGGAGGTCGACTCGGGCAAACAGATGAGTCAGACAGAAGCGAATTCAGCAGGTGGGACTGAGAGAGGTGCTTGATTTATAGTCATTTGGTTATGTGTCGTCCCACCAAACCAGGAGCTCATGTGGGAAAGACAAACCAAGGCGAGAGCTTTATACTGTAAATCAAATTAGGTTCCTACCAACTGCCTGAAGAAATGGTTGCACTCCGAGCTCCATTCAGTTTCATTGTCACAAAACTCCCGGGGTTCTAAAATATTCCTACTTCTCCCCATTAAAGTAAAAGTTTTGCAAACTTCAAACCGTCATCTGCACACATTCACGGCTCACCCTATCTGCTCTGTCTGCCTGTAGAGCATCGTAGTTCCCAACAGATCTGTTGGATCTATTGGATTACATTCTGCTAAGAGTAAAGGTTTAACAAACAACATACATTTCAAATACCTTCATACAATTAATTTTTGACGTCCATAAAGAACAGACAGAGAAAATACAATGTTGATGTTTCTGTAGCTTCCTGTGATTTGGCTTGAGGTGACTGAGCCAATTACTGTGTAGCCCTGTCAATCACAACACCGCTCCCAGAAATTGAATATTTCTTATCCTATAATCACGTCAAATCACTTCACTCTATTATGTCATTATCTCCACGCCGCACATGTTGAAGTATTTGCTCTGCTCCAGCACTCATGAATACGGTGAATAGGTCCATATCAGGATGATGAGCTGATTATTTCAATCAGCCGCAGCTGCAGCTTAATTATTAATGTTGATTTAAAGGTTTTTTGGGGGAAAAGGATCACTCCACTCTTGTTGCCCTCAAGTTTATTTTAGCATATTTTGTCAATTTTGATGCAATTTTTTCAAGCTGTTATGAAATTGATTGTTTCAGTGCCGCTCCCTAAATGACATGTGTAGCTTCGAGCTAATTAAGCCAATGATCTGGGATGGTCCCCCTCCCCTCCTCTCTCAAAAAAAAAAAAAAAAAAATCCAAATGATCAAAGTGCCCAACAAACACCCTCGAGTGTGCTTGTGATTTCTATTACGTATCCGTCATCTGCCACTTTTGAATTAGAGAGGGTTTCTCCACTCCTCCATACAGCTGTGCATGAACTAAACGGTGGCTGTGTTCGCTTCATTTCCCCTCCGCCGCGTATGTCTTTGAGCGGGGAACCACAGGTGCCCTTTCAAGTATTTCCATTTCCTTGTCACCACATTTGCATACATGCATAATGCATGACAAAATGGCATCCCCCTAAGAGAGGGTCCAATGAGAGGGCGCTAATTTTAGTATGCACCTGGCGTCAGCGCTGCCCATCCCGATATCTCGGCTTCAATTACGGATTTGATGCAGCTGCGAGGTCGATGAAGGGGGCCGAGCGTGCGGACGTGTAAAAACTCTTCCGGACCTGCTTTTGTGTGCGACACAAAGCAGTCGAGCGAACCGAAATATTAATGGTGGTTTAGAACATCACTAAGTCAAGGCGGCGGCGGCGGCAAATAAAGAATGCTTTTGTCATCCAGGTGATTCAAGGGAAGAAACGCACGGAGGGAAAAAAAATATATTGTGGCTCTTCCTATGATACGACACAGAAAACTGAAGAGAAAAGTACGGCTGAATAGAAATGGGGCCATTTTTCACCGTGAGGCATCTCGGTGTCGGTTATTTCTGGCCACCTTGTCTGTCTGCGTATATCTGTGCATGTTCTCCTTGACACTCTCCCCCTCTCTGTAAATCACCTGATCCTGTCCGGCAGTGCTTTGCGGCCGCGATGACAAGATTACGTTGTCAAACTGAACGACGGCGTGGGCAAAAAGTGAAAATCTTTGGGTCAGATTCCCACGCTCCCAAGAGATTGCGCCGCGTGAATATGCAGCGACGACGCCTCTCGTCCAAGAAGAGTTTGCTTTTACCCAGCAGTGAATTTCGATCTCTGTCACCATCGGTTTTTGTCTCACCCTGTGTTAGCGGCCGGTAGGCAAACCGCTTATTGTTCTTGTCCGCTGCGTCGATGAATCCACGTGAAAAACTCTCACAAAACACACCGCCACCCGTGCGGCACATGGGACGATTTCCAGGCCCGATCGAAGGAGGCCCGTTTTATTTTGTGCTCCATTTCTGAGTACAGAAGTTGCTATCGGGTTTCTCTTTTGAAAGACATTATCTTCGGAGCAGAAACTCTTCTGTCTACCGAGTCTGCAGGGTACAGATTTCGCTCCAATTTTCCGGCGGGCTGATAAAAGTTCCTGATAAACTTGAACCAAAGCCAGACAGAACACATTTAAAGTCATTTCCTTGCATCATGCCGATTTTCCAACCACTGCCAATTTACTTGCTGCATGTACGCGCGCCCGCCTGTGTATGTGACGACGGCAAATCCGTTGCAGGCGTGATGGGACACAGCGAGATCGCTATCTCTGTGATGGATTTCCAAGCGGAGATGTTTTAAAATACTATTAAGACACACGTCGTCCTTCCCAGCTTGCTGTCGGAAGCGGGGGGCGCGGGGGGGGGGGGGGGTTCGCCAACGTATCACTCCTCGCGGGACCGACTTTGTGTCTCTAGCCGGTTTTAAAAAGTTTTTTTTTTCATTTATTTTGATTTTTTTTTTGTAACAAATGCACCGACAAAACGCGACGGCGGGGGGTTCCTTTGTATGTGCGCGAAGGCAAGTCGTGCCGTGAAAGAAAAACAGCAAGAAAGCTTTTGTTTGCAGATGCAAAACACAACCAGTCTTGGCTCGCACCGCTGCGTCTAGCGCTCGCCGTGCCTTGGCAGAACCGTTTGGCGCAATTAAACCGTGTAAATTGATAGCGTAGTGAAACAACGGTCCTAGTTTAATTCCTGGCTAATGACATTGCTGCTTAGCCGAACCCCGTCTCCAGAGGTATAGTACAGGGAAAACCTCATTAACTTTTCTTTTTTCTTTTTTTTTTTTTTACGTGTCCGTCATTATAACTTCCACTTTTTTTTTTCAACACACACAGCGGCTCAATTGTATCTACTAAGTGATTAGAAGTGCAATGTTTGAACATTTGTAGCAACCAGGCCAACATGACCAATGTAGCTCAAATCACACCAGAGGTCCAGTGGGAATGGACTCTGGGGGAATGTAAATGATTCTGTTTTCCTGCTTAAGTGGCAAAAAAAAATGAGGCAAAGCCCCATAAATGGCAGCATTTTTTTCCAGTTAGAGCTAACACAGAGCTCTGGGTCCCAAGGTGGTTTTTAAGTGTGTTTGACTGACTGTTTTTCCATCTTGCAGACAACACAACCAACATATAGATAATTTATGCCTACCGACCAACCTGCCTCTTTAAAGACATCACAGTTTTTCCTAGTCTGATTTTCGGTTGGTGACAATAGCTGAGTTTCCATTGTGTGAAACCTAAATATCGCAATAGGAAATTGGCAATGGAAACACAACAGACTTTGAAAAACCTCACAAATATCCTAAAAGTGGGGTCTCACAGGACGAGATTATACAAGAATTACGGGTTTATGCGCTTCACACCATTCAATGGAAACACCTGCAAGTGCGAAAACTGTAATGGAAGGTAACGCAGCTATAGTGTGTTGGCAGAATCCGAAGATCAAACACTACTGGACTGATCCATTGTAAGTCAGGGGATGTCTCATGAGCCAAGGAGGAGCCATTGTGTCGTTTTATTTAGCATAAAGACCTGGATGTTGTCATTTTTGTCACAGTTCTGTTAAAATTGCCTCTGCCATGGCATTCCTTTTGTTGTTTCCAAGGAAACTCTAAATCCTATGAATGAATCTCAAGACATTTGGAGAGGCTTGAAACCCGCAACAACAAATGGCGTGAAGCTGTGTGAATAAGGTTTGTAGCGAGGAGCTGCAGCTGTTTGGTGCTGAGCCTTACAAATTGGCCTTCGGGTTCTCAGAACAGTGAGATGCTCAACAGAGCGCCAAGCATTTCCCCCTCTCCTTCAGGGCTTCAGATATTGAACTGGAGGTCTTTCCAAATAAAATAAAATAAATCTGCATGGGCCCTGAAGTGCTGTGACACAAAGGGCCGTGTTTTTTTTTTACTCCAGGGTCGGCTTTCTAACAATTAGCTTTGTCTCGGGAGAAACGCAACCCATCACCACCTCAGAGTCGCGTCATCCACTTTGCTTCTCTGACTGGCTATTTGTTGGGGGGGCGGGGGGTGTTAGCTTTAATATGGTTTCACTCTGTTTTCCCACTTCTTTGGTATTTTTTTTTTCCAACTTGCTCGTTTAAAAAAAGAAGCCTTTGAGGATTTTTAAATCCTGTTTTATGTCAATTTGGCTTACTCGCTTAAATTCGAGCTCCCCCCCACTCCTTTGATTACTATTTGTATGTGTTTGTGAAGATAAACGAAGCAGTGGTTTTTATTGTGAGGCTTACAAACTTAATCCATATTTGCGGTATTTTTCTGCCTAAAAAAACAACTTTAAACCAAGTATTACTCTAAACGCTTGCTGGTGCGGAGGTGCTTCTGAAATGCACACTGTTGTCAGTATACAGCTGGAGAGTCAGCCAAACATTTACATCCAGTAATTGAATGATTATTGTTTTGTTCTCTAAATGTTACTGAATATCCAGCAGCCACATCAGAGCGTCCTTTTAACTACAGACGGATTAAGAGACAAACAATGCTTGGGAAAAAAGAAATTGTAACTGATGTTTGAGAAATTTGTGAAAACTCCATTAATTATTCAAGTCATCGAGCAGCATTTTCCCTTTTCATGCCACACATTTAGCCATCTTACTTTTTACTTTTTGTGTGTGCGTGTGCGTGTGCGTGTGCGTGTGTGTGTGTGTGAGAACCTCATGCTATTGAGAAATCAAACACGCCTTATAAATGACGAAGTCAGTATTTATTTACGTATGCTGAACCCATGCTTAAACAGTCGCGTATACTCATAAACTGTTACGACAATGTAGATAAAACTCCATTGCAATTTATTGAGGTCCACACTTAAACATGTACACGTTAAATGGCCCAAAATGACTTACTGTCTTCAGTAAGAATAGAATCCAATAGAATTAGTAGTTGTCAAATACGGGACAATTCTGTCTTTTAAGGGACAGTTGGCAAGTCTGGTTGTGCCTTGTATAGCGAAGGGTAAACAACAAAAAGAAACAGTGATCAACTGTAGTGCTTGTTTTCTAAAATCCCTGCAGCTCATTTTCAGGATGTGTGGATGATGCTGAGGCAGGGGCACTGACTGGAGTGTGTGTGTGTGTGTGTGTGTGTGTGTGTGTGTGTGTGTGTGTGTGTGTGTGTGTGTGTGTGTGTGTGTGTGTGTGTGTGTGTGTGTCTGAAACCTTAAAGTATCCTGATTCAGGTTTTCATTGACTGGGCGGCTCTGAGAAGACATGCTTATCTCAGACTCTCAGGGCGCCCGTGTTAATCCTGGGAAAAGATGACATCAAATGGAAGCAGAGCGAGGGATTATCGGGTGTGTTGTGGAGCATCAACAACTTGAGATCTGAGAAGTTGGACAGAAAGAAAGGAATTCTCCTCAGGTGCAAGTGGAATAACCCCCAGAAAGACTTTGGAGTGAAATGAGGATAGAAAAGCGAGACCGCTGTATGAATGAAACATGACAAAAACATAAGAAATCTCCCCGAACCAGACTGTGGCATCAATTTTAATCAGACCAGTGCGGGCAGCTGAATTGGAGACTGGTTTTCCCACTCTCACCAGTCCTTGCCTAATTCAAACACTCCTAATGCCTCTAAGCCCCAGAGCATGGAAGATACCAGCTTCTTGAGAGCATTCCCTGTGAAACAGCCTTTTCTTATTTCACATCAGTCTTTTAGCTCAAGCTCAGATTTCCTGCCTGTTTACTGGAAAGTCAGTGTTGAATTATAAAGCTGTAGTTCTTTTGTTTGTTTTGTTGTGGTTTTGATTAGTTTTACCTGCTTTTAGGTACTTGTCCTGGGTGAATTCTTGCTATGAAGTGAAAATAAATTTGGGAAAATAATAAAATCTGTAAATTAATATTTTTTTCTGCCTTCCAATGAATTAATTTAAGAGAATCCCCCCCCCCCCCCCCCAAAAAAAAAAATGTTTCTTATTTAAAATGGCGGCGTTCCATTTCATCATCCAGACCATCATCACCGCTACAGCAGATCCACTGACCTGAAACATTCTCTTCACTAATTACATCCTGATGGCCGTACGCTAGGTTTGGTTGACACAGCGCGGGCAGCCTATAAATACCGACCACTGGGTGTTAACCCACCAAATGGAAACGGGTGGAGATGGCGGAGGGGGGCTCACCTATCGATCCACCAGCGAGTTATTCTGCTCTCAAACAGGAAACCAGGTGCACGTCAGCCTGCTTTCCCAGGAAAGGTGTTCACCAGCCGGGTCGGTGGTAATCGGGTTAAATTACCACGTCAACGGCTCATTGATTTTTACACAAGGTACAGAGGGCGGACACGGAAAAGTCAGTCAAATACTTCCTGGTGCTCCTGTTGTCCCACCGCTCACTAAGCGGCGTGAAGGGAGTAGCAACGGGTGCATTCGCCGAGCACGCCGTTAGCTACGCCCCCTCAGCTGCTCGTTCACGCAAACGTCTCGGTGGATGGCAGTAACACAATTCATTTTGTAACTATGGCAGATGGGATTCTGGCACTTGCAGAAAAGCGAAGGAGACCACCAGCCCGGCACGGCCAATATTGATCATGCCGTTGGAGGATTCGCTTTTAATATAGTCCAAAAGTTTATTCTGGGCAATCATTGAGAGGCAGAAGTTTTGTAACTTGTCTGTATGTGTTTTTGTACCATGTTTGAAATCATTCCAGCCTTTATCTGCCTCTTTGTTCTGTATCTTTCAACTCTTTATCATTTTTATTATATCACTCCTGGCTGTTTTTACCTGCAGAGGCAGACAGACGTAGCAAGATTCCCCTGAATGACATCTCCCAGTGTGCCAGTGTAAACCTAGTGGGGTTTGTTCCTCTGCGCTGTGCATACACAGATCAAAAGCAGCGGCGCTGGTCTGTTTAGAATGAGTCTTTTGTAGCTGAAAATAAAGCTACATTGCACTGGTGGGAATAAATCAGTGCGTCATATCTGCTGGAGCTGGTCAGACGTTCCAGGGAATTGAAAATTCTTTATTGCAGTTTTTGTTTTCTTTTTTGTTATTTGTTACCGACTGATTGAGGACAATATGGATAAGAAAATGATCAACAGCAAAAGAAAACATTCAACCAGCGAATCAGATTGTTGTTGTTTTTTAATTATTTCTCACAAATCTTATTTGACATTTGACATTGTGCGCACTTGTTGCTCAGCTGGTGGGGAGAAAACACGAGCGTGCTCTCATATTCACATTGCTTTGCTGAGCACTTGTAAATCATACCTTCTCAGTGTCAGGGTGACCTGGTAATTAAGGAGATGATCCTGCCGCTCGGAGCCCGGGTCCAGCCCCCTCTGATTGGAGCCTGCTGAAGAGTCCTTGTGCTAATAATGTCAGGAGCTGACATTACAGTCTGACCCATGAATGTGAGAGCTGACTCTCTCCACGTCTATAAATACAAAAAAAAAAAAGAAAGGAAGGAAGAGGCTCTGCTTTTTACCACAAGTGCAAGATTTTATTATCCGGGAGATAAAAATGTCTCTTAATGGTCCTCTCTAGAAAGTGCACATAATTAAATTGACTACAGCTGTAGCAATAAAAAAAAAAAAAAAAAATACAGTTAACTTTGCTTATTTGCAAGTGTGGATATATTCTCCTGTTGCTCTCTTAGAAATTGGAACAGACTTTTTGGGCACTTTGGTCCAATCAACTGCCTTTGCCTGAACAATGGAGTGATTTGCGTTGCGTTTTGATGTCCCACTTCTTTAGACGAAGATGTATATTTATTCATGCTAAACATGCTATTAGCCACAGTGGTCCAGTTGAAGATGCCCACGGTTTGGGCATCGCGGCAGTGATCGGAAATAGGACGCCGTTCTTCATCGTGTGAGCAGGAATGTAAACATCCAGGTTTCTCTGTGTGCACCGTTACGCACCGCAAGCCACGCGTGACCGAGGTGGAGATCATAACACGGGCCAGCAAATCCGTGTAAATCGGATGGCGCCGGTGTGTCAATCTCAGAAAAGCTTCCGGTGAAAAAGACGCTCGTCCACGGGGGCAACGGAGGCAGAGAAATGGGCCAATGGCGTGACTGACCATGGCGTGATGCATCTTTCCAGCGTCGGCGCTGCCAGTGTGAGTGTTTACAAACAAAATAGTCTGCGCTAACGTTCACGTCATGCTGGGCTTCTGACCTTAGGGCCCCCTTTTCACACCCCGCCTCCCAACTCCCCACAAAAAAGAAAGGAAATACTAGCCTCCGTGTAAAACTCGACAAAATGTCGCTTTGGTGACCCCCAGAGGAATTCATTGGAACTGTTTGTTAAACGAGAAAGACGAAAAGGTTGTTTTATTTAAAGACCAACACCGGATTGCATTCCACCGGCCTGATCGTTGGTTCCAGATGTGACTTTGCCTCGTCGGCCCCCCTCTACCTGCTGTACAGCATCCCACAGCACCCAGACTTGTACGTAAATGCCCATGAAGGACTGGGACTGCGGCTGCATGTCTGTTCATGTCTCAAGTATCAAAGTATTAATTAAATCGAATAGAAAAAAACGGGGGGGAAAAAATGTAAATCATATACTAAATTTTGTGGTGTATTTTTTCATTTCGTGTGATGTTTTGTACAACTGAGGGTACTTAAGATGGCTTCTCTGTCCACATTTGTCACAAGACTGAGGAAGAGCCTGGTAACAACCTTCTTCTGCCGTTTGTCGAGGGATCTTCTACTGTTCGAAGTGCAGGAGAAATGCAAGAAATCTCCCCGAAAAGAGCGGCAGCGGTTAAAGGTGGAGAGAGAAATCCGCCGACGAGTTGATGTCATAAGGCAGGAGAGCTGCGTGTTTACCTCATCAGGTAGACAACCGAGTGAAGAGCATAAACAAAATGAAATGAATGAATGAATGAGCGAGCGGGGTTATCGTGTGACCGATGACCCCCGTGGTAATGACACTCCCCGCCTTCCCACCTGCAGCCTTCCACTTTTCATATTCCTCTCCCCCACTATCTGCAAAGAGAAAGGCAGCGTGCAGATATATAGAGTTCTTACTGTTCCTGGAGTTGGATTTTCTCCAGGCACAGTTATCTTCCTGTCACAGTCATTCCACCCTCAGTGGGACGGATGTGAATTGCCTCGGCACGAGGGCTTCCTTCCCCTCTCGCTCTTCCCGACCGGCCATTGGTTGCTGATCTCGAGTCTATCAGCAAATCAGCCCCGGGCTTAACTTGCATTATCAGCCCGCTTGATCGAATCTCTTTCTTGCAGATTGCCACAAAAATGTCTGGCGGATGACTTCTGGAACCTGCCAGTGACTGGAGATTTGGAGATTTTGTCTGTGAATAACAGGCTGGGAGAAGAAAAACACAAGCCTCTCATGAGCAGATTTTTAAAAGGGTAACTTTTTGATGAAGAATCCTCGATAAAGTAATTGGATTAAAAGTGCATTTTACAACAAGTGCATCACATCAAGATAACAATAAATAGGATGTGGTTGCTTTGGGCCTGTTTTACTGCAGATTCTTGATCCCACATAAAGTTTGGAGCTCCTAAATAAATTTAGGGCTTCATTTGGGCTGCCAATTTAGCAAAGGGATGGACTTTGTTGCCGTTGCTGTTTGACAAGTAATTTCATATTTGCCTTAGATGTTAGATGATCAAGGTTTGCCTTTAATCACTCCGAACGTTGAGCGGTTTTGAGAACGAGACGCGATGCTTTTGAAGGGAAGCGTGCAAAACAACAGGCGTGTCATTACCATCAAGTCGGCCTCTTGTTACGCGCTGGCGTTGCTCGTCTTGAAGTGCATGGAAATGTGCTAAAAGCCATCGAGGGCGGACGAGGGGACCCTCTTTGATATCAAAGGCCGTCAGAAGTTTGGTCTGAGATGTTAATCTGTCTGTAAGTAGCCATTTACAGAGTACAAAGACAAAAGCCTCGCCGCCGGTGGCCAAACTTCCATCCCCCACGGGGGGTGGGGATGAGGGAGGTGAGGTGGGGGGGCTAATGATGCCATTATGTGGCGTAACCAAACAGCGGAACAGTGTGATATGTTGTAATTTCCCAGCCAAGACCTCTGTTAAAACCCATTTTCATAAAAGAAGCAGGCAGCTTCACTTGTTAGGGAAAGAACAAGATTTCTCTACTTAGGAGGAGACCAGGATAGCGTGTGTGTGTGTGCGTGTGTGTGTGCGTGTGTGTGTGCGTGTGTGTGTGTGTGTGTGTGTGTGTGTGTGTGTGTGTGTGTGTATTTGTGCATTTGTGCGTGCACGCGCACGGCATCGTCCCCTCGGCCCTCGCGCCGTTTCTATTTCCATGCTACGGCTTGTTTCTGTCTGGACGTCGAGCCAAGGTATTACCTCCCTTCCTGCGCCGAGCTCCTGCACACATGACAGTTCATTTTCCGCATGATCTCCCAAAAGTCGATAAGATCTTGTAAAGACGAATCCGCGGTAGCAGTGGCTAACTGATGCGGTTTGGCGGGGAGGTTTGGGGGGTGGAGGGAAGGGGGATTGGGGGGACACACCATTAATCATGCTCTCTGGGGGAGAGGGGGCGGGGCTGAGCCTGGGCTGCAAGTCTTCATGCATTAATAAAGGCAGCAGATGATCTATGAATGAATTCACAGCTGGCAGCGGCGTCGTTAGCCGCGGCTCTGCGAGGTCTAAATCGTCGGCTCGCGTCGAGAGAGCCGGTGTGGCGATTCCGGCAGGCAGACGGCGCACAATTTCAGTGGGCGTCTGCCTGCTCGGTGACAATGCAAAGGGTCGGGTCGACCACGCGAGGATGCAACAACAAAAAACAAGTAGACATTCCGGTGGAAGGAAGAGTCAGCTTTGCTGCTGTGAATGTGTGGGCCTATTAGTTCCCAGAGGCTCAGCGCAATCAAAAAGATTATGTAGAAACTCTGGTGTAACTTTACCTTTGAGCCAGCTTTTATGTGCAACACAAATAACAACTATAAAAATGCGTCTTCTTGTTTTTGTGCATCGGGAGAAAAAAAAAAGCAAACAACCCAAAGAGAACGCCATTAAAAAAGAAATGCCTGCGAACCATCAGAAGCACGGGAAAGCAGAGCACACTTGAGTGTGTCTACGGTGCCCCCCCTCCCCAACGAGCCTCCCTGACGTCGTGATAATTGCGGATTTCACTCAAACCCGTCCCTCTTTTGTGTCTCTGGTCTTCTTATTCCTTAGAACAGGTTTCCCTAATCCTCTCTGACAACATCCACCCCACCCCCGCCCTAAACAAAGATCACAAACACTTTGCGATCGCAGGTTTAAAAGGCAGGAACTGTGCATCTGAACCCAATTTTAAGGAGAAGCTGCAGAGGACGGTTTCCACCGGAGTGATGCATGTTTCAGACGTTGTTTGAGTTGTACTTTTAAGTAATCGTTGAGAGAGAGAAAAAAGATTGATTCCCAGACTTTGAGAGACATATTTCAATATCACTATTAACGTATAATTAGGCTGCTCGAATCATGCAGAAAGCTAGTAGGTAATTGGGGTTATTGGCGGTACCATCTTTGCCGCTGGAGGTTGGTGGTTTGTGGTTGGTGGTTTGTCCTCAGCGGACTGCAGCGTGTTTGCGTGGACGTGTTGCATCGACAGGGACCCGTCGGGTGACTTCAGGTTGCTTCGTGTGCCGTTGCTCTGTTGCTTCGTTCTTTCGAAATCAGAAACTTATCTCAGACAACATTTTCTTCTCGTGCTTCCGTAGCGTCTCTGTCCATTGAAGCCCATTGACATTGAGCTTGAATGGGCTTCAATGGAGGCACATATCGTTTGTTGTCACTGCAGTGAAACTCACGGTCATCTGGTAAAAGCTGCGTTTAGTCCCGCCCCCGGACGCCCAGCTTCTCGTTATGATTGGATCGTGCAAAAAAACCCATCTTGATTGACAGTTCTCTGGAAATACACACAGGGGGCGGAACTGTTTGCCCTTTAAAGACAAGAATACCTGACACGTTCACAAAAGCTGCCCAAGGAATTCAGCGGTGTGCCCCTGTAGTGCTCTTTTGTCCCAGATACTCATATTTGTTGCGAGGGATTGCGAGGGCCTGCGATCTCTTCAGGTTCCACTCGAAGAGATCGCAACTCATCATGGAGCGCCAGCGGCAGTGCAAATTGAATGGATTAATTTTTCACCTGATGTTAGATTTTAATAAGTTCTCCATTTCAAAAAGAAATCCGATGAACAGCTTTCCCGACTGCCGTCAGATCGTCAAAGGCATCTCTGATTTGAAATGGTGCGATGATTGACAGAGGGGAGTCGAGCCCTGCGACCCGCTGCGGCTCTGACTCAGCAGAGTTGAAGTTTTTTTTTAAGTGAGTCACCAGGCGGCTGCATAACTCATCGAGATGACACGTGAATGCGGTGCATAATTAAAGGCAGCTCCATTTTCCAATTGTTTGTTGCGCCGTCACCATTTGCTCGGATGGCCTCGTTCCATTTAGCATACAGCACAACTTCCTGCGCGGTGCCTCGCGAGCCCAAAGTTGGCAGGCGAGGCAAGGAGCCGGGATAAATAATTCATTGCTTATTTTCGCTACATTTTCTCCACTGTAAGTACATCTCAGATTTAATCACTGCCTCCGTAACGCTGCTCGGAGTAAAAAATGAAATGTTTACAGCCTCTACGTTGGGTCTGATCTGCCGGCTCGGGAGCGGCCTCGCGAATTGGGAGCAACAATTCTCGGCGGCGTCGAAGATAAACAAGATGTCGAGGCAAGCGGTGGCAAGCGGTAGCAGTCAGTAGCAGTCAGTAGCTGCGCGGCGGGCATTGTTAGATCCCAGAACGGAGCGACCGCGCCGTCTCCGACACTGACGGCGAGTGACGTGCCGTGAGTGACTTTCTGTAAACAAGAGTCGCGCTAACGCGATGGATTTGATTTGTGGGAGGAGATAACGGCGGCTTCGCCGAGCATAAACAGATATCGCAATTTTTTTCTTAAGGAAAAGCACATGATTTGATTGTCATGCGACGCATCAGTTTGTCAGAGATGAATGACATTGTTAATCTCATGTTACAACAAACAGCCGCGTCCCAGAGAGTCGTGCAGCTTTTTTTTCTCCCCCCGTGTTTCTTAACAAGGGAGCGTCTGTCATATAATGGGATCCGTTAGCGTAAGCGGAGACGACGTGCGCGCAGGCGCATTTTTGAACCGATCCGCTTCCTCCGTCGCTGCCGTCGCGATTGAAGAATGTTCGTAAACAAGCACGCGAGGCCACGGGGGTGCAGAATTGAACTCTGCGCCAGATATCGCAATCGTTCTAACCGCCCAGACTTTGTTTGACTCCCTCCTTCCTGATAGGTTGGGTGATTAGAAGTGACTTGCTGCAAAGCATCACAATGCTGACGCTACCACACGTTCTAGAATTTTGAATATGCAAACACAAAGTTACACTTTCATTATTTTTCAAGGAAATGTTTGCGTTCGACATTGTTCCGGCGTTTGGACCGAGATCTTTAAAAAAAAAAAAAAAAAAAGAATCTCTTTTTCTTTTTTCTTTTTTTTTAAGTAGCCCTTTATATGGATATGAGAACACACTCTTGTGTAATTGTCTAATATATCCCATTGCGACAGCACAGTTAGGACCATTTACATCACTGATGCGTTCCACACGGTGGCTGCTGTTCACTCTAATTTGTCTCGCGATGGCAGGGAGCCGAGTTATTCCAGTGCGCTCTGACTTCCTATATCTGCGCTCGTAACCCCGGGCGTCAGTGGAGGGGCAGGTGTCACGTTTTTCTTTCTTTTGTTCTTTCTTTCTTTCTTTCTTTCCAACACGCAACGACGGCTGATAGGGTTTATAAAAAGGCTTGAAACAAATGGGTGACACTACGATCTTCACGCTTGTTGCAGGATCCTCGCTCGTCACACTTCCTCCGTATTGCCTCCATTGAAAATCCCCCCCGTCCCCCCGTGCATAATGGGGACCACATGGAGAACAGCTTGCCAGGATGACGCTCTACAAATGAATTAAGGCATTGGATCGTGTAAAAATGGCAAGGAGCCCCGAGCGAGGCAGAGACCTCGGCGTCACCTACAGAAAGATAAATGTAGATTTAGCAAAAAAAACAAAACAAATAGGTCATAATAAAAATTCATTTGGAAAGAGAATAAAAAAAAAAACAGGACTCTTGCTGAGCTTTTTGCATAAACGTACCCACAGGCGAGCGTGTCCAGGCCTCTTGGCTCTAATAGCTCTGTGCTCCGTAAAGTGCTAGGTCCTTCCTTTTTTTTTTTTGACCTGCGCTATTAAATGTTTGCCTTATCGGCCCGATAAAACCGTGACATGGCAGTTCGGCCGCTCGCCGCCAGAAATCCCATTTTCAGCCGCCAAAATTTTACAGGCACGCACACACGCACACCCTCATCCTTCTCAC
The DNA here is from genome assembly GCF_046127955.1 of Nelusetta ayraudi. Classification (NCBI taxonomy): domain Eukaryota; kingdom Metazoa; phylum Chordata; class Actinopteri; order Tetraodontiformes; family Monacanthidae; genus Nelusetta; species Nelusetta ayraudi. Next base: position 9,159,637 of record NW_027466055.1, on the reverse strand, counting down.
GCTCTTCCGCTCACTCTGCTCTCCCTCTCTCTCTCTCGCTCTCCCTCTCTCTCCCCGCTGTCTTCCTACCCCCTCCCCTCCTCCACCAGCACCTCTTCCCTCTCCAGCCTCCTGTGCTCTTGGGTGATAAGTGTAATCATTTGTGACTGGTTCAGCTGCTTGTGTCGCCTCAGAGCCACAGAAACCGATGTGCGCCCGTGATACCCCGCCACAGCCGCAAGTGCCGGCACACGGCGCCACACGCACAAAGGCTGGTGTAACAGAGTGAAGAATTACATCAGCATTTATTTTTTTCTTATTTTGTATCATGGATTTTATTTTACTTTCAATTATTTTTATTAATTCTATTTGGTAAAATACTTTGCTGCAGAATCACTTTTTTGTACCTCTTGAGTTCCTGTAGTTGTGTTCCCGTAGCTGTGCCGAAGTTCCCTCACTATGCCGTTAAGCACTGTTAGAGGTGCTACATTGCTACGTGATTTTCCTATATTCTTTTCAATAATAGTCATTCACGCTCAAGCATAGATCTGTAAATATAGATTTAAATAACTTAATATGATATCAAGGTTTTCTTTGAAGAGTTTTCGCCAACAAGTGTGCTTTCATGTCACGTGACCAGTTTAGTTTATGTGTACAGGAGCTGCATTGGAGAAGAAAGGACAATAATACCTGTCAATACTGTTGCACAGGTATGTGCTTTTATTTTATTTTGCTATCTTTCATTTTATTTTGCCTACAAGGTGTCACCGTCTCAATTTAACATAGCGGATTCTAACTAAAAAAGAAGAAGAAGAAGAAAGCTGGTAAGAAATGGTTCTTGTGGAATAATATTTTCTTTTGAGTTGCGTCTCTGGCTATACTGTTAAGCACTGTGGAGGGAGGTGAAGTGCTCAGAAGAAAATACAATAATACATGTCCGTATTGTCACGCAGATGCTGAATAAATGGTTGGAAAGATATTCTCTGAATGATCACAGCCGAAGCAGAAGCAACATCCTTTACACTCGCACTTGGCGGGCAAACCTTGTATGAGCGCGCGCGCTCTAGGTAGCCTGTTTCACATTCGCGGCTGTTAAAGCGCCATAAACGGCAGCATATTTACAACGGAAGGCTGTTGGCGGCCGTTGGCGCCGCTCTGCAGAGGTTCTCCCTCTGTTCTCGTGTGCGCACGCTGTCACCCTGGTCTAGTTAGCGCCTTTATTTGCGCGCACTTTAACCGGTCTTTGGATCGAGTGCCTCCGTTTGGGGATGCGCTCCGATTCCTCGCACAACTACAGATCCCACAGTCTGCGTTTGTGAAGCGTGCGTTACGGCTAATTACCCTCCTCAAAGTGCGAGCATCCGCCGATGCCACGGGAGCACCGTTAGCCATCCGCAAGTGCAACTAGCTCACTTCAACTAGCAAATCGGCTGAAAACCGACTTGGGGCCCGAGGAGGGCATTAGCGCAGCGCTAACCCGCTTACATTGGCGCTTCTCTCCCCCGTGCAAGGAAAGCGATACCAAATTGGGTGTACAGACAACGATCAGCCGTACAGGAAGCTTTGTCTCAGCCCTGGCGGAGTTGAAATTGAATTCCCCGGCGAGGTAAAGCCGCACGGAGGTGAGGTATCAATCACAAGGGGGAGGCGGCCGCGCAACGTAGCAATGCCGCGCAGCTGGCCGGCGTTCATAGCTCCTCCAGAAATGGAGCTCATAGGAGGAGTTCCCACTCTATTCCTCAGCACGGAATGAGTCACCGGGGGGGGGCAAGATGGAGGATTCTTTGCCTCGGCGTGGCAGCCTCACTTTGTACCTGTCAGCGGCTGGGGCTGCATATCCTCCGCCGCGATTAATCAGAGGGCCACCTTTGAAGAATGGCCGCTCGGCCTCGCCTTCACTGTTACCTGCCGCCGCCCGTGCCAACTGCAGCCCTGGCGACAGAAACGAAAAGAAAGAAAGAAAGAAAATGGAGCAGCTTGACCCGCCAAGGGTGGTAGCGGTGGTGGTGGTTGGGGGGGCGGGGAGGGGGGCGCTAGAGATGGCGCTAATACTGATAATCTCCTTTGAGGGGGAGCCAATGCAGCACTGCAAGCGTGGGGAAGTGGCCCAGCCTCCAGCTGATGGACTTTCTAATTCAATCTGTTCCAGATCAGCGAGGGGGCGGGCCGAGCGCACGTGTCACCGTTCGCAGGCAGCAGTGAGTAACCTTCCAGCCTGCTCACCCAGAGAAGCGTCGGGGGCGCGACGGCCGGGGGAGCCGATGAGCGATCGATAAATCTGCGCGTGGAAGCGGCGCCTTGTCGCGGCCTTTGCTGTGGGGTGAAAAGAAATATATATATCTGCGCCTCACACCCGTGTGTTTGGCTCAGACTGACACCAAAGTTAGGTCCCGGTCATGCGAGCGTGTCAGAGTGATGGAGTCTCTGGCGGTGTGCGCCGCTGCCATCTAGTGTTTGTGATCGAGCGCACCGCTCGATGATTGATGAAGGCCCGGAGAACCTGCAGCGACTGTGCGTCAGGCATGGTGATCAGGCTCAGAGGGATCAGAAGAGAGTTTTTAACCTGAATAAGTCACGCACGCACACACACACACACGCTTGCATGCGCGCACACTCAATGCTTTAGCAATGCTTTAGCAAGCCCTTGATTTGCAAAGGATTTTCTTTCTTTAGGTAAATCTACATTCTGGATATTTAACAAAAAGCACCTTTTGTTTAAAAAAAAAAAAAAAAAATTAAAGAAAAAATTAAAACTGTAGAAGTATATTGAGTTAATTTTCTTTATTAAAAAGTTTGAAATGTTTCATTTTTCTCCATCCAAGTTGTAGATTTATTCGGTGACCTTGAAGGGTCCAAGAGGTTTTCTTTTTATTATTATTTTTTTACCAGCACACAATATTGATGCAGTCGTTATCAACGTGCAGAACGTTTTTTTTTTTGTTTTTTTTCTTGGTCACATTAATTCTTTAAAACGTAATGTTGACTGCTTTCCTTCAGCTTTTCTGGCGTTTCAGCACAACAACAACAAAAAAAGTTTGCCAGGACAACATTAGGCTCCTCTGCAAGTTTTCTGTCTGCTTGTCCATTTCTTCACCTGCCTCTCAGTCTTTGTTCCCGTCCTTCTTTGAGGCGGCGATGTGTGGAATCGCCTTCATCAGGGTTTGTTTCTTCCTCCGCTCTGGCTTCGCCTTCACAGATCTCCCCTCATTTCCTCACCGCCCCTGTCCGTCTCTCCTCCTTGCCTCTCAAAAACATCCCGGGCGCTCCCTCCATCCCCTCATTTGCTCTGAAACCGTCCTAAGCGCGTGCGCTTCCTGCTCTCTTTCAAGATTCTTTTCATCCCTCCCTTCTTTCATCTGCCTTTCTGGCCCCCTTGTTCGCCGGCGTTCATCGAGAAACTCCCCCCGCCCCCCCCCGACTCTTCTCGATTCCTCCCTCCAACTGTTTCTCCCTCTCCTCGTTCCCTGTTGTGTTGTTCTCTGTCTTCTCACTTTTCAACAGTCGTTAGCCGTCGTTCGGTTTTTTGAAATTGTCGGAAACAAAGCCAGGTGTTGATTTTAATCCAGAGGCAATGAATCAAATCAGTTTTAGCAGGAAACTAGAACTGATTATTATTATTTATTTATTTTTTCTGCATTGCGAACAACACCCTATTTAGATGCTCTGGTTTCTGCTCCGTCACTTCACGATGATGATGATGATGATGATGATGATGATGATGATGATGATGATGATGACGACGACGACGATGATGATCTGCTAGGGGGAAGAAAAAAAAAAGTGTTTGGTGATTATCTGTAATCCGCTGAGCTCTCTCCGCAGCATTATTTCTCTCTTTCTTCTGAAAGCTCAGTCAAGGATGCGAGCACAACTCATCGTGAGTTGTCCTTGAGCCATTACTGTTTGCCCACAAATCATTTAACACATGAAAAGAACTGATCCGTGCTCGCGATAAAGCAGATGTCCCGCAGTCACACTTGAAGGTCCCGATCACATTGAATTGTGTGCAAACAGCTTCATGCCTCTACGATGTGAACTGGCTTAACAACGCGCTAATAAAGTTTAGCTTCGCTATTAACGTCACGAGAAGGCCGAACGCACCGATGTTTCACTACGGCCGGATATGTTTTTTTTTTTATTATTATTATTATTGGTCTCGCGACTACTAACCTAGCCTCTGCTAACAGGTTTAGCGTAAAATTCTGTACTGGCAATAATTTGTGTCGAACTGATGCAGATGTTACAGTGAAAGAACAAAGAGCGGCACTGCAGGCCGAAGGTTAGTTGATGTTTTCACTTTACGCCCGACTTTGGTTTTGACAAGAGTTTAGTGAGTGAGTTGTCGCCACCTGATTCAACTGACGGTAGAAAATCTGATCTGAAAAGGTTTGCTGACCGCGGTCCCCCTCCGAACAAAACGTTGCTATGGGCTCTTTCTCAGATGGATGTGTGCAATAAAAGCAAAGCTATTAAGGAATTCAATTGAGGAAATGTTCATGAAAACGTATATATCAGCAGTTTTGTTGCTACCTCTGCACACTGCTCTTGTGAAACACCCATCCGCTCCAGGTAAACACGCTCGCCAGCCAGCCTGACCGCCACGGATGCGAGGCGGGAGGAGAGAGGCGCAGATGCAGACAGTCGTCTGTTAAGATTTTCATTCCATTCTTCCTCCTTGAAGTGATCTTCTATCTCTTTTAGATTACCTCTCTGTCTTGTTGAAATTCTGTACAACAAACGGTACCCTCGTCTTCCGTACTTGGAAGTGTCTCTGCGTATTGTCGTTTCACCAATGGATACAGTAGTTTTGGGTTGCACGTGCAACCCAAAACAAACCGACTCCCTGCAGCACTGAGCCTCTTCTGATCGGATAAGGGGACAACAGGGCCGTCGCGATTCTGTGAACAATGTGAGGTGACAAAGTGAGCACGCACTATATTGTGCCAAATATCACATGAGTTATTTTTCCCAGAAATGTGCTCATTTGGCGGAATTTGGCATATAGTTCATTTAAACAAGAAGTAAAGACGGACCAAAAAAAAGAAAAGCAGAAAAAGATGCTTTTCACACCTCAGCCCAACATCATGGTTTTTAAGGATGAATGCTTTTTATGACAGAAACTAGCAATTTTGTTTTCTCTAGTCCAAATCTAACTGGCACCTTATCATACATGCATCTAAATATTAAACCGGATTGATGCGTCACTCGTGGAAAGCAGTCATTTATCCAATTACTTCTCTCATTTTCAGTCATTAACGCAGTTTATTTTTGCATATGTGCGAGGCTGATCTCCCCTGGCAGACGTGACGTGCTGCTGTTGGCTCGGCAGCCTGAAGCAGAGCGCCTCCTCCTGGTCAGTGGCTGTGACGCGAGCTGGCTGCCCCCAGCGGCATTAAACAGTCCATACATGCCAACAGAAATCAAGCCTCCGGTTGTGTGGATTATAAAAAAATAAAAAATAAAAAAAAACAAGAAGCGCAGGCTGCACATTAGCTTTAATAGCTTCAGTCAGATGCATTACAGCGACGGCATAATTTGCTGGGAGTTGCGAGGGTCTCAGCGGCGCAGCAGCACAACAGAAGGCAGAGGCCTCTTCAAGTGTCTGTGGCTCTTATCTCCCCCTCACCGCCAGACGAGGGGACGGCGGCTGCTTTTTAACGTCCCCGCCGCCTCCAGGTTTTTGTCTGAATTATCAACGTTTCTAAATTTTACTCAGCCAGAGATCAAGTGATGCGTCTGTCGATGCCGACGCAGCTGAGAGGATGCAGGGGGAAACGTTTTGAAGTCTCACAATTAGATTGGAGAGTTTAGATAGAAAAAAGAAAAAAACAACAACTTCTCTTCAGCCGTAAGCCTCTTAAATGGTTGATGGCAACTAAAGATGAGCATCTTAATCCGTAAGTTATGATAAATTGAATTAGTTTTCAAAACAGCAGCAAGGGTTCTGAGTTTATTGGAATTCTTGCCCGTCTCCGATGCAAGCAACGTAACAAATTTAAGGGAATGTGACTTCCAGCTTAAAAGAAAAACGATATGGAGATGTGCGTGCGTGTGTGTGTGTGTGCGCGTGTGTGTGTGAGAGAGAAAGTGTGCAAGACGCACTAATGCCAGATGGGATTAATTTTGACCCGACTATTCATAACGAGTCGCCTCAGTTCAGCAGGCGTGAAATTCTTTTTTCAGCAACCTGCCACATTCCAACACGATTTAGGTCCGGACTTTGACACGGCCAATTCAGAACTTTAATTCTGCCATCTTCTTTTTTTCCCCCCTCCCTCCATCACACGGAAGTTAGCTGCACGTCCCAGATCATCTTCCTTCCATGTGAGTCATTGTGCGATATGCTCTCCTGAGAGCAAAGTTGTTTTTGTCCTCAGGAAAAAAAGGCTCAGGGTATAATTACAGAAAGTCCCAAAATCACACTTAAGCTGCAACCAGCCTGCAGTGACTGACACCAGTTTGCTGCTATTGTTTTGACAGGATGGAGCGTTAAATGGTGTGAGCCATGTCTCAAGAGCGCATTGTGTGTTTGACAGATTTGGGATGACTAACTATCTCTATAAATCAGTCAGTCAGAATGGGAAAAGACTTGGTTCGTTCAGTCAGTCAGTCAGCCAGTCAGTCAGTCAGTATGTCAGTACGCTCCCCAGAAATGATAAAAATATCTTCCTTATCTTCTTTGGTCTGTTCCAACTCTTAACACCTTTATCTGGAAATCAGCCAGTTGTGATGTCACAAAGGGCAACGATACCCCCCACCTACCCCAAGTGCACCTTGTTTATGTCAACTTCCCAATAAACAGAAAAGCATGTTTGAGAATCCCAGCATTCCTAGCAGTGGGATGTAAACAGAGTTCACCTCGAGTGGTGGTCGAGTCATACAGCTTTACAGGAGGATCAACAAAAGCCTAACAATGGATTTAGTACGTGACCATGTGTGTGTGTGTGTGCCTGCAGTCTGCGTCTGTGTGCATTAGGTGCATGTACACGGTGCTGCCTACAGAGGTCACCGTTTGCATACAAATATTGATCGATTTATTTTCATGACGAGAGGAACCATTATTGCTGTGAAACCCGTGAAGACGTCGCACTACTGGACCCCGGAAATGGCACACATTATTATTTGTTTTAATGATTTGCACATTATAGTTTGTTTGTATTTTTTTTTGTTTTGTTTTTTTGGTTTTTTTTTAAGCCTTTGATTGGATACATATGTGAAGAAGATCTAAGAGGGGAGACGGAGAGAAAACGCATTGATTGATGTGGTATTAATACAGAGATAAGCCAGAACGAAAGGCGACAGGTACCTTAGATAAAGAGTGGCAGAAGAGGAGGCAGAGGAGGAGCTGCGGACATACTGCTCCCTCTGGTGGCCCCACTAGAGAATTACAGCTGTTGGCGGTTTGCTTCTCATAAAGATTCCAGCTGCATTTCTTTCAAGACGTCCTGCCACTCCTTAATCCTTCAGAGTTTCCCCCGAAAAGGACCAATTGAGTGCCGATGATGATTGCCAGTCTAATCCACGACTGAGTTTGAGTCTTTTATCCCCCCCCCCAAAAAAAGCGCCAAACTCAAGAAAAAGATAAATTACTGGGTTTTCACCTCGCAAATTAGCCCCATAACATTGAATAAAACGTAGCTCAAAAACTTTCTTTTGTGAGTTTTAAATTCACATTGAATAGCGAATGATTAGTCTTCAGCCTGATTGGGCGTCTCTGCAACTTGCAGGTAAACACACACACAGAAGCTGAATGTCGGTGCTCAGCCAAGGATGTTTCAGCAGCGCTAATCACAAACGCGCCTAAAGGATCGATTAGACGACTGAGCCAATGAGCCTTGACGCGATTCAAGTCGTGTGATGAAAAGGCTGCCTGAGTAAGTGACGGAGCAGGTGTGTGAGAGTGAGTGTGTGTGTGTGAGAGAGAGAGAGCGAGTGAGAGAGAGCATGACAGCCAGTGTGTGGAGTGAACATTTCCCACCACACAGCTGGTGATGGTAACCATGAGAACCGAAATGGGCAGATGGTGCCCAAATGGTGCCTGGATGACACTCACTGACACACACACACACACACACACACACAGACGTGCACGTGACAACTTTGGCTTCATGATAAGGTTGTTCATTTGAGACATTATAGATTTTTGGTCACTGCGCAGCTGCAGATACTAGCGAACATGAGGTAGGATCAATATGAATATGTTTAATATGTCACGCAAACATTAGAAGAGTAACATGTGACTGATGGGTCTTATCTGTTGACTTGAAGAGTCTGAGCTCTCAGTATTTGAAATTGTGAATACTGAAAATATAATGTCTTGCATATATTGCATATTAGATATTATTCATGTAAATACATATGTATATATTTGTTATTTTTATTTTTTTTATTTCATTTGATTTTTTTTTTTTTGCATCTGGGTTACTCTGACCTGCTGCATTGCGTAATGCTTTGGCCGTGCTTTTGATGCAAGAGAGGGAACATGGCCGCAGCTGAGCCTCGCGGGCTTTGGCCGCAGAAGTGTGGCAATCGATTTGGCCAAACGTAGCAGGTCTAGAGTGGTGTGGAATAGCGGAAACCTTGAGAGAAGGAGCCGCGGTGGCAAAAGCGCTTGAGCAAAAAAAAATAAAGCGGGACATTGCATGAAGGAGGAGGATCTGTTTTCCTGCCGACAAATTCAGGTACCCTTCACCAACAGGATTGAACATAGAGATTGGAAAGAGGCGCAGCCGACCGTCTGAAAACCCTCTGCAGATCTCCAGAAAACTGGGTATTTAGCCCTGTGTTTGCAGCCTCCGTTAAAAACACTCATTTTTGTCTTCCTTCAAAAAACTCGATGTTTCGTTGAACCTTCTGCAAGTTCAGAAGGGGTCCAGACACAAGGCGGCGTCAGAGGGCAGAGCCGGCACATGGCTGTGACCCAGCGTCACTGGGTACCAGTGCCCCTTTGTGACATCACAGCAGCGGATTTTCAAAAACGGTGTTCTGGACAGGAGGAGCAAGTAAAAGAAGTGAGGCAGGAACGCTGTTGATTTGCGATATTGCTGTGGCCTGGTGGCAGGTTCCTCCGCACTGTGACGAGAGGAGAGGCCCCCTTCCTGCCAACTGACTCGGGAATTATCATATTTTGGAAAACTGCGGCGTGCGCGCACGGCTGCCGGCTACCGCGTGTTATCGCAGACTTGCGTGCGAAGGCTGTAATCAAGTTGTTTTCGCCCGGCGGCTCGTGAACTTTGGGAACCCCCGGCGCTGAAGGTGCCGCCGGCTGGGACGCCACGCCGCCATTCTTCTCATTTTTCCAAAATATAAACACAAAAAAAGTGTGCACGTACAACCTGCTTCGTCAATCACGCGCACTCTCCCTCTCACACTTGCAAAGAAAGGCTTTTTCTCTCTCACACACACACACACACACACACACACACGCACACCCTCTCGGCGGGCTGCCATCTGTTCTCACCAGTCAAGCTGTCTTGGCGCCCCTCAGGCCCGGGACACAATCAATGGCTGTGCCTCTCCTTCTTCTCTCCGTCTCCCTCAGCCTCACAAACACGCTGGTACACAAAGCCGCGCCAGCACCCACACATCTATGAGCCACACAAAACACCGCCAGGTGACAGAGCTCGCCGCTCACGTAAGGTCGAGGGAAATCGAAATGGTTCAGCGTTGCAAGTTCTTTTCACGTGAAGGGAGATTGTTTGGGTTTTTTTCTTTCTCTTTCTCTGCCGCAGTCGCACACACTGCTCCAGCTGGAGCCGAGCAAAGTCAGTCGGGCGAGTTCCATTTATTCTTCGTCTCAGCGGGAACATCAGGCGAGAAACGTTCAGGCACACAAACTCATGGGCGACCGTGTGCTGAATGTTTGTTGCGTCACAGTTTATGCGGCAAACCTGTTTCCGTTCTGCATTTTCACATTTATTTGCAATGAGGTTTTCTTCTTCAAATGTTACTGTTTTGTAAAGTGGAAATTTCGAGATTATCTGTTGAAATTTTGAGAATAAAATCAAAATTTCGCAATTAATGTCAACGTGTAAGTAAGTCAAAATGTCCAGAATGAAGTGGAAAGGCTCTGCGCGCTCGTCTAGTCTAGTGCAGTACTTCCGTTTTGGCCAGTTTCCAGATTACTGAGGGTGAACCTTGTTGGGATGCACCTGTTTTCTGCAGTTCACTTTCAACTGTGGCTGACTGGGTTAATCCACCATCCACTTTATTCACAAAATTTCCATTTGCTCCATTTCACTTCAAGGTCATCACAAAACATCTATAAAAAAAACATTATTTTTCAAAATAAAAGTCATATTTAGTGTTCTTCACCTTGATGTGTGGCAGATCCTGGGTTTTCTCTTGATCCTTTTCAATTTCCCCCCTTTTTAATATCCCACATCTGAAATTAGTGTGAATTAATGACATTTTCTTCCTCACTACATGCAAACTTTAACAGTGAATTTATCCCCTCAGTTCACCTCAGTGCTAGTAAGTAGGTGAGTTAGAGTCGTGTCAGCTGTTTAAGGAAGGGGGATGTTGAGTGTGTCGGCTAATAAGAGGCAAAGAACCAACAAATTGCTTGTTGCTTCGCTTTGGTTTTTTTTTTTTTTGCCCAACATGCTGATCAGGAAGACATGAAAGTCGGGAAAGCTTTTATTTTTCTTCTTTTTTTTTTTGTTGCATTTATCATTTACCAAACGCCGTACCGAAGTGCCAGCGAAGGCTTTGACAGCCGCACGCATACAGTCGACCGTGATGAAAAGAGAGCAAAGTGTGCATGTAAGTGTGTGCATGCATGTGTGTACTTGTGTGGGTGTGTGGATGTGCGTATAAAAAAAAAAAAAAGAAAATCAAAGACTTAGCAACCGTTTTGATGTTATTGTCATAAAGAGGAGAGTCCCACGCTCTGTATGACACTCTGCATGAACCCAGGGCATTACACACACACACACACACACACACACACACACACACACACACACACACACTTACAGGCGGTGCAGTACCAGCATGCACACTCAGTGCCAGCTGAGTCTCGGTGGTGGACAGAGTGTTTTGAAGTGCGTTTTGTGTATTCATGGTAACTCCTGCCGATGGCGACAAAAGGCTGCAGGACTGTGACACACATGATTGATTAGCTGGCCGTATTCCCACACAATGAAGCCCAACATGCTGAAAAAGGACGTAAATATGAAAAAAAAAAAAAGAAATACTGGTTTCAAGGTTGGCCTCTCCTTAAAAAGAATCTGTGTATTCCTAACAATTCACTCTTACAAAAACCAGGACAGGAAAACATAACTTCCCACCTTTTATATTTATCTGTATTTTGATGTCTAATTAATCAACTCATTCTGACTTGTCTGCTTACTTTGTATGAATTTCTTGGCAGCAGTTCCTCTCTTTCGAGTTGTTTGTTGTTGTTGTTTTTTTTGTCCAAGTTTCTGCCTGAAAACAAACGGTCTCATTTTACTGAATAACATCCACAAACGGAGACAAACACAGAAACTGCGCAGGTTAAGTTGTTAGAACAGTCAAAAAATACAAATCATCAGCTCTCATAACACACCATGTGGTCCTGCCTTACGTCAACGGCCAAATCGGTTGCATTCACGTGAACGTGGCTCATTGAGCTATCGGGTGAAACACGGTGGTGATGGTCACGAAACTGTCAAGGACAATCACAGCATGCGAAAGACCGCAGCGTGTGCAACGCAACAGCACAGCACCTCAACGGTCTGTAACTCAAACTCTCAGCGGCCTTTTACACAGAAAATGTGAAATGAAACAACCCAGGCACCTTGACCTTACACCGGCTGTAAGGTCGAGGTGCCTGGGTTGTTTCTCCATTCGGAACACGGCCTGTGGTCTCGCAGAGACTGGGGCGACTCAACACATCAAATTTATGACTGCAGAAACTCCCCCTTTGTTGGACTTTCAGTATTCTGTCCGCACATTGACCAGGAGTTTAATATGCTCCTCTACCACCGTGCGCAACAAAAAAAAACAGTGTTTGCATTGCGGCGGCCCCTTGAACGTCACGCTGCAGGCCACCAGCAAAAAAAGAAATGTCCTCTTGTGGAGTGGCTGCCTCTCCCCCATTCACTCGCTCTCTCTTTCATTCTAAAACCCTGTGAGGGAGACAAACGACATCGCTATTGACATTGTTAGGTAACTTAACTCTTCAGCACGTTATTGTCCACATCGTTGTGTTAACAAAGACATCTGTGATCATTATCGGCCTGTGAAAAGGCACCAAGTCCTCGCTGCTGTCCCCTGCTTATTTATTTTCTTGAAAATGGGATTCAAACTGAAGAAGTCGCCGTCTCGCTAAGAACAAAACTTGCAAATGAAGGCTATATGCTCTCAATGCGTATCATAAGACACACAAAGGCAAATGCAAAGAGACCTTGAAGCGGGAAGCGATGGAGGTCAAATCCGCAGTAGGGAGGAAATGATGAGTCTCCTTTAATCGCCGCTTCGACCAGTCTGGTGACGTGTGGAAGGGGAATGAAGTAGGTGGTGGATATGTTATAAGCCTGCCTGTGATTGCTCGACAGTGTCCAATTAAAGCAGCTGCCACGGGATGATTGATCTTTCATGGCGGAACTTGTCCGTGGAAGTGCACGATTGTGCTTTCAGGGGGAAAAGGGGAGAGACTCTCGATTTGCACTGTAGGCCAAAACTGGGAAGCAGGAGAAATGGATGCAAATATATCAGTGATGTGGAGGCTCTCAGCTGTTCACTGATAATTAAAAAAAAAATGTTTGTCCTGCTAAACTATTGGGTCCTGTGTAAGGACACTTACGCTGGCTCTTTTTCATCTCTTTTCAAACCACATTTTTCCGCGTAAGATTTCCTCAAATAATGTGTTGATGATGAAAGTAACAAAAAAAGTTACTTTGCTTTAGAATGCACAGTCTTGTAAAAAGTTACAATCATAATAAAAATGATAATAATTTGAAAGTGGGCTTTTGGTCCCCTTGGCCTGGTGGACAAATGGTTGACCATGTGACAGACACAACTGACTTTGGAGAAATGATACATTTATAATAGTATAATAATACAGTCTAGACCGTAGTAGCCCTGTGGCCCTGTGAACAGGGATGGATGGATGGATGGATGGATGGGTGGGTGGATGGATCGATCTATTTTCCCCCAAACTTTATGAAGATACTCGTGTAAACAGAAGAAAAGAAAGACGTTTGTTCCTTTCAGTCGTAACTCCAGACGCTGCAGCTGCTTTCACTCGATGGACTCCTTCCTTTCCCTGTCTTTCCTTTTTTTTAAAAAAAAAAAAAAAAATGTTCTCACCCTCCCTCCATCGCCACTGTAACGCACACAATAATGAGCGCTGTCATGTAAATCCTCTCTGCCCTTGGTGTCGTTCCCCCTGCGTCTGATTCCGGCGTGTGAGCGTTTCCTTTTCCTCGCCACCTCTCATCCCCTCTTTTGTTCCTCCGGCCCCCCTCACATCACATGGTTGATCCTCTTTCTCCGTTTCCGTCCCCCCAGTCATTCTCCTCCTCTTCTTTTTCATTTCACTCTCTCTCCCCATGCTCTCTATTGGTGTCAGTCTGTCTGTCTGTCTGTTTGTCTTCTGACGGCGCTCTTTGTGTTTCCTGTAATCCTCTTTCTGCTGCAGTTAAATCTAAGCGGGAAGTGTCGCAGGGCTTTTTGATGGCCTTCTGATAACTCTTCCTTCACGTGCCTCTTTGTGAGGCTGTAACAGTGACGTGTTTCCTACGACTTTTGCCACCGTCTAGAGGAGTGGCTCCCAATCATCCAGTTATTCCAATGAGTTCTGTCTCATTCCCCTTTATCGAACATTTACCACAGTTCTTCCAACCTTTCCTTTTTCTCCCACCTTTGTTTTTATTGTTTCTTCTAATTTATTTCACTGAATTATGGATTATAAGATTTTACCGTCTGTATGACATTTTCAAGCTGATGTGGTGGACTCAGCCTTCATTCATTGGGTTTAAAGCCCATTTCTAGCTAAACTAAATGAACCTGTTTGCATTTGGCAAACATGAGTAACTTCTAAGTGATATTCAGATTGCATTTTTGCAAGCGTTATAACCTTTTGAACCTTAAAGAACAGAGGCATAAGTGGACATTTCTACTACGCCCTCTCAGGCCAGTACAGTATATGAGAAAACTACATCAGCACATAATAGATCCACAAACGCTCGTTGGAGCTTTCCCTCTGTGTCCACACACAAATACAGCAGCGACACCGGAGTCCAGGTTGGATCTGTTAACCTCATTAGTTTTCCAATTAGCTGCTGTCATCTGTTGACCTTGGCTGCTTTTGGCCGTGCGTGACCCCGCGGCACCGCAGCTCTCTGCTCTGATTCGTCTCCCTGGGAACAGATGGACCTCACGCTCGTCCCACCAGAGAGTCACTCACAAAGTTTGGACGTTTCCCTCTCAGACAGTCGGGAAGCTCGACGTCCGACACCTTCGTAGTTTTTGACGAAACCGAGGTGAAAGTTTATTTTTACGACCGTCTGGTCGGGCAGTGTAGGCAAAGAGGGAATAATTATATAATATTCTTTGGCGAGTCTATAACAACAATTGCTCACTACAGAATAAAAAAAATATATATTTTCCTTTGCCAGGCTATGAGCCATTTTCCCCCTCTCAGGCCAGTCATAAAAAAAGGCCCTCAGCTTGTGCACAGCCGCTCTGAGATGCATCAGACTCAAGCGAGTGGAGCTGCACTCTTGTCGAACATCAATAAGTTTTTCTTTAATTATTTGTGAGGACACGATACAAGAAGCAACAAACAGGCCAACAGACTCTCTCCTCTCGCCTCTCCACCCGAGGGCTCTGCCATCTGGCCCTGCTCCTGCTCCACCAGCCACACACACACTGAAAAATAGATACTGTATATTTGTTAATGCGTTTTTTTTTTTTTTTAGTATTTGTTTCTATAGAGGATTTTATTTCTATTCGACAACTGTTTGTTGTATTCCAAGCTATATAGACAAATTGCTAAAAAACATTCAAAAATTCCTTTAATTATGCAAAAACGCAAATGGTTTTCTCTTGTGGGGTCCTCACCTCTCGTCTTAAAGGGCCAATAAGCGATATATTTTCGGCCACTAGACAGCGCAGCTGAGCAAGGCATGCAGGGCCAAGACAAAGAGGCTTTCGGGGCTTTGCCTCCTTTCTTTTCCATCACTTGCTTGATTTAGCGTTATGTTCAGCATCGTCATCATGTCCACCTCGACATGACCACACTGAAACGGCTGAAAATGTGTAGCGCCTCACATACCAATTCAATATTCTTTTTATTTTCTTAACTCTGATAATGATAAAAGTGCTTGTAGCCCCTTTAAAAACAGGAATGTCTTGTCACATTTTGTAAACACGGACAACATCCAAGAGCCTCTTTTGAGTTTATCAGCAGACAACATCTCTTCTGACCCTTCAAGCATTTTCATCTCTCACCAGCCGCTTCCCTCCACAGTGGAAATAGTATCCAAATGATTGTGATCCAATGTTTTTTTCCCACCAGGCTGGCGGTGACATAACTAGCAGCCCAGTAGCCAAGAGATCCGACTGGGTTTCACTGTAAATGTTTTGAGGTTGAAGAGTCGGTGCCTGGAAAAGTTCCGCCTCTGTGCAAACTTCCTCTGAATAAATATTTTTGTTTCATGAGAGGGTTTTTTTTTTTTTTTGTGCATCTTGTCGTGACTGTTTGCACATCCAGGAGAATTTGGGCAAGTTGATAAAGAGGCAAAAGATAAAAGGTGCTGCAGTTACACCCTAATATGCAGCAGAGGTGGATAATCAAGAGGGGAAGTTGCTTCCCAGGTGTAAACCAGGACTAAAGACCTGTTGCTGAGTTCCAGAGCTTCTGTCTCCGGTCCTGACATGAGTCATCCAGAGGTGTGTCTGTTTTGCAGCTCCAGCTTGCGTTTTGTCCCCTTCAGACGCTCCTTCTTACCGGGGGGAAGTGGAAGAGAAGGTTTCTGTAACTGAACGTGCGATGATGGATCACCGAGCCGTTTTAAAGGATCTGCTTAAATCTCCCCTTTCATTCCCGGCTCAGGCCAATGGCTTTACCTTCAATGGCAATGTTTGCACAATATTACATCTCATGTGTAGCCTATTTACTTGCGCTCCCGACGGGCATCCTGTCAGGGGTGACAGAGCCATTGGAATTGAGACAAAACAGAAATTTGCCTTGCGAAAACACGCTTTCCCAGCTCACTTTTCACACACCGTCTACTGGGAGGACTGGGAAATTCACCCCTTTTGTATTGACAGTGATGACTTTCAGGTCTTGACACTGGGGTCAGTGGCAAGAACCTCCTCGTTCCCACTTCGCCTATCGAAGCTGCTCTCAGCTTCATTTGGTCAACAATTTCCTCATTGGCCAACAATTTGATAAGGAAGCTTGTGAGCTTCATGCAAAACAATCCTCCTTGTGTGTGAAGGAGTATGGTCCTCCTCTCTGGAGGAACACTGATGATTTCAGCGTCTTTGCCGTCACGCACGTAATAATCACTTGTACCCACGAGTGCGCACATGCACTAAAGCCTAACCGAGGCAATAAAGTGTTCAATGTGACGTGATTCTAGCCCGTGAGTTGTAGATGAAGATGAAGGTCTTGAGTGTTTTGGGTCCAGTAGTTGAGCAACAAGAACCAAAGGTTGCTCATAAAATGAATCTCTTCGTATCAGTTTCAGGGGTAGTAGAAATAGATAGTTATTACAACATCTTCCTTTGGTCTGATGTATGATGTAAAACATCTTTATCATCCGACATTTTCCATCAAATGTACCTTTTCAATGACCAGCTCTTTGAAAATGTTGCAGCTTGGATGAATCTTGTATCTCTACCAGCTCTGCCAAGCTGTAATTTTTCCTCCAGATCGGTTGGTGGGGACAGAGAAAGTGAGAGGATGACTCACTTTCTCTCAGATGGGATTATGAAAGTAAGATGTGACTGGGAGGTAACATCTCATAGATATTTTCTTTCCAACATCTTTCGGCACGTTCTGTAATGTGACGTTACTTGTCACAATTGCACAAATGTTTAAATGCAAAACTAAGCATGCAGTTGTTCATTTTTGACAGTGGCCTTGTTTTTGTATCGGGGTCCTTGAGGCTTCTTGGTGAGCTACCAGAACAATGCAAATTATGGCGTAAAATACCCTCTTTAATGCATCCAAGAGCTGAAACAGACACATCAGTTTAAATGTTACAGCATAAAAGAAACTTAATAGAAAATG
This sequence comes from Nelusetta ayraudi, assembly GCF_046127955.1. Classification (NCBI taxonomy): domain Eukaryota; kingdom Metazoa; phylum Chordata; class Actinopteri; order Tetraodontiformes; family Monacanthidae; genus Nelusetta; species Nelusetta ayraudi. The sequence continues at coordinate 9,142,428 of NW_027466055.1, read as the reverse complement.
ACAGACAATATTTTCTTCCGCTGATGAAACCGACCAACATCCATCGCTTGTATGGCCTGGAGTTTCTCATTCTGAGTGCAATATTGAAGTACTATACAGCTCCTCCCCCACTTCCCATAAAATAAATGGAGAACAGGAGACATCAGTCTTCTGCGTAAAAGAATCAAAATAGGCTGCGGCGAGAGAGCAGAACAGGAAAAGCAACAAGGCCGTGAATATCTGAGGCGATTGGAGGCAGCCGAGGAGGACGATGACAACAGCAAGAAGCAACAGAAGCTTGTTTTGATGGTGCCGGGGGAGAGGGAGGCAAACAAGGGGTATAAGGCAGAGTGCACGTGAGACTCCATGTGTGTGTGGGGTGGGAGGGCCGCTGAGCAGTGATAAACACGCTCGCAGGCGTTAATCTATAAGCTGCGTGTGCAGCAGGCTGGGGAAGTGGACCATGGATGAGCATTTGAGCTTGATGAGCGTGCACGCAAAGCCGAGCGCTCCTGGGGAAACGGATGTGGATGCACGTGAGGTAGGACGGTTGGTGTGCGGCAGAAAGGAGGACGACGGGGGAAAAAAGGGAGAAGGGAGGACAGGAAATGAGAGTCCTGCTCCGCTTCGTCCCGCGGGGGGGAAATTAGATTTGTTCGCAAAGGTTTGCAGGATTTTTTTTTTTTTTTGTCGGTCGTCCGCTTCACGTTGCGACGAGAGGAGTCGTGTGGAGTGGAAGACTTTACCGAGGCATCTGCATCGCACAAGATGCCGACTGTGTGCCAGCAAAACAATTCAGTCACATTCAATATCGTGATGCGCAGAGATGCTTCAAAGACTCCGGCTCCTCCTCGCTCCTCCTCAGGATATAATGACTAAATCCAATACAGCAAAAGCTATGGTAGGAAATTGTCAAAGTCTGTCTGTAATCCCGTGTGTCTCCAGGGAGCTTTTCAAGGATGTGCGGCAACATTCCGCCTTTAATCACAGTGGCCCAGCAGACCTTACAGAAGCATATTTTAAAGCACCGGCGGTCGACCCAGAGATGAATTGCGTCTTGCATTGTTGTGACAAAGCGAGGGGACGTTTTAGTAAATGAGAAGGTGAATTTAGTAGAAGCTCTGTGAAGTGCGTGAGTGTGCGCCACAGACTCGTCCTCCAGAGGACGACTCCTTGGTCTTTTCAGGAAAGTGGCCGAGGAAACGGTGCAGCTGATCATCGTCTCCAACAACTGGTGCCTTTCTTTTGGTTTGGTCTCACAGGCCGAAGCACGAACCTCAGTTTTATCTTGAGTTACTACGGGTCTCAGGTAAAAGATTAGCATATAGAGTCACATAAGCGGTCACCATTGTTAGAATTTAAAAAAATAAATAATTGTCCGTTAAACAGACGTTGTGACGGATATTTATTCCAAATCGAGTAATTCCGTCAAAACAGGCCTTTCACTGTTACTTGCAACATTTCCACAGCAACCATGCAAGCAGTCAAACACTGTCACCAGCGTTGACAAACGCCCAAGAGACACTGACGTTTTCGTTTCTTTTCCGCGGAGATAAACAGAAGAGCGCGAGCACGCCGGGACTTAGAGACGTGTTTGCACAAGCGTCGGCAAACGACTGCAATTACTGAACACACGAATGCCTTCGCAGGCCTTTAAAAACCTGTTGCTGACTAAATGTTGTATAATTACACCGAGTACATCCTTTCAATTTTGCCAGTGAAGGAACACTCATGTTTTCCTTCATATCCTGGAATCTCCATCCACGAAAAAGCAAACAGTGTATTTTCAGCAAGTGGAAATCACGGTAATCACTGTCTTCCACTGCGTAATGTTTCATTTCCTTTCTGGAAAACTGACTGCTGCCTAATTGTTGTCTTCTTCCCAGAATCACTTTTTTAGCTTAAATCTGACTTGGGCTCTCTACAATTCAGACCAATCTGATTATATTAATAAGTCTTGATAACCTGAATTCAATACTGAGAACCTCATCGTCGTCTCTTGCGTACAATAATCTCCCTCAAGTTGAATTTTGAGGGAGCCAGCGAGAGCACTGATACAGGTGATACAAGAACACATTCTAAATGATCCCATTTGGAACGAAAGTTCCAATTTTACACAGACACAGAGGGAGACACATTACGCAACATTGAACTCCGGCGCAAATTTGTGTGACTCGGTGTGGAAATGAAGCCTCAGATCTCATCACTAAGAGGATTAGCGTGGAGAAGAAGACGGATATCTGGGAATCACTGTTGGGGAATGTGCAGTTTGCTCATTAATATCGCCATTACCCCCCCCCCCCCCCCCAATCCCTGGCACAGGACACAGGATAACTTCCAAGATGTGACTTTCCGCTGCAGTGTTTTTCCCCCCCGCCGCCAGACTGCTGAAATAAACACCGACAAAACGAATGAAACAGATCTGATGGGGTGAAGATTTTTAACACGTCGAAAAAGGCCGGCAAAATCTCACCAGCCGTCCACGGTAATAAATTTCACTTTGGTGCCGTGTCTCGTATTGCTGAATCGAGAACAAAAGCTTTCACAAAGTACAGTTAAGTTTTTGATTGCGGAACCGCTTGAGAATAGCCTGTTCCTGGGCTTTTTGATTGGATATGGAGACCAAAGAAACCAACAAGGGGACATTTCACTTCTGGCTATATAAGACAAAATTGTCAAATTCCCTCAGCTGAAAGCAGAGCTGCACTGCGGGTTGTGGGATATTTCGTCTATGTCAGTGCGGAACTTTGCAAGTAGGTTCATGCCGCGTGAGTCACCCGGGATATAAAGGATTGTGGGCAGCGATGGAGGGAGCCGAGAGAGAGAGAGAGAGAGAAACGCAGCCCTTCGCATCACACAAAAGCCTCAACAATGGCTCCCTACTTGTGACCCCACCGGCATTCATAATCCTGTTTGTCCGTGACTCATCAGACAGCCGATGCGAGACGCGAGGACGGAGACCAATAGATCCGAGTTTCGCCGTCGCATTGTGTTTTCCTCCGCATCGACCGGCGGGAAACGTAAACGCCTGTTCAAGCTGAGTCACTTTCCTGTGTGATGAAGAGCGGTTTGATGTTGAACAAAGAGCTCCTTTCTCCCCGACCCACCCCCACCCCAACGCGGCAAAAGGACTGACGCACTTCGGCGTCGCCCCACGCCTGCTGCTGGGATCACATGATTCCTGTCAGTCGCCCATTCCCCCGTCCCGTCTATGCCGTCATCTCCAAAACTTTATGTTTCCTGGATTCAAAGTTGGGAAAGTCGACCGTCGTAGCACATCCCTCTGCCTGAACATCCATCCATCCATCCATCCATCCATCCATCTTCTATACCCGCTTCCTCCTGCACTCAGGGTTGTGAGGGTCTGTTGGAGCCTCTCCCAGGTGTCACAGGGCGAAGGCAGGGTGATACACTGGACAAGTTGACAGTTCATCACGGGGCCACACAGAAAGACGAACAAACATTCGCTCCCACACACACACACACACACACACACACACACACACATCTACGGACGATTTAGAGTTTCCAATTGGCCTCACATGCATGTTCTTGGACTGTAGAAGGAAGCTGGAGAACCCGGAGAGAACCCACGTCGACCCAGGGAGAACATGCAAACTCACAGAAAGGCCCAAGGCCTGGAATCGAACCCACAAACTTGTTGCCTTGAGGCGATGCCGCAAACCGCTGCACCACCGTGTCGCCCCACCCCCGACCAAAAAACTTTTTTCGGAGGAAGTGAATTTAATGGCCTGGATGTGAATTTCCTCCAGTCAGTTCAGCACGACTGGAGCTCGGCCGTGAGGTCAAGAAACAGCAAACGTGTCCTCGGCGTCTTCAAGCGTTTCCGCAGCACCATAAGTCTGAGCAGAAGGAGCGCTCGATGCATCACTAGCTCATTTTACAGAATATAGCCGACGGCAAGATGAGACAAGGTGAATTGAGTTTCCAGGTAGTGAAGTGACAAGTCAATCCATTCCGGGCCGCCGTCCCACCGAAGTTCAGCGGCGGACGCTGCCGTCTGCTGCTGCTGGAGCTGAACGGGACCTGATGTGCTTTTTCCACACGTCGCCTCGGGGGAGCTGCCGCGCCATTGGGTGCCCGGGAACCCTCGCAGGACATTTCCTTCCTTTTCTGTTTTGTTGTTCGGATTTGGATGAAGCGAGAAATGGAAAAAGTAATATTTGGACTTCTTCAAAAAGGGCTCTTGGGTGGTAGGGAAAACATTCAGTCTTTGTCCTCGAGAAATCGAGATGCAAATTGAAACGGCGGGGAAAAAAATATGGATATAAATCTTTTTTTTTTTTAATTTGGCAAAAAAATAATCTTTCCGAATAAAAATGAAGACGCAATTCATTTCAACGTCAGAGTCCGCAGGCAGTCGGCTCTGCCATTAGTCAACAATTGGTGAAACGACAACAAAGACAGTTTTGCAGAAAACTCAACTTGTTATCTAACTACTTTTCTAATGCTATTAAAAATACAGAGTGCGTCAGCCGCACTGGAGAGCGTGTCAGATTAGAGACAGAGCACACACTTCAATCATCTTTCATCTAGAAAATTCTTGGATATTGAATGTAGAGTTGGTTACCTTGATAATATAAATGGTTTTGTTAATAAACCCACGTACTATTTGTTGCAGTCTGATTCAGCCCCTGTCTGTGAGTGTGTCTGTGGCCTGAAGGCGGTTGCTGAGGCGCTGTCTTTTTTATTTTCATTTTTTTTTTTTCTCTTCACAGGAGATGTTTTCCTCCCACGTCCCCGTGCAGACACAGAGACATGATAAACTGCAATAGCTTCCAGATAAGCATAAATTTAAGTTTGGGTTTATCGAGGTCTGCAGGCGCCTGTTGTGACAGATGAAAGAACGTCGAAGTTGTTTATGACTCGGACAGAAACTTTGGTGCTTCACTCCAGCAGGACTTACGGGCTGAGTTAAGATTCACATCATTCAAGCCTCTGATTTCCTTCTCATTCTTTAGAATTGCACAATCAGCGCGAGTCGATTAAGAGCCCAATCGCATGATGGAGCTCCTGCCAGAAATTGCAGAATCGCAGTCTTTGACCACCGGTAGGAAAACTATTTGAGGTGTTATATTTGAACCTTTGTCCGATCTTTATGACTCCAGCAAAGCAAAACTGTACAACTGCGTATCCAAAAAACACTACAGTTCTACAGAATAGCAAATATTTAGCCCCTCTGTTTATAGATTTCGACAACTAAAATGTTCATTTTTGCTTCCTGCTAGAACTGATTTTGCTTTGCAGCTTGTTGGGATGATGATTAAATTAAAAAAAACAAAAAAAAAACAGAGTGGGCGTTGTGAACACCTGGCTGGAGGTGTTGTCATTAACCAGGGAGAAATCAGGAAAAGCAGCACACACATTCTGAAAAGTTTGGTGAGGTGATTGTCAGACTGGAGAGTTACGAACGCTTGCACAGTGGATTTTGCGTCACACAGGACTGTGGCTGTAGTTGCGCGCTTGTGGTTCCAGATATGACAGTGTTCAACTGTAATGTTTGGTTGTCTTTGGGAGGGTCGACCCCCGTGGGTGACGCCCCTGCGGTCGTCGTCACCGCCGCGATGACAAATCTTAACTTTGGTGACCTTTCCAGTTTCCATTCAGCGCCAACGTGTGGCCGCTTGTCATCATCACATTTCCGGACAGATTATCCAACAAATATCTCTTGTATCTCCAGGCGTCTCGTCTCTGAAAGGGCACCATTCATCACCTCTGTGTTGCGGTTATGGCTCTGAAAAATTAGTTGTGATGCCTTGTCGTCGTGCACAGTGCACAGAAACAGAAACAGTGTTAGAGTGGGTTCATACACGAGGCCGGCCAATAGAAGGACAGCAAAATGAATGAGAAAAGTGTAAGTGCTTGCAGCACAATGGAACTTCTCCAGACGTTACTATTAGTTGGTTGAATGCACTATTGACCATTGGCCATTGTTGCCTAGAGATGATATAATATTGCACATAACAGTCGCGGTTAGTTATTGTTATTCACCAGCTTGCGTCATTGTATCCCGACGCATGTTTGCTGATGAGCATCGATGCATTCGCCACCATTACAGACGGACGGCCGGACGGACGGACGGCCGGACAGCCGGACATCTGCTCGGCCTGTGTTTGCAATGCCAAGTAGCCTGAGCACCACCGCCGACATAATGAGGGTGCAAAGCAGCCGCTGGCTGAGCTGATGTGAGAGCATGTCTTCACACAAAGCAGTCATTAGGTGTGTTTGTTTGTGTGTGCGTGTGTGTGTGTGTGTGTTTAGCAGATAGCCGGGACACAAAGCAGCTTTTATAGACCGAAGGAAAACTGTCCCGTTCCCCACTGAGAGGGCTGTCTCGGGACAAGGGTGTGTGAGTGTGAGTGTCTGTCTGTCCATCTGTGTGTGTGTGTGTGTGTGTGTGTGTGTGTGTGTGTGCATGCGCATACTTAGGACACAATGCTCGCTCAAGCCGGCTATTTGGATGCAGTGTGTGTTATCCCCTCGCAGGTCCGGTGCCCGTGCACGTGCGTGTCTGCTTGTGCGTGTGTGTGTGTGTGTGTGTGTGTGTATGTGTGTTCCTCCATGCATCTTCCTGCAGATATTTCTACACGGCTGAAGACGTACGGCGTCAAATTCCCAAATAGTTTCCACTGTCGGTCAATAGCAGTTGCCTGGATGTCTTTTTGTGTGTGTCAGTGGACAGTGTACCCCCTTTCTGAAACTCTCAGTCACACACACACACACACACACACACACGGCACTGGCTCAGGGTGACTGGTGTCTAAGTTAAACACCGACTTAGACGCTGAATAAAAAAAACAAAAGCCCTCAGTGAATCACGCATTGCAAGCAGAGTTCTTGTTGAAGTAAAGACCTAAAAAAAATGTACCTCCTCCTTGTGTGTGTGTGTGTGTGTGTGTGTGTGTGTGTGTGTGTGTGTGTGTGTGTGTGTGTGTATTTGTGCAAGGTTTGCGTGTGTTGCTGTGTGCTTTGCTTGTAACTGGAGCCTCTTTTACTTGGCTTTAAACGGTGTGATTTAAATTCACTCGGCTCCCTGCTCCGGGTCAGAGTGAGGTGAGCCTGAGTGTTGTTTAGTCTCTTGTAACGTACGTCCCCCCTTTTTCCAGCTAATCGTTTGCGCATTTATGTGAAGCGCAATGTGTTTCGGATTTTGTTGCGGTGTAATTTCTCCCCTCGAGTGCCTTGATGAAATAGACAGACTTTTTTTGAACGCTCGCACAGTGAACACCAGTCAGCACATTTCAAACTCAATCTAGCAATTACTGAATGGAGCGTGTTGACTCAGAAGTCTCCAGCTCCTCTGTTGGAGTGGTTCTGCTTTCATGTCGTTCTCAGTCGTGTGTTATTATGATTGAATGCACTAGTTATTACCGCGTGGAGGTCTTACCTGGAGCTGCCTGCTCCATGTGCAGCAGCTCTGAGGACTGTTTGTACTCTGGATGCAAAATTTAGGGCTCCTTTAAATGTTTTGACTTTGCTAAAGTTGCTCCATGTCTCTGATCGTGTTTTGGATTTTTACAAAGAGGGATCTTGGGGTGGAGCCAAGGCTGGGAGTGTGTCTTACTTTGGCGTCTCAAGGCGATGGGCCTGATTTACTTGTGGGTTGTTGGTTTGCATGTGACGGGGGATCTCTGGACTGACAGTGGACATCACTGGCATGAGGCCTCAAAAAAAAATAATTCATTTGCATCCTCTCTGCGCAATATTTTGCACATTCTGTCAGAAACACGCAATGTGCACGTTCATTAAGCCAAACACACAAACAAACATTGCGCCCCCTGACTTAGCTTAACCATTAGTTAGCATGTGTAATGACTTTTGTCTCATTTTTACCACGTGCAAACCTTCGGTAAATTCGAAAATGTCTCTGTTCTTTGCAGATGACGCTCCGTGGTCCTGAACACTTTCTGGGGCAAAGAGCAGCGCCTGGAAATTTGAGGCCGTGGTTCTCTGCTGGAAAATGGTGGGTTTCTTGCGGCAAAGAGTTCAAGTATCTCAGGGATGTATCCGCCTTCACAGGTCACTACCAGGACAACACTAGAATCCTGTGACAATGGATGGAGGAAAACTCAACTGCGTACCATTTTACAAATTCTTTTTCGGTGACGAGTTTTTTGCTCGCAATTTTGAATGCTGACTTTTTTTGTGAATGTTACCAAACAAGACCCAACAAACCTTGTTGACTGTGGCTTGCCGACCATACAACATACATGTGACACACTTCTTAATGTCCACAGTAGTTAATGTTTCAGCTCCAGTGATAATTTACACCCCGTCCTCACCTCCGCTGCTTGTTACTGCCTGCTCTCAGGTGAGGTTGCGAGTAACTGGATGAGTTGTAAAGTGATCTTTGCACTATCGCAGTAACAAGACACCTCAGGTGACTGTGTTTACGCACGTCCTTCCGTTTGGCGAAAATTGAGCCTGTTTGTTGCGCACGTGTTGAACGAGCCAGTGTGACGTCGTCTCGAGTGTGCGACCCGTCTGTCTGATAGGACCCCTTTGGGGTCAGAGGTCAATAGGACAAATTTCAATAATGAATGAGCTTCCTCATGAATACCTCAGCGGAACACGATGCAGAGGTGCTCGTGGGGGATGTCTGGCCAACGCTCTCCAAATCAGGAACGAGGAAAATTAATTTTCGGCTTTCTTCCATTAGTTTCTCCATCATGTGACCCTGCAGCTACGGATCTAATCCAGATGTTTTCGCAACACTAGGCTGTTTCCCATGCAGAGGTTCATTTTGAAGTGATTTGTTTTGTTTTTCAGTTTTTCCAGACTGAATTATTTAGGGGTGAGTTCACATGTCCGTATGTGTCTCAACTTTCAAGAGAAAAATAGACTTAATTTTTTTTTTAATTTTAAGTCTCATCTCAGGCTGTTTGACTACTGAACTTGATGCTGTCGTGTTTGTGGGCAGGTACATCCAGTCTGGAATGTGGAGAACTTCAGCTGATTAAATGTAGCCTTGGAGAGTGTTGGCAACGCCTAACAAAGTCCATCATCGCTGCTGATATCACACTGTTTGATCCGGAATGCAGGTATGTCAGGTTAGCCTCGTGTGTGTTCTTTTTTTTAAGCTGTCAGTCAATGTGTGCATTGGTGAAGTGACTCCACACTGCACACGCATTTAAAAAAATAACAGACCAGCTGTCATCGGTCTGTCTGGGAGAAAAAAAAAAGTAAAGCAATTTATCTGTCCTGCGTTTGTTTTCCGTCCTGATCTCAGCGATTATCTCAGATGTTCTGAAGCAATTCCGTCACCCTGGAAATTGCATTTTTATTGCGTGTGGCGGAACGCGCACCTGAAAGACGCCATCATTCAAACTAAAACCTATCTTTGAAAAACTGCTTTTCGAAAATAACTCATCCAATTATTTTCTTTCTTTCTCCAGCAGCAATAAAAACAAGGGGAAATAGTTGGAGATTCTTTGGGGGCATAAATAAGTGCAGGAACATTTTGTACCTTCAGATTGAACAGGATGATCTTGTGTTTACCAGGAAACCTCCATGGTCTCGCAGCGAGGAGGTCCTGGGTTCAGTTTCTGTGTGGGAAGGGTCCTTTCTATGTTGGAGTCTGAGTGTTCTCAGCATGTTGTCGAGAGTTTCCTCCACGTGCTCCGGTTTACTCCCCAGTCGAAAACAAGTTACATCCAGTCGGTGCCTCCAGCCATTTCTTTCAGGTGCCAAGTGTCCAAGTCCTCCAAACAGGATGGGTGAATCAATTTTGACTACACTACACAAAAAAACAAAAACAATAGTGGCATCAACATTGGCTCAAATATCTGCGTCCAACATTTGGTTCCGTGAATGCAGTAAAAATGTATGTTTTTTTGTTGTTGTCATCACCATAAATGCATTATACAACCATCAGTATTTTTATAAGCAACGAGGGACTGGTCAAAGGTCGACTTTGAGTTTTGTTGATGATTATTAATGATGGCAGCCAACTGTTGAGGCCAACACAGCTGTTGTTTTCTTCATTCTTTCACTGAAAGACACCCACCTGTTTTCTGACTTGGTAACACACACAGAAAATGTCTTAAGTGGTTGAAGTAATCAGCGACTGAAAGGGAGCTGAAATTGTCTGGGACGGTTTTTCAAATCCGAGTAATTTTGTTTTCTGCTTTGGTCTGGTCTCATCTTCAGCTATTTGCATCTCTGGGTCATTTGATCTTCCGTCCTTTTCTTCCTCTCCTGGGTGTGTTTCCACTTCAAGACTGCATTCGGGAACGCCGCCTGTCACCAGTTATGAAGCTCCTTGTGATATGTTCGGTCTCATTTATTCAGAACCATAAAAACATGTCAGTTACTCTCAACAGCAGATCGTAACCTTGGGGACGCTGATGGCGATTTAAAGGGCTCGACGGTCGTAAATAACACGGCAGGATCCAATTAAACTCAGCGTTTTGTTCTCGCTTGCTTCCTGCGTCCCTGCGACGAGAGCCGCTTCCGAACGCCCAACGTCTCGTCCGGCCTTGTGTGTTTTCATTGCACAACGCGGTTCCCGCCGGGGCACGTTTAATGGCACGTGGGGGGAACACATGGATAACATCTCCCTCCGCCGTCGCCTGTTGCTGAGAGCTTCCATCTGCGTTGGCAGCCGGCGAGGAGGACGGGATGTGAAGAGCGGGCGTGTGGGCAGAGGGAAGAGCAAGGTGGCTGAACCCTATGGAGGGAAGGAGGAAAACGAAATGAAGTGACTCACATCCGATGTCAGAATCAAGGTGACTGCTTTAAATTTGCGGGCAGCCGTGTTTCCTCAGTATGGACCTAAATCTCATCAGTAGCATATTTGAAAATGCAGCCACAGACTGTAAGCGGCACAGCAGCACCAACCCGGAGTTTGTGCCCCGTGTCAAGAAAGGTGACACGGCAGAGTTTCTGTTTGTCTAACCATTACGCTTCTTCTTTTATCTCTTTTTCTGGCTCACACAAACACAGCGGTTGTGTTTGTGGTTTCAGGTCGAATCACAACAGGTCCTGCGCGCCGCGAGGTCTCACTGGAGCAGATTATATTTCCAGCTCTGGCTGAGGTCCGCTCGGCAGTCACGCAGGCGCGTTTACACTCTGCGTGAACTTCACCGTCTCCGGACGGTTCTGTCCCATTTCAGCTGTGGGCCTGCTTGTTGAGATAAACTCCAGCTCTCAGGAAGGATGCGCCCTGTTTTGTTTTGGTTTTTTTTGCTCCCCCCCCGCCCCTCCATCTCCATCTACATACATACTAATCACACTGCAGTCATGGGGAGCACCGCTCAGCTTGGGAAAAACAGCAACATAATCTGAAGCTGTGGAGGAGCTTTGTCAAATCTGAGGAAATAAGCCGCGATGGTGATGGCGGCGGGGTTATCTTAGTCCCGGCTTGGAAAATACAAGCTTTTCGTTTAAAGCCTCTCTTATGAAAATGCAACAGAGCGTTTGAATGACAAGGGCTTTTACCAGGCAGTGTGGGTCTTAGAAGGAGCGCCGCTGAGTTTTCCTGATGAAGAATGCAGACGTTGGAGAGTGTCTCACTTTAAAACCCAATGAACGACGGGATGTTTTAGTCGCTATCACATGAGCTTCCTGGCGCTGCTGGTGGAAACCAGCAAATGGCCTTGTCACATCACAATGAGAAATAATGGTTTTGTCAGTGCAACGACGAAGACGTATGTGTTGATCCCACTGTCCACTGTGCTGCGACAGACGCTGACTGCAGGATAAGCAGTGATTAAAAACAATACAGTACATCTGTTGTTCTTAAATCCCACAATCAGCCTTTAAAGGTTAACTGTGTAATATTTGGAGATTCTGAGAAGTAACGGCAACGTTTTAGACTGCGGCGCTCAGCCTCTCCGAGCTTGCCAGTGAATTACGGTGGCCTGCGCACACAAACCTTGATCCCTCATCCACCTTCTTCTTCATCGGTTTATTTGAGGACGCGAGCTTTCACCCTAAATACGAAGGGCACTGTAGGGCAGCTGGATTTTCCACACCGGCTTCCTCAGAAATATGGCAGTGCAAGATGGCAGCTAACTGGCAGCAAGACCCTTGCTCTATGTATATGTATGTATACATACATACATACATGTATATGTATGTATGTATACTGTTTTACCTCGGATTCACCTTGACTGCAGTGCAGAGCTCTTTCAGCACATGCACTCTCCCAGACAAATCATATCGCGGTTCCCACGCTACATGATGTTGGCAAACCACGATCTTGAGAAATCGCGTAATGACTGGCTGTGATTACATCTGGAAAATTGCCTCAAGTTCTGAGAATGCCGTTGGGCTGGCTGGATTCCATCTTATTAGTACTATACTTATTAGTAATAACTCTGTACTACCGCTCATTTCCAGAGTCGTGTTGAGCCAAACTGAACGAGGACTGGCTCAGTTCTTTCAGCCAGCCACTCTTTGCACCGTGTGAGTGTGGGTAAGTTCAGATGTCGAACTGAGCCAAATCCAACTGCACAAAGGACGCGGGGTAAAATGTGTTCTGTCTTTGATTGGAGGGAGGATAAAAGGGTTTGATCATGGGATTTGCTCGACTCTTTGTTTCACAAAGCCATCTGCAAATGTTTCTGTCAAACGTTGTTTTCAGCCGGTGCTTGTATTGCAGGATCACTTTGCGTGTGCTTGAGGTGGGTAGGCCGAGCCAACAGCCAGAGTTTGGTTGTGGCAAATACTAGAAGCTGCTGCAAGCATGATGATGCTGCTGCTACTTACTAGTATAAGTAAGACTTTAGCCAATGTCCCTTTAGCCAATGTCCCGAAAGTGGTATCAGGACATGTAATTACTTAGAATTCGGAAATATTTTATTTAATCACAAATCCAAACGTAACAAAAATTACCAGAGGGCAAAAATAACTGGAAGCCCGATTTCTGTTCTCATCCTTTTCTCAGTGAAATATTTTTGGCTCCGTCGGCTGTACATGTGACCCAGATATAAGACAGATTGGGCCGTCAGTTTTTAGAATCTGCCTTAATATCGTGCAAAAAAAAAAAAATTATGTAACATGCACATTAAGCCAGGATCAATGTCAGAGAAATACCTCAAAATAGGAGCCATCCTGGGACTGAACATATGCTCCCTTCATGGTGAATTTGACCGCAGTCCGAGCCGGAGAGCGATGCTTCCTGCTGCTTCTTTTTTTTTTTTTTTTTTTTTTTTCTGTTGACCTAACATCTTCATCACTGGGGACCTGCTGTACACATGAACACACCTCTGTAAATCTGAGCGTGCGAAAACGTATTTGAGGTCTGCTTTCATAAGAGGATTTGTCCTTAACTCACACAGAAATCTCTACTCCACAAAAACAGAAAGCACCCCTCTTGGCTGTTTGGATAAAACAAACAGAGCATTTGTCCATTTTAGAGGTGTCTGTTGAGTGTCGGCATGTGTGTGTGTGTGTGTTTGTGTGTGCTATCTTAATCTAGAGCCAGGATAGATCTTTAGTTTGCCAGTTGTGGTTGTGCTTGAACATGCCAAACTGTTAAATTGTGCGGTTTCAAATTCACCACATCCAAGAATACGGAATGTAAATGTCAACACTTAACAAATCACTGTCATCACTGTGTTCTAATTAAAAATGACTTCCAGTCAGAGGGACAGGATTTTCTAATTCAGCCCTGTCTCTCTTGTGTGTCCAATGATATCTGTTTTCCAGCCTCTCTCTCAAGCGAACTGCTATTAAACTTCTCTTAAAATATTATCAACACCAACAATGTCTTGTTAAAATACATATTAACTAATGCCTTTAAACAGTAATCCTGGAGAAAAATAAAGAAGCTGGAGTGCCTGCCCAAAGTAAGCTTGTCCAACACTTCAGACTAAACATGCACTTACACGCTTCAGTGCAGAGATATATGTCCAACAATCGACTCTTAAGTCTCGCAAAGCACAAACGGTTTACTTGCTAAATGACACGGATAAAAGGGATTTTTAGTCCAATTTCTCTGGACGCATGCACACACACACACACACAGAAAGAGAGCGAGAGACATAAAGGCCTTGTCTCTCTTTGTTCTGTGTCATTCTCTGAAAGCATTTACTGCTGAGAGACAATTTCTGAAATGTTCCTCTTCGGCACGTCGCGTTAATCCAAACAAAGGCCAGTGTATAAATCACTCACTCTTGGAACTGTGTAAGGAAAGAGAGATTCTTTCCATCTGAGGTTTACATGAGCATCATTTTTTTTTTTTTCATTTTGTTTTGTAATTCTGCAGTGTGAAAAGACTATTTCACCTCATCCCAGAAGTTTGATCCACATTCATTTCCCAATCCAGCATTGAGGCTCATCGCATTTGAGAATGTGCGCATCCAGTTTACTTTTTTCCACCTGGAAAGTGCTTCTTTTGGCTGGAATGTTATGCAATATAGACGAAACAGGCTCATGATCACACAGACGGGGGACTGTAGCACAGGAGCTGAATTACACCTAGTTAAATTTGGATTGTGATTAGGTAAACAGTTGGATGATTAATATGGCATATTGGTGTAAATTTTTTTGCAAGTCGATGTCCGATTAATCCCTGACAACAAAGTTCGAGCCTGCTGACTTCACTGTTTATGTCCAAACTGTAACAAAATACAAGATAAATGTTGCTCTTATACACAGTTATTTGAATTATCCTCCAGCAGGTGGGAGGGAAATTCCCCCCACCGAGGAGAACAAACCCTTGCAATCAAATGTTCAGCCTCTCGGCTGATCATTGAAGAACACGACAGCCAAGACGGCAATTACACCTCCGCTAAGGGCCGTTGGCCCCACCCAACGGAGGGGGTTGGGGGGAGGGGGGCGTACTGGTTTCACTGGCTGAGTCACACCCCAGCGGTTCTGCCTAAATGGCAAAACTCTTAACATCCAATTATTCACGCATGCCATTGTTTCCCACCCATTGCTTCCTGACTTCCTCACACCTGTGTCTGTGTGCCGTGTCCCGACACGTCGGCCCATCACAAGCACGAAGCGTTGTTGCCCGTAATTACCCTCCGCACCTGCACGTCTGTCTCTCAGCGGCGTCTCTGTTTGGATCAAAATCTTTCGCCTCGGTCACAGCCTTTGTGGTGTCGAATGAAATCGTCGCACTTGCAAGTAAAGTGGACAAAAACAAGAAGATCAATAAGAAAAGGTGGATAACGGAGTTATAATCTGTCCACTGTCAAATGATGCGGGTTTTTATTATAAAGCAATAGACGGGTACTCAAGGATAAGCTGTCCTGAAGAGTTTTTGTTTGTTTGTTTGCCTCTTTCCAGCACGTGCAAAGGTTAGTGGGGTCCTTTTTTTTTCCAGCACGCGTCACTTCACCACATCCGCTCTGTTAATCCTAACCCTGAAGTGCGAAGAGAGACAGAAGAGAGGATTAACTGAAATTGGCCGACTTCAAAAGCAAAAATTGGACAGAGCGCAGACACACGGTAACTCTGGGTCTCCGCCGCCCTCGGCGTCGTTCCTCCAGTCCCCTCGGAGAAAATCCACCCATGTTACAGAAAAATTCCCTTTGAACTCGCTAAACGCGGCAACTTGGAGCCAAACAACAAAACCAGGACCATTGCACTTCCTTTGGTTAATATTGACTTTGATAAAATGGCAAAAACATGAAGGTTGGTAGTGATGGTGGTAGAAACCTTTAACTAGGAATATTGATATGTAATAGCCACCCACTTCACAAAAACATCCTGAATGTTGTGAGGAGCAACCTAACTTTCCACGATAATCTGTGTGTTTTTGTTGGAAGTCTGCAATGAATCAGGAAATCATGCTCCCAGCTCACATCGCTCACTAGCACTTGTTTGAATCTGATGTAAACTGAACTCTTTCCCAGGGAATTCAGTTTGCCACCGCCAAGTCCGCTAAGGGCCGTCAGAAGTGGCGCAGGATGGATCCCAGACACAAACAGCGTTTCAAAAAACCAGCGAGAGGCACAGGTTTCTTTGACTGGACTTGTTTCACCCTGCTGTCTGCGATGCTTTCAATCTTATGAAGAGAATTAGGAAATTGGGGGGTGAGGGGGGGTGGCGTAGGGAGCAGCCAGAGAACCGTGACAGCTGCTCCCCCCCCACAACGAGAAAGGAGCTGATTTGGTGTTTTTGTGGAACTTCATGTTACAGCTGAATGAAAACGAGTCACAGAGGGAACTTCTCCAGACAATCAGCAATTTGACATGCACAGCACAGTCTCCTCAGACATTTTC
Organism: Nelusetta ayraudi; assembly: GCF_046127955.1. Classification (NCBI taxonomy): domain Eukaryota; kingdom Metazoa; phylum Chordata; class Actinopteri; order Tetraodontiformes; family Monacanthidae; genus Nelusetta; species Nelusetta ayraudi. The sequence goes on along the minus strand of NW_027466055.1, from coordinate 9,126,247 downwards.
TGAAGAAGCCAGAGACGCTCTGTACTAGGAGCAGAAGTCGCATGACGTCAGTGTCCAGCTGTCTTGTTTTGATTCTTTTTCAGCAACAAAAAAAAATCCCATCGCATCCAAGAAAATTTGTCCTCTTCTTCCTGTCTTACGTTGTTTTTGTTTTTCTCTCGAACATCTCCATCAAGGACAACACTTGATGAGAAGAAGATGAGCAGGAAATAGAGGCATGGACCTTGTTACAAACACATTGTTAGTAATCGAATGACGCCTTTCAAACCAAAATTAGTCAGAAGTAGCAAAAGTTGAATTAGCACTTTTGTATGTTTCTTGCAAACAGGACAGAAAAGGTTTGGAACGAGTGCATCCAATTCTGTATTGCAACATTTATTTATTATATTTATTACCATATACAACTGCCACTGCCAGTCGGTTCACGTCAGTGGAGGCAGCAGCTACACTTTAGTTGCGACTAAACCGAGAAGTCTAATCACAGCTGATGATAAGACTGGCCGTGAAAATCAGTTGCCTTTCCATGGGAGATGGAACAATCGGACGCACAGCGGACACGTGAGCGATCTACCACGGGTGGCTGACACATGCAAACGCCACCCTTGGCAACACAAGGGTGTGATGCACTCGAACCAAGTGGCTCCGCTGGCAGTGAGGAAATCTGATTGGCCCGTGTTGAACATGACGGGAAGCGCCGTCAGAGCTTCGTCAAAGAAGATCGTCGTTCCAAGACGTGTCCGTGGGCCGTGGGCCGTGTCCCCAATCAGAATCAGAAGCTTTATTGACAAAGTTTGCGCATGCCAAACAAGGAATTTGACTCCGCTTTTTCTCTATCCTACTACTTAGGTTAAAAATGCACATGTGAAACGTTCCACCTGGTTCGTCTGCTCATGTTCTGCTTTTTTTCCCCCCCTATTTATATTCTCAATAAGAGACTGTCAAAAAAATCTCTCAGCTGCATCCATGAAAAAAAAAAAAAACTCCCTTCCATCATTTCAAGGCTAGATTCCTTTCAGTTTAAATCCTCCGTGTTATTAACTCCCGTCCCCTGCCTTCCGTTTCCTCCTCCTCCTTTTATCACTGGCTAAAGCTGAACTGATGTAATGGATGAAGACAGCCGTTGTCAGACTGATTATTGGTCACCTCGGCTGAAGGCTGGAACAGACAGCTCGCTGATGTCTTTCATCAAACACGCTCGGGACGGATTCCCATCGCCGTCGCCGGTGCCCTCTCGCGCCTACATCCGTCTGGGAATGGCCGCTGGCCGTACGTCACAACTCTCGCATGGGGCGCGTTTCAGTGGGTGGAATGCAGACGAGAAGATTTGCATGAACGACGGCTCGGCCTCGCAGCTCGCAGGCGGAGGCGGAGGCAGAGGCGTCACAGTGCGAGCGAGTGACGGCGGCAGCTGATGGCATCGGCAGCCCAGCCCAGCACAGAGGCAAAATAAAATAAACACAGGTCGGAATCAACTCGTGGTGCCGCGGGCCGATATGAAGCCCGGCTAAAAGTGTGGTCACAGGGTCCCGGGTGGGAGGGCTCGGATCTTCTTCTCAGGGCTATCTCTTACAGCCCCGTCCATCACACCAGCGGTCCTCACACACAAAGGCTGCATTTATTCATATCCTGTGAGTAGAAGGGAAGAGAATATTACTGCAGGTGTACCGACCGAAAATTACAGTGGAATAAAGTTTGGCCTCGTTTGACTCTCTCCCATGAGCGAGTGTGGTCACCTGTTGTTTAGGTTGTTGTTGTTTTCTCCAGTGATGTGCAAGAGATAGAGAGATGGTGTTCGTGTATATCTGCTGGATAAGACCTCGGATACAAGACCTTATCATGGCTGAAGTAACTTTCAGATTATGTGATTCAGGAGCAAGTCCTTTGCATTCTTAACCCATGATCTCAACGTAATGCCACAGCTTTCATGTGATAAACTTGCAATCAGCCCTTCAATCATTTCTTCCTCATCAGCTTTTTCTAACTGGCAATGGTTACCTGGATGTCAAATCAAATCAAATCAAATTTGTATAGTCAACGTTTGCAAAAAAAAAAAAAAAAAAACAGAAAAATGTGCCTATAAAAATGTTGCTGTAGAAAAGCCTGGATGGATGTAACTACCCTTTACCCTTAGACCCTCGATCCGGGAGAGTAAAAACTTTAAAAAGCTTCAACGGGAGGAAAGGAGAAACCTCAGATAGAGCTTCAGAGGAAGGAGAGGTCCTTGTCTGGGTATTGTAGATCACAGCAGCAGCAAGTCAGTGGTGAGAAACACATACACTGATGAAAAGAACTTTTTTTTCCTGATGAGCTCTTCCTCACCAATAAATCATCCTTCATGTGTCGTCGGAACCTGCTCTAAATATGTCTTTTCTCCTTTGCTGCCCCTTGCTGCCTGCCGGCCTGCCTGCCCCTGGCTGGACACCAGGGTTTGATTCCTGACTGGCCACGCATATTAAAGAGGAGGGGGGCTGCTTCTTATGAAAAAAGAGGGGTGGGAGCGGTTGCTGTTACCCCACAGGGGGAGGGGTGAGAGAGAGAGAGAGAGAGAGAGAGAGAGAGAGAGAGAGAGAGAGAGAGAGAGGTGATTGGAGGCTGGTGCGCCCGGGACGCACGGGCGGAGTTGCACAATCAGCGCACCAGAGGAGTCCCCCCCCCCCCACAAAAAAAAAGCCGCGCACTCTCACCACTGCAGTCAGACCGCTGCCTGCTACGGGCGGGATATATTGCTCACCAGTTGTTATCGGCGGCACTTCTTGGCTCCTTCCTCCGAGAGCGCGCGCGTCCGAAGTCCGGTGTGTTTTTTTTAAAAAAAAAAAAAAAAACGTTTGGTGAGCGCGGATTTGGAGGAAAACATGCGTCGGTGCACAGCGCTCCTGCTGCTCTTAGCGGTGTCCTTATACTTCCTCAGTGCTGAAGGTAAATTCATTTTGTTGGTTATGTTTGTTTGTTATTTTGGTGCTTTTAATGTGAAGGGAATGCATGTGAAGGAGGAAATGCATTATTGTTTTCATTCTGGGGTATATTTGACACAATGAATTTTTTTTATTATTTTTTTAAGTTGTTCTCTTTACTTACAAATCAATAGTGCATAACCTGTGAGCTCCCTGCTGTATTTGACCGAATCTCTCCTCCGCTGTTGAAACCCTACTTTTTTTCATCTCGTCCGCAACATAAACGCATTCATTGACAAAATCCTGCTGCATCCAGCCCTGTTGTGGATATGTGACATCACCCCGGTGCCGGAGTTGGCATTCTGGAGCTCATTTCACACCCTAAGCACCACTTTGTGCCTCTGTGCCCCTAGCAAGAACCAGCGATTATGCACCATGTGCAGCTGAGAGCATTTGCAGCCAGTGGCTCTTGGAACAGGAGGCAGGTGATAGCTGGAGAAAATAGATGTGAAAGGGGTGGAAATCAGATTAAGTGCAATGGGAATATACTGTTCAACAATATGTGTGGTTAACAACTTGATCAAAGCATGCAGTTTATCTGTAAATGTCAGCTTGTTAGAAAAAGCACATTGGTAAGCCGATGTCTCTCTTCTTCTGCTCAACCTTAAAGACACAAACCTTTCAACTTTCTTTAAATGTGGACGTTTTACGCGGGTTATCAGCGGCTCTTCCCACCCTGAAGTGTTGGATTTACCCTCCTCCAAGCCTCCATTTCAACATGCACAGATAGGCTGACCCCCACGCCCCGCGCTTTTATTGTCCAGGGTGTGTTTGCGTAGAGCGGCCAAGTGACAGATTTAGCGGCTGGCGGTGTGGAGTGACAGCAGTTGATGGATGAAGGAAACCTTGGAGCATCCAGGTCATCAACTCCCATCAGAAGCACGTGCACGACCCAGGGAAACTCATTTCCTGTGCCTTTATCCGCTAAGTGTTTTAGTTTACAGCCACTAGAGGGGGAGGGGCGGGGGGGTGAATGTCCAACAGATGTTTGGCTGAAACATAAGTATAAATTTATGGGCAGTGGAGGAGTGCAGCTGCGCATAGCCACGATTAAAGCAGTGTAACATTTGTGGTCGTTAAAACAGTCTGGTAGAAATGCGTGGAAAGTTTTGTTTCTGAACTCAATTTCGTGGATCATGAGAGTTTTTGTGTGCAGCTTTTAGGGAACCAAGGGAAATGGTGGGAACATTGGACAATAACCTTTACATTTCCTCGCATCGTGGTGTCATTTTCAAGATTTGTCTGCGATCTCTTCTCTGTTTTGTCGCCTACACGTGTCTTTAGTTACGGGTCACTAAAAGTTTTCACAGCCAGTTAAATGTCGCCCCGGGTGATGCTTAATTCCCCATCTGTATGATCGCCAAAGACTTGCGGTCAAATCAAATAAAGAATCATCTTTTCTGGCAGTTTCACAGCTGGAGGTGATTTGGAGACTCGGCTTTTAATAATCCGTCACACAGTGCAGGTTCCGCATGATCAGTTCTCATTATTTTGATTGAGGATTGAGGATTACAAGATCATGATGTATCTCTTTCGTAATCCAAATCTGACAAGCATGTGTGTGTGTGTGTGTGTGTGTGTGTGTGTGTGTGTGTGTGTGTGTGTGTGTGTGTGTGTGTGTGTGTGTGTGTGTGTCCGTGTTCGTGCAAATTTGATTCCCCCATAGCCTACAAGTGCAGGTGCACCCGAAAAGGACCAAAGATTCGATACAAGGATGTACAGAAGCTGGAGATCAAACCCAAACATCCGTACTGCCAAGAGAAGATGATCTTGTGAGTGCATTTTCTTTCTCGAGTCCTTCTTTCACTGAGTCTTCTTATTTCCCATTCATTTCACAACACTTCTCTTGTAGTTCGTGTGTCCCTCGTGCCTCCACTACTCCACTGCACTGCACTGCACTGCACTTTCTGCTTTCTCTGTGCTTGCACTCACCAAAACTCAGCGTATTTTTGTTTCCGCCAAACACACAAAAACACGACTGCAGCTGTGCGCGACGACCTCGTTTGAAATGCCCCTCGAACATTTAGCAGCCGCTGCAGGCATCATCAAAACAATGCGTCTCCTGCGATTGAAGCACTTGGGTGGACTTCCAGCGAGCCAGCAAACTGATTTACAGCCCGCCCGCCCGGTTGAATGATTTATCAATTGGGAAAGTGCGGCTGGTGGGACAAACAACGTCGCAGACAGCTTTCCAAACTTTCCGAATCGCATGGATTGATGCTTCACTTTGCAACTTTGTAGTGCAACAAATAAAATGTTGTTTATGTGCATGTAAACAATGTTTGCTTCCACAAATTAGACTCTGTTGCACTAGATACACATCCCGAGTGTCTCATTGGTCCAAGGTCGACTTCTGTTGCGTGGCTGTTATGTCAGCTTTCCCGGAGAGGCTTTTTTTTGTTTGTTTGTTTGTTTGGAAGGATTAAACTCTGCTGCCACCTGCTGGCCAACTTCAATGTCGCACGCAGAGAGTGCAACACAGAGCGGTAATAAATCAGAGAGCACGTGAACAGAGAGACGCTGCTGGATGAGTTGTTGGGCTTCAAACTCAACTCGGTGTAGTGTTTCAGCTTGAGGTGGCCATACAGTATCAATACTGTATGGCCATCTGGTGTGTGTGTGTGTGTGTGTGTGTGTGTGTGTGTGTGTGTGTGTGCGTGTGTGTGTGTGTGTGTGTGTGGCCAGCACACGGGCATTATTCAGGACAGCTCTATTAGCATGAGACGGAGGGCGGCCACCAGCCGCTGGTGCCCGGTGAAAAATGAGCCTCAGCGGGCTCCGGAAAAGCCACAGAAGGGAAAAAAAAAAAAGAAAAAAAGAAAAGAAAAGAAAAGAAAGAGAGAGCAGGAGAGAAGTGAGAGACACCGTACCCCCACCCCGCCCCCACCCTTTAGCCCCATCCCTCCTGGCACCCAGTGTGGTCGCTTCGCTTACGGCACCCAGTTTGGCATTCAGAGCGACCTCCCCTCGCCAAGCAGAGAGAGCTGGAAGCCCTGAAATGTCCCTGTTTTTTTCCACTCTCCGTGACACTTCACTTCCCTCGCGGTTCTCTCTCCTATGTGGTGTTTCTTAGAACCACGGCTTCATATTTTCGTTTTTCGCTTTCGTTCATTTTTTTTTTTTTTTTTTGCTTCCCCTGTTTTCTGGTCTTCCTGTCTTGTGCTTATTACGTTTGCATGGCAAAATAATTATACTGATAATAATCCTTCCAGTTTGAGTGACTTTTCCTTTACTCTGAGGCAGTGAGGCTTATTTGTGTTGTCCCCACATGCCGCCGTAACGTGATATAATTATTATTATTTTCATTCTTTCTGAACCTGGTCTTTCTCCCCTGTGCTAATAGAAATATTTCACTCGGCCAAATTAGCAGTCAGAAGCCGAGGCTGCACTTGTGTGAATTTTAACATGGAGGAAATGAAGCTCAAATCAATTACCATTAAAATATTAGCTCTGCTCGGCAGCCATGGATAAACACTTAGGGTGTGTGCTCACTCCTGCTGTGTAGTCATGAGTTCACTGGTCCGCACCAGACAAAAGCACTTTCATATCCTTTTTTCATAACGCGCACGCACACACATACACACACACACACACATACAGAGCCACACATTGAATGCACAGCTCGTCTGTAACGAAACCACACGTTGCCGCCCTACTAAATCTCAATAGCTGCAGTGACAGGCGAGCTGGAGACAAGGTGCAGGACTCTTCCGTCTGCTGCTTATAATTAGTGAATGCGGTGTTTTCACCGAGAGTCAAGTCTTTTCTCTTCAGCTAAACTCAATTACCATTCATGGTTTGGCCGGCCCTTTGAGTGCGCGTCACTGGATGGAGAGGCCCTATGGCATGTGGGTGTTTTTCCCACATTTCTCTTGTTTGGCCTGAATATGCCACATGCGGGCCGAACGTCTCCAGTGTTGCCTTAAGAGGAGGATTACAGACACACCAGTCGATTCAATGGGTTCCGATGTCACATTGTTTGGTGTCAGCCTCCCTAAGTGTTCCTCCAGTGCCAAGGAGCCGGACGCCGGCGCGCACGCTGGGCTTTTGATTGGAGGAGGCATTTAGCTGTCACGGAGGCTGAAACGGTAGATGGGAAAGGCCCAGGCGAAATCAGCTTGGCGCTTCGCACGGCTCCACTCTGCTCTCAATTCAGATTACCAGTGACATTTTTAAAAAAAATATTGGGGGAGAAAACCTCTTGAATGGCCTCACCATTCCGTCCAGTGTTTTTTTTTTTTTTTTAAGGCGAATTGTTCAAGTGTGGCAACTGTTTGTTTGTTTTTCTGTTCTTCATCTCCCTCACAACAACAACAACAACAACTATAATGTCAAGAATACTGTCTTGTCTGTATTCATATAATATATATTCATAATATGTCAATATAATCACTCTGTAACCATATAGTTTTATATCAATACTTATTTTATGGTGTCTTTTTTTACAGTTTTTGTTAAAGTAATAAAATAATATTTGAATCAATAATTTTTTTTCCTCCTTTATTATTTTATTGTCGTTGTTATGATCCCATGTTGATGTTGTTGTTCTTGTCACACAGTTTAAAAAGGTGCAACTTGTTGTAGCTGCAACGGTGCTCACCCCTTTTGACAGTTTCTCTCCGTCGTGTCCTGTTGTTTTTCTGTCAGTGTGACGATGGAGAATGTGGCCAGGTTCAAGGGGCAGGAATATTGTCTTCACCCCAAACTGCAGAGCACCAAGAATCTGGTCAAATGGTTCCGCATCTGGAAAGACAAGCACAGGTAATACATGATGGGCTAGGCGGGGGGGTTGACTATAGAATGTTGTCATTTTCTTTGTTCACACTCCACACTCTCACAAAATATTTTCTAGGTTTGTGTCTGAGACGTTCAACAATGTTTAGCTGAGGACAGAGTGGAACTAAGTCTAAGAGATTTAATCGGATCAATAATATTTAAATTCAGATCTTGGTCATTAAACTGATATACTGACTAATACTGTAAAAGGAGTGCAACAACATCCACATGGATTCAAGTGTTTAACGTGGTCCTGTCCACTTGTCGACCACCAGGGGGCATCTTTGAGTTTGTTTAAAGCCAGTTCTAATTTACAGTTGAGTCAAACAGTCATCTGTAGTTTGTAGTTTTTTTTTTACTGGTGTCACACAGCATATGAACACGTGTTGAATGTATTTTTCTTCTGTCTTCGTCAGGGTGTATGAAGCCTAAGATGTCGACTCCCTGACTCGAGGGCGGAGCGAAAGAAAGACACGCCAACGTCAACATGACTGGGTTTTTTCTTTGTTTTGTTTTTTGTTTTTTGTTTTTTTGTTTGTTTTTTTTTTGGGGGGGGGGGCGATTTGCAGTATAATCTTCAGTCGAACAGAACGTCTCCGGCTTCTCCCTGACGTCTGTCAAGCACACTTCAACACGTCTCTTTACGAGCAGGTGGATTTGATTCAGTCCGCCGTCACTCTAGTCGCAGCCTCTCCGGTCTTCATGTAGTCGTATTTGTACAGCACGTTGCAATCTGTTGCGCTGGAACATATGTGGATGTGTGCAGTTCTGGTTTTCTCCCTCAGCTTTAAAGGCCTTTACACACCAGATGAGTAAACAGTAATGCGATGGAAATGTCAAACATCCAAAATTCTTGAAACTGGCCCAACTGTTTTGTTTTTTTGAGTTTTTTTTTTTTCTTTGTTTTTTTTTTTCAATTGACATCTGGTTGCTCGGAGACGCAAGTCACCACAACCATTGTGATTGGTCGACATGTTTGTTCACACTGTGGCTGTTTAGAAAAAGAACACATTTAATCCGAAAAAATTGGCGGCCGTTTTCCACTGTCTACTTTCCTATTAGCAAGTGAAAGCATTATAAATAGCAAATATTAATATTATCAAGTAAGTATTTTTTTTTTTCCCTGCAAATTAACCTGCACACGCATCGGGTGTGTGATGGCCTTTTGACTACTGGCACATGAGAATGTCGCTCTTACGAAATGGGTCAACGTGTTGGCGTAGAGGTTTCCACTCTTTTCTGTTCAGCATGACAGCCAGGACCCTCGGACACAGAGGTTCCAAATGAAGTTCACTCTTTTCACAGAGGGACACAACCTGAGTGCAGTTACATTTAATGCAGGACTTTTTAATTACTTAGAGGAGATCTACCATTGTGTGTGTGTGTATGTGTGTGTGTGTGTGTGTGTGTGTGTGTGTGTGTGTGTGTTTATCGTGTTTGTGCGAATAGTGGGCCCACAGTGTCAGACAAACACAGCACCCACTTGGTAAGATGCCATCTAATTACACAGTGACACACTGACAGTGAATAGTAGTTCATTTGTGCCATTTACAAAAGAGGACAGATTGTAGACTGGGAGCTTTTTCAAACAGATTCTTAAAATGACTTACAAATTAAAAAATAAATAAATAAATGAATTTAAAAAAAAAAGGCCGTCTGAAGTGTACATCCACAAGGAATTCCAACTTTAAAAAAAAAAAAAATGAAGGTGTGATAAAGCCGTATTTCAATTACACCGCCTACAAATATCCGGGGAGACATATGTTTAATGGATGTGTCTGGACGTTTTTGTTCGATCCTAAGCCCAAAGTCAAAATTTGCTCAAACTGTCATTTGTTGTAATTCCATTCAAAGAAGAAGAGGACAGGTTTTGGATTCCCCTCCCTTGCAGATAGATGAACATTACTCGCTCTGTCTGCTGTCATACAAGACGGAATAGATTTGTCAGTGACAAGTGTCTGTTTTTTTGTTGTTGAAGAAACTCTAAAGAACCGTTCAACGATGCCTTTTTTTGAATCCACTCTAACCTCTGTAAAATTAAAATATGCACCGTAATTTCACTAGGATTAATCAACCCCCCCCCCCCATTGGACTTGTTGGCTGTAACTAAAAGCAGAATGTGATCAAACCGTTCCTTACGAGGCCCAATGTGTAACATTTACAGAGATCTGTAGGCATAGAATTAGACATAAAAATGCATGTTCTGTTTTCCTTGACCAAACACTAAGCGTTTATATTACATTTAGGGCAATTCTTGTAAAGTAGCAGCCATACTGTGCCACCACACAAACAAACTGCAAGGACAATTCAGTCCACCAGTCAGTTTTGATAGGTGAAGCTAACATGGTATCATGCCGATGGGCGCAACGCTGTAAATAATAATAATGATGATAATAATAATGATAATTATAATAATAAAAATAAAAATACAGCTATTTGTTTGCTTGCAATATGCTTCTTATCACCAGGTGCTACTAAATATTTCACAATGGGCCTTTCAAGGGGACTTTGAACTGTCTGATGCTATGGAATGACATCATAAACTAAAAGCCCTGTAGATCAAACCTGAGACATTACACCTGTCACTTCAGCAACGTTCGCTCTTTGTCTCCCACACGATGCAAAGATTGTTCCGGATGAAATTTCTCACCACAGAAAGTTAAAACCCTGGCCAGTACAGTTGTGTTTTTGTTTCCATCACTTACAATACACGTTGACGGCTTGCTTGCAGCCACGCCACAGGACAACAGGATCAGTCCCACACAGACAGTTGCACATACAAAGACACAAAACGCCACGTTTTCTTTACCCTTTAAAGAATGTGCATTACTCTTGTTTTATATCTTATACATAAGAATTCTATATAAAGAGCATTTTGTAAATGTACTGCAATAGTAGTGTATGTTAGTAAAGATCGGTCACTTAGGGACTTTATAGCGTCACGTTGACTGTATCACAGCATATTTTTTTTTTGTATTTAAATCTTGGTTTGTAACAAATATCTAGCGGTGAAGCGTTTGGGCCGACCCACCAAACACGCTGTTAAACATTCCAATGGGTGTAAAACAATAAACAGCAATAAACTGTCTATAGAGCAGCTCATGCTCGCATTTGTCTTCTTTTTTTTTCACCTGGAGCAAAAAAAAATGGTAAAGGAAAAGGCTGATGGCGCCAGAAGAAGACTGCAAGGCGCAGGAGAACCACAAGATGGCAGTAGAAACCCATATTGGTGCACTGGAACGCTATACTGTATTTTAACAGAGGTACTGGCTTTCTACAGCAGTCAGATCAGAGACATGCAAAGAAAAGCTTTTAAAGTTTATGTTAGTAGTTCCTGTCAATGAATTTTATATAGAGGTGTAAGTACAGTGTTCAAGTGGCTTGCCTTGATTTATTCATACTTAGACAAATCCTGCCAAAATTTAATATTACTGCATTTATGGAACCTCAATAACAAGAATATGTTTTTTCCCATAAAATTCCTTATTTAGATTCCTTATCTTATTATTATTATTATTATTATTATTATTATTATTATTATTAATAATAATAATAATAATAATAATAATAAACAAATTAATCAAAACTATTATCAATTATGATTTAACAATATTTTAACCAAATATTTTAACCATTAACATATTTTAAAAGACTACCACTTTCAAAATGGTTTCTTCTTAACAACTAAAAATATAGGTCGACTTTGAAAGTCATAAGATTACATTTTCTTTTGCAAGTTAAATGTACTCAATATAAGATAAATTTCGTTTTATTACTGTCACAGTACAGTCATTGCAAAAGGAAAAAAAACAAAACATCCTCTGTCATAAGTAAACTTGCACACGAGAGCATGGAGCAAACATTCATTGTCGTCTCAAGGCACCTTTTAGGTTACTTCTTCAGGTGATCACGTGACTTTTTCTCTCCTCAGTGGTGAATCTTGCTGCTCACAAGAAAAATACATTTCCTGTTGAGTAGCAAGATTTCATTTAGAGTAGCACTTGAGATTAACAGCAACAAACTGTCTGTGATTTCACTATTTATTATTATATTATATTATATTATATTATATTATATTATATTATATTATATTACATTGCTTTGCATTACATTATATTTATATTATATTTTTGTTTTGTTTTTTAAATCTGCTTGACGTTGGTGTGCCAGACTGCCGTAGGGGGTCAGTATTTGACAGCTGTCAGCTGCTGCGCTCAGCCTCGGAGAGGTGGGGTCAGTATTTGGCAGGTTCGTCCCTGGAGGGTGTGTGTACGAGACTCGCTAAGCAACGACCTGCCGAACGGGCATCCGAGTCGGTCCGAGCTCTGAACACAGGAACCACATCATTCATCCTTAGCGCTTTTTCTGCAATGTTCCCCAAGATATCTCCACGAAGCCTGCTGCTGTGAACCCGTCGAACGTGTCGCCTTCAGCCCCGTGGTCGGACACAGAAAAGCCTAGTCAAGGAGAAATTGATGCATCTTGCTCCGCGTTGCTGCTTGTTTTGACCTGGTAAGGCTCCCCAGCCGTAGCCGCTGATTCGATTAGCCCGCCGTGCTAACTGTCGCTCCTTCCCGAATCGCTCAGCATCTTGGCTGCTAATGTTAGCCACCTTAGCCTAGCCGTGTCTGTCGCCCAGTTTTGCCGGCGGATAGCGATCGATGTATTGCGTGTGGTGTTGACAAATGCACTCTTCGCTTTCGTTTCGGTATTTGGAGGCGGTTGTTGAATTATCCAGCGCCCAGAGGTGACGCGTTGGGTGACTTGATTTGCGCTCGCAGGGAGCGAGCTAACGGCTAAAGGGGCTAGCAGCGAAGGCAGTTCCATCACATCTGTGGATCCTCCGCAGACGGAGCTGAGCAGGCTAACTCCGGAGACGGAGCAGAGGGATGTCGACGCGAACAATTAAAATCAGTGTGATGTGTTTTTAGATTGAGCCAGTGAAATTGACCAGCAACTATTCATTTCCAACTATTATGTTGTTTCGCAGACTTGTCGTATCATCAGTGCTTAGAGATGGTCCATTTCCTAATCAGCTGGATTGGTATAGCTAATGAACCGTTAACAGGGGCTTTTACTTCCTTTGTTTCGATATTGGGAAGTTCCCAATTTTCATAATCGAGAAATGCCACTTTTAGTTTCATTTTTTTTTATTTTTTTTTTTATGTTCCTTGGTAGTTCTGTGGTTTGTTGTGCCTGGTCGTGGTTAATTACGTGTGTGCTGGAATGTTCCAGTGCTTGGCGGAACACTGGTTGGACATGTATCCGCATCGCCTGCTGTGTGGGATATGACATGTTTTATGTTGGATGATAATTCCTTTTAAGAGTGTAACTGGATGAATGAGCTTTCTGAAATCCGTCTGCGCGTTGCATAATCGTACATGACCATTGCCCCTTGAATTAGGACGGATTGGGCACTCCATATGGAGGTGTATTGTAGAGGTAGGCTGGGCTGTTGTGACCAGTCGGTTGCATCATTGTGCATTAGAACAGACATACTGTACAAGTGGCCCATGAATGGATTGCAAATGGCTACTTATAAAGTTCTTTATTGTATATTTGCTTCTTTTTTTTGTTCTTTTTTTTTATCCGTCAAATTATTATTCTGTCAATTTGATGACCAGCGGCATCAACTGGTGACACTGGAAGGGTGCCGTTCTGTAACAACATGAACAAAATACAAGAGGGCGTTTTCAAGATTGTGGAAGGCAGAGGTTCATCAGAATAAACGTTGGGATTATCTGCGTCACGTGGGACAGTTGGCTGGCTCCAGGTCTGCTTAAGGTTGGCCATCCTGTGAAGGTGCCAAGGAGCAGAAGCAAGCGGCTCATCCAGACGAGTGCGGTCAAAGTAAAAAACCACGGCGGAAATGTTTTCCAACATATTGGGACATTTAGGAGCCGCTTGTCGAGCGGCAGAGGAGAGCCTCCCTCTTACCGTTTTATTAAGTGCGCTTTTGGTATGCAAGTACTCACATCTCAAGCCAATCAGTCCAGTAAGGTGAGGCGGTGATACGACGCCACTGCACGCAGAGCAACGCCGTCCACAGACAGAGTGACTGGAGGGGAAAGTCTTCCCTGCTTCATTAGTGGCTCTCGATGTTTTCCAAAAAAAGTGGGGTCAGGTTAAGCTCATTTTCATGCTCTTTTCCTGTTCCTCCTTCTTCACTGAAGAAAGGTTATTCTGGTTTTGCACGGTGTCAGTTCCTCTTGCAACCTTTAAATAACACGTTTAATTTGTTGCACGTTTTTAGTAGCCTTGCCAGGTCATACCAGCGGCACGATCCTGGCAGCCAATAACGGCTTTTGTAATGACGCTATAGCAGTGAAAATGCATCACATTCATTCGAGTGCCAGACTTGGTACTTTTTCTTTTTTTTTTTTTGTGGCGGCCGTAAACAGCGTGTTTACACGACTCTCCGCAGTCTCAATGCTGCAATAAAATGTTTTCATGGTGTGTTTCATTCACGGTGTTGGTGCTCCGCATTGATTCTCTACCAGTGCCGAGCACTCCTTGGAAGACTTCCAATTGACTCAACTGTTGAGTTTCCATAAAGTATTTCAGACGTCTATATGTGCGTTTTTGCATGTTGGTGTCTGTGTCTGTGCTATGGTCGTATCTGACTCAGTTGGGTAAAGTTTGACCTGTTATTGAGTACGAGAGATATCTGTAGGCTGCACTGAGTAAAGTTAAACTTCACAATCATTCTCGCTGAGCTGGAATGCAGTTCATTCGTTCCTCTATTGTCGTCTGTCACCAGGGGATTTTCTAATAGCCCTCAATCAAACTGATTTCATTGCTTCCACTTCTCAGAAAGCATGCGTTGATTGATGCAAATCAGACGCATGCAAATCCACTGATGTGGAAATCAGACGTCCAGGCGTTGACTCCGCCCCCCGTAAACAGAGGGCTAAATATGGTGCATAAGTTTGACGTGTGTATTTTGGACACGAGTATAATTGCAGGTCTTTTAAAGTTCAGTATCATTTGTCACTCGGCAGTCCTTGTTGTGCATCAAAGTTCAGACCTGCACAGACACTAAATCAAAGAGGAAGCCTGCCGTGCTGTGAGACGCAATCCACTGTAATTACACAATTAAACACGAGGTACACGCTAAAACGTCCGTGTCAGTTTCCTCTTGCAGCGGTGTTATTGTTGTCTCGTTGGCCGCACGTGACTGTTTGACTGGCGATATGCACGTGTGCCGTGCAACCAGGATGTCACTGTTTCCACGGGAGGGAAACAGTTCTGCACATTTACAAGGCAATGAGGCCCGAGTGGCACGGTTCAAAAGTCCCGTTGGTAGCCTTCACCCCCAACAGCCCGGCTGTCCAGTGAACAAATGCCCGGAGTTTCTAACACCTCTGTGTGTCATGTTGAACACGTAGAAGTGCCAACAAACCCCGGAAGTGTCAAAGTGACAAAGAGGCCCAGCTCTTCCGCTGATTAGCGGTTCTCTTTATTGACACATTACTCCCTCACAGTTTCAGCTTATTACAATAATGATAATAATAATTATCATTATTTTTAGCCTACACGATGGGACAGTGGTTAGAAGGTTGTGGGTTCGTTGCATTTGCATGTTCTCCCTGTGTCTGCGTGGGTTCTCTCTGTGTTCTCCAGCTTCCTCCCACAGTCCAAAAACATGCATGTGAGGTGAATTGGGAGCTCTAAATTGTCCATGTATGTGTGTGTAGTTGTTTGTCTCTTTGTGGCCTTGCCATGACCTGGCGACTTTTCCGGGGTTGTCACCCTGCCTTCACCCTATGACAGCTGGGAGAGGCTCCAGCAGACCCCTGCAAACCCTGCAGTTCAGGAAGAAGCAGGTATTGAAAATGGATGGCTGGATTATTACTATTATCTCCCAGTCGTCTGGAGGGAACCTGGAACCCGCAAGATTAGTTTGTGAATGGTTTTGCACGAGAAGTGCACGAACGTGGGCCGACCCCCGCGGCCCCGTCACGTATGCACGCGGCGCCAGCGGCAAGACGGGGCGCGGAGGGAAAGACGACCCGCAGGTTTTCATATGGAAGGGAAAACACGTGAGCGCCATCGCCTGCAGCGTGGGATTGTTGCTGCCAGGTCAGTGTGTGGTTTTATTGACTCTGTGGACTCCAGCCAATCCAAACCAAAAGTGGGTCAGAACCCCGTAAAGCTGCGCCGTGAGTGCCAGAACGCTGCCAGGTCTAATCCGTCGGCTCACACCTGGATGTAAAATACGTCCGGGGGGGGGGGGCGGAGGCGGAGGTGTGTGTGTTGGGGGGGGGGGGGGGTACTCAAAACTCAGCGTTTTGTGAGCATGCATTTAATTCCAGTAGTGCTCAGTGCCCAATTAAAACACCCCTTTCTCAGATTACTTGTTAATCCCAGACGGCAGTCCAGCAGGGCTGTTCGTCCCGGTAAGCTCCCCAGCAGACAGCCTGTTTAGCCCTCTGTTTACAGCCTCCTGTTGAAACTGACAGATCGTCAGCATTAGAATAGAAAGGGATTCAAAGCGAAGTCGTCTTCGAGAGCAGAGCCAACGCCTGCTTTGGCAGTAATGTTGTCACCAACATGGGAGCGGTATCTGTGTCCCTTTATGACATCACAAAGGGCTGTTTTCCAGAACTGTGTTCATGAGGCCAGAAGCCCATGAACATGTTGAGGTGACACTCTTAGACTTGTGGATTTTTCCTAAAGTGGCTCCAGGATGCGTCTTTGACCCATTTTTTTTGTTTGTTTGTTTTTGTTTTTTTTTGTGTGGTGGCCGTCAAGCGAGACAAATGTGAGCTCAACCGAGCGATCAGAAAACAAAGAGGAACTTTCGAGACGCCTTTCTCAGATGGAATTTTCTGACAGGAGAAAAACATTTTCCCACAATGTGATCTGCTTTCAGCCAACCAGTCCGACCAGTCAGGACTCATGTGACAGCTTGGCCACAGTCTCTCACACTATGAATTGACAGGTATTGTCATCGTTTGTATTCAGATGCCACTTTAACCGTTTAAAGCCGCCCTCACGCCCTGGGCCCATCAGAATTCGGAGGAATTGTGACGTACGTGAATTTGCGGGAACCTGAAGTCCCTGGGACGTCAGGTTGCTTTGTCACGGTTTGCTTGGGTCCTGTTCGCTCGCCACTCAGCTTTCTCCCGCAGCCGGCGTTTTGATCCGCTGTTTGCGCACGACTCACAGCTGCGAGTGACAGGAGTCCCCCCCCGCCCCCCTGTCCGGCGTGACACTCTCCCTTCTCCAAGTGCCAGGCACTACCCGTTCAGTTCCACAGAGACGTTTCACGGAATGCGATTTGACCGCAGGCGGCAGGACTTCCTCGCTGATCCACCGTTGTCCTGTTGTATTTTTGATTTATTGTAGAAAAAGGCCGAAGCATATTGGCTTTATATTTGGCCAGTTTTCCATCGATGCGAGAAAGAACGAAAGGGAGACAAATATTGATTCAAATCAATTATTTTTATTTTTTTGAGATCAATTAGTCTCGATGTCAGTGTGGCGGATGCTCACCAGGCGTGTCTGCTGACGCTTCATCTGCAACGCGCTGCTTAAGGTGAATCACACTGAAACAATGTGTAACGCTGTCAAATCGTGACCATGAAATCCTGAGGTCGGACAAACTGACGCGTCCTTAGAAAATCAGCTCGTTGGCGGCGGAAATAATGCTGAATGTTCTTCTCTGTCTTGCAAGAGGGACAGAAAATGGGAAAAGCAAAGGATTGTTTACAAATGTGGAAATTGATTTCCTGACCTCTGACACGTGCGAATGTGTTTTCGCCTCTGTGGCCCCCTTGCGGTTCGTGAGAAAACACCGAAACGACTGCAAAAACAAAACAAAACAAAAAAATCTTGGAAAGTCAATGAGTAGATAAACACATTCAAATGGAACCAGTTCGACAGTTTGCCAACTGCAAACCGTCAAACTGCAAACTATATGCAAATGTTCCGAGATAAATTTCTTTACTCCTACAAATTCAGACACAGAGCTGCGATTGTTTTGCAGCGTGGGCGTTCCAACTTTTTTGCATTTCACGGCACCTTGGGCGAGCAGAGATCTTTTTCTGTTTTACGCCGAAGAGGAGAGAGAAAACGCTTGAAACGTCACAGAGGCCACGGCGGAGAGCGAGATGACGGCTGGAGACCGAGGAGACTCTGGCTCCACTTTAATCAGCTCCGCACACAGATTCTCTGATGTGAAGTTGCTGGATGAGATCCCCGAAAGAAAGTAGTTTGCTTTGCTCGTCGTTTGCTAAGAAATAACTCGCAAGCATACATTAACCGAGTCACACAAAGTGTCGGTGGGTTAGTACGTGTGCAGAGTCAGTGTCAAGGATGCCGTATTGCAAATTCCTGTTACTGTGCTGGAGTTTCTGCCTTGGGCTTTTAGCCTGAAACATTGAGGTTTGGAACGGGAAGTACAATGTTTAAAGTGAGAGAACCTGTCCAGTCGTCTTACTCATATCTAAAAACAACAACAACAAAAAAAACCTGTTGTGATCTCAGTCACATGCTTTATGTTTGATGTCAGACATCAGGACTCAGGAGTTTTATTTTGGGTGACAGGTCAGGAGTGAATTACAAATCGTTCTGTTTTCTGTGAGAGTCATTGGAATTTTCTAAACACTCCAGGTGACCAAACACAGCAATGAAGAACGGGAACTGCAGGTGTTTTCTCGCTGTCTGTGTTATCAGGTCCGAGAACAGGGGTCAGTCGGGCTCTACAGAATCGGTGAAGTCAAAGTCTAATAACCTGTTTTTGAGCATGAATTCTTGCTCTGTTTTGGACGTTAACGTCAATACGGATTCGCTGGATTAGATTTGTTTCAGATCAGACTTTGGAGATCAGACGGCCCTGCGAGTCGGAATTCTCACTTTGAACTTCCCAAAGGGGCTCTGACTGCTTGACCTTCTTCTGTGCGTCTCCGCCCTACATCTCAGACCTGAGCTGACCAGGACAGTTTGGCCTGTGACGGCAGACCGAGGAGTTTGACTCGCTTTCATCTCTTTTTCCATTTTGAATGAAAAGGACATGATGCAAGTGGGAGGAAATGTCCTGGTTTATTCATAACGCCGCCTGAATATTTCATCTCGGTTCTGGTCGCGCAGCTTGTCTTGATGGAACTCTGTTGTGTTGCGGTCAAATCCCGTCAGAGTTTTTAGAGACGACTCTTTCTGTCTGATGCACTTTCCTACTTATCAGACCAATGTGTTCTGCTAGACAGTGAATAAACAGGGGACGCTGCGAGGGCTGTGTAGGTGGTTCTCCTCTGCCTGTTATTTATTTAAAACCTTGAAGCGGTTTTCATGAAAGATGAACCAGCGAGAGAGGTCGAAGAAGTTCCCCTCCCAAACCAAGAAGATGCTTGATTGAGTCCTTCTCAGCTTGCTCGACGGGTAAATGGGTAACTGGGTTAAGTTCAGCTATGTCAACCTGAGGAAACAGGCTCAGCCTGCAGATAAACACTGCGGGCTGTGTTGTCATGCTGCTTCAAGTGACTCCAGTCTGAGTCTCTGACTGCTTGACAGTTCCAGGTGTCATTATATTAAATGTTTTTACAGCTCGCTATGACACATTGAGGGCCGTCTTGCCGAAGCTTCTATCAACATAAGTGACTGTGTCGCGCAGTTAACTTCTACATTTTTTCCCTTTATAACGTCCGTAATATACGAAATGAACTTCGCTAATGTTTTATACAATAATATGAGAAATGATGAAAAAAATCCATCCTTGACTTCTGTTACCCGGATCTGGAAATCAGCACAACAAGCACCGGGACCACCAATACCAGTATTGGGTGCTGATACCGGGGTTGAGTATTCAACTTGTACTCTTAAATACTTAAAATACGTGCCGATACCATGACACCGAAACTAGTTACCAGGAAATGTATGCATATGACAATTTTGTTGTGTTTGTACTGCAGTAAAACAGTCACACCATGTTCTAGAAAGACGTGCTGAGGAATGTTGGTCAAATAACAAAACATCTGTAGAAAAAAATTGAGAAAATCAAAGTAATTCTATACTGTGTAATGGCCTTATCAAGTAATATCGGTAAGTATTAAGTTGCAAGTATTCGTACTCTACTCGTTCTGTGAAAATGCGGTATTGGTGCGTCCCTACTTATAATTGAATCTACTAATCTAGACAGGCAAACCTTTCTCTGGAAAAATAGACAGATTATGTTTCACCCAAAGCAAATTTGTCAATATCCTTGAAGAAGGAGAAGAAGAAGTAGGAGAAGAAGAAGTCACCTATTCCTGTCCCCGTTTCATCCATCGGCTCGTTTCCCCTCCGGTGGTCTGAGCCGCAGCTCGTTTTTCCCGGCCTTAACTTTCCCCTGTTTTCCCCTCAACACTGTCCCCCATTGTAGTGGAGGGTTTGTCAGGCATGATATCTGGGATTACCATGCACAGGGAACCAGAAGGAAGCTCAGACAGACATTCTAGACTGTTCTCCATTACCGGCCAGGTCCTGGCTACAGAGGCCTTTTAAGGTCCCTCTTTTTTAGCTGAACAGGCTCAGACTTGCAAATGCAGAGTCATCTTATCTCTAGGTGCCACTGTCCTCATTTCACTTGGAGGAGCACTGCATAGATTTTGCATGTCCGACCCTTTAGGGAGGGTGGGGGTGTTTGATCGTGAACCTGATCAATAAACACCAGGACCTCATAAATTGATTGACGATACTCTTCCAAACTAATCTAAGTGTTCCCAGCCCTTTATTCAGTGGCTGGTATCACACCTGTGTGAAGTGTAGACGTTACTTCTTGTGCTCAGATTTAAAAACTTCCCACACTGAAGATCAATGGCCATTCCTGTTTTTAGGGAACCTGGTTAAACTGTCTCACGGCGAACTCGCTGTGTTAGATAATCATCTGTAAATATTAATTCCTTTCTTCAGTTTGTTTGCCATGTGGCACGTCTGACCTTTTTTTTTTTTTAAGACTTCAGTATTAAAGTTGTGGCCTAATACAAGAACTTCACAGGGGGATTTTTTCCTAGCTCTTAAAGAGGCTTACAGCCTTACACTTCCAGTGGAGTTGGTTTTGGAAAGCTGGAGAATGTTTTCAGAGGATTCAGAGGTCTTTGTTAGCAAACGCGGAGCCTCAGAGCCAGATTTCATGAGAACAGTCTGAAACCATGGGTGTATTATAAGAACTGGATACAGGACCGGCAATATGGCGGCGTGCCGGTTTTTCCCGGTGGCCACTCGAGGTACTGCAGCAAAAAAAGTTCCATGGGCCCAAAAAGCATTTTTCTAATAGACCACAATACAAAAATAAACACCTTTAAAACGGCTGACAGGACGACTGTACTGAACTGAAACGCGATCCAAAGCAAATCTTTCTATTGTAGATTTTTCAGTTATGGTCTTTTAGTCGTTAAAAAAAGGCCACATTGTTCCCATCCAGGTTAATTGGACAGGAGAACCTCTAAAACTGGAGCTGCTGGTCCATCTCCTAAACAAAGTGGGAAGAGGGATGTTGAACCGTGCAGCCATGCTGCTTTCATAGAGTGAAGAGAATGAAAACAGGGGGCTGGGGCTGGGGTTAAGAAAATGTTTCCAGTTTGTTTATAGCCGGAGTGACAGATAGCCGCGGAGCGGAAGGGACTCGCAGCTACTAGGAATAGAAGCGCCGAAAACTCGTTGTTCCTCCTCAGCGATGATCCCAGTTCTGGCTCATCTCGTCCCCGGTTCCCCCCTCTCTGACTCTGACGTGGCTCTGACGCTGGCCCCCCCAACTGGGTCGTTGCGGCTCGTGTGACGTGAACGGGATGAAAGGAAGCACGCAGCCGGGTCAAAGGAAGTGGGAAGAATGCAAAAAATGCTAATTGTTTTTTAGCTGTGCTGGTGCCCTGCGTGGACGACGACGCCTTTAATTGCATGAGCATAAATACGTCATTTCTTTATAATGACTTTGCCATTAAAAAAGCAGTCACAAGTTGGATTCAGTCTCCTCTTCCTCTGCTCCAGTTCTCATCTTGCTTTAATCCTCTGTCTCTTTCATTTTTCACTGTCTGTCTCCGTCGTCCGCTGTCTGAAGCAGAACTTTGTTTTTTAATATTTTAAAAGGGCCAAAGTCGGCAAAGGAGAGACCAAAGTTTACTTCTTCTTCATAACTTTCTAGCGCAGCGTCGGACGCGGCCAACGCGCTCGTCCTTTCATCTTTGCGAAGCGCAGACACACACACTCTTGTGATGATGTGACCGTAATGATTCCGGGCAGCAATATTTGGATCCTCCTTTGATTTTGGATCAGTTGTTCGTTTTTCTTTCCTCCTCCATTTATTTTCCCTTTGGTTTGGCTTCGTATAGCGCGCAGCGAGTGGAGAGACGCGGCACAATTGAACTTGCTCGTGATGAGACGCTGCCGCAGCCTCGTTTGCGTGCACGCTGGGAATCCATATTTACAAAACAACAAGGCTGAGAGTTCTCTCTGCCTGCGACAACTTCACGCGTCCCGTTGGGGGGAGGGGGAGCGGCGCGAAGCAGGCGGGTGGAGGGGTTTTCGTTCCGCACCGGCCATGTCCTCCCTTCCTTTTCTGACACCTTGTCGCTCTCTCTCTCCTCTCCTCAGCGTAGCTAGAAGGGATCCTGCAAGAGGGATTAGCGGTCTGTCAATGAGGAACTACCGGCTCATCTTCTGCCACAACCTGAAGCAGCCATAGATGATTCAGTGGTTCACTGGCCAGGGGAGGAGAGGATAAAGGACACTTTCACTGCTACACGGTAAGCGTGTACACACACACACACACACACACACACACACACACACACACACACACACACACACACACACCTGCTGCAAAGACAAACAATCAAAATCTATTTTTTGCTATTTTTCATCCTGTTTCTTGTCATTATATTTACCTCTTCTCACACAGCTCCAGGCCCGCGTGCACGCTGCGGCCACACAAACAAGGCGCACGCGTACTCGTCTTGGCTCGCGCACGTTTGCCTGCTATAAATAAGACGTCTATGTGATCGAATCCGCAGATTTTCTTTTTTTCTGTCGAACATTTGGTAGCTTTCCTCCACCCCCGATTCAGGGAAAAAATGGCCACCATCTGCCACTGTTTTCTCCCAGATTACTCACCGCCGACCGGGGCGACTAATACTTTATGCTCCCCCCGAGGGAATTTCATTAAAATTTCGAAAGACTTCTGAAAGACGGATGTGCGGCGTCATCGTTTGCCCACAAGTTAAGGGCTGCGATTTCAATGACAAGGAATGTTGTCGGGTCATCGCAGTCACGGTTTTGCAAGACGGTGAGGAAAATGTTGCCACTTCTCACAGAAATTGATGCTAAAAAAAAGTCTGAATATCGTCATTATTTTATCGATTACACACTAATTTTGTGATCAGGACACCCAACCATGGCAACTACACAACACACTGAAAGCTAATGTTTCTAAAGTTCACATGATGTATGACGTATGATATAAACAAACTTTGAACTGAACGGAACCAAAGCTCGCAGGATCATGGCAAACCTCCCAGTGTCTGGCTACAAGTAGCATTAAACTTCCATTGCTTTCTCAGTCACAGTCTCAGTCTCAGTCCCGGGGACATGTTGCGGCATGTTCGCAGCCCACCCTGCTTGGTGACAGCGCTGACACCAGTGGTGATCCCAACGCTTTCCACTTGAATGCAGCGGCAGTCAGGACGGGACCAGTGATGCCGTAAAGAAAAGACAGTTTTATGACCGCCACCCACCGCAGGAACCACAGGGGACATTAACAACTCCATTAAGACTTCATTCAGACTTCGGAATGTTGGTTTGAATGACTCGGCAACTCTGCTGAGCAAACGGCCTCGTTAAAATCTAAACCGATGATCCTAAATGATCCTTGTTTGCCTTGCGTGGCGTTTTCATTTTGAACGTCGGTCCTTTCTAGCGGCAGCCGGGGGTTATTTTTCAATTGTTAATAATTAATCAGCAGACAATCAGACCAGTATTTCAGCTCACTGGAGGGAAGGTGTGAATGTTTCTGCCCTCCTCTCCCCCCTTCCTCTTCTGTCTCGGCTCAAAAAACATTTAGCGTGTAAAAACCCACCAGCATGCCCGTGTGTTTGTTTGCGAATAACAAAGCAGAAGTCACTGTGAGTACGACCCAAAGGGATATTGTGCTGTTTTTTGGGTTTTTTTTTTGCTGGGCTGCTTTTCCTGCAACCAGCTTGTCTTTTTTTTCCTATTTCCTACAATTTTGCCAAGCGTCGCTCTGCCGTGTCTCCCTGCAGACGTGAGGTCTTGTCGGGATCGTGGTGAGGAGGAGGCCATGAGGAGGGGCGTGTCTCCATTGCCAGGCAATGAGGGCGGCGACGACTCGGCCAGCACCACGCGGGTTTTTGGCGTTCCGTTGGAGGAGGTGACGCGAGCGCACACCGTCGGCGGGCACGAGGTCCCCGCCCTGGTCAAGCGCATCGTCGAGTACATCGAAGAGCACGGTGAGTCGGTGGGCTGCTGCCGTCAGTCCGCTTCTTCAGAAACCAGAAACAGGAAAAAAAAAATGTTTAGGTTTGGCCCTTAAGATGGTTTGAAACTGAATTCAACACCCAATGTCAGTACGAGTTTTTGATTTTGAATTGAAATTTACATCCCGCAGGGCAACTTCAGAAGTTCCCCAATTTCTCATATTAACAGTCCTTGGCGCCAGTGTAATCTGACATGACTCAAACACACCCACGTTCTTGTGGTGATGCATTTGTTTGCAGGAGCTCAAAGTCATCAAAGAGAGAATGACACATTAAAACACATAAGGATTTGTTCTAAAAGCCTTTACAAAGGCTGCACTCAAGCACATCGGCTCATTTACGTATTTACATAATCTCTTCTATTTATTTAATGTGACATAATTACATAATGTTACATAATTATTATTTTGATAAGTTTTTTTTTTTTTTTTTCTCATAGTCGGTAACAAGACGTGGCTCTTTAAAATAAAGATCTCAGTCTCGCCATCCGAACATCACTCATCACTCCCAAAATCCACAGCCTGAGTGACTCGGTCTCATCAGATTAGCGTCTAAAATGCCTCCACCTGGCGCGCCTCGCCGCGGCTGACCGCTCCTGCATCGCAACAACCCCAAGTATGTCGGCTGCGATCCAGTTTGCCTGATAGGAGGATCTCTGAAAGGGCCGACTGTCAGTTTTACCTTTCTGCTTCCTCATTCATTGCACAACAGTTGTATCAGCTGCAGCTCTGCCTGGGAAAACACAGGCGCTGAAAGGTGAAGAGGGCCACAGTCTGAACCCCAGGCCTTGTCCAGTGTCGCTGCACTGGCTTTAGGCATGTGGAGTTGGGAGTTTGCACTTCTTGCATCCAAGGATGAAATTGACTTTTTGCGAATTCACACTTCGATAATCAGATTTAAAAATATTCAATCTTGCACTAGTTTTCAAATCCTTCTTTTTCATCTTGGACTCTAGGGAAGCAGCTTCACATGATTCATGATTCACACTCTGCAGAGTCTGTTCACACACTCATATACACATAGATGTGCAGAAAACATTGTATTTAGCCCTCTGTTTACAGCCTTCTTCCTTAATCTGAGGCTTTTGTCAGAGCCTCCTTGTTGAGAAGGCTGTGATGACTTCCTTTTAGGTCTTGCCACCAATGTGGGCGAGCTATTAGTGAGAACAAATTTCTCACCACGTGGGACAATAAAGTTTATCTTGATCTTTGTGACATAATGACAGGCTGGTTTCCAGTTTTCCAGCAATTTAAATTGTCTGAAGGTGTTCGTGTAAGGCTGTCAGAAAAAAAAAATTGGGTACTGTTTAGAGTTACCTCAGGTGGCTGGTGAATCAGGCTGGTGCAGCCTCAGGCCACTAAACCACTCTGCGTTATGTAATAAGTCTTAAATCCACCAGACTGCCACTGGCAGTGTGACTCAAACGACTGCCAATCCAGAAAGTTATTCAGCCAGCGCACCGGCTTTAATCCCTCTCTTTTTGTGTGATGTTGGAGGTTTTTTCTGGAAAAAGGCGTCGCACACAGAGTTTTGAGGGCCGACCAATGTGAAACAGGGCTGGAATACAGTAAAAATCGGTGCACGGCGGGGAGTACAGCCGTGATGGGAAAACGAGTCGCTGGAAGAAAGCGGATGGGCGGCTGTTGCTGTTGCCCTGCACACCTTTCCTACACTCGTACGCTGCATTTCAACGCAGACGTCGAGTTCAGACTGGCAACGGACCAGAAAACACAGTCTGCAAACCAAAATATTAACACTTCGATGTCTGCCGTTCTTTTCTTCTTCTTCTTTTTTTTTTTGCAAGGGACCGGTGGAAACAGCACTGGGAGTCAGCAAGTGGGCGGAGATGATAGGTTTCCTATTTTCTCAAGCGCTTACAAGATCTCGCATCAGTTTTCTGAAACTCTGGCGCGTTACATAACAGCAACAGTTGTCCTATATGAAAGGAGTAGTGGCCAGCTCTTGCCTACCCCGCGTACAAAAGTCCCATTTGTGCCCTGAAACGGGTTTAGACATGTTTGTTGAAGCGTGGACAACCCCCGAGGCTTTTCTGGGCTCGAACCGGGAACGGCGCAACACAAAAGTCAAACCGGACCATCGAGTTTCAGATGTGTACGGGCCGTCCGAGAATGTTGAGTCACTCTGTAGCTGCGCCAATGCACCATAACACCAACGTGTAGCCACACATCTTTTGTGTGTGTGTGTGGGTTTTTTTTTTGTGTGTTTTTTTTTGTTAAGCAATCGCTGAGTGATCACTCAGACGTTGCACCAGCAGCAAAGGTGCGATTAAAAACCCAGGGTGCGTTCACAGAGAAAGGCGCTCGGGTTGCGCTGCGGCCTACTGGGATGGTGCCCGGTATTTCAAATCTCTGGACCCATCCTGGGACCGTCTTCTCCTTCAGTAACTTCAGGAGCCTGACAAGATTGCAGCAGATGCAGAATTGGTATTTTTGGTATAGCCAACACAAAATTGGATGGATCATCTTTTCCCTGCAGGTCCAGTGTGTCGTATTTGGCTTGATTTATGATTGTTACATTGGTAAAAGCTGAACAAACTGTCCATAAATACATCAATAAAAGTGTACACTCGCTATACAATAAAAGTAATTTGGTTTTCATAGAGCCAGCGTCTTAGTCCCAGTTAGCTGCCATTTGCACCGCCGTCAGCGGCTGGTGTGGGCGGCGCCGGCCCGCTCAGACACAATTCGTCGTTGGCTGCGCGCCTGCTTCGCAGCGGAAAGCCGTCCAGCGGAATCGCCGAGCGCAGGGTGGAAATACTGTGTTGTTCAGAGCGTCTTCACAGCCTAGCAGCTCACTGTAAAGGCGAAAAAAGGAGAAAATATTTAGAAGCAACAGTCTGGTGACAGTTAGTTCCCACCTGTCATCTGCAGATTGATGAAAAGAGTCCATAGAGAGAGCATTTTAGTTTCTTTTTTTAGAAAAAAAAAAAAACATTTCCTGATTCCTTTCTACGAATGACAAGTTTAAATCAGCTTCCAAAGCATCCTCTATAAAAAAGAAAAAATACACATTGCTATTGCCAGGTCACCTGGACCTGGAGGGGCTCTTCCTGGTGAACGGCAACGCAGAGCGCGTGGATTGGCTGCGTCAGCGCTATGACAGCGGTGAGGAGGTGGAGCTGGAGAAGGAGGCGGACCTGGCGTCCGCAGTCAGTCTGCTCCGGCTCTTCCTGCAGGAGCTCCCCGAGCCAGTTATCCCGACAGAGATCCAGAGGCACATACTGCAGCTACACCAAGGTGTGTGTCCACTATTCTGCTCCCCCACCCCCCCCACCCCCCCGTTTCCTCTGCACATTCCACAGTTTGTGTTGCTCTGCTTTATCCTTTCTTTTTTATCCTGTATCCTCTTTTTTCTTTCTTTTTTTGTGGTTAGATTTGAGTTTATATAAGTGGGACGCTTCTGTTAACTTTGCAGCGGTATGATTCATGAATGAAGTCTAAGCGTCTGTTTAAAATAGCCGTCCCTTGTGAGTCAGCGTTCTCTATGTTTATATGTCTGCGTGTGTAGGTTTGAATATTTTTAAGTGGACAGCAAATGTCTCTTTCTGCCCTTTGTGATTCAGAACATAGCAGTTTCAGGAGTTTCAGGAGTGTTTCTTTCTTTTGTTTTTGCTATTTTAATATTTCACAAACTCAGTGATGTGTATTTCTGCCGTGTGGTGTGTCGGCCGTGTGACTGATGGTTCCCTCAGACGGCCGTGGTCGGAGTCAAGGCCGTGCAGGTGATACATTTAGAAGGAACAGAAGTGTTTGCTTAATGAAGAATCCATGACTTCCACCGTCAGTGTTTCTGTGTCTGCCCATCGTCCTCTCTTCTTTTTTCCACACCCATAATCTGGTTTAATCCCCTGCGCTCTAATGGTTTTTATGTCCAACATTGAGGATTATGTTTTCCATCCCGACTGCAACTGTTTCCCCTCATCTGACCTCACACAGTGCACTCAATGTATCTGCACTGCAGTGAAGAACTTTGTCTGTCTAATTTAAAGCACCGGCAGTTCAAACCTGGTGGTTTTCTGACCGCGTCTGTGACTTTTTTCTGCCGTCCTAATTCCCCAGATTACAGCAATGACGAGGAGCTGTGTAGAAACCTCAAGTACTTCCTGCAGCAGCTTCCCCAGCTGAACTACGGCCTCCTGCGCTTCCTGTGCCGCTTCCTGGCCAGCGTGGCCGCGTTCCAACAGGAGAGCTGGAACACCGGTGCACTGGCCTCCGTCTTCGGCCCCGACATCTTCCAGTAAGTAAATAAAATAAATTGAATAATTAAAAAAAAAAAAAAAGGCAGCGATTGACCTGCGTCACTTACCTTTCTCCTCTCCCCATCTTGGTGCAGCCTGTCCACAGAAGGAGAGGACCATCGAGACCAGGAGTCCGTCAGCAGAGTCCTAGCAGAGCTGCTGGACAACCAGGAGGGACTCTTTGACTCGGAGGACGACGACGTCTCCACCACCAACGACTACAGCTCCATCAACGAACAGGTACCGTCTTCACTCCCCTTGAGTCTCATCCCCTTTATCTGTTCTCCGGTCACGGCGTCCTTACTGTCTTCCAGTGTCCGTTTGTTCAAGCGTTTCTGGTCCGATTTCTTTCATGTGTTTTTAAAAGTTTTATTTATTTTTTTTGTTTTTTTGTTCTTTACTCCCCCATGCTCACATTTTAATTCAAAATCATCTTCTCATTGCATGAAGTCAAATAACAAAGTTGTCTTTTTTTTTTAATGATATTAAACCTATATTGTTATTGAAGGGCACATTCTTAACTTTTCAGGTGTGAAGAGCACCGACATCATCTGTTAGACGGGATTATATATATATATATATATGTATATATTAAGACTCCAACAATAATCTGTGTTGATGTAAAGGGAGGTGTGTTTTAAATAGATTAGGATTAAATAGAAAAATTACATTTAATAATAATTTTTAATTAAATTTAATAATAAATAAATAAATAAAATGTAATTAGATAGATATTAAATAGATTAGGTATTACATCTATTTGAATCCATGCACAGCTCAGTGAAGGGAGGGGCTGAGGGGTGTTGGTCGAACTGTGACTCTGCTGACAAAACAACCTTGGTGGTATTTTCTTCCTGTTGCCCAGCAACGTGGCTTAATTAGTTACCGAGGAGAATAAAATAGCCAATATTTAACCTACATGTTTTATGTGCATGTACGTATACATACGAGATTCTGGAAGAGAAAAAAACGCTTTGATTTCCACACTGTTGTGCTTAAGCGTTGCGCACGGTCACAGTGAAAGTCAGCCGCTGAGTGAAGGAGCACTCACAGTGTTTACTTCCTTCCTGCTTCCTCGCTGCTGCGTCCTTGCTGCACTTCCTGTATCTGTCTGATGATGATGATGATGTTGACGGTGATGATGATCAACTGCACCGCGGCAGAAAACAGGCCCCGGGGTTTTGCCCCCCCATTTATCTTGAAGAAAAAGTCTAGCTCTGTGTTTTTTTTTTCCTGGTGTTTCATAAGCATTTAACAATCACATTAACACACACATAGATACAAAAAAAAAAAAGAATGCAGCCGAACCACCAGAAGGACCGTAGCCGGTGCTGAGGCGGGAGAGGGAGAGGGAGGGGGAGGGGGAGGAGGAGGGGAGGAGGGACGGTGAGAAAAATGCGAAAAGACAAGTCATCTGTGCGCTGATCCCTGCGTCTTATGTAAGAGCGAAGGGCCAAAAAAGTGGGTGGTGTGTGGAGAGGAAGCAGGCGGG
This sequence comes from Nelusetta ayraudi, assembly GCF_046127955.1. Classification (NCBI taxonomy): domain Eukaryota; kingdom Metazoa; phylum Chordata; class Actinopteri; order Tetraodontiformes; family Monacanthidae; genus Nelusetta; species Nelusetta ayraudi. Next base: position 9,096,304 of record NW_027466055.1, on the reverse strand, counting down.
AAGATGGGGGAAGAACAACACAAGAGTGCAAGGATGGGAAAAAGGAAAAGTTCAAAGGGAGGAAGAGGTGATGGGAGGAGAGGAAGGATAAAAAAAGAATGTGCCCAATGATGTAATCGCGCAGCTCCCACCTCCAGCCCCCCTGCGCACGGCTGGGGAATGTGTGAGCGAACCCTCAGGAAGGAGGGGATTATTATGCAGAGACGCAGGACACGGCTCTCCACCTGCCCTGGTTAAAGGGCTTCGCAGTGACTTCCCCCAAACCCCGTCCCAGAAGTTATTCTTCACCTCCATTCCCTCGCCGCTGACACAGCACGCCGACTCTTTTGCACCCAGCTTGGCACGGAGGTCAGACTGGGGGAGGCTTTGATTTGACTCAGCGCCGTTTTCTTTGGACCAACACCAGACGGGGAGGGGAAAGAGGAGGGAAAAAAAATCCCCAGTGCTCGTATTCATCCATATTCATGCTGTGGAATTTTGCGCCAGTGTGTAGCGAGCGGGGAAAGTAAGCAGCGTCTCGTCTTAATAAGCTCGGATCTGACGCTGTTGTCTTTGCCCCCTGAGAAAATGTGGCTATTTGGCTCTGCTTTGAATTTTTCTTTTTTTTTTTTTATCTCCAAATCTGAGGCCTGCGCATGCTGTATGCTTAACAGCTATGTGCTTATGTAAGCGGCCGACTGCCCTCTTTACTCCTTTATTGGGCAGAAATTTACACAATCAAAATGAAATGACTGAACGGATCTAAAGACGACGCGGTAATAACTCTGTAACAAGTCAATGATGTGAGTGCAACATAGACTTAAAAATGAAGTGCGGTCAGTAGCTGCGTTTCCATTGCCCCTAGAATTTTGCAAGACCTAAATATCACCATAAAAAACTGGTCATGAAAACACCTGCATTTGGTAAAACCTCTCAGATATCACTATCAAGCTTCTGACACTCTCGTGAGGTGGTTTTTCAACGCAAACACCTGCAATTTGAAATTGGACCTTTTTGGACGAAATTTTTTAGAAATATTGCTTTTATTTGACCAAAAACTGATGGAAACGCAGCTAGTGTTTGTCACTTAAGGATCACTCAACCCAATCGTCGGGATGTGTTTGATGCAGCTCTTTATTGAAGTCATTACTGACAATTTCAGGACCTCTGAACAGACCTGCCAGCCAGAGCTTAGTTTGTAGCATTATGAGAAGAAGGGAAAACTGCCCCGAGTTCCTCCCTCCTCTCCCTCGAAGAATCAGGTGCGCAGGTCCCCCGGCTGACTGGCCACAGAAAGCGCGCTGCTTTCGCTTGGTTACCATTGTTGTCTGTCCTTGGCCGGCTTTAACGGTGTTGGCCGGAGATGTCGGTGCAACTTTCTTTGTTTTCTGTCCCCAAAAGCCTGGACACGTCTCTTAGACCGGGGGCCAAGTTCAGGACCCTTTGTTCCACGATGGTCCCTTTGATTCACTAACCCTGGCACGGACTGCCCGTAAACACTGCACGCACAGATAAACTGAAGTGGATGGATGTGTGTTGGCAAGGATCAAGGAGGCTGTGATGTCATCTCTGCCTGCAGCACAGTGTCCAGGAAGTGACTGCAGGGGCCACAAGTCAACAATTCGTTTAGCGATTTCGGCGAGACCTTGAAAACCCCTTGAGAAATGAGCTTCATGCATCACTGTGTCTAAACAGAACATTTATTTAGAGAAAGAGGGAAGTGCCGGTTCTGCTCTACACCAGGAACTCGGCTGTGAGCGTTCTTTATTGTTAAGTTTCCGAGTGGTGGAAGAAATGAGATTGGAAACGGGGCCACACGGAGATGCACAGGCGCACGGTAGACGACGCCGGTGACTCATCCTCCCCGTCCTGCACATGACGACGCCACAAGAATTTTCCCCCCGACAGCCAATCGGAGCCCCCGGATGGGCGGTGTTGCCGTGGCAACGGCGCGTTGACAGCAGAGGAGGAGGTCGCTGCGAGCGGCGGCGGAGAAAAGAACGGAGGGCGAGCAGCAGAAAAATACAGATTAGAGAACGATGACGCGGCTGCTGTTTGACCTTTGACCCGGGCTCTCTCCCGAGGGCTTCCCTCACTCACTTTTTCATTAAGGCGCGGGTGCATAAAGAGTGTGTAAAAATGCCTTATGTGCAAGGCTTCGAGTGAATCATCGCTCTGACAGTTGATTAAAAAAACGTGAATCAAAGCCGTTTTTCGATCTAGGAAAACTGAGGCGTTGCACTTTTTCCTTTTTTTTTTCTTTTTTCATTTTCAAATATTTCTCTCTCACACTTCATTGATTAGATTTTCCATGATGTTCACCTCATCCCAGAGACAAAAAAAACCCTTTCATCTGCTTTTCTATGGTCTGGTGACCATCAGCCATCCTGCTGAATCTAAATAGCATATATACTGTATGTATGTATCACACTTTGTTTATGTCCGTCTTCAGATCACGGAGCTGCTGGATGACGAGAGGTGTGAAGCAGAATGTGAAGAGCTGCCTCAGGACGGAGAGGATGGTCCCGCCTCCCCCGACTCATCACAACACACAGAGACCGACAACAGCATTTCAGCCAGGTACGGCTTTTTTTCCTTTTCCTATTCTTTCTTTCTTTCTAGTTATTTTTATTATTTTTTTCTTTAATAAAATGGCCAGTTCCCTCCAGCTGAGACGTTTCCACATGGCCCCCTTTTATGACTGACGGGACCGTCTGTGTGCAGGATTAGCTGCCACAACACAGTCACACAAACAAACGCATTATCCCTGCTGGATTATGCTCGGTCAGAGATAATAACTCAGTGATTATAAGATAATTGGTTATTTATATACGTTTGCCGCTGGCTAATGTTAGACAAACAGGCGTGGAAGGCAAATGGTTATTTCCTGGGACAGAATGTGAGGGGTTGCCGGGCAGCCGCGTTCCCTTCTGGAAGCGTCGGGTGTGCGGTTCCAGGCAGCTGCGGATCATTTTGTCGGCTTGTTTTTTCGGAGCAGTGCGGAGTTTGTCTGACACTGCTGTGGTGGGTCTGCATCTTCAGTGTGAAAACAAGATCAAAGGTGGAATTTTATCTGCACGGCACATGTGACGCGCGGCATTTGTGACCGAAAGGCCGAAAGCAGTGTCATTGTGTAACGCATAAAAGAAATTATATATGTACACTACCAGTCAAAAGTTTGGGCGCAATATCTAATGCAATGTTTTTTTCTTTATCTTCAGTACTTTCTACATTGTAGATGTACATCAAAAAAATATGAGCAAGATATATGTAATTATGCAGCAAAACAAAAAACATGTTAAATAACTCTAAATATGCTTTTTATGAATTTTGAAAAGAATTTAAATATAAAACGTGGTTGAGTTATTTCACACTGTTATTGTTTCCTACGTAATTCCATGTGTGTTCATGCATAGTTTTGACGCCTTCAGTGAGAAACTGCAATGTCAATGATCATGAGAATGAAAGAAAAGACATTAAATTCATAGGGTGAGTCCAAACGTTTGACTGCTAGTGTATGTACACAGTATTACATGGACAGAGCGACCGTTCTACCACAATATCGGCCTTTGTCTGAGAGCCCGGTAAAGGTCAAGCTCTTGCTATTTGTCTCGTTGAAGTTTCTTCTCTGCATTTGGCCCATCTGCCGAGTTTAAAGGTTAACCAACTGAAAACGAGCGAGCCAGCGTGTCGCAATCAATCATTTATTGTTGCGTAACCCCGTTTGTAAAATCTGCTCGCTGGGATATTTTCACTTCTCGGCTACTTTCAGCACCCAGCAAACACGGACAGCGTTTTACAGAGTTTACAACTCATCAGAGTGACATCAAAGTCACCGCGTGCCGTTTGGTTTGAACGCGTCTCGGTGACTCGCCGCTCCTCGGCTCTGAATTCGTGTTCCCGCCCGGCCGCGTTGTCGCCGTGAGCTGCAAAACAACCCAAAAATTGGAGGTGTGACACATGCAGACGCTCACGTACGCACGATAATGAGTCTCCCCGGAGGACAAGAGTTCAATCCCCACTGAACGAGGAACACGCCAATCCCCTCGGCTTCCTTTGATGTGCTGAGCTCCTCTAAGATGATAACTGGACACACACACAAGACCCAGAGATCCCCGGAAGGCAGGGAGGCGTGGCTCCGTCAGATTATGACGTCGCTATAAAGACTTTAACAAATACAAATTTCCGTGACTTTGACATTAGTCATTGTTGAGGTTACAGTACATATGCAATTGTGTGAAGCAATTTTTTTTTTTTTTTGTCATGGCACATTGCCTTTTTATTGCACGTTAATGATGTCTTGCAGTCTGGCTAAAATAATGTTTACAATTTAAATTGTTAGCAAAATTGACCTTAAATTTATATTGGCAGCAAATGGGACTCTCCAGATTTTACAGTGTGTGTGTGTGTGTGTGTGTGTGTGTGTGTGTGTGTGTGTGTGTGTGTGTGTGTGTGTGTGTGTGTGTGTGTGTCTTATCCTGTTGGCCTGTATATAAGATGATTACAGACAGTAAGCCATGACACACACACACACACACACACACACACACTTGAACTCCTCACACTAATGCGTTTTATCTCTGTGTCACTGGCTGCAACAGAGAGACAAACACAAACCAGCAGCCTGTGTGTGACGAGATATCGACTGATCAGGAATGTCTGAAAATTCCTCATTCCTCATCAAATCTCATCTCTTGGCATTTTGCCCCGCTAAATAGGCGGGGTTTATCGGTTTATGTAAGTGTTGCATAATAAATACGTGTTGTCAATATTTTTTCAATAAGTGTTTTTGCAGAGATAAACATTCTGTAACTCTCAAACACCTCATGCACAAACTGTTGAGTTCAGACAGGGAGTGTTTTCAAAACGTGTTTTTTTTATATATATAAATATTAATATGCATTATTTTGCACATTGACGAATTTGCTTGACTGTAATATAAAGATCTGAGGATGTTTTTGTGCATTTTATTTTAATCATCGAGAGCGTTCCATGTGTTGTTGAGGCAGTTGCATGTGTGTGTGTGTCTGTGTGTGTGTCGGGGTATTAGGCTGCAGCTGCTGTCCCTCTGTTGCACCCAGAGCTTTAATCATTGCTGATAGACACAGTTTCAAATTAAAACCCACTTGGCCAACTGGTTTCATCTCTCAGTCTCATGTGATTGTCTTGGCGCTAATGGTATTTTAGCTGTCGGTCTTCATCCTCCGTGACCTTGCTGAGGCCCGCTGTGGGCGTTAGCGTTGTGTTTTTTGGACCCTGAGCTTGAGAACCGCAGCCTCAAAGCCATATAAATTTATGGAAGCAGAAATGTGGAAGGTATTTCATTTGGATACTTGGAGTTAATTGCCAAAAGCTTGAAGCACTCTGACTTCTTTTGAAGTAAATTACAAACAATCTCTTTATTTTTTTTTTCCTTCGTTCTTTAGATGTCCAGAAATATTAGAATTCTTCTTCCTCTTGAGTTCTTGATGCAGCTTTTTTACTTTAACTTTATTATTATTATTATTATTATTATTATTATTATTATTATTATCATTATTATTATTATTATCATTATCTTGTAGAATGACTCTCTTACTTGCACCTACAAATCATGTAGGTGTCTTGAGCAAATATGCTCAAGACAGCATAATTGCTGTTAGCCGTGTTCAGTCAGGGTGTTCTTTCATCTCTCAATAACTTCTGCCGTCTTGAGGACGGCCCACCGCTGCACCTGTCCATCAGTCAGACCTCTTACTGGCTGAACACCCATCCACACACACACACACACACACACACACACACTCAGCACCCATTTCACCCTCCATGTTTTGGCTGTTTGTTTGCCTCTTTGACCGACGGGGGAGTCTGTCCTTGCGTGGCTGTTACACGGCCCCCTTAATAGACCCCCGACAGCCAACTCAACACGCACGCTGACAGCCGCGATTCATTTCAGATCTATAAATAATCTGCGGCATTCCACCTCCACTGGCGCCTCTGTCCTTCTCTGCCCTTGGCTCTCTCCCTTCTTGTGGAAAGTTTTTTTTTTTTTTCCCGCGAGGCCGCCGAGGGAGAGAGCCCCTGTACGAAAGAGGATTATATAAAAAATATTATTAGGAAGGAGATTCTTATTTAAGTTTCATTTCGAGTTTTAAGTTGACATTTCGTGAATAAAGTCAAAATTTCGTTAAAAACGTTGACGTAAAATAGACAAAATTTTGTGAATAAAGTTGATGGATGGTGGATTAACGGATTTATGAATTAATTTGACTTACTTCACATTGACATTAATTGCAAAATTTTATTCATGAAATTTTGTCTTTTTTACGTCAACTTTATTCTAGAAATTTTAACTTTAATCTTGAAATTTCCACTTTATTCTTGAATTGTGAACTCGAAAAAAAAAAAGAAATCTCTTGATTTTTTTCTCTTCTTGTGGCCCTAATCCTCTTCCGTACCCCTGTGATAAGGAGCCATCTGTGAAAATCAGGATTCAAACGCCAAAGCAACTCGTCTTCGGTATTTGTATTTATGCTGCATTCCATTCAGGTTGGAATTTGCTGCTAGGAATGACGTCACGCCGTCATAACAGCGGCGCAGTTGTCCGTCTGACCGGCGGGATGGATGCGTCCTTTGTTTTTTGTTGCCGTTGTCAGCCGGTGCGTGCTTAGCATGGTGCAATGTGCGACAGTTTGCACATTTTTTTGTGTGTTTTAATGCGAATACTAAAATAACGTTCATGTGCGTGCAGGTGGACGTCGCGCAATGTATTGCATTTTTCACTTTGCATTGATTGAGACGGAAGTCATGTCAGCAAAACTTCCAGAGTTTTCAGAGTTCTGTCGAAATGCAGCGTTTTTGAACATTTCCTCCTCAGCGTTTGCAAGCCTGCAGTGTGATGAAACTACACACACGCACGCGCACGCAGCCATCGGTGTTCCACATAACCAGTCGGCGCTTCTGATAAACCTGTGTGTTGAATCCTCTTGTGAAACTGTTATTTTATATCCCAGTATGAGATGCAGCAGGGCTGTACTTTTCTTTGTTTGTGGCAGCGAATCCATATCAGCAACCCCCACACGATCCCACGCAAAGCAAACAGTGATGCAAATGTAGGTGCGCTTCTCTCTTGTAGGTCAAGCCAAGTGTGTGTGTGTGTGTGTGTGTGTGTGTGTGTGTGTGTGTGTGTGTGTGTGTGTGTGTGTGTGTGTGTGTGTGTGTGTGTGTGTGTGTGTGTGTGTGTGTTGGTTTTTTGCCTTATTGGTGCTGAGTCATGCGCAGAAACACCAAGTTTTTAGTTTGTGCTGTGGAAACCGGGGCTCTCCCGGCGCCACAGGAACCGTGTGACACATGTGAACGTTGAACCATCTTTTCAAGAAAAATAACAAAACAAAACAAAACAAGAAAACGAGCAGAGCAGAATTCTCACAGTGTTGTCCGGTGTTGCGGTTCCGTCCGTCTACTTCCAGACACTAAGTCAAACTTTGAATTCTTATTGTAGCGCAGTTCTTGGAGTCATGCTAAGCTAACAGTAGGAGCAGTCAGTGGTGCAAAAGCATTTGATAGTGCTTAGTTGGGCAATTTTGGACCAAAATAATACAAAATAATACCAATAATACAAATAATACCACTTTTAGAAGTTTTGCAACTATCCGTGCAAAACTAATAGCCCATGTGTTGTAGACTATTAATAGAATGAAATGAAATGGAGAGGGTTTAACTCACACTGTGGTCGGTGCAGCCCAGTGTTGTTTCGCTTTCACTCACAAGTGGAGCGGATCACAACCCCCGGCTCACACTACGTATCAGTGACAAGAATTTAGTGCTGAGTGCAGCGTGTCTGCATGTCATGCACGCAGATAGATGCAAATACAATGTAGGTCAGTTGAAGCCCACCACATCAAATAGTGATAAATAACTCCAACATTTTTTTATTTTTTTTTTCCTACTATGAATAGCATTGGAATTATGTAGCCTGCAATCCTCCCACGTAAACACTTTGACAATAACATTGTGACTTCCAGTTTATGTGTTATATTCAGTTCAGTAACACGTGTTTGTTTTGTTGAGTTTTCTTTTTGTGACACAGATTCTGAGTGAACTGTCTCCTGTAGCTTAAAGTACTTCTTGGGTTGATTCCGGTACGAGATAACCTGCGAACCTGAGAAAAGTTCCTCCCTCCCGCCCCCCATCTTATCTCACACGCGCCCTGCTTTCTGGTTGGTCCTCGTCCTTCAGCGGGCTGATTGTGTCAAGGCCTGTGCGCCGGCATCGGGCACCGCATGTATCGCGTTAGACTGACTGACCCAGATAAGACGAAGCGCTTCACGTTCTCTATCAGCGTGGCCGCAGCTGCCCTATCTGGCTACCCAGGGAGCTGACACATTTATAAATCTCTAATTACTAATCTTTGCGATACTTTTGCTTATCTGAACGCCAGCCTGAAGCCGTTGGACGCTCTCAGTCAGTGTGGACAAGTCGAGGACGTTGATAGTTCATTGGGTCTCTGGGAGAGCCGCTTGTCTTCTTAACCCACGTTGAGTCGTTGCGCCGTTTCTGGGATGTTCAGGAGCTTCACAAACCTCACGGATAAATAATTTTTCGATATTGATCAATGAAGTATTAAAGCAGTCCATCGGGTCTTTTTTATGAGCGTTGACCGCGTCAACCATTTTATCTGAACCACCTCTCGGTTTGATCTTTGATCAAGACAAATGAAACAGTAGCTCCTCTCGTATCAGCAGCATCCGGGATAAGAGGGAGATAATTTATGCTTCAAAGTAATGTCCGACTATTGCGCCATTGGCATTCGCCACCGTATCATCAAGGCAGTGAGTTACCGCACGATGATTTTGCTCTTTTTTTTTGTTTGTTTTTTTGTTTACCAATAAGCCGACGGGTGCCTTGACGTCAGGAGCAGCCGAGGAATTCAGCTGATTAGGAGTCAGAAACCAGACCGGAGCACCTGAATCGTAAAGAAACAACGGCGTCGCCGCTCAGCACTTTTAATCAGTGTCTGATCTGATCGCGCTCCTGAGTCTTCATTTAACAAGTTTGTCTGCTCAGCACTCCTGTGTTGCAAATCAAAGGGCGGAGTTAACCCCCACTTTCTGTCCTCCTTTCTTCTCTGATTATGAAGCTCGGCGCTTTGAGCCGCTGCAACTCAGCGGAGCAGCGCTGTTGTCATTAGCGGTGGCACAGAAACATTAGCGGGGCAACGGGAGGCGCCGAGGTAACCCAGTTACCCCGTCAGTGATTTATTGCTCCTGTGACCGACGCTGCTGATAATCATCGCGCTTTCCCAACACTGACACACACACGCACTCACGCAGAAAAGTGCGGCTGTGCCTATGAACGATTAATGTGACACACATTGCCGGCACCGTGTTTCCTCATCATCTGTCTCCCCGTTTCTCCTAATGATAATCATAATAACCCATTTTGAAACAGATACTCTAAGATCAAAGCAAAACTGTGAAACCTGAAACAAAAACCGATAAATGAAACCCGGTCGAGTCAAAACGAAACTGCGACCAAAAAAAAAAAAAAAATGAAGAAGATTTTATAAACTCTTGGCCTTCCTTGGAAAATAAGTTTTTAATCTCAATGGGACTTTCCTGAAGTAAAATAGATTAAAATTCATCAGAAATGAATGAAACATAATGAATTTAACAAAAAAAGTTTAAATGGGAGGACTTTGAGTGATGTGACTCTGACAAGTTGATCTGAAACAGTCAGTTTAGCACAGTTTAATCAGACGGAGAAGTAGCAGAATAACATGGTGTCTAAAACATGACATTTTTGGGAGATCTATCATTGTGATGAGCTCCTTGTGCCTCGCTGCGACTCCTCTTGCTCCAGCGTGCGTGTCATCACACACCAGCACCGGCCTGCCTGTAATAACTGCTGAGTTATGGTGGCCTCTGTGTGGTCCAAGCACTCGGCCAGCCCCTCCCACTTTCCATCCCACCATTGGCTGACAGAGCTCGTCTCTCTGTCGCGATTGGCCCCCGCCGCCGGCCCCTCCCGCGCCATTGGTCCTGCCGGAGTTGTTGCCTGGTTACATCAGAAGCTTGTATATTTGAGCAGAGCCCTGGATGTTTACTGCAGACCTTTTTTTTTTTTGCTGAGTGCAGCCTCAGACACCCTCCCTCTCTCTCTCTCTCTCTCCCTCACACACACACACACACACACACTCACACACGCTCACACATTAGTGTCGGGGACGGCACATAATGCACCTCTGCGATTTCCGGGATCTGCTGCTAGACCTGCTGGTGCTGACTCTGACACCTCAAAGTGCTCGACTGGGATAACCTTCGGACAGACCGACCCGGCGCCGGCAGAGGAGACATCCCACCGGAACAGGCTGCTCGGCTGGATTCGGCTCCCAAACCAGTTTTAACCAGTAGGAGGACGAGAAAGGCAAAAAAAAAAAAAAAAAGTTAGGTTCAGAGCCGAGCTGACTTCTCTGCCGGATTTTAAAAAGGGAAAATAGAACGCGTGCACGCATTCAGGACCCCGAATGATCTCCCCGCTGTCTTTCTGACCACCGCTGGGCGAGAAGGACGGACGCTCTCCAACGCTGAGATTCCGAGAGCTAGAAAACTCGCTCCCAGGCGCTGGGAAACACCTGCAGCTCTGCCAGAGGCAGAAGAACAGGATCGCTGCAAGAGAGGGAAAACACACAGCGGAGAAAATGCGAATGGCCTGTGACATTCTGCTGCAGAGGTAAACAGCAAGCTTACGTAACTCCTCGACTTTGTCTGGCATGATGATGAGATGGTTGATGGTTGATGGATGGATGGATGGCTGGACGGATGGATGGACGGATGGAGGAGCAGATTAAACTGAAGTGAAGTAGGAGATGAGTTAATCAGTGAATGGCTGAAGACCAGCTGCCAAATGAACAAAAGGTTTTGATTAACAGAGTGAAGGAGCTGGCAAACATTAATCAGCTCATATGATGCCCTGTGATTAGAATTGTGTGTGCAAATGAAGGAATGTGCTGATCAAATACCCCCCCACCCCTCAGCCGCCGCCGCCGCCCTCACTCGCCCGGTGGCTTTGTTTTCCAGGGAGAGATGTTTAGATAGTGTGAGTGGAGGAAGTCTGGCTCTTTTCTCCGACGTGAATAGAAGCAAGGCAGATGTAAAGATGGAGGTCGTGCCATTACTCAACAGCTGATGAACTCTTACGCAATGTTGAGCATAAAGAATGGGTAGCGTTGCTCAGAGTGGGTCTGCATTTTTATACTTAAAGGGGCCGTCAGCTCTGTTTTCTCATCAGGCGGTGAAAGACTTTGTTTTAGTTTGTTCCGTTTTTTTTAATTTATTTAAATTGAAAAAAAAAAAAGATTAATCGGGGCAACGTCACAATTTTATCACTAAAGGTCGTAATTTTAATTTCACCCACCTGGAAGAGCTGCGTGTGTGTCGTATAGAGTTAATCCCCAGATTTCTGGGTGGAAGAGCATAAAAAAAGATACATGAAAGCCTTCAGTCGTCTTGCATCCATAACTCAAAGAGGCCGACAATATTGACCTCGGTTGAAATCGGCTGTTATAAAGAGGATTTTTGTGGACTGAGGCGCAATAAAAAAAATTCCCCATTAGTGTTGATGGGCAGATTTGTTTTGCCAGTTCAAGGGGGAAAAAAACAAAATCTATGTGACATAATTTCCCTGGAAGTGTGCGTCCTTGTTAGTTGTTTTAACACAAACACAAACATCTGCGTTGGACTCGCTGAGTTATTTGGTTGCGTCGGGCCCAATAAATCTTTCAGGCGTAGCATAAAAATGTCCAATGTGCCTTAAATCACCGGCTGCGTGTGCGTGTGTGTGTGCGTGTGTGTGCGTGTGCGCGTGTGCGTGTGTGCGTGTGTGTGGACTGCAGTGGTCTGTAATACCCTCTCTGCCAGAGCAGGGATGGTATCGCTGACAACAGCAACTTTGGTGGGACCACATCTCTCCTCAACGCTCTCTCTCTCTCACACACACACACACACACACACACAAATACACACATTTTCTGTCCCTATATTATCCAAACTCCCAGCCAGCCTGATTATTATACATTCTTTTCTGCGTCACAACGCTGACGCCGTCATTGTCCTCGCCGACGTCCACGCAGAGGACACAGTGTCCCCTGTCGGTGCAGTTTTGATTGAAGGCTCCACCACAGAAAAGCAGCGTCACTCTGAGTCGTTCCAGGCTTTCAGCGGGATTGAAGAGAGCCGACGCTCTCTTTGTTTACACGGGCAACAGCAAATAAGCGAACCAAGTGCAGCGGCAACGAGACGGTGAATCAGAAGAATTAGAGGAAAAAGTCGGATGGGATGAACGGCTTAAAATAAGGCGCATGGAGCTTGTTAGTTAAAGTCAACATCGGGACCGGGGCCAAAATTCGTGGGCGAGCGGCAAACAAAGATTGCAGATCGAGACGAGGTTTCACTGTGAACAAGAGTCAAATGCCTCAAAGTTCTTCAGTTGCAAGTGCACAAAGAGACAAAGGCATAAATGCACGCTTTTCGTGTAGCCGCCAGTGGGAGTTTTTTTTTTTTTTTACCTTGATTTTATTTTGTGATTTTATCGCACTCGTCGCAAAGAGGAATTGCAGACACCCTGAAGGATGAGTCGACTGGATGAATGAACAACTTTCTTTTTTGTTTGTTTTTGTTTTGCGTTTTTTTCTTTTGGTGCCCTCGGTTTACCACCGGAGAGGCGTTCCCTGCTGACATCGCTCAGAGGGATCTGATTTGCCGAGCTGCAGATTAGCTTAATGAGATCTGTGAGTCTGGCGGCACTTTGCTGTTCTCCTCTCCTGGGAATGTCTTCCAGAATGCCGGTTGAATCTCGCAAACAACCTGAAGTTTGTTCAAAAATAGGAACTAATTCTTCTTTCACTTGCTTGAAATTTGAAGTGTTGCAAAGACAATTTGGAATCCCCCCCCCCCCCCACCCCCCACACACACACACACACACACACACAACAAGAGTCTTGTGAAGTTTTCTAAATGGCTTTCACACTGTCACTGCCAGAAGACTCGCCAGGCTCCTGATACCACCAGGTGCTTCTTATCTCTCTGGCCGCCTCTGCTGTCGGATTGCAGCTCTTCCACTTCGACCCACTTGGAGGACGTTTCGAGAGGCGAGGCCCCGATCTGCCAAGTGGTTTCTTGGCACGCGCGGCCCGTAGTGTCACCGTTAAACACGCACTTGACCTTCGTACGCGTTGAGACCGAAGGGCGGCCCCGCCGTCACGTTCGAGCCTCACGGTTTTGAGAGTAATCAGGAGTCGCGTGAAACGTCGGGGTCTTGACGGCGGGGGGAGTCAAAGGTCACGCGTTTAACTGGCAGAACCCTCCGTTTGGAAGTCGTTCGAAAACACGTGCCGCGCCTCGAGGCTGCGTCAGCATCATGAGAAATCATCACCAGCGCTCGCTCGCCGTGTCCTGAAAGAAACCCCCGGAAGAATCTCGCCTTCCCCCGACGTTGCTCGCTGAGCTCCAGGAAGCCGTCAGCACCTCGAGGGCGGCGGCTTCAATCTTGGCTCTCGTGTCGTCCGCGGGCCCAAAATGATGTAAGTCAAATATTTTTCTTTTTGCCAGTTAAAGGCACACAGAGGTTATGTAACATCTGGGACGGATCGGCGAGGGATATTGTTAGAGATGTAGCCTCGCAGCCCCCGGTGGCCAAGTGGCTGCGGGGGAGGCTGTTTAAAGGGAAGAGCGCAGTGGACCGGTGGCTGCCGGGATGAAAGGTTCTGTCGGATCTGGAGAGCTTGAGCCCGACCTTGTTTGTTTCTAATGCGTTTTGTGTTTTAATTCCTTTGCTATGTTTTGTTTTTTCCTCTTTCTATTTATACTTTGCTCATCTCTGACACGAGACGGTCGGCCTCAGAGAGGAGCACAAGTTCAATTTCAATCAATTTCATTTTGTTCTGTGTAATTGTCGTAGCGTCTCGCTTCCGTTGCCATGTCGACCGCAGTGTCTGTCAGTTCTTCTTCTTCTTCTTCTTCTTCTTCTTCTTCTTCTTCAGACGAGGGGGGGGAACGTGAGACGCTTGTTCCCACTGGGCCCCTGAGGTGAAGAGAGAGGATGGAAAATCTGCAACAAGGGCGAGGGTGAAGGGGGTCCAGGCGGTGGCAGGACTGTTTAAATATAGCTGCTCTGTAATATCAGTGACACTTCACATTTACTGTAATGGAATAAGTCCCTTAAGTGCGACATGGAGCTGCGTTCAAGTGCGTTAGTGTGCGTGTTGGTTTTTTTTTTCCTTACACGCGTTCACATTGCGTAACGTCAGCTGTTGTTTTTTTCCAGCGAGATGGGGTTCACGTCAAAGACACACACACACACACACACACTTGCCCTATATGCAAGGCATACCCGTGCACTTGGCCTTTAAGTGTATGTGACCTTGTGTGTGTGTGTGTGTGTGTGTGTGTGCGTGTGTGTAGGAGTGTTATATAAGGGCCGGCGTGCCCGTCAGTGTGCGGGTACGCGCGCACGCTTCGGGGCGGCGGCAGCGGCCTGAATCAGCGGTCACTCTCATTTTCCAGCCACACACACACACACACACACACACACACACACACATAACACAAGCCATACTGTTTTGCCTTTTGAGGGAACGTCTGAGAACAAGAAGAACGTGACACGCACCCACCTATCTGATCAGCTGAGCTCAGTGGCACCGCGTCAACTAAATAACAATCTGCCCACCCGGAGAGACGCCAGAGACTCTGTGTGTGTGTGTGTGTGTGTGTGTGTGTGTGTGTGTGTGTGTGTGTGTGTGTGTGTGTGTGTGTGTGTGTGTGTGTGTGTGTGTGGCATTCCTCGAGACCTTTTGTCACAAAAGGATCTTGAATGTGTTGACAGTCTGTTTTGTTCCCTCGGCTCTCGCTGATGGCTGATTTCATTCCTGACTCGCTTGGTCAGCGATCGACGCACTTGATTATCCCCGAAAAGGGAAAATAAATTGAAATCTCGAGAAAGCAGTACTTAGCCCTCTGTTTACAGCCTGAAGCAAAAGAAATACCCCTGCTGGGAGCTACTCTGTTGGACCTTTTTGCATGTTTTAAATTGAGCAAAAGCGAGGTGGAGCCAACACCTGGCTGGAGGTGTGGTCACTAACCCGGCATATGTATTAGTGTATTTTGTGACATCACAGAGGGCTGGCCCTGACTCGTCTCTTCTCTGGGGAATTCATGGACAGGCTGCGTATTATTACATTATTATTACAGTATTATTACAGTATTATTGTTCCACAGCGAAACACAAGGACAGTTTCCAAGACGTACAACCTTAGATGCCTACTTCTTGTTCAGATAGCTGCTGTAGCTCAACGACACCCACTCAAGGTCACATGGTACCAGAGTGAGGAGGTGCGAATGATGTTCTAACCAGCTCGTCCTTCTCTCTCCTCTCTCCTCTCTCTCTCTCCAGCTCCCACCTCTCCCCTATATCCATCCTGCCTACTGACTCTGCTGAGTAAGTACACACACACACTCACTCTCACACACTCTCACACACTCACTCACACACACACACACACACACACACATGCACACGGTAGTAACTCAATACACTCTTTCTGGGGCGCGCGCAGGCTTAAGCACATCAGCCGTTTTTATTGTTTTAATGAGCGGCCACTGGTCGCCACGGTCCTCCACCTGCAGGCACACCTCTCTGAGTGACTTTGATAAGACCTCGTCTGACATGAACAGCCACAGCGCGGAGTCACGGCGCTACCGCCGTGTGAGAAAACATGGGCAGCGGCCAAGCCTCGAGTTTGACCTTAAAAGGCGACGAAAGCGCGAAGGCTTCGGACTTTTGAGTTTTGCCTCCCGTCTAAAAACTTTTTTTTTTAGTGCACCTGACATGCAAAGTGTGAGCTCGTGAATAATCCTGCATCATCGGTCGAGGAGGAGGAGGAGGAGGAGGAGGAGGAGTGTGAAGAGAGCAGGGAGGTTCTGCCACTGCCTGTGAGAGTCTCTCTCTCTCTCTCACACACACACACATGCAAAGGGTCAAGCAAGTTAAATAAGGTGTGTGCAGATCCTGGGGATCAAGCGGTGCGCTTTAGCGTGGAGGAGGAGGTCAGAGTTTGTCCGCCTGCTTTTGCCTTTTATAGGCCGCCGACCTCCTGCGTCTCCGCCCTCCGCCGCTCCCGCTGGAAGCTTTGTTAATCCTTTCGTCGGCGGAGCAGGTATTCACTTAATAAGGAGCCGGACGACGAGAGCCAGTGCCGGGAAACGTCAGTCACCGCGTCTTCCTTTGAGCCCCTAGAACTCCTGATGCAGCCAGCAAAGTTTTGATGGGACGCCATCGACGTGCCAACATCGTTTTGATTGGTCAGAGGTCGAGCCGTTCGGTCAGAGGTCAGAGGTCGAGCCGTTCGCCTCTTCTCCTCCTCAAAAATGCTCCATGGAAATTTGCAGTTTCTGCTCTTTGACAGTTTTTGTCACTTGCTAGTGCTTCTTCTGGTGCATCTGCAGAGCAGAGTTTTTCAACCAGTGTGTCGCAACACACTAGTGCGTCAGGTGTACCGTGACAAATTATCCAATTTCAAAACATTCCATTATTGAGTGACTGTATTTTAAGAAATATAAGCCTGTCTCCTCCCTCTGTTCCTTCCATGGATATCAGCTCTAAGTATATTATAATGTTTTTGGTTGGCCATTGGATTTCTTTCAATGTAAAAAATGTGCCGTGGCTCAAATAAGGCTGAAAAACAGTGTGTGGAGGCAGTAAAGGATGCTGGGTACCAGTTCGCAATCATAACGGCTCAAACGCAGTCAGTTTAGTTTTGCTTTTTGTGTTGTGTTTGTCTCTCGGCAAGTGTAGGTGTTGTCCCTCTTTTGATTCAGGTTCCAGATGTTACCGACTTGCAAATGAGGCATTTTGGCGACTCTTAATTTCCTGTTGGCCTCAGTGTTCCTGCCCCGCGGTGGCCCGTTTCCCTCCTCGCTCCTCAAGTGCTGCGATGTGTGGTCGGCAAAACTCGTCCTGCCTTGTTTGAAAACGCGTCAGAAACGCTCGCACGTTCAGGCAGCGCACTCGTCGCCTTTGCGGATTTAGCGGGATGTTGTGTTTTTTGTTTTGTTTTTTTTGGCCGTCTGAGAATAAACAGAGCGAACGCTGATTCCAAAAGCCGATCAGCGAAGCCCCGGGTGAGTGTTTGGCTCCGCTGTTTGTGTGAACGCGGGGAAAACAACAACGCGGCTGAGCTCGTTCCAGCCAGAGAGACCGGAGTGGCATTGTTGCGCAGCATGAAACGCACTTTTCGGACGCCATGCTGCAATTAAACCGTAACTCAAAGTTCAAGTTTGGCAGAGTTCAAAGCGGCGACGTGAACCGAGCGACCGGCGACGGACGAAACGTTAAACCTCTCACTACAAGGTGTGAGGTGGAAAAAAAAAACAAAACATGATGTCCTGCCAGCTGTCGCGCACTTGTTAAAACAAAAAAAAACAAAAAAACTGCAGCTGAAAAATTAATTCTGTCTCTGTCTGGTGTGTGTGTTTTCTCAGGATAATCCAGCGCACCATCAGGGCCGCGGTGGAGCAGCACTTCCTGGAGCTGAAGACCTCGACCGAGCAGGACCTGAGCAGCTACGACAGCCAGGGGTGGGTAGGAGCGCACTAGCGGCTAGACGGCTCTCTCGCAAGCCAACCGGCTCTTCCAAGTGAAACAAGGAGAGCCGGCTCCTGATTGGGAGATTTCTTCCTTCCCTGAAGTAAACCAGGAACGATCGTCGATCCGCAGCCAGTCGAGCGGTTTAGAATTTAGAACAATGGAGAGAAAAATTAGAGAGAAACTGAAACTGACAAATGTTGTTTGATGCTTTGATGATGCTTTTTGTTTCTTTTTCAAATTTCTGTTTTTATCTTGTGATGTTTCGTTCACGTCTTCTTTCACTGGTACATCGTTGTATTGGGGTGGGTGTTTGTTGTGGTATTTATATTTATTTCTACAGCACTGTGTTCCATGTTGAGTGTATAAATGATACACATTTAGTATTTTTGATATCATGAACAGTCTTTAATTTTTTGCAAACAAAAAAATCGAAAGAGCCGCCCGGGAGCCAAAGGAGCCGGCTCTTTATAGCGAGCCAATCCCAAAAAAGGAAAAACAAGCTAGAATTCCCATCACTAGAGTGCACATCCACATATGCAACACACACACACACACACACATACACACACACACTAAACCGCAGCATCGTCGCAAGCAATTCCTGCACGCTGCTCGTTTGCACTGTGCCTGTGCGTGCGTTCCCGAGGGGTTCAGTGGCGTCAGGTGAGCCGGGAGACGCGCTTCCCTCGCGGTTGACATTGCGTACAGAGTGGCGGCCAGATGGTTTGGTTTTATTTCGCGTGCGACAACGCGCCGACAGCTGAGGCGTTAATTATCGAGCTCCAGCATTGCAGACGGTCGGGGAGCAGCTGTTCGACTGTCAGCGGCGTCGCTTTTTACCGCTGTAACGAAGGGCAGCAGTGTTTGAGGTTGTCCAGCTTTTTGTCTTTGATTAACTGTTTTTCTCGTTTTGTTTTGTTGGGGCTGTCAGACGATTAATTTTTTTTAATTCGCGATTAATCTCTGAATTTCCATAGCTGCCCACGGTTGATCACATTTTGACTTAAATGTTACTATTTTTCCCTTTTATGTCCCATATTTATGTAAAGTAATTCTTGGTGTCTTAATTGGGAACCAAAAGAACACAAAGAAAGGATTTTTTACTTTTTGATCTTTCGCATATAATTATTATTTATTTTAAAACAGTGCGTCTACACCCACTTAATACAAAGAATAATGAATCCAAGACAAAACGTGAATCCTAAGCAAACGTGTCAGGAACGCTTTTCTTTTTTTCAATATAAGCACCACGAACGACGAGGAAGAACGAAACTGTACTCCTGCGCTAAGCTGAATCGGGCGTCTTGTGCTTCAAAACGAAAGTGAAAGTTAAAACCTGCGCTCGCAGCAGCGGTACGAGGCTGCCTGTGGG
Source organism: Nelusetta ayraudi (assembly GCF_046127955.1). Taxonomy (NCBI): domain Eukaryota; kingdom Metazoa; phylum Chordata; class Actinopteri; order Tetraodontiformes; family Monacanthidae; genus Nelusetta; species Nelusetta ayraudi. The sequence continues at coordinate 9,077,334 of NW_027466055.1, read as the reverse complement.
TTGCTGGCACGTAGTCAAGTCCCCGCCAGTAGTACGTGGCTTCACGAGGGCGTAAGGTGGAATATAAGCGAGGTTGCGTTTGGGGTCACAAAGGAAGAAAGGAAAAAACAAACACTGCAGTCGGTCATTCGGGAACCTCAGTGGCCTTGAAGCGGCTGGCGGGGCCGTCTATTGAGGACCACTGCTGGAGGTGGTTTCTTTGAAACCATCACCGCAGTGTCAACTGCACAGGATAAACACAGCGCAAGGACAAAAGGCCTGCGACTAGAAAAACAATGAGCATCTTATGCCTCGTATTTAATCTCATTGCCATTGAAGCTTAAATGCTAACGGCCCTGTTTATGTGTTTTTCTTTATTTATTAGGGTCAGCCCCAGCGAGCCTGTAGATCAGGGCTGCGATGGAGACGAGGAGCAACACACCGAGGAGTCGCTGCTCGACGACGCCGAAACACACAGCCAGAAAGACTCGCAGGTTCGTGTGAGGAGATTTTTTTTTTTTTTGTGTAACAGTGACAGAAAGACAATAGTGGCTCCCCACCCTCGGCGCTCAGTCGGTAACCCACACACTGTTCGCTGCGAGGACGAGCTGGCTGCGTGGGCCGGCCCGCTGGCCGGCCGGCCAGCAACATATTTCCCACAGCGAAGCTCCTTCCCGGTTCAGCGCCGGGTTCATTTTGGAGGCTCAACCTTTGATTGGAGCAGAACAGGCCGCCTTTGTTTGGCTTCGATCGGTGGGATTCTGCTAGAGGACCGAGTGCAGCGAGCAAGTGGACCCACAAACGGGGGTTCTGTGTGTACCAGTACCAGCTGTGTAGTCTTCTTATTGGGTGGGAGAGAATAATTACACTTGGCTGGGAATCCAGCCACAAAGCTCCAATATACATATAAATATATTTATTAGAGCTTTGTGTGTGTGTAGATGGATAAATAGATAGATAGATAAATACACTGTCGATATAATTGCTAACCATTTGTCCAGTTTTGACACTTAAAATCAAATCTAATAAAGTGTTGTTACATACTTATAAAGACTCTTTCGGCTCCCCCCAATAGAAAAAGGTCCATTTCAATTCTTCATGTAGATTTTTTTAGAGAGCTGGAAGCCATTTTTCATGCAGCTGCAGCCTTTTAACCCTCAACTATGGTTCATCCTCGTTCCAAAGAGCTATTTTAGTTCTCACAGAACCTCCGGGAGGTCCAGACACAGTCACGTGTCTGATCAGTTCCCTTGGCCCAGGACACCAGCAGAGAGCAGAGGGACACCTGTGCTCTGAAATGCACACTCGAAGCTCGCGCTAAGCCATCTCACGTGTGTTTTGGCCATTTGGAGGGTCGGCAGTGTTTCCACCCGAGGGGAAAGACCAAGACTTTCCAAAACAACAAGTTAGACTCTCTCCGTTTGTGTCTCGTAGGACTCGCTGGACACCGGCACCGCCCTAGAGGAGACCACTGGAATGGACATGGATGCGGAGGCCGTCACGGACGCTGAGAACAACAAAAACACTGCCAGGTGAAAGAGGAGAAACAAGGCCGATCAAATCCGTCTCAAAATATACATATCATGAAAAACATGAGCGACGCCTGCTGGTTCAGCGGTGTAACTGACAGCTGGAGAAGTTTGTACTTGCTGCGTTCCCTCCGGCGTTGCTTTGCTGGTGCAGGTCCTTGGCGAATCAGTGCGACACGCCGCCTCAGCCGGAGCGCGTGTGTGTGTTTACGCCGCTCCCCAAACTTCACGCCGTCCCACACAGCAGCCGCGGCCCCCCCTGTGTACATGTAAACATACCCAATTAAGCGCAGTCGGCCGGAGGTTTGGTCACGGTTGCGTCCTGCTCTGGCCTCAACTGCTCTGGCCTGAGCAGCTCTGCACCAGCAGCTACTTGCAGAGCAGTTGTTGTAAACCGCAGCAGCCTGGGGTTGTGAATCACACAGTGTGTGTTTGTTATTTTTTACGCAGTGAGGTGAGCCGACCCTGCCGCCCACACACACACACACACACACACACACACACACACACACACACACACACACTCGTGGCCCAGAGTCTTTGCGTGACTTTTAGCTGCGAGCAGACTCTGAACTGGGTCACGTCTTCTGCCCGTTGCCACGCTCCAAAATACCTCAGAGCCTCAGAGTCTGAAGCAAGCAGAGCTCCTCCACACGGCTCTTCATTAAAGAATATATTCAGAATATATTTAGTCATAATTTTGCAAAAATGAAAAGGTTTGGCACTCTAAATGCAATATGTTATTTTTTTATATATTTGTTTCTCTTTCAACTGCAGCTCCACAGAACTGTAATCACTAATAGCAATGACCAGTGAGCCATGATTGGAATAACAATAACTAATTATATGCGTTACATGTGTTGTTTTCATCATTTTTATTTTTTCTCTGCACTGCAAACGTACTGAACAGTGACCCCAAAGCTGTACCCTGGAAAATCTCATCCACTTTTCTCCAAAAGTGCTGTACAACAGCATCGTCCAAGTAGCTCCACGTCAAGCAACAAGCAACTATGGTCATAGTAAATGCATTACTTTAATCAGCATTGGGTTCTGTTAAACACAGAAGTAATAAACCTGTTTTTCCAATGCAATGCAAGGAGAAATAATAAAAAGTCCAGATGTTTGTGTACAGTTGTAGGGACCAAGAGTAAAAAGTCATCAGAAGAAAAAAAAAACTCACTCAAGTAAAGTACAGATTTCTTAAGTACAGTAAGCAAGTATTTGTACTCCATGACTTCCCACCTGTGTTCAGTCACACTCATGTTGTTCTCTGTCTTTTTGTTTCCAGACAGGACAATCAACCCTGTGACATCATGGAGCAGAGTCACACCGTCACCATTTGCTGCGTAAGTCAAACGGCACCGACGACGAGCGGCTGAACGTCCGTCCACCGCCTCCCTTCCGAGTCCGCTTCCAATCCAAGTCTCTTTGCCTGCAGAACTCGGGTCCCGGCCGCTGCGACCACAACGCCAACACCAGCGAGTTGGACCGGAGCCGCCTGTCGCCGTGCCAACCCAACTCTGGCCACCACAACCCCCACCTGCAGCTCTTCCCCGACAGCCAGTGGGAAGGTAGAGACTCTGCTGCTGCTGCTGCTGCTCTTTTTTTAATGAATCGTTTATTTTTTATTTTGGCTCACTGCAGCGTCAGCGCTTGCGTCTGGTGCATTTTAAAATGTTGTGTTTGCGTCATGGAGTCTGCCAGCCTGTCGTCCTGCTCCGCTTCCCCTCCGATCAGGGTGGACGTAACCACATTACTGTGACCGAGGGGCCAGTTTAGTGTTGATAATCATCTGCACACACACACACACACACACACACACACACACACACACACACACACACACACACACACGTTTTGAACGAACGTCTGCTTGGATGATTGACCTCAGTGTTCCTCTGCTTTGCCATCTCTCCTCCTCCTCCTCCTCCTCCTCTTCCTCCTCCTCCTCCACCTCTTCCTCCCGGTCCATCCAAACAGCGTCACCCCCCTCCCATGCACACCTCCCTCCCATAGACTTCTCATGTATGCACCTGCAGAAAGAAGGCCAAGGTAAGGAGTCGCTCCCAGCCCACAGTCCCTCCTCTCATCCTGCTCTCCTTCATTTTGTTTGTCCTTTTTCTGTGTGTTTTGTTTTTTTTTCGCTGGGAAGAAAAAAAACAACCTTTATTAATAAAGTTCTCACACTGTCTGGATGAAAAAAGTGCTTGTGTGGTACTGATTTTAACACCCTGCATGCAACACTCTTGTCCCTCCTCCCTCCTCCTCCTCCTGCCGCAGGGCCTCTGGACAAACGAAACCCTTTCCTGTCTAAACACCTGTTATTGTTCCTGCCGACTTCCTGGGTTTCTCACCCATCTCGATGTCTTTCAAGCCCCCTCTGCCCCCCCCCCCCTACACCTCCCACCCCTGTGCCGTACAGCCCCTCCTGCCTCGGCTCAGCATGTTAGCGCAAGAGAAGAAGACGCTGAGTTTTGCAGGCCACCGAAGAGGAGGATGAATTTGTTGTTTGCGGGGTTTATCGGAGCGATCGAACCGAGATGCACATCTTGCCCTCCTGAGGCCTTGTCCACACGTCTATGGGTGTTTCAAAAATATTTCCAACTTATGGATGTCGTTTCCCCCCCCCCCCCTCAAAAATCACCATAATCAATGAGAGCATGTACACAAGCTGTCGGCCAATCAGAACCCACCATTTGGTACCTCACGCGCATGTGTTTGCACTGTGGGAGGAAGCCGGAGAACCCGGAGACAGAAAGGTCCCAGGCCCGGAATCGAACCCACAACCTTCTTGCTGTGAGGCGGCAGCACTAACCGCTGCGCCGCTGTGTCACCACATTTATTTTCATTACAAAGAAATACAATGCAATTCAATGCGTTTGCGTACTGGGAGCATCATGAAAAGCCAATAAAATACATTGGCGGGGGGGGGGCAGGAAACATACATTTTCAGCATCTCATTCATTCAGCGCAGCCATGTCGTCAAAGACTCACTGTGCCATCAGCAGGAGTGGAATTGTGTGCGTTGGGTTTTTAAAAGCACTAGCGCAAAAATTGCACCAAGTGCAGAGTGGCGTCAGGTATCAGGTTAGTGTGTATTGCTACAAGTCCTCCCCTTCACCATCTGGCCAGACTAGAATAAGTCAAGAAAAACACCTCATTAAAATGTTGTGGTTCTTTGCTGTTTCTCTGCCGTAGTTCCACAAACATTGCTTAACACCCGCTGACGTGTGGACGAGGCCTGGGTCGGTCGGGGCGGGGGGGACGGAACCTGTCCTCCTCCCCCCCCCTCCTGTCCCCCGCTCCCTGACTGACTAACCCCGCCTCCTCTCTGTCTCCCCCTCCTCCTCCTCCTCCTCTTCCAGACCCCGTCCCCGCCTTCAAATCCTGGCAGGACGACAGCGAGAGCGGTGAGGCGCAGCTCTCCCCGCTGGCCGGCCGCATGGTCCCGCTGCCCCCGCTGCCCCTGGACCAGGAGGGGGCGGAGGAGGACGAGGAGGAGGCGGGCCAGGACGCCTCGCCTTCCTTCTCGCGCTCCCACCCCCACCTGCTGGCCCGCCGCTTCCTGGACTTCGGCGCTCACAGCGCCCAGCGCTTCCTGCAGCAGGACCCCGACGCCACCTCGCCCACCAAGGCGCAGAGGTAGAGTGAGACGGCGCAGGGGTGCTGGACACCGGCACAGATGTTCTAATGATGTAATGATGATATCTGATTCTGTGGCTAAAGTCTGGTGTCTACCCCCCCCCCTCCCCCCAACCCCCCTCCCTCCACCCCAACCCCCCCGTCAGGCCGCGGCGAGCCTCCTTCGGCTCCAAGGAGGCCATGAGGGGCGGAGACTCGGTGACCCACCAGCTCACCAAGAAGCTCCAGCACCTGAAGAAGAAGATCAAGCAGTTTGAAGAGCAGTTTGAGAAGGAGAGGAACTACAAGGTGAGATCCAAACCTAATTTTGATAATGCAAAAGTCCACTAGCTGACAGTGAGTATAACAGGCTTGGTCTTCACGACTCAGAACATTTCCCACTGGCCTTGTTACTACATTTACTGTATGTTACTTTCACCTGCTGCACCTGTGAGCTGCAGTTTATAGAAGAAAATAACTGGTTTCCCGTTCTCTCTGTGTCCTGATGGCTGACTGTGGCCCTTCTCTCCTCCTACTCCTCGTCCCCCTACTCCTCGTCCCCCTACTCCTCCTCCTTCTCTTCTTCCTCCTGCTCCTCCTTCTCTTCTTTCTCGTCCTCCTCCTTCTTTTCCCTCTCCCTCCTCTCCCTCCTCCTTCTCTTCCTTCTCCTCCTCCTCCTTCTCTTCCTTCTCCTACTTCCTCCTCCTCTTCCTTCTCTTCTTTCTCCTCCTTTTCTTTCTCCTCCTCTTCTCCCGCCTCTCCCTCCTCCTCCTCTTCCTCCTCCTCCTCCTCCTTCTCCTTCTCCTCTTTCTCCTCCGCCACGCCTCCTTCGCCTCCTCCTCCTCTTTCTCCTCCTCCTCCTCCTCCTCCTCCCTGCAGCCCTCTCATGGAGACAAGGCAGCGAACTCCAAGGTCCTGAAGTGGATGACGGACCTCACTAAGATCCGCAGGCAGATCAAAGGTGAGCGCCGTCCCTCCTCTTCCTCCTCTTCGCACTACGTGCACACACGCTCGGACAGCCTTGACCCCTCCCCTTCCCTCCTCCCACCTCCCGCTCCTCCCTCCCCCCCCAACCCGTGTGACAACATTGCACATGTGCTGCTCCTGCCATGACGTGTGCACGTGCCGGGGGAGGAGCCTCGGCGTTTCCTTTCGCTGCGCGGCTCCGCCCCCTCCCACGCGCTGGTTGGTGAAGCGGTGGGCAGGACGCGAGGGAGAGGGGTCGGTAGGATCCGATTGGTGCAATCTGCCCCATTTCTGGCTCCGAAGCCCCGCCCACCCCCCCACCCCGGCCCCCCCGCAGCCATCCGTCGACGGCCGAATCGTCTCTGTTTTCAGATCGAAATTGACAAAAATCGACAATAACACGAGCACCCTGCTCTCCACTCTCCTCCTTCCTCCTCCTCCTCCTCCTCCTCCTGCTCCTCCTCCTCCCATCGGCCCCGCCCACCACCAATTGATCCATTGACCGGTGGGCCAACCAGGACGCCAGCACCACCTATTGCCCAGAAGCACGCCGAGGCACCAGGCTTTGCTCCATTCATACAGACGCCACCACGCTCCTCCCCCCTGCTCCTCCTCCCTCCCCTCCACCTCCTCCGCCTCCTCCCCCTCCTCCTCCTCCTCCTCTATCTGCTCACCTCCCCATCACACACTCACCCCCCCGCTCCACCCCTACTCAGGCCTGAGTTGTAGAGCGTTTCACCTCAGTAAGTACCAAGCCCTCAGTAAGTAGACCCACACCTCGCACTCCAGACGGTGGCGCTGGGGCGCCGCTAGTGCAGAGCCACACCCACAAACTCCTCAGCCAGGGATGCAACCGTGTCGTAGTTACAGCGTCCTGATGTCAACCATTGCAAACAGAGAAAGTGTAGACATCTATGTATGTATGTATGTATATAATGTTTATATATCTATATATATATATATACAGTATATGTCAAAATGCAGTTAATCGCAGTTAACTTTGCAAATTGAGAGCTTAATCGCCATTCAAAAAGTTAATCGTTTGACAGCCCTAATTTATAAATGTATGTATGTACGTATATATTTATATGTGTGTGTGTACATATATATATAAATATATAAATATATGTACATATATATATATATAAATATATAAATATATATATATATATATATACATATATACATGCAGTGTAATAGTAACCACAATTACTGTCGGTCAGGTTGACAAAGTGGAGGTGTGAAATGTCGTCATCTCCAGCACATTTCACACACAATGTGCAGAAACATTTGTGGTTTCCTCGTGTTGAGAAATGAGAGTGCAGAGGGGACGACAAACTAAAAAAGAAAACAATATTCAGACAATACAGGACATAATACTCCTTGAAGGACTGAAGAATATGGGTTACTTTTCAAGGAGCTCTCTCAGATCCTGTAATATGAGGATCATTCAAGAAGCTAAAATATGAAACATAGAAATAGAAATAGAAATGAAAAAAATAGATAGGCCATTTTTTTCTCATTATTTCATGAGCGCTTATTGCGTGCGCTGTTACCACAATGAAAAACATCCCAAAATTTAGCAACGACAAAGACGATGTTTGCTCGCTGTGTTGTGGAAGCATGAAGTCTCGTGGTCCTGCCGGGCGTCTCCTCCCTCCTGCATGATGCTCTCGCTGCGCGGCGGCCCAGCAGCTGCATGTGCGGCCGCCCTGCGAGAGCGAGACGAGCTCGTCGCGTCTCCGTCGCCGCCTGCCGTCCTCATCCGTCGTCGCCTCATCTCCTCTCCACTCTCCACCCTCCTCCTCCTCCTTCTCCTTCTCCTCCTGCTCCTCCTCTTCTTCCTCCTCTTCTTCCTCAGACGCCAAGCACCGTGCGGAGAGCGAGCTGGGCCCCAACACCCGCCCGCGCAGCAACACCTTGCCCAAGAGCTTCGGCTCCACGCTGGAACACGGCGCCCACGATGCGGTGGCGGCGGCGGCGGCCGAGGTCCGCGGGCCTCGGCCCACCCGGGAGGAGACGCTGGAGCTCATCCAGCGCAGGGTGAAAGGGAAGAGGCAGGAGGACGGCTGGCCCGACGACATCAAGGTGAGCGGGACCAAACACCGTTAGCCCTCTGTTTACAGCCTGCCAACACTCAAAATATAAAATGACCAAGATTCATTCATAGTTTTGCTGCCTTGAGTGACGATCAACCATGTAGACAGTCATGAAAATGAAAGGAAAAACCAAAAATCCCCAGGAAACGGCACAGTTAGCCCTCTGTTTGCAGCCTGCCACCAATCAAACTTTAGATTTTAGCCTCCTGAAACTGAAACTGATGCCTTGTTGGAACTTTAAACACGGAAACCACCTGGGAATGGTAGCTGTGCAACTGTGTGACATCACAAAGGGCTGATGCACACTGAATAGTGTGTTTTCAGCACGCTGAGTCAGCAAGAGCAGTGAAGGATGCAGAGACAGTTATTTAATAATTGAAATACCTCCCGTTTCCGCTGTGCACCTGCGTGCAGAAGATGACCAAGGAGCAGCTGTCGAGCGAGAAGACGGTCCTGCAGAAGAACCTGCTGCACTACGAGGGTCTGCACGGCCGGCCGGTGAGCTTCCAGCGTCCAGGATCAGCTTCCAGCGCCGCGGCGGAGCTTCTGCTCACACATTGAACCTCCCCCTCCCCCCCCACCTCCCTCCTTCTGCCCTCAGGTGACCCGAGAGGAGCGGATGGTGGTGAAGCCTCTCTACGATCGCTACCGCCTGGTCAAGCAGATGCTCACCAGAGTCAGCATCACTCCCGTCACCGTACGTCACCCACGCCAGTGTTGTCCTACTGGAGAGTCGGTCTCGGTCTCCAGACCGCTCTTTAAGCGTCTCGGACTGGGCCGACTCCAGAGTTCTGATCAAGCCCGGTCGAGACTCAGCCAACGCTGCAATGACACGATAATAACAGACATTAATCCGGCCGCTGCCGTTTTTACGCCCTGTTTGTGACACCCAGAGTGACACGCTGACTTATTCCCGGTCCATTTATTTTATAATTTTATGAAGCAAAGTTGTTTTTTGAAAAGGTTTTAAAAAATAATAATAATAATAGTTGGCAAAGCAGCAAAATCAAGAAAACTATTAAAAGATCCCCTGCTGAAAAGAGATGTTGCTGTTCCATTTAGAAGCAAACTTGAATTTAAAAGTTTTTTAAATTTTCTTTCTGTTGTCTCGTGATTCTTCTTTGATGTATGAAGTCTTGGTCTCGTCTCGGCCTCGATGCTCTCTTGTCTTGATAATGTCTCGGTCTCGGTCGGTGCCGTCTCGACTACAACGCCGCTCAGTGCCATTTTGCGCCCAGCAGGTGTCGCCCTCGAGCAAGCGGCGGAGCCAAACCCTGCAGCCCATCATCGAGGGCGAGACGGCCCACTTCTGCGAGGAGATCAAGGAGGAGGAGGAGGACGAGAGGAAGGACAGGGACGAGGAGACAGCGGCGCGGCGGGAGGAGGAGCGGGAGGAGGCGGTGGCGGAGGAGGACGAGGACGAGGAGGACGAGGAAGAGGAGGAGGAGGAGGAGGGCGAGAGCAGCGGCGGCGAGATGCAGAGCCCCGAGGTCATCATGGCCGTGGACCTGCTGGCCCCCGGCGAGGGGCCCGTGGGCGGCCCCAAGAGCCAGAGCCAGCGGCCAATGACGGCCAAGCTGGAGGAGGGCTCGGGGAGGCTGGCGCTGGACCTGCGGCTCTCCAGCTCCAACGCCTCGTCCATGTGAGAAGCACGCACACGCACACACGCACACGCACACGCAGGGGAAATATACACTACCAGTCAAGATATGTGGATTAATGTGGCAAAAGAAAAGAAATGTTAAACACCTCAATATGTTGTGTTATTTATATTTTACATGAAGGGATCATCTAGATCATCTTTCTAGACCATCTAAAATATGAAACTTGTTTGAGTTATTTCACACTTTCTGTTTAATACGAATTCCATGTGTGTTCCTTCACAGTTTAGATTCCTTCAGTGAAAATCCACAATGTAAATTGTCACGAAAATGAAAGAAAAACCAAAGATTCCTCAGGAAACGGCACCGTTAACCCTCTGTTTACAGCCCGCCAGCAATCAAACTTTAGATTTCAGATTCTGGTTCGGATCACAAGTGCTGTCCAAACCTTTGACCGGTTGTGCGTTTATCAAATCACCGGCTCCCATTTCCTGCGTCTGACTCCGCCCCTTCCTGTCCCAGGCCAGAGCTGCTGGAACAGCTGTGGAAGGCCCGAGCGGAGAAGAAGAAGCTGAGGAAGAGCATCCGAGAGTTCGAGGAAGACTTTTATCAGCATAACGGGAGGTGGGTGAGACGCCGTGGCACTGCCAGGAGAAAAATATACTCTGGGTTTATGAGGGTTTTTTTTTTTTCACTTTTAAACACAAAAATAAAGCGTGTTTTTCCCAACGTAAGAAGTACAAAGTACAGATATTTGTGTGTAAATGTAGGGAGTAGAAGTGAAAAATGTAGTACAGATGTAGTACCATAACAAAGTATTTGTACTTTGTTTCTCCCCGGCTCTGCATAACCACAACAACTGTGTGTGTGTGTGTGTGTGTGTGTGTGTGTGTGTGTGTGTGTGTGTGTGTGTGTGTGTGTGTGTGTGTGTGTGTGTGTGTGTGTGTGTGTGTGTGTGTGGCTGCAGGAACGTGCAGAAGGAGGACCGAGTGCCAATGATGGAGGAGTACCGGGAGTACAAGAGGATCAAGGCCAAACTGCGCCTCCTAGAGGTGCTCATCAGCAAACAGGATTCCTCCAAGTCCATCTGAGGAAACACGCAGAGCTCCTCTCTCCCACCGCCCCACAAACGCACCATCACACGCTCCACCCAGCCAGCCGGCCAGAACCGGGCCGGTCACATGACCATCACACAGCCGTGCTGCATTCAGGTCGCGGAGCCTCCCGCACGTCGAGCGGTGAAGTGACGAGGGTTGGCCGCTAGAGGGCGCCAGAGAAGCGTTGACTGTGTTTGGGACGGGACGTGGATGCAGCACCGCCAGCCAGTAGAATCACCTGGAGACACGGAGAAGCTCCTCCTCCTCCTCCACCTCCTCCTCCTCAGACTTTTCACCTTGAGAACTTCTTCGTCTTTTTCATCCGCTGTCGGTTGTTTTCTCCTCCTCCTCCTCCTCCTCCCCCGGACTTCACTTTATTTTCTACGGGACGCTGATTTTTAAATGAGTTCACACCTTTTTAAACATGTTTGCTTTGTGTGTGACGCGTGTTCCTGTTTCCAAGAAAGGAGGCGTGTGCGTTTGTTTGACGCGAGGAACGTTTTTCCGCTCAGCACACAAACGAGAATGAGAAAAGTCAGTGTTTCAACCGCAGGGTCGTCCTTCGGCTCTCGCGGCTCATCCTGTTGTTGTTTTTTTCTCCTCCCCTCGTCGTTTGCTTCTCTTCTTCTGCGCGTTTCTTGGAGCTCTTTAGTCTTTTTTTTTTTGTGTGTTTGTTTGTTTTAAACGGACGTTAGGAAGAAGCGCTAAGACAGAGACGCTCGCTGGAGAGAGCAGACTGGTCAGCAGCTTCTTCCCCTTCTTCCCCTTCTTCTTCTTCTTCTTCTTCCTCTTCACCTCTGATCGAGAAAGCAGAATCTCTGGTTGAGGTCACGATGCTGCGTAAACCGCGCCGTGCAGCAAAGTGGGTGGGGGACGCCGTCGCAGCTCCTTGTGATGTCACAAAGGGGCCCCCGATTTACAGGACCGAGTTCTGCAAACAGCCGCTTTTGGGGAAAAAAAATAAATAAATAAAAAGTGCAGCAAAGCCAAAGAAGTGGAGCGACGGTGACGGAGAAAACGCAGGTCGACTCTTTTAAATCGTTCTTTTTTCACTGGCGGCCGAATGAGTCGGTGTGGGAAGTGAATCGTCTGAGTCGCTCGTAGTGACTCTGATGCAGATGCTCTCCATTGGAGTCTTGTACGACTTTCTTTTCTTCAGTTCCGAGCGCTGATTTATCCGTCAGACTCACAGCCGACTGCAGCCGACCGTTCCTTTTTTCACAGTGGAGGTGAAAATTTGCCGGTGTTTTTTTTTTCTTTCTTCTTCTTCTTCTTCTTCTTCTTCTTCTTCTTCTTCTTCTTCTTCTTCTTCATTTCTGTTGTTTGTTTTCTCGACGAAGGTGGAGAGCGGAACACGTTGCGACTGCTGTTAAGGGACGAAGAGGGTGGGGGGGGGGCGTTTTTATCCAGACAGACGGTGAAAGGTTTGATGTAAAAAGTAAACAAAACAAAAAAAAAGAAAAAAGTCTTTATTTGCACAGCATTCACAGAATGCAGCCCTCGTTGTCGTCGTCGCTGTTTATTTCCTGTGTGTTTCTGGAGAGAGAAAAAAAGAATAAGCACTACTTCTATACAAATATAAATATATACTGTACATAAAAGAGATAAAAAAAAAAAAAACACCCGAAGGAATGAATGTCACAAATGTTTAAATTATTCCAAACGTGAGTTTGGCAAACCCCCCCGCACCCCCCCCCCTCCCTCTTTGGCTCATTATATTTGTGAAGCCCTGACAATGTTGTTCTGTTGTTTTCTGTTTGTTTTTGTTTTTTTTCCTTTTCTTTGCTTTTCTTCTGAATATTGCTCGCACTATCATAGCCATCGTTGTGTGTGTGTGTGTGTGTGTGTGTGTGTGTGTGTGTGTGTGTGTGTGTGTGTGCGCTCGCGCGTGACGCTGACGGTCGAAAAGCCCCCTTTTGTATCGACTCACTGAGTGTAACACCAGCTGTAGTTATCACCGTGTCCGTGTGTGTGCGTGTGTGTGTGTGTGTGCGTGCGTGCGTGCGTGTGCAATATAAGCTAAGCTAGAAGCAGCAGCTGTAGTGAGCTTGCATGGCAGAAGAGAAGATATTAATAATAATCTTATGATGATGTTAATAATAGTAACACAGTGTGTTGTTTCTGTTATTTGTGCCATGATGAAGCAGCAATAATAAATTTTAAAAAGAAAAAGCTCATCGAGAGGTTTGACAGTATCTGCTCATGGATGGATGGACGGGTGTGTGTGTGTGTGTGTGTGTGTGTGTGTGTGTGTGTGTGTGTGTGTGTGTGTGTGTGTGTGTGTGTGTGTGTGTGTGTGTGTGTGTGTGTGTGTGCAGCTCTGTTGTCCCCCCCCCCCACGGCTGGTCGCTCCCTGTTTGTGTGGAAGAGCAAACCAAAAAAAAAAAAAGAGTAAGAACGTTGACAAACATTCCAGTTTTAATCCCGGATCTAAAAAGCAGAGGCGGCTCCTCGTCGCTCTCAGAAACATCGAGTCTTTGTTTCCTTTATGTTTTTATTTTTATTTTTTTGCAATATAAGGATGTTGCGGTATTTCCTGCTGCTCGGCTGTTTCCGAAACGACAAATGGAAAAAAACCAAAAAAAAAACAGTCAGTGTTTTTCTTTTTAAATTTAGTCGCTTTTTTCCATCCAAAGCTAGTGGCAGCTAGCACTGCGTCGCGAGCTGCTAGCTAGGCTGTTTCTACTTTAACACGGTGCAGACCCGACCGGCTTTCTCCTGTGACTGATATTCACACTCGTTTTAGCCCCGCGTGTCTGAAATACTGAGTGAGCCGTCCACCTTCTTCTGATACTTCTGGGAAAACCTGGCGTCTGTTTTGCAGGTCGAACACATCCGCGAGAAGAAGAGTTTGAAGTCTTTCCATCTTTGGAAACGGGAAAATCTTCTGATTTTGTTTGTTTGTTTGTTTGTTTTTTTGGGGGGGGCGGTGTTGTAGAAAGTCAGAAACGGGACGCAAGCGTTGGTCTCGACTCTACGTGTTGTTTTTGCTTTCAGCTCCCTTCTATCCAGTGCCGTCTCCTGCTTCTCACCCCGACGCCTCGCGCAGTCTCGCCGCACCGAGACGCGGCCGTGCGCATCTGTAAATGTTTTTTTCTTACTTTGTGAATGCTTTATGTCTGTTGTTCTCTCATAATCATTAAAAAAAAAAAGAAAAGAAAAGAAAAGATGACAAACAAAATACAATCAGAAAAACATTTAACATGCGAAAATAAAAAGAAATGACGCTTGCCACATCACAGCTTTTTTGTCTTGTGGGTCTTCTTGACTGATTTTTGTTTGGTTTTTTTGTAACGTGTGTGAGGTTTTACTTGTACAAAGTACACAGAAGGTGAACCGTCTCCAAGAATGAAATCACACACTCCCTCCGTCACCCCCTGGTGTCTCTCTCATGGCTGTATGCAGCAGAAATGAAAGTAAAGAAACATCAAACGGGTTGTAAAATAGGTTCTTTTAATCTCTTTTCAAAGCTATGGCACCAGTCAGACAGCAACACATTGACCCCGCCCCCAAAAGTACAACAACCAGCGTAGGAACTGAACTTGTGACGCAGCTCCAGTCTGAAAAGGATGAAATGCGAGGCCGGCACGGACGCGAGTAAATGCTCTTCTTATTAGTTGATCGGAGAAAAAAAAACAACAATAAATAGAAAATTCACAGAATCTTAATCTTACACGCTAGAATTTTACAGCCGAGCGTCTGCAGTGCATTTGTCTCGGCCACGCACTCCCTTCAGACGCCTTCAACGGAGGCAATTCGCCGTTTCTAGTCGGTTACAAAAGAATAAAAACGCAGTCGCTCCAGTATTGCTCCCTGTTGCTTGAACTGGCACTTTTTCTCTCGTTCGTTGGCGTCTCATCAGTGTGTTGGAACGCTCCAGAGGTGCAGCGTCAGTCACTGGAGACTTGCAGAGAAGCAGATGGCCGCTCCGCACGGCTCAGTGCGAGCCGTCAGCGCATCAGTAGTGTGGCTTCCTGAAGCCTCCTTGGAAAGAAGCCTCGGGATGATTTGCATATAAAGTCTTTGACATTCCTCAGAGGGCCCGGGCCCGGGTCCGGGACAGGCTCGGCCGACAGTCTACGCAGCAAAGTGCAAAACTCGTCACCTCGCATCCGTTTTTTGACAGAATCTGAAGCCCGGGGAGGCTGAAAAAGAGGCTTCCTGCGGTTTCATCGTCCTTTGCCAGGGAATATGCCTGCAGAACTCGACGGGAGACAAACCTTCCGGGCCAAGCGGTCCCGCGTCTCTTCATCCGTTGCAGAGGTTCCCCCCCGAAAGTCAGCAGCTTGTCGAAGGAACCCGCGTCTTCGGGTTTTAGCACCAAACGAATGAAACACCGCCTCAGGAGTCCACCTCCGTCTCTCTCTCTCTCTGTCTCTCTCACTCTCTTTCTCTCTCTCTATCGAGCGATCCACCGTCCACGTGGTTGATTTTCCTTCCCGAGCCTCAGAGCTCAGAGGGAGTCTGTGCCGCAGCCGCAGCAGCAGCAGCAGCAGCAGCAGCAGCGCACTCCGAGCCGAGGCCCAGTGAGGGTCATAGTGGCTTGTCCACCACCGCCACTCCTGCAAGCACAAAGAACAGTTAATGCAAGGAGAGGCTGTCAAGCTGAGGCCTTTTGATTGTTGGACGTTGGAAATTCGACGCAAGAGCAGAAAAAAAATAACAGCCGCTTTTCAGCTGCCGGTGTGCGTGGTTGCATTGACTTCAATCATTTTAATTTTTTTTTATTTTTTTTTATTTTTTTAAAAGCGAATTATTCGCCTCGCGAATTTGCTCCCAGTGCCTCGACTGTAAAAAAAAAAAAAAAAAAGTCATCCTAACCGGCGTAGCTGCGTCCGTTGCTCATGTTGGTGGGGATGAGGCTCCACTTGTCGGCGGCCGGGTTGTAAAACTCCACCGAGGAGAGGTTGCACGAGCCGTCGTCCCCTCCGATCACGTACAGCAGCCCGTTGATGGCGCACACGCCTGGGGGAAGGAAGCGCATGAGAAAAGTCCTCCACACACACACACACAGCGGTCCCAGCGGCAGCATTAAATCCCAATGAGACCAAAGAGTGGGCGGGGCCGTCTGACCTGCGTTCCGCCGGCACATGTTCATGTCGCACACCAGCCGCCAGCCGTTGGTCTGCGGGTCGAACACCTCCACGCTCTTCCTCACCAGCGGCCCGTCGTGGCCTCCCGCTGCGTACAGCTGCCCCCCCAGCACGCCCACGCCTGTGCAGGAAACACAGTCATCCCACTGCTCGGTCAAGCCGGTCCGCAGCCGCACGTCCGGGCGGTGCCGTTATACAGAGACGGGCCACCGGGTGGGGCTATTTTAACCGAGGGAATTGAGCGCTGGTACTACTGGCTCCCAGTTCGGTGGGGGTGCGGCTCGCTGAGTGGCTGTTTGATCTTCTGATTATTGAAGATTAGGATGAAAAAACCATGACGGTTTTTCTTGGTGAAAAATTATTTTTGGTTTTGTTGAGCAATAAAGTAAAAAAAAAAAAGAAGCTTTGGACGATTTAGTTTTAAGCTTTGACCTTAACCAACCATACTGAGAGCAGTTTGCGCCAAAGGTTGTTGGTGAGTGCGTGTGTTTGACAGCGAAACTCTGCTGGGATGAACGCGCTCCTGCGCGCGCCTGGCACTACGACGCCTCCTCCGTTTTACCAAGGCTGCTGCCATAATGGAAAGAAAGTCAAGACGCAAGACGCGTCAGTCCCAAACACCTGAGTACCATTTGTATTTTTCATAGCCTATCTAAAATATTGGCATATATACTGTAGTCTATGCCGATCTATATATAAGCTTTGGGGAGCCATATATCTATATTTCAGGCTGTTCAGAGAGGAAAGTTTCACTCAGAAGCAGGAAACACTTTGACAGACAGAAGCTGCGCCTGGTTTTGGCTTGCGGTGCTTGCGTCTGTCAAACTGCGATTTTCACGTTTGCGTCCTCTCTGTGGATCGGAATCTCCGTTTTTGGCGCCAGTTACACAGATTTTCTGGCGCAAAAGCCGCACAATCGCTTTGTGGATCTTGTGTGTGTGTGTGTGTGTGTGTGTGTGTACCTGCTCCGCTGCGCCGCGTGCTCATGTCGGCGACGTAACACCACTGATTGGTGGTGGGGTCGTACTCCTCCACGGTGCTGAGACACTGGCGGGACGCTCCGTCGTAGCCTCCCACTGCGTACAGCTTACCTGCACACACACACACACACACACACACACACACACACACACACACACACACACACACACACACACACACACACACACACACACACACACACACACACACACACACACACACACACACACACACGTGAGCTTTGACTCCCAGGCCTCTACTCCAGGTGAGTTCCTGCACGCGGCTCCGCCTCACCGTTGACCACGCCCACGCCCACGCTGCTGCGCCGCGTGTTCATGGCGCCCACATAGATCCACTCGTTGGTTTTGTGGTTGTAGGCTTCCACTGTGGACAGGCCTGGAAGACAGACAGACAGACAGACAGACAGACAGACAGACAGACAGACAGAACAACCATTGGATGGTTTTAGATCAAGTTTTCCAGATGCGTTGGCGATTGCGTTGAACTTCAGGAAAATCATTTTCCAGGTCAGGCAGGAGGACCAAAACAGCAACAAAGCATTAAGTGGATCTTTCCCAAAACAAGAGTTTCCCAGAACCTTTCAAGATCCCTAAATCTGCTAAATCTTTCATCCAGGGACGAACACAAAACATGCAATTACCCCCCCCACCCCCCAGCCACTCCAGCTGCGCGGCTGTGTTTTCCTCCGTACCGATGTTTCCGTTGAATCCTCCCACGGCGTACAGCAGCTCGTCCAGCACGGCGGCGCCCAGCGTGCTGCGCCGCTCCTGCATGCTGGCCGCGGCGCTCCAGCGGTCTCTGGCGCCGTCGTACACGTCCACCGTGCGCTCTCGCAGCGAGCTGTTGAAGCCCCCGACGGCGTAGACCCTGCCGGCCATGGACACCACACCTGCAGCCACAGGGCAGCACACCACAAGCAAGTCACGGAACTCCACTGGGAACTTTGTGACTTGGGATGGGACTGAGGCCCGCTCGTAGCGCTGGTTCTGCTCTGCTTCCATCCCAGACAAACGGGTTTGCACTTCCCGACCGCAGGTGAGACTCTCATCATGCAGAACCTGGTTCCCTAGAGGTTAATATCATGTATTAATAGTAATTTAGCTTCAGCTCAGGTCCAAAGTTTAACCGCAACTTGGATTGAAGGTGAATTGTGTAATGGGTGGAGGTTTTCTTTTAAGAAGAAACAGCGACATCAAGTGGTCGCACTTTAGATTGCAGCGCTCTTTCACTTCCACCTCCTTTAGGGCAGGCGTGGGCAAACTCAGGGGCCACTTTCCGCTCGTTAAGCTTTTTAATCCGGCCGCCGAACTTTATTTATAGTAAGCAAGTAATAAAACAGCTGTATTGCATCAATTTTCCAGTGTTTAAAGAGTCACTTCAATAAAGAGCTCGATAAAAATGGGGCTTCAAAGACAGAAATGCTGTTGTAATGCTTTGTTTTCTACGTATCCCATAATATATATTTTTCCTCCGATGAGGTTGGTCACCTAAACACTCCGCCCATCAAAGAGAGACGAGGCAACCCACCACTGCCCACCGGTTGAATAGTTTGCCCACCTCTCCGTACCTTCCCTCTCCCTGGTTTGCCAGTGAACTACGGTGGCCTGCGCACCCAAATCTGGACACCTCCCCTAACTTCTTCTTCGCTGGTTTGTTTGAAGACGCGAGCGTTCGCTCTAAATACGAAAGGGATTGGTCCACACGGGCTACCTTAGAACTGCGGAGGAGCAAGACGGCAGCTACCTGGGAGCAACCGTGTACATTACGTGTATTCTAGTATAGAAATATGAGACATTCTAATGGTAGGAAAATCACATGACTTTTATTGCACTTTTGAGTATAAACTCTTATTTCTGTATTTATGGGCTGGATGCTAAGCTTTGACCAGTATGAAAATCATACATATGTAAATGGTCCTTTGATAGAGCGCAAGTGAGAAACTGATCCTGGAGCTGCGCGTGGAGCAGCGACTCACCTGCCCGGCAGCGTCGAGACGGCAGGTCCGCCACCTGGTACCACCGATCCTCCTGGAAGTCGTAGCACTCCACGCTCCGGATGGCCTTGGGAGCCTGGCCGCCCACCACGATCATCACCTGCACGTGTGCACAGCCAAAGCGCGTCAGCGTCACAGCAGCAGCAGCAGCAGCAGCAGCAGCGGCGTCTTTCTGACTGACTGGTGTGCATTCGGTGTGTGTGTGTGTGTGTTTACTTTAGGGATGCTGATGGGGGTCCGCGGCCGGGTCCGGTCCGTCTTGATTAGGTGGCGCTGGTCGGCCGGCATCAGGTGATACTTCATGGCCTCGATGAGGAAGTCCTTGCAGGTGTTGTTGTTCTTGATCAAAGCCTCTTCCTCCACGATCTGAGGCAGAAGAGGAGGCTTCAGCACCACAGCAGTTTACTGGAAACTCACAAACTCTGCTGGACTTTGGTGCCAACTTCCTGTCTTTCTATCTGTGTGTGTGTGTGTGTGTGTGTGTGTGTGTGTGTGTGTGTGTGTGTGTGTGTGTGCGTGTGCAAAGCAGAGAGAACAGTGTTGGCAGCCGCTCTGCAAAACTTCCTTCTACTTTCTGCCTCACTTTGGTCTTTCTGTCTGAACCGCCAGCCGCCTGCGGGACACATTCACTGGCAATCCAGTCCGGGCTGTTTGACTTATTTCAATCTCAAATCTTCTCAAACATTTTCGCTGTAACAGGAAAAAAAAAAAAAAAAAAAAAAAAAAGGAGGCCTAGATCTGTGAGATTGCGGACGAGGCGGTCAAAGTCGGTTTCACCTGCACCAGGTAATCTCTGGAGAGAAGAGGAAGTCGGACGTGCTCCATCAGCTTGGGCATGTGCTCCAGACGAGCCGGTTTGTCGTGCTTGATCCAAGAGATCATCGCCTCGAACACCTGTCAGGCGCACGGAGAGACGAGACGCGAGAAAAACTGGTTAGGGGTTAGGGTGCCCGGAGAAACGTTCGGATTAAAGAAAGATTATTTCTTGACGGATAATTTTTCCTTTGCACGACAAAACCATTCAATCAGAAGTATGCGTTCAAACTTGTTATTTCAAATTTGTGTTATTTCGTTCGTGAAATACTGCATTTTTTTTTGCATGTGCAGTTTGAGGGAAAATGTTCCTGGTTTTTCAAACTGTGACTTCTGAAAGGAAACCGCTCTGTCGGCACGACGAGAAGTGATGTGAGATGTGTTCCACCTTCTCCCAACATTCTGATGCTGCATCTATGTGACAGAAATCTACCAAGATGGACTGACGGACGGACGGACGGACAGACAGACAGACAGACGGCTCGATAGGCAGACAGACAGACAGACAGAAAGACTTTATTGATCTCCAGGAGAAATTTCAATGTATCTGGAGGGGCGACAGGCGTCTCCGTGGACAGACAGCTGCACGTGAGGAAACCCTAGCTTCCTCCCAAGTGCATGTGTCTTTGTCTATATGTGTGTGTGTGTGTGTGTGTGTGTGTGTGTGTGTGTGTGTGTGTGTGTGTGTGTGTGTGTGTGTGTGTGTGTGTGTGACTGGACCGCTCCTGCCGCTTCGACAGCGGGACGAGGAGCAGCTGCTCCCTCGTGCCCTTCCCTATCGACGTCCTCAGACAAGCAACGGACGCTCCCCGCCGTCGCTGTGGAACGCGGCCGCGGCCAGAAGGCCTGACAGGATGCAGGGTGCGCAACACGTGACGCTAATGGAGCTCAGGAGATTCCCCAGCCTTGTAAACGGCCCGAAATGTATGAACGCGTCGAGGAGGATGTGCGACATCATGCGCGACTCACCAAACACAAATGAAGAGAGAGAGATATAAGCGTCGACTCTGCCAGACGTTAAAACCTGTTTACAATCCATAGCAGTTAGAGGAAGACATGAGCCTGAGCCACATTTTATATTGGCTTGTAACCTCTCTGCTATCTCCTCGTCTTTGATTTTTTTTTTTTTACCTTTACGCTATAATGTGACAAGCAGGTACTTTAAGGCTTTAATTATTTTTACACTTAAAGATTTTGGTGCAATGCCAATAATAGAACAAAATCACCATTAAATGGGTTTTGAAATTTCTTTTTGCTTTTATTTTTGAAAGTTTTTAAGTGACAATGACAATCACACACTGTAACTTCTTGGTTTTTTAAAAAAAAAAAAAAACTCAGTAGATACACAGACGTGTGTGCATGTGCGTGTGCGTGTGCATATTCTCTGACCTTCTCCTCGGTGGAAACGGTGAGTTTGTCACTCGCGATGAGGCTGCACACCTGCTGCAGAGTCAGACCCAGGAACTCCTCCCCCTGCACCACCTCACAGAAATGCTGCTCTGGGAGACACAAGTAAAAAAAAAAAAAAAAAAAAAAAACAATAAGAACAAAATAAATAATAAAGTCGGCCCGGCGAGGATTGAGTTGAGTTGAGCGCACGGCGCCGGGGCTCACCGGCGAAGGCGTGGGCCTGGCTGAGGAGCTGCGTGCAGGTGTGCAGGTCGGCGAAGGCCCTGATGCCCAAACAGTTGGTGGAATGCAGCTGAGACTGGAGGAAGTCGCAGCAGACCTGCTGCACGTCCATCAGCTGGAGGAGGCTGGCTGCAGCCAGCAGGACCTGCCGTTACCACACACACACACACACACACACACACACACACACACACACACACACACACACACACACACACACACACACACACACACACACACACACACACACACACACACACACACACACTTATGCACCGTACTGGATTTCCTTTTCATGTTCAAAGAACATGGGGCATGTTTTTTTGCCTAGGATGACAGGTTAATGAACGCACATTTCAGACCTACGGAAGCGCATTGCTGCCACCCTAGAAAAAAAAAAACAGGACTCGGTGTCCTGTTATAACCTGAAACTATCAAGCTTTTCCGCGGTAAACCAGATCACCGCCATCCAACTATATTGAGTTGTAAATCAATGATAAGAGCAGAGAAAAACAGCCAATGACAGAAAAAATGAGCACTTTACGCAAACTTTTCATCTCTGCCATAACGTGGCACTTTTACAAGAAATTTCCCATGAGCCTTTGTGTTCCCTCTATGATGTAAGTGAATGAGAAGTGATTAGATTAGTCATGTGAGCAAACAAAAAAACAAAAAACAACAAAAACCAAGCCCTGGAGCGTTCCTGGTGTTTATCTTGAACAACATTGACACTGCACAGTGACTGACAGACAGACAGACAGACAGACAGACAGTTGGGCAAAGATTCCGTCCTGACTCAATGCAGTGTGCGTTCAGTTCCTGGGTTAAACCCGCTGCGAGGAGCTCCCACAACTGTTTTCTCCTTGTGTATCCTAGAGGCCTCCTGTTCCCCCGCAAGTGAAAACAAGGCTGACTGGAAGTGGGATTGGAGCAGTTGTGACACTCACTGAATCACAAACAGCAGCGGAGAGCATGGCCAGCGAGATACACACACACACATGCACACACACACACAGACACACACACAGTATGCTGGACAGTGAAGCAATCTACCGAACAGCAGTCGACAGTCAAAACACGCACACATCAGTTGGGCACCCTGCTAAACAGGAGGAGGATTTCCTGCCTCTCTGCAAGGACGCTTCCTGTTCTAATAATCAGAGGAAGTGTCCTGCTTGGACTGAGATACTGCTGCCCGGAGCCTGACAAACAGGGCTGCGTTCACAAGCCACAGCGATCGCTCTCTGCCTTGTGTCATGAGTAATGAGAAAAATCTATCCGTTATTCTTCCTTCTTGCCTGTCCTCTCCTTGCGAGTGTCGGCTAAAACGCATCGTTCTGGAAACCTGTCCGTTGTGATGTCACAAGGGGGCACCGATTGGATATTTCGCCCTCTGAAATCACCTTGTTTTGCATGAGCGGTCCACTAAAGCACAAGGCAGGAAACTAAAACCCGGCCTTTGTCGTGGAGGCTGCAGGCAGATCTGGCAAACACAGAAAAGCAAAAGAAGCGTTTGCGCTTTTCGCTCCTTTTGCTCACCTGGACGTTGTCCTCCGTGACCTCGATCTCGGCCGTGTAGATGTAGTCCACCAGTTTCCTCAGAGTCAGCCCGTCCACCTCCCTGATCTCCACCTGCTGGGCTTTGCTCTCACTCATATCACCTGCGGCAGACGCGAGTGTCGTCCGTGAGAGTGAAACCACCATGAAAAAGGTAACGACTGTGCGAGCGTCTGCCCGTACCTGTGAACATGGCACAAAAGTAGGGGCTACAGGAAGCCAGCACCACCCTGTGTGCGGGCACTTTCACGTTTCCCGCCACCAGCTGGACGTCGCACAGCATCTTTTTACTGGAGCCGGCCGGGCGGGGGGGGGAAAAATGACACATCTGTCAGTTTGGAAATAACAACCAATAATTGAATTTACAAATCTAGGCTGCAATGAAAAATAACATATAATCGTGATTTCTCTGCAAATGTTGCTACCCTTAAAATCAGAACGGGGAGAACAATGTAGAACGCTTGATTTTTGCAGCTGTGCAGCAAGTGAAACGGTCAGTGACACACCTCCTCAGGTCGTTCATCAGCTGGAAGGCCTTCCTCATGTGCGTCTGGTTGACAGTTCGCATCCCTCCGTTGGCCGTGTCCTCCTCCGCATCCCTGACACAGTTTGGATGTGCCGAGGCTGGTGAGGCCACCAGACTGGTGAGAGATGACGGGTGATGCAGCGATTATTTTAGACGCTAAAATCACTCTTTTACCAAGACAGTGTCCTTAATTACTATTTAACAATCCGAGTATTAAAATGTTAATTAATTAAAAAAAAAAAAAAAAAGAACAGATAACTTTTTTTATAAAGAGAGAATTACGGCTGTCCCAATTCGATATTGATATCGGTCCGATATCAGCCAAAAAAGGAATATCGCATTTTTTTTTTTTTTATATTAGATATTTTTTAACACGCCACACACTACAGAATAAATAATGAAAGTATGTTTCATTTGTAGCATGCTAATATCGGATTGATATCGGTATCGGCCGATATTCAAAGGTTGAAATATCGGGATCGTATCGGAAGTGAAAATATAGTATCGGGACAGCCCTAGAGAGAATTATCTTTTTTTTTGTGACAGTTACACATAATAAATTGTATTTTTCTGAACACAATGCAACATGCAACGTCCACAATGTAAATGTAAAGCTCAAAAACCCAGATGTCCACGGTTGTTTGTCCAACTAATGGGGCAAAAGAAATGAACTGAATGTTGACAAGCAGGTACTTTAAGGCTTCTTTGTAAGAAATGTAACCAGCTGACACCTGACCTGATATCTGACTGCTGGCGGAGAAAGACAAAGATTTGACCCCACAGTTGGAGCAACTTGACTTGTAAATTATTGTTTGGGATATGATGACCATCAACAAAGGCTCGATCAAATGGAAACACAGCTTTAAAAAAGATTTGAAATAATGGTTTATGAGACCTTTACCCAAATGTTCTATGAAGATGCAACAGTTACTGAACTAAACATTGTTTAAATGGGACGGTTAAAAGAAAAACACTAACATTCTTTCAAATATGATCTCGAAAGCAAATGTTTGTTATGGGTTTGACTGTGTTGAAGAAGCCGCCTGGCTAGCACTTAGCATTGCTAACACATTTCATGGCTTACTGATCTACTATTAGTCACAACCGCATCCCTTAAGTTAAGTCAGCCGTGTGGGGAACCATTATATACGCGGTCTACCGTTTACAAGAATGTGTCTTGTGACAGACATAAGATGTTGACGCGCTAATTCGGGAGTTTGGCGAGCAACTTTACAGACGCCGCTAGGCAACCAAGCGATGCTAAGCTCACTGGACGGAGCTAACTAGTCCACAAAGCCCAAGCTGGTGCGCGTGTAGCAGCGAAACACTGTGTGGCTTGTGGCCGCGGGATCATGTGGGGTCAGACGCTATCAAACAGATGCAGGAACAGCGTGAAGCTGTGCAAAAAGATAATCCCCATCGCTCAGAACTACTCACCCTAGCGACACACCGTCCATCCTCACGGAGTCAGACGCCACAGCGGGCAGTAGCCGCCGCGCACACCGCCGCACAAAGATCCTGTGGTGGCAAGATGACTCACTCAGCCGTTTAGCAAACAGGAACCGACTTGTGCACACTCTCGTGTTATGGAATAGAAAAACTTCTACTTTGTAATAAGGATTTTTTTTTTTTTGTTTGTTTTTTTTTTGTTTTGTTTTTTAATGGACCCCTAATTCAACAAGCAAATATTTAAATGCAGTATATTATGCCTGTGAAGGGCTCTTTGATACAGGTTGATGTAGCTTTGATGCAAGAAAGTTGCTATCTTGCAATATATACAGGTACTACCCGAAAAATTGGGATATCAAGTAAAAGTTGTTTTATTTTGGCAATTTAACATAAAAGATGAAACCAACAAACTTTATTGAGCCATTACACGTAAATTGACATATCTGAAGCAGTTCCTTGTTGTAATTTTGCTGATAAAGATTTTCAGCTTATTAAAACCACAAACTCACAAAAACTCATTTTCTGAGTTTTTGAATTTGAGGTTTTTTATTTAAGCTGCAAAACCTGATCA
The DNA here is from genome assembly GCF_046127955.1 of Nelusetta ayraudi. Lineage (NCBI taxonomy): Eukaryota > Metazoa > Chordata > Actinopteri > Tetraodontiformes > Monacanthidae > Nelusetta > Nelusetta ayraudi. The sequence continues at coordinate 9,051,806 of NW_027466055.1, read as the reverse complement.
GCAAAATCCAAAGAAATAACTTGAAATATATTGATTTGCATATTATTCGTTTATATAATATGTCAAATTCACCTTTTAAGTTGAATTGCAGAAATACAACAACCATTCATCTTCTATACCCGCTTATTCCTATTCAGGCGCACGGGGGTCTGCTGGAGCCTATCCCAGCTGTCATAGGGCGAAGGCAGGGTACACCCTGGACAAGTCGCCAGTTCATCGCAGGGCCACAGAGAAACAGACCATTCACACTCACATGCACACCTACGGGCAATTTAGAATGTTCAATTGACCTCACATGCATGTTTTTGGAGTGTGGGAGGAAGCCGGAGAGCCCGGAGAGAACCCACGCAGACACAGGGAGAACACGCAAACTCCACACAGAAAGGTCCCAGGCCCGGGCAATACAACAACCTTTTCGGGATATTCTAATTTTCTGGGTAGTACCTGTATACACACACACATACACAATACGAAATTTTGTAGCAAAGAAAACATTTATAAATAACACTAAATGTCCTATATGAAGGGTGGCTATTTTGAAGAAATTAGAATATGAATTGTTTTTTAGTTACGTCACACTTTTTGTTTACTACATAATAATAATACTTTGTTTACTACATAATACCATGTGTTTCATTCATTTATTGTTTTTGATCCCCTAAGTGAGAATCTATGTAAATAGTCATTAAACTGAAAGAAAAATGGTAAAATAAGACGGTGTACCCAAACCAGTGTATTAAATTAATTTGATCTGTCTACCAGTAATGACTCATTGAGTTGTTATGGGAGGATGACACCCCTGGCACTGGTCCTTTTGTGAGAATCCCTCAACAACCTGAAGAGCATTAAAAGGCGGCACTTAGGCAGCCTTTGGACGAAGGTCCTGTTGGTCCGGATGAAGGTCGATAGACCAAAACAGTGACCCAATGAACAGCAGAACTTTAACGTGAGCGCAGGAGCACTTGTGATATTTTTTTTTCTTTGCAGCATTAAGAGAAGGTCCCTAAATATTCCACACACACAAAAAAGCCAAAGGTACCAAAGAGACCATAGGGAAGATGTTGTTTGAAGGTGCCAAGATGGAGCAGGTTCTGGACAAGGTATCGCAAGGTGACTGGCAGGCAACCAAAGTTGTAGTCCTTTATCAAGCCATACAAATACACTATTCTGATGAAAGAAGTTTAAAGATGGCCAGTAAGTTTATTGTATTACTATATTTTAAATGTGAGACTGTTGAGATAAAAAAAAAAAAAAAATTAAACAGCATAACTTTGCTTTATGGTAACAAGAAACCGTCTCCCGACAAGTTTTAAGGTCATATTGTGAAAGAAGCTTAGTGATGAGGGTTAATTCAAACAAGTCAAATCATTCTGCAATAAAGTTGCCATATTACAGCACTCATTTATCTGTTGACAACTGCAGGAAAAACCTGACTGACTGAATGTTTAACATTTAACTGGTCTTTTCATAAACACTGACAACAGGTCACCCTTCACCAATTTCAAAAAAAAAATAAAAAAAATTCTAGCAATCCCTGTGGATTCGATGCTTTATTATTATTATTTTGCATTTTACCATCATTCCCTGCTGTTGGAAACAAATAGTTGGGATTGTGACGTCAAGATCTTAAATACCCAAATTATGTGACGTATAGGCAAAAGAGAAAAATAATAAAGCACTAACTGAGATGCTATTTTGCCACTAAAAAGTAGTGTGGACTACAAACACTAGAAATAGGTTTGTTATTATATTGCTTAACCAAAGAATTTGTTTGTTCCTGTTCGAAATCCTTGAGCAGCTGAACGAAATCCAACCACCGACGTAACTTATTGTGGCAACACAAACAAGAGGGCTCAAGCCTCCCGGTGATAGTGATTGCTCAATCGGATTTTTCCCACCAATAAAACACGTGCTGCTACGAAATGGCCGTTGAACTTGGAACCCGACAACTCGAAGGTTCTGCTTCCTCCTAGTGGTCGCTGCGTGGAACTGAATGAGATGTACCGACACGATTGAGACGTCGAGATCAGGGTTTAAGTTTCCATACATTAAAAACTTTAATAAAAGCAGAACATAGGGGGTGAACTGAAGACACTTATTTCTTGAACAGTTTTAATAGTTTAAAAACCTGTGATTGGACGACAACGTGGAAAAGAAAAAATGTTACAAAACAAAAAACAAAAAACAAAAAAAAAACACGACAGTACTCCTGAAATGCGCACCGTCACGCAGATTTCTTTTTTAGATCAATAAACTCAAGCAATCAAGTCCCGTGCTGCCCAAACACACTGCCACCAACTGCACTGAAAACCCTGAGTTCATGAGGGAGGAAAAAAAACAAAAACAAAAAAACAAAACAGACGTATCCGGCTGGTTTGCAAGAAAGAGTCCAACTCAAGCCGAGTCGAGAAGCAGTTGACTGACATCAATTACAGATTTACACGTGGTTATTAAAGCAGTCCTTTCCCAAATAACGAGAGGGAGGAAAGAAGGTACGTTTTTTTTTTTTTTTTAATCATTCACCATTCTTTGTAGATAAATGTGTGGAATAAGAAGAGGGAGAAAATGGGGTCCACATGGATGGAGGGGGCCGGGATCTCGAAACAGTTTCATTCATTCTTTGTTAGAGAGATGGCCACTTTCCCTTTGCTGATCCCTTCGCCTCCTTCTCGGATCGCTTGCTGTCTAACGTGTGAGTGTATGTGTGTGTGTGTGTGTATTCAAGTTCAATTTTCGAATCAGAACTGTCCCCATGAACATTTCACAAAAAAAATATAAACTTGAAGGGGTCGCTAGTATTCACCGTATGCGCCGCCGCCGCCGCCACCACCACCACCACCGCGACTGTAACCGCCTCTGTTGTAGGGAGTCCCGCTCCTGTACGAGTAGCCGCCGCCCCCCTTCATTGCACCATAAGTTGAGTGCTGCTGTCCGTAGCCGTCCCCAAAGTCCCCGTTGCTGTAGCCGCCCCCCATCTGGTTGTCGTATTCGTTGTATCCGCCGCCGTAGCCCCCGTACCCGCCGCCGCCGCCGCCGTTGTAGCCGCCGCCATAGCCGTAGCCGCCTCCATAATTGCCGCCATAACCTCCTCCGTAGCCGCCGCCGCCGCCACCGTAGCCTCCACCTCCTCTCCCACCTCCGTAGCCGCCGTGCATCGCTCTTCCGCGACCCCTGCCGCCGCCTCCTCGCTGGGTGGCGGAGATCTCCTGCTTGCTCAGAGCCTTCTTCACCTCCACTTTGTTGCCGTCGATCGTGTGGTACCTGGTGATCACCGCTTTGGTGGCGGAGTCCGTGTCGTCAAAGAAGACAAAGCCGAAGCCTCGCTTCTTGCCCGTCAGCTTGTCGGAGATGATCTCGGCCTTCTCCACCGTGCCGAACTGCGAGAAGTACTCGATCAGGTTCTCCGCCTCGACGTGGTCCTTCACGCCGCCGACGAAGATCTTCTTCACGTTAGCGTGGATGTCCGGGTTGTGGGCCTCCTCCCGCGAAATGGCCCGCTTCACTTCCACTTCGTGGCCTTCGACAACATGTGGTATCGCCGCCATTGCTGCTTTGGCCTCCTCCGGCGTAGAGTAGGTGATAAAGCCGAAACAGCGAGAGCGACCTTGCGGATGCATGACCACGACGCACTCGTCGAGGGCGCCGAACTGCTCGAAATGGTTGCGCAGGCCATCTTCCGTGGTCTCTACGTTGAGTCCGCCGACAAAGAGCTTGTTCTGAGCAGTGGACGACATGGTTGAATTTCCTCCGCAGACAGTGTGTTAACGCTGCCTTTCTTCTTCAATGAACAACGTCAGGGCGGGCCATTTGACTGGTTCGCTCTCGTAAGACGCCGCTGCCGCTGATTGGTCCGTCTTTGAAAAATCGTCAGACTCTCGGCTGGCTAGCCAATCACTGCGCTGTTGCCTTCAGGTGGTATAGGACACAGCAAAATCCCACCATAGAATTCGCGGGGATTTCAACCAATGGTTCGTTTACTTGAAGGCACACATAAAGGTAGAGGAATAAAGCAGCGTTCCTGTGTTTTAGCGGGATCACAATGAATGCCGTGGGCAGGCAGCAAGGAGTAAAAAAAAATGTTAAGCGCTATATTACTCGATTATCCGAGTCAACGATCTGAGCAAACATAAAACCATGCTTAAAACTTCGAACAATCTGGCGAAATACGTTTTCTTGTGTCTTTGAACGTAACTCGGCAGACATCTTGATATTTCATTGCAGGAACTCAAGGCAAATTTATTACAGCTAGAGATTCTAGTGCTTTTGTTGTAAGTTCTGACAGAGCTACACGCCAATATGCGCTCAATATTGCAAGTATTCCTCAATTGCTTTTTGTATTAAAACAGAAACTTGTACATTCTGTACTTGGGGTTAAATGGCAATCCAATTTTAATTTTGTTTGGGCACAATTACACCACTGCACCAGAGTAAATCCTGTTCACAATAGTCTGTGTGCGTGACTAACTTTGAATGCAGTTATTAGTACATTCACCTTCATACTGCGTTTTAACCACACTTTTAGAGACCATTTTCAATTTTCATTTGAATACACAAAATAGTCCATTTCACTACTCTTACATGCAACAGCACCAGTGCCTACCTGACTGCCCAACCTTTCCATCAGGGGAGACGTACAAACATGCCATAACCAATATAAAATACACAACACATCACTGAGTATAAAAAATAATTTATTGTAGATGCATATATAATCACAAAAATATTCTCCTGTAGAATCGTCCATAATCGCCAAGACACGATATAACCTATGAAAGGTAAAGAGAAATTACAGTTTTAAAATCCAATAGCATGCCAGGTATACACAGCAAAGCCCTTCTGTTGTCTCTTGATACAGCAGGGAACAAGACAGGACTTTGGCTGCGTTCAGACTGTAGGCGTATCTGATTCCAATCAGATTCCTTCTCAAATCTGATTTTTGGGGCCGACTGTCCACACCGTTTTTAGAAAGTGTCCACAAATGGGATCTGGCTCTGCTCAGACTGGGCCACATTATTGACCCATCTGTCAGGTTGCTAGAGCAGCGGTGTCGGAGCTGAGGCGTCGTCCAGCGCGTGTAGTGTGTGACATCATATAAGTTGCGATAGTTGCGTTACGTGCCCTGGAGTTTTTGCTTGAATGGAGCCATCTCCCCACAGACTGAGGAGGCAATAGTTTCTTCCTCTGTCCAGGGACAGAGGTAGACTTTTCTCCAAAAGTCGCTCTCTGGTCTGACGCATTGGGTCTTGCGTCGTGTAGAGTGACTTCACGCACAGTCAAACCCGCTGTGTTTGGAGCCGTTCAGACCGCGACGCATCTGTCCAAATGCGATCTGAAACTACCTCCTGAATGTGGTTTATGACTGTTCAGACTACAAAAGAGCCATCCAGTTTCAATCTGGATGGTCTTAAAATTGGATTTGGCCGGCAGTCTGAACAAGGCCTTTGTGTCCTCTGATAAATTGGAAATTGCTTTACTTTGGACTACAGATAATGTTCAACACCAAACACAGGAATAAAGTTGAGGGACCAGAAATAAATGCCAGAAACGAAACATAATATTTCTCCACTTCATAATATTGTTTGAAAAAGTTTTCCTTTCTGCCAGCTCTTGACTAGCAAAGACAGGTCTACTCGTGCGCAGGTTATTTAGATATTCTGGAACACCAAAGAGAACCACCACAACCTGAGTCCACATAATGCTTTTGAAATTCAAGATAAATCAGGATATACGTTTTCCTTGCTGTCAGCTCTTTGTCTAGCAGACCGGTCTAGTAGTACACAGATGTCCTGGAACACAAAAGAAACCACAAGCTGAAATTACATATTAAAGTTCACCTGAGAGGAGATGGCACACTCTCTCTCTGGACCCCACAACTGGCACCCAGAAACAGCCTTTCATGATCAGGGCTGTGGGCGTAGCAACCTGGACAGGAGGAAATGGAAAGAATGAGAAACATGAACATTATACATATGGATTAGTTTTGTTTTTGTTTTTTGAGGGGGTGGGGAGGGGGTCCTTTTTTTTAAATGAATGAACAATTGTGGGTCCCATCCCACCCACATAATAAGGTATCCCACCCATCTCATTTTTTTTAAGCTTAGCTATGCAAGTTGGATTGAGCGATGAGCAGTATTAAGTTGCTTTTGATATTAAATGATGACATGAGTGCACCAACTCATGATATATTCCATACAAGGATAACCAACACAGAGTGAAGACAGGTTGATTTACATACCTAGTTTGCTGGATGTGGATATCCTAAAGTGATATTTCAGACTCCTACCACAATCGACCCCAGGTAATCAACAGTCCTGCTGTAGCCTAAAACAAACTGCTACGGCTATTTTGGCTGGAATAGCCTACTGGAATACAAGTAAGAACACCTAAATGTAGGAATAATCAAAGAAATATCAGAGCCCTCATGTTCACATACTGTTAATGTAATAAATATGTAAAAAAGAAAAATATAAATATAAAATTTAGCAATATCTAGAAAGCACAGCAAGTTCAAACCCTACAAAGCCTACATGCATTGGCTGTGGGTTGACTACAACCATATGTTAACCATTTCACCCACCTGAGTGCAAGGGTGTAAAAACGATGCCAAGTAACTATAAAGGCGATGTCACTTATAAAAACCTGTGGATAAACTCGAGGAAGCCTGGTTAAATAAGTAAAATAACTAAGCTAAGTTGTATAACGTTTTATTTAAAATCAACATACATAATATCAGGGTGTTTGAACAGTGGGGTTTGTTCTGCAGACAAGTATGTGTACAATATACATAAGATATTTGCTACAAATGAAATGAACTTAACAATATAATGGAAACTATTACTATGCGTGAGGAGAAGTGTAACACAATGCGAGGAGGGAAAGGGGCACCGGACATAGTATGTTCCGGCGTTGCTTGGTGTCCAGAATTTTACAAAGCTAGACAACTATGGAGTCCAAGGGGGGGAAAAAAACACCACATAACATGCGTTTCTCATCCTCATACATCGAACCACATTAAACTTGAAACAAAATAGGTTGCTTAAAAAAATAAGGATAATTTTGCAGCAAAATATTCCTACATCGAAATCGAACGCAAATAAAGGAAATGTTCTAAACGACAGCTACACGCTAAATAGCGTGCTGACATAAAAAAGAAAGACCAATGAATTTTTTTTGTTGTTGTTGTTTCCTAATTCTTCGTTTTAAACGTGTCCTAATGCAACGGCAAGCACCGTTCTGAGCAGGTTTTCTAGGAAGCGACCTTCCTACCTGTGAGGGTTTTGAGGTCTTCGTTTTGATTTGGGGGGAGGGGATCTCTGTATCTCTGCCGTTGTTGGTTTTCGCGGCAGACGCCCCACTACTCAATTTAGGCCGAGCGTTCAAATCCTGGCTGGAGGTAATCTGTGGCATGGGGGTGGTGGTGGTGGTGGTAGGAGTCGACCTTCCGTTGTACAGTGTGGTTTTAATAGCCGCCGCCATAGCCTCCCCTCTGGTATCCGCCGCCGCCGCCGCCGCCTCTGGGGTAGGGTCCTCCGCTCCTTTGGCCGAAGGGCTGTCCCTTCATGGGGCCATAACTAGAGGAGTGCTGGCCATAACCACTGCCGAAGTCGTTGTAGCCGTTTCCGCCTCCGTAACCACCCTGGTCGCCGTAGCCACCTCCATAGGGTCCTCCGTATCCCCCATAGCCGCCGCCACCGCCGCCGCAGTTGTAGCCTCCGCCATTTCCATAGCCGTAGTTTCCGCCGTAGTCCCTGCTGCCGTAGCCATTTTGATTCCCCCTGCCCCGGCCCGGCCGGCCCCTCGGTGCCATACCGTTTCTGCTGGCTGCCTGCAGCTCCTGCTTTGTGAGAGCCTTTTTAACTTCCACCTTGTGTCCTTTGACGGTGTGGAACTTGATAACGACCGCCTTGTCGGCTGCGTCGTGGTCAGTGAAGTAAACAAAGCCGAAGCCCCTCTTCTTCCCAGTCTCCTTCTCGGATATGACTTCGACCTTCTCGATCTGGCCATACTGGTTGAAGTACTCGTTCAGGTGCTCTTCTTCGATGTCGTCTTTCAGGCCACCGACGAAAATCTTCTTGACTTTGGCGAGGGCTTCTGGCCTGTTGGCGTCTTCCCTCGCCACCGCTCGCTTCACCTCCACGGCGTTGCCGTCGACGTTGTGCGGCCTGGCAGCCATGGCTGCGTCGGCCTCCTCCTGTGTGGAGTAGGTGACAAAGCCGAAGCAGCGGGACCGCTGCAGCTGCTTGTTCACGACGACCACGCAGTCGGTGAGCGAACCGAACTGCTGGAAATGCGCGCGGAGACCTTCGTCGTCCGTCTCCACGTTGAGTCCCCCGACGAAAAGCTTGCAAAGCTGGTCAGTCATCTTTTTTTGTCTGATAATACAGAAGTAGGCGATGAAACGGGTGCTGCTTCTCTCGAAATGGCGGAGTAGAATAATCGCAGCTGGTTTTATAACGGGACTATGTGACGTCAAGAAGGGGCGTTGCTTGAAAAATCAGAAACGCGTTGTCGTCGCCTTGTGTTTGCGCTCTTCTGTTGAGAATTGATAGCAAATGCAAACTCGAAGCTCCACTTTTAAGGATTTTGAGCGGCTTTTGAAAGTACTGTTCGCGTGAATAGTAACGGTAGAAGGTTAACAAAGTGAAGGGGGGAAAATGGCGACACCCGACTATATAGTCTTTCGCAGGTTCTTTAATCGGCTCACAGTTCTGTTTGGAACAAATCAAATTGAACTCCAAGGAACAAAGACTTGGCATTCCGCGAACAGAACTTCTCAGTTCCGCGTAATTCGTCACTGGTCGTTTCTTTGGTGTACGCTTTTCACTAACACCATTAATATTGGCGTCGGGCTTTGCACACAACCGCGAGTCTAAGCTAATTACTAATAGAGTCGAAATGTTGATAGACAGACGTTTGCCAGTTCACTTTTCGCTAACCATGTTCTACTTTGCATTTATAGGTACTATGGTTATCTTCAGTAATGTTGCATGTCTGGGGAAACATGCCAATGAAATATGTAAGGGGGAAACCACGATTGTTTGGGCATTCTAGCCAATAGTCAAGTGTTTTATGAATTTCTGAAAGAATTAAAAATCTTGGAGGGGAAAAAAAAACATCAGACATCAGAATAATCACTGAAAATAATTGTTAGTTTATTACACCCCTGCCCCCCCCTCAAAAAAAAAAACTCTCAAGGAAACACACACAAGTTTTTGCTGAGACTCCATCAGTGTACCTCTAAAAGTACAATGAAAGATCACAAAGCCAATGAAACCCAAACCCTGTTAGATAACAAAAGACAACATCCTCTCAGCTTTTCCTCACCCAACCCAAGAATGCCTGAATGGTGATCTTTAACTTAGAGGGGGTGCGATTTCAGGTTAATTTCCATATTAAAAGGATTGTGAAACTTCCGAGATCATGATGAAGGGCCTACAGAGCAAGAGAGACGTCAACAAAAGAGAGTAAAATCAAAAGTTTGATCAAATCTTTGTAGATCATATTGCTAATGAGGGCAATCCCTTTCACTATTTCTACCAACAAACACATGGGTCTATCATTACAACTACTGTTCCATATCACATATGGACACAAATGAGACTTTTGGTTCAACAAATCATTGGAAGAAATAATTTACTGAAAATGTAATCTGAAAAAAAGTTTTTTTCCCCCCGTTTAAATCATGTGTTCAACAATTTCAGGGCTTGTTTGTGCTTATCAATGAATAATACGGCAGCAGCTGTCTCTGGGAATTTTTCAGTTTTGAGGATACTTTATCAAAAACACGAAAAGCACAGTATATATATGAATTTTAAAACAACCAAAATGATTTGTCTCAATGTTTGCACCTAAACAGACTGAAGTGTTAAGAACGTGGTTCTTCAGACAGTCTGGTGCAGGTTTTCTTTCTTCCTTAGTGGAGGCATGTGCTCGGACATGCAAGGTCAAGACAGTTGAAATTATTTTCTGCTTTGGAAATTCAGGAGTAGTAGTTCACTAAACAGCTTTAAAAAGTAAAAATGGAAGCAATTATATATCAGTTGTAGAAAAAAGTTACTGAGCTCACTTAGAAATAAGGAACTGGTTGAAGAAAACTAAAAATTGCAAATCACACTCAAAAGACGACATGTTTGAATATTTCACTATGGTAGTAAATACAACATAATGAATATTACCATGTCTTTAAAATGGTCTTTCTCAGAAAGTTGCATTGTACAGTCAGTAAGTTTGAGGTTACTGTATCAGATTAGCCCCAAAATGGACTTCATTTTCACGCAAACATCACTGCTTAACTGTAAATTTGAATTTGATAAATTTAGACCAATCACATCCCATGAATGAAGCATGTGTACAGTTTAAATGACACGTTTTAAACGTATCCCTTCTTAATCCATGGAAACACATAGTGGCCAACTGTTGCCATGATGTATGTCACATGATTAGACGTAACCATGAGGCTACAAAATCAGCTGTTTTGGGACAACGTCAAAATTTCACACTGACCTGGTAAGTAGAGTTAACAGTCCTGCTATAGTTTAGCAAAACCAAAAAAGACCACTAAAGGACAAAGCAACCTCAAGTGTTTATTTGATGTGGTAAAATCAAACATCTAGCATTTTTTTCCTCCACCACTCTTCTCACTGTCATCTCTACTCTTCAGGGTGAGTGCCTGTAAAATAATGTCATGTCATGACAGTCATTGTAGTTGAAGGAATCAAAATTAAAGGACTTCCAGTTGACCAGCCACATTGAAATCAGTCTGAAAGAAGAACCGGCAGCCTTGAGTTGATCGTGTGTCAGAGGTTGACATATTGGGTGTAACTGGAGGGGGGAGTGGCACTGGATTACAGCTCCACAGTTGGCTCTGAAGGAGCCAGAGCGCAGCCGAGGGGATGACAGCCCATCGTCGATCGTGTTAATATTCAGCGGAGGTTGAACCGAGTGATCACATGATGTAGACCTTCTCCGCCTGAGAGAAACTGAAAACTTCTTTGGTTCTGGGACACACCACTTTGTCATCCTGGCGGATGGACAGAAGAGACTGGGGAAGATGAAGAGTGAGACGATTAGAATTCAGTGTGATACTTGCAATACAACATGGATGTAGGTAATCTATGTCTTGCCCTCACATTGTAGCCATAGACATATCCATTGGGTAGCATCATGGGGGGGTTGTTTTCATTCATAACCTCTCCGGAGATCTTGCACACTAGCCTGGAGTTGGCACAGTGTGCCATGGGAAGCGGCTGGGCCAACTTGTTGAGGGATTTACTACACACTGGGCAGTCTGGGTTCTTAGAGGTGCCGTCCTCCTTGTAGCATTGACTGAAACAAGCTGGGGGTTAAGGAAACAACCAGTCTGATTGTTAGTCTTACGAGCGGTAATGGATTTGATTGCAACAAGTGGGATCACTTCAATTGCTGCCAAGGCAGCATGGTAGGATACGGTGTCTTTATAGCAGAAAGACCAGCCTGCAGGGTTATAGTAAACACAGAGTTGTTCCCCAGCTGGTGGAGCCTGTAGTTGTCGTATCGGAACTGCTGGATCAGCATCTTCCAGCGGTCTGGATCCAAAAGATCCTGAGAACAGAAAGGGAGAAGGCGCTCAACACCGATTTAAAGTGGGACTTTAGTCCAAACCAAAAACGTGTGGCACTTCAAATATAACTGAGCGAGACAGAACTACTCTTGACCAAGTCTGCTGTGCATTGCTTACTCACAGTCTGTTTCCCTTGTAACTGTCAGTGAACCCTGCCTTTCCTGTTGCCAGACTTGGTGTAAAACTAATTGAGGCATTTGGTCTAGGTTTTCGTTCTTATGACAAAATTCTGATTGTTTTTCAGGAGAATGTTGACAGGGTAGGTCTTCTGCCCTTAAAATCATCTTGCACATTGTGACCTTTGGCTGGTGACAATTTATTATAATCCGTAAGGCGCAGGCACTTTTTATGCAGGACTATTGGCGCCACCTTGTGGCCACAAGCAGGTACCTTGCAATCTACAGACAAAAAAGGGATTTTGCTACACAATAATATCCAGTCTCAGAAAGAACCCTTACCTTGTATGGGGAGATATGTGTATCTGATGGGAAGGCGAGCATGCCCATCACCTGCCGGACCTCATCCAACTGTCCACCCTCTGCCTGGCTGAAGTGCTTCCTTGCATGTCTGGTTGACAGAGAGGTAACATTATAAATATTAACACACATAAAAACAAAGTCCAATGCTATTTGACAGGCTGAAAAGAAGCATACTGCAACATTTGCAGATGCAGACATGGCTTCTCATTCTCCATTTATGGTTTTCTGTGTGTGTGTGTGTGTGGTAAAGTGCTGTACCTGACGGCATCCATGCGTTTATTTTGTCTGATGAGTTCAATAAACTCCTGGATTCTAAGACTGAACTCAAGACAACTCTAGAAGACAAACAGACAAAACACACACATTAAATCAGACTAACTGTACAAATTCAAAACTTTTCTTCTCGAATCTTCAACACAGATGCGTAACACGAAAACTTCACAAACCTGGAGCTGCCGAGGGTCAATGTGGTTTTAAGGAACTAGATGTAAAAACATGTTTGAATGCAGTGGCTGTGGCCATTTTACAAAAGAGGATTAAAGTAGGCCGGGTGGCTCATCATATCTCGGTATGCAGCTTGAAGAAGTCTGTGAGGCCTTAAACTAAACCTTTCCTGATAAAAAAAAAAAAAAAAGTGCGTCTGCTAAAAATGGGATACCTTCATCTTCCGGAGGCGAGATTTGTTGTCATGGCACCAGGCAAGGCACGTAGCTGTCTCCTGCCTCTCCAGAGACTCCTCTACCTCCTTAGCTGTGAGGAACATCTCAATGTTCACAAGGTCCTAAAAACACAAAGGGACAAAAAAAAAAAAAAAAAAAAAAAAAAAAAAATATATATATATATATATATATATATATATATATATATATATATATATATATATATATATCACAATCAGCAGATTAACAATGAAAGAATGCTCTTTGTTTATCATTAGAAATGCGGAATACTGTGCAATCAAGACTCCAAAAAGATGAAGGCACCTCTATGCCGCTCTGTCTGGCCAGTTTCACAGCCGTGTTGTAGTAGCCGCAGCGCAGGAGGTGCTCCACCATCATGCGGTCCATGCGTTTCTTCTTCCACAGGTTGACCGAGGCTGGCTGGTCGCTGCTGTGCTCCTTCAAGTGCTCGATGCGACGCTTGCACAATTTGGCACTTTCATCTTCTGCTTGGATGGACTCTGCAGCCTGTAGTTCACACACACAGAAGCCGGTCACATTGGATAAGAGCTTAAAAAATAAACAATGCTTTCAGGACACTCCCGGTTGCTGACTGAGTGAGAAGCACCAAACATATTTCGACATCTAATATTCAATAACCGTACACAAATATATGATGAAAATGGGATTTAGACGCTGGCCAACAACACCATGTGCGGACAAAGAGGACAAAAGAAGTGCATGTTTTAATCACATGGTGTTGGCCTTAATGGCGGAACTGGCAAGCCTGCACCGCTGTAGTGGGAGAAAAACAATCCAGTGAGGCCATGGTTGTTAAAATGGGAAACTGCAGCCACAGTGATCTAATTTTCAACAAGCGAGCCTAATACGACTGTTTAACAGCTGCCTCGTGCCGAAAGATCTCTGCCATGGAGACGTTCTGCTCGGGTGAGTGTGTGTGTGTATGCGTCACCCACCTTCCTCTTTAGGGCGCTAAGTTTCTCCACCACTCCATCCAGCAGTGACACCACCGAGTCGACCACTGGGAAGCTGCTCAGCGTCTTTTCCAGCTCTGCGACAACCATCGTCACGTGACTCGTCTCCCGGTCAATGTTCTTCTGAGCTGCCCTGAAGCGTTTGTTCAGAGTCTCATAGGGTACCTAGGACCACAAAGGAGACGGTCGGGTTAAACTTGGAACAAGATGAGTTGCAGTGAAGGGATCATTACTTGTGTGTCACTCTACCGAATGAGACTTCAGTTGGTTCACGCAGACATAATCCAGAAAAAAAAAAAATCAATATATTCGTTGATTGGTTTTCACTAAATGGGCAAAATAGAAATTACCTTGAGAAAAAATGAACAAAAACATTTTCTATTACATCTTGCTGCGGAGTTTTCTTTGATATTACTGCTTGTAACACAAGTACAACCACTGACGACATTATTTTAAGAGATAAGTTGTCAAAAGAAAGCTACAGCGTGTCAGATCACAGGCCAGTGTAGAGCATCTTTACAGGCAACAGTGGTACATGAGTGGTGTTTGAGCGCACAGTCATCTAATTCTCGGATTGGTAACATTTATTAAATTATATATTATATTTTAGTATTTACTACAAGTACTATTGCCATTTAACGTTCTTCTTGCGTGTTTTCCAAAGATCACGCAGCCAAAATGATTGCCATATTCAAATGTACAAACGTGGTAAGCATGCACAAAGTAAATATATTAAAAAAAACATTTCAAACTTAAATCTGAATGTGTTTGGAATGGGCTGGAACGCAAAAACACAACAATTGAAAACACGTTCTTTTAATAAATGCACAAGTTTTTATGAAAAAAGGCCTGTTCCTCGGTGCGAGTCCATTGCCAGTGGCAGTTTCCTCTCCTACATTGCTCAGCATAGATCTATCACTGTCTTCAATGTGACTGACTCGAGAAAAATCTATTTTCTGAGTTACTAATTTTTACTGAGGAGTAATTGAATCCACTCAAACACATTGAGAGACAAAGTACTTGAACATGTTAAGTTGTGTGGCATAATATGGAATGCTTTACTGGAATTACATGTCAATATTAGATTACAGATCTAATTAAAGATGAGAAGTTCACGCGTGTAGACAAATATTCAAGAGTCTTCTGTTGGCAAAAACAAGAGAGCTCGTTCTCTGACTGCTGCATGGGGAGGGTAAATATGGAAAGAATTTATGTCAGCCTACACAACATGTTGCCCCTCGGGGTGACAGCGAGACTCGGTGTACTTGTACATATTTGGGTCTTACGAAGAATCACTGACTAGTGTGTCATCACGGTGTAATGAGCCTACTAACTCATAGTGTCACTCAAATTTGCACAATAAAAAAAGCAAGCTAGAGTACTACATCAAGATTTTAAATACATATATTTTTAACAATCCACAGCATTCTATGAACAATATCGACTTAAATTCAAAGTATATTTTACAGTATTTTGTTCAGTCCAAAAGGCAGAGTAAAACTAGAATGGTCAATGTGTGAATAATATTAAACAGTACTGATGAAGGGAACGTTTTTAAGATGAACGTCTTCATTTCCATTGATAAAAAAAAAAAAAAATCCATCTGATGGCTCATCAGTAGTTTGGGGTTAGCAGTGGGAGCCAGGGGTGTATTTCATGGTGATCTTAAATGAAACATCCAGCATTGACATCATTGTAAGAGGACGGCCATGGTCGATACTTTGTGAAGGTAGCCGATTTGAGGGGGTGGGGAGAATGCAAAATGCACATGCAACATTACAGCGTATGCCAGCTGCAACAGGGCCTGCATTTTCCTTTGGGTTTATTACTGCCAAACTAACTGGCCAGCATTTGGTTTGCTCATTGTCTCCAACATAAAACTGGACACATTAAGACCTGACTGGATTTTAAATTCCTTACAAATGCATTAGCTAATACTTGCATGACTGTGAGGTAATGTCTACACAAAAAAAAAACAAAAAAAACGGCCTTACCATACATCATGTACACCACACCATACCCTATATTGCAGTATGCATAACCCACAAATATATCTCTAAAATAAAATAAAAAATAAAGCGGCCGTCACCACCACGCTCCCATTTAATGCCAATTACCACGACCATCCGTCGTTTATAAAATGGTGCCCATCAGCCCCACTGCAGCATCCAAAGCAGAGACAGACATGTAACCCACCCCTCAAACGCAGGGCCACGTTTCACGGGCAGAAAAAACAAAACATGGATAAAACATCGCGGAGGCTATCACAGCCCACGTTTACACGCATCACGACAACGCCACGCCAGTAACGCGGAGCCCCAATATATAAAAATATGTTTTTATTTTATTTTTTTAAAAAAAGAAGCCGCAGATGCATCGCTACTCACAAAACGTGCGCTGCGCGTCGACGCTTGTGCCGGGTGTTGCGAGGCTGCTGGGCACCGGGAGCTGTCCGGGCTCGTTTCAGCTCGTCTTTTAGCTGCGGTGTCGCAGCAGCGTTGTGTGGAATGGAGGATGGGTGCGTGTGTACGGCGGCGGGCTGTGATTTCTCTCGCTGGCCATTTTGAAGTGCAGGGAGGCAGCAACAATGTGATGAGACTGCGCTAGCTCGCACGGCTGCCTGTATGTTTAACATCATTACGAGGGGGGTTCTGCGGCAGATTTTTTTTTTTTTTTTTAATCCTCCCCAGGTCACATTTAAAAAATATATAAATAAATAAATAAATCGAGGCTTGACATTATATTACGTGTTCAACTTGTTTTCCCACTGCTAACGACGCTTTGATAACAGAATACTAGTTAGTAGGCCGACCATGCCTGCAAGTCACCTCCGGATATATCACGCCCGACCATTTTCAGTTCTAAAGGGCACAGTTGCCCACCTCGACAGCACTATTTGTGGACTATTTCTTAGCATCGGAGCAAACGATGGCGTGAGAACATTGGATGTTGAATGTGCACAACACGTTCGATACAATGTACGCGCACATATTTCATGACTCCACTGCAAACAAGGCGTCAGTTAGAGCCACGTTGACTATCCGAAGACCAAAAGCCGTACATTACAAATCGTGTACAGTCAAAGTATCGGTTGGTTTAAAGGCAAAACGCTGCATTTTAAAACGAAGGTTAACAGCTATCTCAACCGCCGCACTTTGTGTGTGTTTTTTAAAATAACAATTGTCGCTAACATTAAGGGGCCTGACTAACCCAAACACATCTCTTATTTCTATCATAATCCGTCCCCTAGGTAGTCATCATCTGATTTGTTAGTAGACGCTGCTACCTACTGAAGCTAGCCAAGCTAATGTTAGCCTCCCTCACTAGTTCGCTAGTAACTATATCAAAGGAACAAATAATCTCCATTTCCAGAATGACGTCAAGTGCAAGCAAAATAACGCGGCCGTCAGAATCGACCGACGATCGGTGTGCAGTGTTTTATCATTTCGTTTACCTTCAAGGTGGGATATTCTTGTACTTTGAGAGCCATGGACAGTTGAGATGCTGTCTCCTGCACCGCCATCTTGGTTTTGTGGTTTTCTTGTGGTTGTTTGTGTTTTTTTTCCACCAACACAGAATGACCAGAGTGCGCACTACTGCCATCTGGTGACATGGTGTCAGTACTGCGCTCAAAGGTTTTAGAACGCGTTCAGCAATTTGTTGCTGCGCATTTTTACGTTTTTAGGAAAATAAAAGTAATAGACTGAGATTAGAAGCAAGAAAATAATTAGACAATTTTGTTTTTCATTATCACATCACACGTTTTGTGTCTCCAAGTACAAATGTCATTGCATACACGTATGCAAGTGTGCATAGTGCGAAAAAGTTTTTGGACACCATCAAAATTTCACGAAATCCCAATTGTTGTCCTTAATTATCTGCCAGATAACTTTTTTTGCATTTCCAAAGGTTTGGATGCATTAGAGACACACAAACAAATGAAAATATTTTGTTGTCAACTTCATCGTGCTGAAACACTTGCTTGGAAATTCAGAGCTGAATGCAACAGTGACGTGCAGCATGTGGTTAAATGTTGGTTGGTGACTGCACTAAAATAAACTGCACTTGCAGACTTAAGACTGATTCTTAGCGCATACATTACATTACAAATGCGTGAGGGGACAAAAGCCCACCAAGTTTTTCCAATCTGTGTGTTGTACGTATTCAAATCAAGAGCCAAAACTATACTCAATATGTTTTAAAATGTGTACGAACTTTATGTGGAAGAAAATAAGATATTAAAACAGTCACGTATTCTAAATTCTAGCACTAAAATCTGGTTTCATTTAGTCACTGAAAAATGATTCAAATGGTAAATGCAACGGTGCATTTCTAGCCTCATTTGAAAGCGAACTCAGTGCACTGCCTGCCACGAGCCAGCGAAGCCTATCTGTGCTGCATATTATTGCCACTTTTTCGTTTCCTGTGTGAGTGAAAGCACCCTCCCCCCAGCTGCGCTGAACATATTGTCATTGGCCGCTGTCCAGAGTCAGGCTGTTCTGATAGGCTGGCACAAGCTATACTCCTCTACGATTGGCTTACTATCTGCCGCAGGTCCCACCCCCAGCCGGCTCTGGAACGAAGTGGAACAAGCGGAGAAAGAGAGGAAGCGAGGTTTGTGAGTATTTTTGGCCCCGTTGTGTGCCTCCTGCCGTTTGTGCGTGAATGAGCGCCAGTGTTTGTGTGTTCAAATGTGTGAATTTGTTTCACAATACAAAGCCGGGCCTGCAGATGCGTCCTACAATGTGCCACAGCTTGACTGCGATAACTTTGGGCCTCTGTGTCACATGTATGGCCACAGTACAGAGAGGCTTCATTGTGACTGCGTATTACAAGGGTTTGTGTCATGTCTGAAACTGACACTCGGGAAGAAATTCAGGGGTGCCAGTGCTGCTGCCAGTGCTGCTGCCAGTGCCGCTGCCTCTTCAAAGTGACATTTGTAACAAAGTGGATGTTACACAGTGTTGCTGCCTTTAAAATGTTCAAAGAAGCCGACTATCTAAATTCTTACTGCTATCAAAATGGTTCAGTCGTGGACTGAAGTTTTAGATGAAACATAGTCATGGTGCAAAGTGTCAACCTTGACACTCCTATTCACTTTCACTTGTCATGCACTTTATACTGGATCCAAACCCCCAGAAGTCTAGGGACTCACTTTGTTACACACTTTGTTGTGTAAGATGATATTGTTAGGTGAGGAATTTTATTTTATATATTACTGCACGTTTATAATGGTATGTTACAAATTATGACTTTCAAGTAGGTTGCTCATTACATAGGTTCATTTTCTGAGTAATTATTATCTTTGGGGGCTTGCTCTCCTTTTTCTACATATTTGGCTTTGCATTTCTTCTGCTTACACCATACCTAACAGATGTATGACATTTTGTGAAGCCAGTGATACATCGCGGTCAGATGAAACGTATCTCTTCCTTCTTTTTTTCCATTTGGTTTTCCTTTGCACCTGACTACACTCGCGTGTTCCTTCTGTTGACTCAACCTGTCCTGCTGGTCTAACAGAATCCTCTCCTGCCCTCCTAATTCCTATCGTCCTCGTGCCACCTTCTCCTTCCACTGTTCACATGGATTAGACTCTTCCTGGAGTGCCCATCTCCCTCTATAGTAGATTAGATTTCTTGTTTCCTTACTATCCGCTCTCTGTTCTCTGCGGTGGCACCCACTGGCTCAGCAGCTCACTGTCACTATCTATAAATCCAATTTGCTGTGCATGTGCGTGCACGCCTGTGTGTGTGTGTGGGTGTCCCCTCATCTGCACATTTTCAGCTCTTAACGATGGCACACATGTGGAAAGTACATTTCAAGGCATTTGTGCATCTGCGGCTCTTTGCGAAAAAAGGTCCTACACTTCTTGTTCTAAATGCTTTGGCTACATTTGTGCGTTTCCTGTGTTTGCATTCCAATCCAGAACCAGAGGCACGTCTGTGCATTTGTTTTGCAGCCAAATGCTCGTGTCACTATGCATCAATTTTCCCATCGCGGGGACTCTACCTCCCAGCGTGAGCAGTATATCTGCGCCATGTACATTCGAGCGCACGTGCGACAGCGATGGCTCCGGCAGGCTGTCAATCTTGATAAGGCCTGCCGTTGGGAGGCGTTAGTCAGGGCTGACGCTCGCCCAGCATCCACTTGGTGGATCTGCTGAGAAGGAGCAGAGCCATTAGACACGCTGCAATGACTGAGAGACGGAGAGGGCGGGGGCGGGAGGCGGGAGGCGTGAGCATCTATAGTGAGCCGCTGGGAGATGGAGAAACTGCTCAAGATGTGGGACTGCACAGAGAAAGAGGGGATCTGGGTGGGGGGGCGGGGGGGGGACAGCAGGCAAGATGGGAGAGCAGGAAGTCAAGGGTGACAGTAACTGGGAAACCACGTGAGGGGAGAGGGGTGAGTCAGGGAGGCACGGAACCAGACGGCTGAGTAATGAGGAGAGGAATGGCCGTTCATGTCAGTGATCCAAACTCAGGGCTCCAGACTGTGACACACCAGAGGAGTGCGTCACAGCGTACAGTCTGATTTCACTGGGTTGATTTAGCGAGCGCGGGTGTGTGAAGTTCAGGTGAGAAGCACAGACAGGCTCCATACCTGCATGATCCAGCGTCGTGCACTCGGCCCATAAAGTGCAAACCTGCTTTGTTTAAATACCCACTCTGTCCGTGTGAAGCACATTTGATTGTTTATTTTATACAAACAAAGTGAGGAGAGATATGATGCGTCGTTGGCCCAGCTCAGTTTTTTTTTATTATCGCCTCAATCCATGTGACAAATTGGTGGCAAAACGCCTTAAAATACATGGTTTGACATTTCATCTTCAAATTCTTCTTTGCACCTTTGAGCGTAATTTGCGAATAGTTGCAATGGCTTTACCTAATCTGGCGAGATGACAATAAATGTTGTCACCTTCTGTCTGCCACCTCCTCCTCTGTTTCATCATAATGATCAAAGAATACAGAAATAGACATTTTTCAAAACCCGCAAACCTGCTACTTCACAGTTCCTGTCTGTCTGTTCATTATGTGCACTTCCTGGCGTGCTCTAAATCCAGGCCTGGGTGTAACATTTTTTATCAAAGTGTCATCGGATAAAGAAAAGAA
Organism: Nelusetta ayraudi; assembly: GCF_046127955.1. Classification (NCBI taxonomy): domain Eukaryota; kingdom Metazoa; phylum Chordata; class Actinopteri; order Tetraodontiformes; family Monacanthidae; genus Nelusetta; species Nelusetta ayraudi. The sequence goes on along the minus strand of NW_027466055.1, from coordinate 9,030,965 downwards.
GATATTGTGAAGACTAAAGAAAAGCATTACACAACAGATCACTTTAGTGGTGGCAATAAAACACAAAGCAGGGCTTTGTTCATAGTCCCATAAAAAAGTGACACACAATCTGTCTGTGCTGAATTATAATATACAACTGCACTGTATGTGTCACCCCACCGGTGGCGTCAAAACCACTTTAGATTTGAGCTGTCAGTGGAGACAATGTGATGCAAACATCACGGGTGCTTCGCTCAGAGCCTGTTGACGTTTGAGGCCGTTTACAGCGCTGTAGTTATCAGGTGTCTCTGTGTTCTGCTGAGAATTCACAGTAAAAATAGAGAAATCATATGAGCAGGTTTGCTTCCCTTTTTTCTTTCCAGGTAAAAACAACTCCACTTTATCTTGTAACTGCAAAGACAAACTTCAGAGATTTTTAAAAAAAATTGTATCGACCTGTGGGTTGGGATTTGAAAAAAAAAAAAATAAATAAATAAAATAATATATATATATATATATATATATATATATATATATATATATATATATAAATATATATATAATGCTTCTTCTTGTGTGCAGCAGCATGTCCGTACTTATTTCAGCTGTTATTAAGGAGCCGTTCAATGGGTTTCCAGACAGGAAAAAGAACAAGTTTTTCCTCTTTTGCTATTGTAGCTGCACAACTCTTTTCTTTTCCCCCCTCCCTGTCGTCTTTCAGGAAACAAAAGATGAATTTTTGCCAGTACAGGCTCCTCCCCATTCTTGCTCTCTCGCTCACACACACACACACACACACACACACACACACACACACACACACACACCCAGTCTTAAACACACACTGCTCTCTCTCTCTCTCCCCACTCCTTCTTCAAACTCTCTTGCCTCGGTTCGCACATAAAACCCAGCAGCACTTGCTCTATTTTGTGCGCTTTTTTTTCTCCGTTTGCACACGCACACTTTTGTGGCGTTTAGGTTATTTTTAAAAAAAAAAATTTTTTGGCGGGGGGGGGGGGCATAGACGAAGGACCAAAAGTAAATAAATAAATAAATAAATAAATAATTGCTGCGGAAAGTGGCGAAAGAAAAAGGGGAGGGGAGGCAGCGAGAGACGGAAGGGAGGGAAGCAGGGAGGGGTGAGACGGAGAGAGAGAGAGAGAGCGGGCGAGCCAAGAGGACGGAAGGGAGGAGAGCGAGAGAGAGAGAGAGAAAACGAGCGAGGGCGCGAGGGGGGCGGGGGGGGGGAACACATGTGTATGCTTGTCACTACGGGGCTGGGAGAAGGACGGAGGGAAGTGCGGGAGCTGGCCACGGCCGCCATATGCTGACTGGATTCCTGTTCATGTCTGCTGTGTGAAGCCCGCAGGTCTCTTGTCGCGCGCGCGCGTGTGTGTGTGTGTGTGTGTGTGTGTGAGTGTGAGAGACTGTGTGTGTGACTGTGTGTGTGAGTGCGCGCGCGCTGGCCGGCCGGGGAACACGCCATGGGAAGCTCACATCTCCTCAACAAAGGCATGCCTCTAGGTAAACACGCAGCGCTCTCGGCTTTTATGTTGGACGAACGTGTGAGTGCGTGTGTGCGCGCGAGCGCGTGTGTGTGTGTGTGAGAGAGTCAATATTTATGAACTACAGTGAACGTTATACTGTGCCTTTATTCCTCCCCTCCCCCTTTGCCTCTGTCTTCTGCTCCTTCTCCACCACCTTGCTGCTTCTTAATCCTCTTTATTATCTTTGATTATCGCTCAGCCTTTCTCCTGCCACACAGGAATGGCTGGCCCATTCTCTGGCTGTGTGCGTGTGCGTGTGTGCGTGCGTGTGCGTGCACGCAGAGACAAATCTCTGCTATCGAAGGCTGTTTGAACACCTCCATTTGTGGGGACAGAAATAGATCTCCCTCTCCTTCGAGGGCTCGCAAGGACATGACACATATTTCCCTCCCATTGTGCTCTTATGTCGGACAGCGTTGCCTTCACAGCGGCGGAGGAGATGGGAGGGAGAAAAGAGAAGAAAAAAAAACGCATGCATGCAAGCCTGCACGCTCGTACGTTGATTTTTGGATGACAACTGCTACACGTATAGTCGCGCGGGCTCGAGCCAGCAAGGTGCCAAGATTCCTGCATACAGGTGATAGCGGAGCCTTGTGGTGACAAGGGGGGCTGGAATAGACTATTCTGGAAAATAGGATAAAGGTAGGGGTTGCTACAGAGAAGCAGAGGGGGTGGGGGTTGGGGGGTGTGTAAGTGGAGGAAGAGGAGGAGGTGGAGGAGGAGGAGGAGGAGGAGGAAGCCGTGAGGATGAACGATCATCTTCCCTGTAGGTGAATCTCGTGCGTCTGATCGCTGGAATCTAAATCTGAGTGGGGTTTTCTTTGCCCCCCCCCCCCCTCCCCCCACTTCCCCAGAGCACCTGCACATCTCACAGTTTGTAATCTGTGATGTCATCAACAGGCTGCGGGCTGTATCTCTTGATGACATCAAAGATGAAGTTGCAGCTCTGATCTTTTCCCATTCCTCCCCGTTTTTTCCTCCCCCATCACTCCGGGAGAGATCTCCATATCCGTTCTCACTCAGCCCCCATTGGCTCAGTAGTCCCAAGGTCACAGGATCGACGCTTTAATGATGCTCGCGCACGAGCCGATCACATCACTTGATTCCTTTTCAAGGATGCAGCAGTGATCGTTCAACCTGAAATCAGCTCTCATTTGAAATGAGTCTCCTCCCTCTGGCGATCAGTGTTTGTGCATCAATGTTTTTGCGCTGAATTTTGATACAAATGCAAATTTCCTAATGAAGTATAATACTACATTTTATCTGGAGGTGTGTGCGTGTGTAGTAGCATGGTAATTGGAGTCAATAAAATTCAGCCGCAAATCACATAATTGAATGATGCAAACCCGCTTCAGGCATTTTCCCATAAGGCGTCTTGTATACAACTCCGCAATGTCACGAGGGGGGGAAAAAAAGAAAAGAAAATTGAGGCAACTGCTCATGTGGTGACAAGTTGTCTGCTCCTCGAAAGGCACACTTAGCATTGTGAGTCCAAATAACCCACACAGCAACGTGAGAACGTATAAATACGTCAACTGTGTACATTTTAAAGATTGCAATGTTGATTCTGAGATTCTCATGAAATGCAACCGAGTGGCTGCGTGTACATAAATTATGCAATGTTCATTTGATATCTTCAGAGAATTTTAAATTTTGAAATAGCCAATGAAATTCTGAGTTTGATGGAAACATACTTTTTAATCTAACATCGGAATTCAGATAAAAACGGTAGTGAAGTCAGGTGGATTAATATCAGAGTATAATCAAAGGAAAAAAAAGAAAAGATACCGGTGGATGGCATAGCATGCCTAAACAACAATTAGTCTGTAGCCTACAGTTCCCATGAGCTGGTAATGAAAATCAGCAGAGTCGAGCTAGTATATAATTAGAGGACGATGTGCATCTTTAACAATGTGGCCAGCTGGTGTTCCTTTATTTGACACTCGGAGCGGTTGTCCCGCTCACGTCAGAGCATAAATGTGACTCCAGAGACCAACAATAAACAGAAGAGACCAGACACGCACAATAGACAGAGCGAGCCACTAGAATACACGCCCCCCCCCCCCCTTTCCCATTTGTCTTGTTGGTGGAAACCCTTAATTCACCCTGGAAACCCTCAACCTGTAATACGGCACACGCTGTATATGCCTAATAATCCTTAACCATCCTGTGTGTTTCAATTGAGCCCAATCCAAGTCAACCTCTGTGACTTTCCGGTGCATAAGCATAATCCAATGTAGTGGCTCTTGCAGCCATACAATAATCCACTTAGAGCTAGTATTTTACATGCATAATCTCTCAAAGTGAGACTGTACACTTCCAGTGCGAGCCAGTTCATTGGTTCCAGTTTTGGAAGCTGGAGAGGTCAGTGTTTATTCCCCCTCAATTCAAAAACGCTAATCCACCAACCCAGGAGAAATCTTTGCCGTGCAAATAGGAATTAGACAATAGCGACACCAATATGGTCACCGTACTGTATGTGTTGTATGACTCTGCATTCACTAATGGAACTGTGTGGCCAAGAGTAAGTGTGTGTATGTGGGATGCAAGGCTTCCATAACTACTAAATAGCTTATTGATCTTGACCAATACAGCAGAAATCACACAGCTGAGTGGCACTGTCTTTCTCTAAAATCTAAGAAGATTAAGTTAAAAGCAATACAAATTGAATAGGGCATGATTTTGTTCAGATCATCATGATGATGATGCAGATCAACTACAACATTTACACATTTGAGCTTGATTTTATACAGATATGTTTACTGCTGGACTCTTCTGAAAAGAGCTATCAAACCAGGACAAACCAGAACCATCCTGCTGATGCAGATAAACGTTCTTTATTTTTACTTGTGTGCCCCCAAAAAATGACAATGTTTGTTAGAGAGAGAAAGGGAGTGCAGGTGGTGGATGTACAAAAAAATAGAAACTCGACAACACAACATGATTATTTAATTTATTGAGCGAAATTCATTGTGTCATACTTCTGTGCATGCTATTTTTTTTTTTCCGTGCACACAAATTAGGTCAACACAAACTGCTGTGCACACATTTCTTCTGCAAATGTGGGTTGGTCAGAATTTGCATGTGGATTTTGTGGTTAAAGGCAGAGGTGGATCTTTGGTCCATGCAAAGCTTAAGGGTTAAGGTATTTTCTCAATCACCTTTCATGAAGTAAAGGTGAAAGAGGAAATGTGACCACATGAAGTGAAGGTGTGATAATGGAATTAGTGGGGCTGGGCTGTAATTGGTGGGAGGGAACATATCCTTCTCCGTTCTTCCTTTTAAATTCAAATGTGGGTCATGAGAAGATGACAAGAACAAAATCTGCTGAAGACTGAATATGCAATGTTATAAAAACAGGAGTTTCCTTCAAATTGGAAGCACTGACAGGAGAAAAAAAAAGGACATGGCAGGAGAGACAAAGAAAGGCCTGGGGAATAGGAAGCGGAATAGGAGATGGAGCTCTGAAAACGAGTCAATAAGGGCTGAAGCAGCGGCAGATTGGTTTACCGAGGGGGTAAAAAAAAAGAAAAAAGAAAAAGAGGAGCTGGGGGCTTTTGAACCAGGCCGTGTTGCTGCTTGCCACAAGGGCTAACATCACAAATCAGCCGCACTGTGACTCACGCCTGATCGCAGACGGATGTGTGATCGCAGGTGCAGGTAGCCTGCCCACCCCTGGCCCCTTCTCTCACCTGCTCGTTGGAAAATACAGACAGTGCAGCCGGGCTTCAACAAAACACGAGTGTGCATAGGGATTTTTTTTTAAAGTGCCAGTCAAAGCTGGAGACTTGCTGCCCCTCCACCCCGCTCTATAGGGGATAGGAAGTCCTCCCGCTGACCCGGACATTTTAAAAACGCATGAAAATTGCTGATCTTTAACATTGTCTCCGTTGACTGACAGTGTGAAAACACAGACTACTTCCTCTGGGGGACAGCTGGACGCAGGCAGGCTGCAGGGCTTTCCCACTGGCTCCCATGATTCACTACCGGCAGATGTTTTTCCATTTCAAAATGTCATTCAAATGGCTTCAGTGCCATTTTGGTCTGATTAGAAATTTTCACAGAGGCAATTTTCATACTGATGTAATTTGGTGTCCCGGGCCATTGAATGCATATTGCAAAAGCAGAGCTGTTGCGACGCAGATGGTTGGTTGCAGTCAACAATTATTACCAGCATTTGTGTGTGTGTGTGTGTGTGTGTGTGTGTTTTATAACGTCCCTGACTTGTTCTTGGCTGCAAATGGCTATTAATCTTTGATTTATTTTTACATTTGTATGTAAGGTGTGTGAAAAGCATGCTAACAAGCAAACTGACTTATTTTAAGGTTCAGATGTTAGCCTTTGTGGGCAAAAATCCAACAACCAAAGAAAAAAAACCTGGGAGGGAGAAAACAACAGCTGTCAGAGTTGACACTGTTACAAAGTTGCAATGAAATCTAACAAGCGCTTTCTCCTTGTCTGATTGTCATTGCTCACAATCACACCCTTCCAGAGCACTGTTTGACAGTGGGAAAGGGCTCATATATGATTCTGATGACATGATAACCAAGAGCAAAAATAGCATGATTCATTACAGTTTTAAACTGTGCTAACCCAAAATATCAACATGTATATATATATATATATATATATATATGAACAACACCGAGAACATTCCTAATACTTTAAATAACCCTGTATGTGAAGTTAAAATAATAATATTGTTAATATTAGATTGCAAAGGGAACTGATTTTCAGAGAGGATGAATGCCAGACCCTGGCTGCTTCGTGAGACTGCTAATTAAGTTGTACACATCAAGGTGTCACTCTAACCTTTCCCCGAGTTATATTTCCTGCTCAAGGACGCTCTGTGTGAGCAGCATGTAGAATTACGACACAATCTGCTCATGAATATATCATGTTGCATGTGGAATAATGAGTAACACAGAGACTAATGACACAAACAAAGAACATCAGTGGTCTCTTGTGGTAGTTAGTCTTTGAGAAAAGCCCTCGGAAGTCTGAGATTGCGGAGAGGGAAGCTCTGGCCCCTGTTGGCTGCTGAGAGGCCTGTTTGCACTGTGAAATCTCCCAGCAGTCATTCAACCCCAGGGCTTCGGGAGGCAGAGACAGCAAGAGAGTCTCAAGCATGGAGTATGATGGCGAGCTGGGGGAGCGGAGACGGTGGTTTTAGATGGACAAGGTTTATTAATAGAGAGAAAAACTGTTTCAATTTAAGAATTAAGAATTGAATGGCTACTTAATGTGCCATGAAAGCCAAAATATATATATATATATATTTATATTTTGATTAAAACTGACAATGAGATAATGGCCATCTGACTTGGTCTGAATTCAGGGCGAGCAGATATGAATTGACAGCGTTGTCGTGCCATTTGGACGCTTGTGTGCGTGGGACAAAGGGAGGAGGATGAACGGGTGTTTATCATGTAGTGCTGCTACTCAGCAGTCACTAGTGCCGGTCCTTCCAAGGTCACGCTCGGTGCTGGAATGAAAGCTATTTCCTCTCTTGCTCCGACCAAGTGCGAGGCTGGTAAGTGAGTGGAATCTCTTCTACATTCGTGGGGGGGGGGAGAGAAAAAGCCACTCTGCGCCGCCGCTTACTGGAGTGGCCAGATGTCATTACTTTCTGCAAGTGAGCACGGTGCCTACTTAATTACACACACCATCTCTGAATCGCAGTCAATTCCCAAGTCCGGTGTGGTAAAATAGAAAGAGTCCGCCACTGTTGGTGAGTGACGCTGCCACGGGCAAGTGTTGTTCTTAGGACTGAGCTTTAGAGCAGGTTGTAGCTGAAACCCGACAGTACATTTGTACACTCGTTGAATTCCAATTTCTCAGCTATGCACCATTGATTTTGTGTGGATATGTAAGTGCAGTGACCTCCAGGCAAATCCAGTTATGGAAAGCGCTGGAACGCTTTATCAGCGCGCAAAAAAGCCATCGTGGAAATGGTTCTAGGTTTCACCTTACTGGGCTCAGTGTTCAGCTTGATCAGATTGCCCTTCGAGCGGAAATCTGACAATGCATAGAAGAAGGCAATCAAGAGATGAGTGACTGTGGGCTGCTTCCGCTTTTTAGAATCTTCAGACTACTGCAGGAACTGTAGTTAACTATTTCTCAGTAAAGATCAAAAGAAGATGAACTTGGTCGGTCTTGATAAACTTGTCAGTCTGCACATCTCCGACAGAGAGGTGGAGGAATGACTGTAGTCAGCATCAGGGATGACTGCTATCTTCTAATATGGGAAACTACATTGTCTGCCCAATGAATTAAAACGGAACAGCCTTGATTGTCTCAATTAAAATACTTCCGCCCGAACAGGGACTTGAACCCTGGACCCTCAGATTAAAAGTCTGATGCTCTACCGACTGAGCTATCCGGGCCCTGAGTGCCTGAGTGTTGAGGCCTGTATCTTAGCCAAAGTAAAATCTGAAATCATTACTCGAACAAGGAAGGCACCACTTTGTATCTAGTGTGAGACAATCAAATGATTAAATCTGCCGCTGCTCTGACAAAATCAGAAAAATAAAAAGACCCATTATAGATTTCCTGTTTCAACAATTTTCACTTTACCTCCCTTAAGGATGGCAGGACCTTAAGGTTAATGATGCAGCCTGTTAAGGTGATTTATTCAATATTCTTCAGGGATGTAGAAGTGCCTGACTGCTCTTTCTTAGTCATTCAGCGAGTGGCCAACTGTCCTCAAAACAGTTCGAGTCATACTACCAAAAGCAAGTGGTCGTGATACTTTTAACTCTAACCTCCTTCTTTCATTGCCTCATTCATGTAGTGTAAACCATATTCATTCAAGAAGAACATGCTTGAAGCAGGTGGCATAATAGCTGCAGAGCATGACCTCATCAACCAGGAATTGACTCAGCCACTCAAGAGGCAGTTGCTTTTGGAAAGACCTTTTATTTCTCACCTCACCTATTGTCACAGTTGTCATGGCAACTGCATCAGCACAGGGTAGACACATCATGGGATGAGATTAACCAGGACCTCCTCCGTGGCCAGGAGCAGAGGAGCATCTTCGGTGTTAGATTTCATAACTGCCAACCGAGCCGACGTGGAAGGAAAGGCAAATCAAAGCGATGTGTGCCTGCAGGTCCGATCGTGCAGCGGAGAAACAAATTAAGTCTTCAATGCAGCATTTCTAGTTTGCTTTTTTCTGCCGTGCTGCTGTGCGAAGATGCTGCATTGCAACAATAAAAAAAAAAACAACATGTTGTTTCCCAAAACGTTGCAGGGTAGAATTTTAATTCAATCTTTTTGCCATTTTCGTTCTGTGCACCTGACCTCTGTTTTACCATCTTTTTCTTTTTTTCTCTCCTTTTGTTGGCGTATGATTGTATAATGTAGGTATCAGGCCACCCATTATGAATGGGCCTATGCACCCACGCCCTCTGGTGGCATTGCTGGATGGGCGTGACTGCACTGTGGAGATGCCCATTTTGAAAGATGTAGCAACTGTGGCCTTCTGCGACGCACAGTCCACACAGGAGATCCACGAGAAGGTAACACGCTCACACACACATCTGTGTATCTAATAAGTTAAAAATTGGAAATAAAAACAAACAAACAAGAAGTTGCGACATATGATTGTCATTATGGCCTAAAAACTTTCAAAAATAAAAGCCAAAAGAAATTTCAAAACCCATTTAATGATGATCTTGTTCTATTTATGGTAACAGTACTGGACCAAAAATGTTTAAGTGTAAAAATAAGATTAAAAATTATTCAATACATAAAAGGGAAGATGAGATAACAGGCAGAGTAAAGAAGAGTATTACAAGCCAATTTAAAATGTGGGTCAGGCTCAGATCTTCCTGGAGCTACTATGGATTGTAAATGGGTTTTTATGTCTGGCAGGGTCAGGTCCTGTTCTGGGTGTCTGCCAGACATACTCTCTCAGAGAGCGTGCTCAGTAGGCCACAGTGTGGGAGAAACAGATGGCACTGCCTCGCTCGCTATCTCTTGCTCCCCAGTTAGCAGCCACCTCATTGTGTAATTAAAAGGGCTGCTTTCTTGTAATAGAACCGCATGTCACTTTCATCTTCTCCCACAGACTATAAGGAGAGTGTGGCAACGGTAAAAAAAAAAGATCATTAGATATTTTGAATCCAATTATAAGGTGGCAGGATCCCCCCCCCCCTTCCCGCACATACCGCCACACTGCACCCCGATAGATATCATTTTAAAGTTATCTGCTTGAGTCATGAGAGTATATTCATAACTAAGACAATAAGGCTTCACTCTACTTCCTGCAGACTGAGCCTTGCTTTGATCTCGGGGTTACAGAAATATGAGAATCCCACACAAGCAGAGAAATAAAAACAGGATATGTAAGTGATATAAAAAGCACATCCTGTGGGAGGTCGGGCTTCAGGGGGACCACTGATTATCAAATCTTGAAGGAGACGTCATTTATCCTCCGCATTTGACCCCGTTCCCTGAGGGGGGGCTGAGCTGCATTCGGGAAATCACTGGGTGATCTCACCCCTCCCAAGTCCAACCCTAAATACTGAGAGCCAAGCAGGGAGGCCATTTGTATGTATTTTTATCTATGACCCCGCCGTGGATTGAACGCACAACCTCCCAGTCTCAGACACTACCACTAGGCCCATAGATGCTATCATTTTAAACACAGAGAACTGCAGGATTCTCTATAGGTCATCTCAGAGGCTGCCCAGGAGTTCGCTCATGTGGAAATTGAACACATCTGGATGTCTAAACTGTAGGGCAGGGAAGTGTTAGTAGTTTAATGACACCAGCACAATTACCGGTTTAGCCCGTTGACGCCTGTGGATTTTCTGCAGAGAAAAATGCTGGACTACACACGTTTTCCATGTCAACAGCCCAATTTCTTTATCGTGAGTGATGGGACATTCAGGTGAATACACTGTAGCTGCTCAGCCCCTCCAGCAGGGCTTGCTACAGTATATCCTCCCTCCGATCAGCTGCGGTGTCAGAAGCATTTCACTTGTTACAGGAAGCACACACAAGGTGTTTAGGACAACAAAAACTTGCTCTGCAAAATAGAATTTGCCCCCGGCATTAATTGTTGTTGTGTGCGTTTGTGTCTCCAGGTGCTGAACGAAGCCGTAGGAGCTCTGATGTACCACACCATTACTCTTATGAGAGAAGACCTAGAAAAATTTAAGGCTCTGCGCATCATTGTCCGGATCGGCAGCGGCTACGATAACATCGATATCAAATCAGCTGGAGAACTCGGTGAGAGGTTTAATTGTTGACAGCTACCGTCTGTCCAGCAACAGCAAGCAGGGCTGCTCCAAAAAAAAAAAAAAGCCCAGCTTGCACTTCGTCTCCCTCCGTAAATGGTGCAAGACGCCGCTGCTAATCTCTCTCTGCTCTCTGCCCAACCAGGCATAGCTGTGTGCAATATGCCAGCGGCCTCAGTGGAGGAAACAGCCGACTCCACACTCTGTCACATCCTCACCTTGTACCGACGCACCACCTGGCTGCATCAGGTTCGTATTCTCTGGGTGTCGATGAACGGGACTGAAATTGGCCACTTGTCACAGGTGTATGTAGAGTTGTGTCTTTTTGTAGTTTCGGGTGCTCGCAGGCAAAATTTGAAACATTTCATTTCCTTTAGAATGTTGCTGTATTTGAAAGACGTTGATGTAAGATGTAGAAGGTACAGTCAACTGATTTCAGTTATGAGCTGTTTGGATTCATTGTACTCATGCCGCTTACACAAAAAAAAAAAAAAAAAAAAAAAATACAGAGCTGGTGAAGTCCTTGCTGTCAAACGCAGTGATTATGTGTAACGAGTTAAGTGTTGCTCGCGCAGGCCCTGCGGGAGGGCACGAGGGTTCAGAGCGTGGAGCAGATCCGCGAGGTGGCGTCAGGAGCGGCGAGGATCAGAGGAGAGACACTGGGACTGATAGGGCTCGGTGAGACGCACCGCACGTGTCCTTGTCGCATCTTCACACGCTCAACTAAACACAAGTTTCATGTTGTATGTTTGGCGAGTTCCCCCAAAGCCACATCTTAGTGAAGCACATCGATGCTCACCAAATGGTAACAACAATTTTGCTTCAGTCTTAAACACAGGAAACAGAAACGGTTTTGTTTTACACATTTTGAAAAATGCTAATGCTAACCCTGCATTTACTTACGTAAACACAGTATTAGACTGTTAGATTATTATCATAATCTACAACAATAGAGTATACATATCTTTTCTATGTGCTGTCTGCAAGCTAATAATTGTATGTGTGTGACGAGAGAATTATGTCACGTGTCCAAGGCAGAGGCAGTGCCATGGTGCCTTTAAAAATAAATAAATAATGAATTCAACGTGTAATTCATTAGTCTGACTGTAGGGTGCGTGCTTATGTGAGCGAGCTATGAGTTTGTAAATTCATGTGTTTTCAGGTCGAGTGGGCCAGGCGGTCGCCCTGCGAGCTAAGGCCTTTGGCTTCGGCGTTATTTTCTACGATCCTTACCTGGCTGACGGCGTAGAGAGATCCCTGGGACTGCAGAGGGTCACCACGCTACAGGTGAGCACGCACCCAAGGAAGCGTACTGTACATGTTATACTGTTCAAATGCTCATCTCGGGAGGACTGAGAGAGTGAGAGAGTAATACTGTCTCTCCCAAACCAGAAATTATGAACGGTGATTTTCTTGAAAGGTGATTTGTTTTTGCCCCATTCATTCATTCTCATCAATTTCCCTGCTGATTCTTCCCTCCTCAGGACCTGCTCTTTCACTCTGACTGTGTCTCTCTGCACTGCAGCCTCAACGAACACAACCACCACCTGATCAACGACTTCACCATCAAACAGGTAGGGATGGCGCCAGTCAGACGGACCGGCTGGTTTAGATTTAAGAAGGAAACGGGAGACGGTATGAGGTGTGCGCTTCTGTGGGTTTTTTTTTTTTTTAGATGCGCCAAGGGGCGTTCCTGGTGAACACGGCCCGAGGTGGCCTGGTAGATGAGAAGGCGCTGGCTCAGGCTCTAAAGGAGGGGAGGATACGGGGAGCTGCCTTGGACGTCCATGAAACAGAACCTTTCAGGTGATTTAACTCAGCGCTTGAAGAAGTGTTTGAAATGCATTGCCCAGCGACTGCGATCGGTCACAGGAGCCGCGCGTATGTTTCAGCTTCAGTCAAGGCCCGCTGAAGGACGCCCCCAACCTGATCTGCACCCCGCACGCTGCCTGGTACAGTGAGCAAGCATCGCTGGAGATGAGGGAGGAGGCTGCCAGGGAGATCCGAAGGGCCATCACAGGTCTTGTGCCAACTCCACCACACACACACACACACACACACACACACACACACACACAGATGATTGATGACCTCTGCTGAAAACACTAGTCCACAGATATTTTTAGATGTTCCACATCAATCAGGCATAAACTGCTGCTATTCCGGAAGAAGCGGTCGACCTTCAAGGTCGTTCCTATGCCATTCTTCCAAAATCGTAGCAGCTACCCGACAAGCAAAGCATGCACGCATTGTCATCCCCGTGAGTTAAGGTATCCCTGTAATAACGCCTGCCTTTGCTTCTCTCCGCGTAGGTCGTATCCCAGACAGCCTGAAGAACTGCGTGAATAAGGAGTTCCTAACTCAGAACAACCACTGGACTGGAGTCGACCCAGCAACTGTCCACCCAGAACTCAACGGGGCTTATAGGTAACAAGTCCGTCAGTTGGCCCCATGAGCTTCGCCTTGTCACCAGCAAACATGAAACATGTAACCAATACGCTGGTGTCGGCTTCAGTTGAATAGCGGCCGTTGATATTTTTGACTTTATGGCGGTCATATTTCAACATCTGAACTGACACTAAACGATACAAATGGTTGAGAATCCGCGTGCCAAGCAAAGTGAACGATGCTGTACAATGACAATAAAGATGACAACAATTTTTTACATGGCGTTTGAATGACTTGAGAAGAGACAAAGCTGGTTTGCTTTCCCAGATGAGGATTTAACAGGTTCGTACCATATAAATCTGCGAGAGCAGGTCTGGAATGTATTCAGTCATAAAGCTAAGCAGGCCGACAATGAAGTCTCATACCAGCGAATCGACCAACTCAGCTGTGCCTTGATGACTCACTGTCTGTCTCCCGTCACTCCTTGTCTTCAGGTATCCTTCAGGAGTGGTTAACTTGCCAGCTGGCGGCCTTCCACCGCCAGTTGAGGGCATCGTGCCCAGCGCCGTGCCCATCATGCACACCCTTCCGCCCGCCGTCTCACACCCCCCCCATGCCCCATCCCCTGGACAAAATACTGTCAAGCCACCAGAGGGCGACAGAGAGCAGCATCCAAATGAACAACTGTAGCCAGCCACATGCACGAAAAAAAACAAAAAAAAAAACCACACACACCCCGTACATACACTCATGCACATGCCGTGTTGTCCAATGACGAGAATGTGATTGGCACGATGGCCAAACAGCAAAAGTTCCCCCAATGACAAACTATAAGCAGACAGACAGACAGAGTACATGACGTTTTACAAGTAAAGGTTCAAGCCAATTAACGTAACAACACAACTCTCTGGCAACTGGGCTCACATCAGCTGGAGGGCAGGGAGGAGGAATATGATAAAGGGCATGAAGTGGATGATGGTTAGCAAGGTACTTGAATCAAACGGCAGCATCAACTTTCTCCGCTTCAAGCCGAAGTCCTGAGAAACTAGACAGGAAAGAGCCAGAGGGTTATCATCACATAACCACAATAGAATCCCATTTTCCAAGCGCTCTCTACCAAAAGCTCATACAACAACAAGAAAAAAAACAAACAACTAATAATAACTACCTGTTAATTTGGAATGAGAAAATACTGAAGCGAGAGTTTTCTTTGTCTTAGACTGTAGTGTGTCCAATGTTAAAGGGGCCTGTTACATGTCTTTTTTTTTCCGTGTCGTTTTTTTTTCTTCCTTAGTGGATGAGTTGATGTGAGAGCAAAAGTAGTAGGGTTATGAAATGAATGTCACCTGTCTTTGTAGTTTTTTGACGTACAGAAAGAACATACTGATATTCAAATTCCAGTCTTAAGATAAACCAGAATTATTTGATGGCACTATGTAGCTGAACAGATCTGAGCAAATAATAACCATTTCTGTTTTGTGTTTTTCCTGTCGTTCCCAAATTAACAAACCCATCCCAACACGAGAAAAAAGGAGGCAGCTTTTTGCACACCATCTCAGGAAATTATGTTTCTGCAGTTGGCATTTTGTTATAATTGTTTTTTTTATTTTCGAAAATTATTTTTTATGCCACCTAGTGCTTTTGTTTTATTTTTACATGCTTGCCTTTTGTGTCCCAGTACAACAGTAAAAAAATAATTTTAACAAAAGCAAAAGTTAATCCAATGTTTTTGTTATGTTACGTGCAGCATGAGACTTTGCACATTGAGCTTAATTCATTTTTGACCCAAAAAGACGGCGCAGAGCAGACGGGTGAAGTGGCATAACGGATGCTTGGCTTGGATATCTCCTTAGAGACGTAGTTTGCATAAAAAGGAAAAAAAAAAGAGAGTGATCTGGTAAACAAAGAAATCTGGAGGTGAGCAAATGTTGTTGTTTTTTTTAGTAGTTTATAATTTGACGGAATTGGTGACATCTTCTTGTAATCAACTACAAACCCCAATAACACAGCACAGAACTATGGCATAAACAGCTTTGCATGCAAAAATCATATACCACAAAGGTCAACCTTTGGTCAAAGGTGAGGTCAATAGAAAGGATGTTAAATTGGAATGTGTAGGAATAATATATTATTTGGGTCGGACCATGGCTGTGCATGTTATTGTTTCTTAAAATCAAGGCAGAAAAAAAAAACATGTCAGCACACCAGAGTACCAGGAATAATGCACAATGCAGGTAAATCTGTCGTGGCTCTATGCTGCCATTCATTTTGTACTGAAATTAACCTACAGGCCAGGGATTCCTTAAATTTGGGGGAATTAACCCCATTGACACTATTATTTTTGTGCCAATAAGACACATTTATCACATCTGTCAACTGTATCTTAAAATTAAGGCCAAAGTACATTTTTTATTCCAAGCAACTCCGTAATTGACTTGACTAAAAAGAATAAACATAGCTTGTGGTTACCTTTCTAAGAATTTTTTTTTTCTCCCATGAGAAGAACCAATTATTACTTAAAAAAAAAAAAAAGTAACATCATACATGCACAATAAAGAAAAATGTTTTACGAAGGCATAACGAAACATACTGATAACTCCTGTCTAGTATCCCTTTAACAATTCATGATGGGTCCCTCTTGGGGTATACCATTTTTGCCACCATCTGTGGCCTCAGTGTCTATGTGTACATATGGTGTTCTGCCTGCCTGTGTCAATGTGACTTGGTTGTATCTGTGTCAAAAAAGCAGCACTGAGAGGAGGGGGGTGACGGCTGGTACTTTCCACAAAGCATCTTTGCAAGGACAACCTACAAAATGATTTGCAATGTAAAAAAACAACAACAGAAAATTCAAAGAAAAACTAACCTTAAGAGAAAAACAAATTGGGCCAGTAATCGACAATACTAGTGGTAACAACTAGTATTGTCAGCACAAAGAAAATACTGTTGATGTTTTCGCATCAGTGTAACAATATACGAAACACTTTTTGCCCATATTGAGTAGCATTTATAGATTTCAAACAATGAATTCTTCATGTCAGTGAACTGGCCAAGTGACGGTGCTTTTTGGATCCCCTTCTACCAGCAGCTGAGTAGTAAGAACAGTTATTCTTGCCTACCTGGTCTTCTTTATGGTGAGGTAATAAAAGTAGCAATCAGGGATGGAATTTACAAGAGCCGATACGTATTTTAGAACATAGTCTAGCTCTGTGTTTTCATGGAACAGAAATGTGGTGACCATCTTATCTTCATCATCACTGATGACTGACCTAACGTGGAAGGTACTGAATGGACTTTCAGATGTTATTCTGAATGATTTCCTCACTTTTTTTTTTTGGTAAAAACTTGTTTAGTCTAAAATCTCTCGTCATTTTTTTTTTTTTTTTTTTTTTTAAAGAAACTGATTGTTTCCATAAGTAAAAAAAGAAGAACATCTTTGGCCACAATGGTTCTTGAAATTCCATCCCTGGTAGTAACACAGTCCACTGTTGCCTACATTGGTCCCCTTTATGGTAAAGTAGTAGGCGTAGCAATATACAGTATACATACTCTATATTCTAAATATCCTTATTTTTGGTCAAAACTGACAACCTGACAAAGATATGTTTTGTGACTGTATGCATTTGTATGAATTATTTTAAAAGGAAATAAACTGTGGAAAGGTGAAATCTGTGTGTTTGTGCGACAGCTGCGTTCATTTTTCCCTTCCCTCCCTTCTACAACCATTCTTTTGGCCAAAAAGTGACAGAAAAAAAGAAAAACTATGCCAACGTACAAAGCTTTTATTATGGATTACGCATAAGTGAAGTAATGTGTTGCATGACCTTTGTGTAAACTGAGAAAAAAAAAGTTACAACTTCATTCCAGTAGATGTCAGCAGTACAACTGCAGCGGTCTAAATGTAGACAGACACAAGTAACCAAAACCCTATGGAAGAGTGCGCAGGGCACAATGATACCTTTTATATTTGGCTTATGCCAATTGGCTGAAAAATTACACTGTTGCGAGAAATTCAATCATTTGCATTTTAAAAGAGCTGAATTTAAGTTGTAGCTCCCCAGCATTTGGATGGTGATGTCGTGGCATTAGCTTATTTTTTTTGCAGGAGAAATGTGGTGGTCAGCGTGACTTTTAAGCCCTTTTATCATTGTTAAGCTCAGCTCAGACAAACCTTGTAAATGTTGAGGCAACACTAGCTGACCCCCCAGCCTTGCTTTCTTGTTGGTCTAGAAGGATAAGGAGTCATTTCTAAGGCTAACACAAAGCCAGTGATCAGTACATGAGATCAATTGGAATGAATGAGCCTCGTATATTTGTGTAAATATTGACAAATCTTAATAGGTGTTAGCTTGTTACAATGAGGGAAAGGGCTTGGCTTGTGGACAAAACTGGGCTCCTCTTGTTTCAATTTTCTGAGACACGAGAATTAACTGATGAATTTACTTAGAAAATATCGTTCCATTTTTTTTGATACACAAAGACTTCCATAACTCCCCACCAAACACCCACCAAATGTGTTACTGCCCAAATAAATTCAAATAAAATATTATTAACCGCAATAATGTTTGTCATATGCCATTCAAGAGAGACCTTTGCAGCAGCGTAGAACATTGGTAAATGTAACGTTAATGTCATAGCAATGAAGTTCAAACCCTTTTAGATGGATTCCGGGTTGGTTGCAAGGAGGCTTTTCACCTTGCGAAAAAAAAGGACAAGCTTGTGCTCCATCAAGCAGAAGCGCTAGAAATCAGATACGTCAAGGGGAAAATTTTAGACTGTATCTGGAGCATCCCTGTCAATGCTTACCATAAAGACACTTTGAAAAATGACGTATACCTTTTTGCATACTTCTACTGCCAGTATGTGCACATTTGCAGCATTTGAATTTGCACATGACCATTTCGTTTTTTTTGGTCACAAACGCTTTCCATATGGCACACGCATGATGCGCGAAATCTCCCTAAAACCAAAGCAGTGGTTGAAATGCAGACGGGCCAGTGGAACGTATTTTTTGTTCCCGTAAGAAAAGTATCCACAACTCAAGGATTCAGGTATTTTTTGGTGGAAAAAGGAGCTTTTCGCGTTTCAATGGCTGGTTTCAGCGGGTCTCCGTAGTGTTTTACAGGACCCAACCACCCTGCCAACAATAATGTCTAGTGGTGAATAAACACCAGACGCTTGTAAATACCGGCTGCTACCGAAGAGGTGTTGACTTCAGTTGCTGCTTTGGCAGGTTACCGTTTTTTTGTTGGAGTGAGCAAAAATGATGCAGATCCAACTTGACTGAAAGGGATTTTAAGTTGACTGTGGCCGTCAACCACAATGGCCAGTGAAAGACTGAACCACGGTCTGCTTAAGGTTCCAATATTATATCGACTTTCACATCCATATTTTTTTTTCCTGCTGGCAGCTTATTGTGATCTATTAAGAAAAAAACAACACTTTTAGAGATCTGGGGGGACTTACTGTATCAGAGGCCTCTCTCTGTGACGTCACAAAGGGACCTTATAAAAAAAAGTGGTGGTATTGTTTAGGCCTTTGTTTAGGAAAACATTTCCAGACACGCTCATACAAAATAACAGCAGAGATAGAGAAATTACTGCTCTGAGAAAACCCAGTCTTGTTGGAGCGCTGGCATAATGGAACACTTCTAATTCGATCCGAATGTTAACGCTTACGTGCCAGTGCTGTGGTCACGTTTTCACATTTTCCCTCAACGTGTCGTGTAAAGGGTGCCGTCTGTGTGCGTGTTTACATGCTTTCCCCAAATGAGCCTTTGAAGGAGGTGACCCACTTTCTGCAGCCAGCTTTCGGGAGTTTCCTAAAGGTTTTTTCCCCTCCTGTGCCAAGTGTTGGAGGAAGGAGACGCTGACACCTGACAGATGCCCTGTGGTTCACATAAACACACACAGGTGTGTGTGTGTGTGTGTGTGTGTGTGTGTGTGTGTGTGTGTGGTTTAGGAAAGACTGATGATGATAATTTGAATAGTACTTGTTAACTTTAGTAGGTACCCAATGTGGGTTTGATAACACTTCCTGGTTTCACTGATTCAAGGATAGCTAATGAAAAAATAGCAGGATCAGGCAAGATATAAAAACCAACCTGCCAGACTTCCAGCCATCCATCCATATTCAATAGTCAAAGTCAAATGCATGTACACAGAGCTAAAAAAAAACAAAAAACAAAACTGTGGTGGAGTTTATAGGATGAAGGAGTGTTTCTGTGTTTTGTTTTTTAATGAGAACATGGCACAAACATGAAGAATTCAATTAGACGGTGTTTGAATGTCCAATATTTCCTGGACTCATTTTATTTTCATTTTTTACATCCATCTCGTCAAATATACATCTGTGTCTTCGCGTTTGCATTTTTGCATTTGGTTTACACTGGTTTATGCCCAATTGTTATCATTATACACAATGTGCGTAACCCCACATTATCATGCAAACATGATGCTGGGACAATGTCCAGTATCTTTGTCTATATCTTTCCCTATCGCTTCTTTTCTCGTACTTCCTTTTCACCCCTGCCAGTCAAAGCAGATGGCCACTCTCTAGAGTTGGGACTGCTGTCACTTCATAATTAATGTGGAAGGATGAGTTTCTTTTCTATTTGAACGTGCGATGCACTATGAGATGTCCTTGGGTGAGGACTTGGATTTAGCACTTTAGAAATAAAAGTTGATTGTTTGAATGATTGATTGAATGATTGATGTTCCATGCCACTTCAAGAAGCCTGAAACTACCCTGAGTTTTACGTGTATGGCACAAGACATTCAGAACACAGTTCCAAGGTCGAGTGGAAACGTTTCATTTAAACTTTTGGCTTTTGCTTACTTTTGACTTTCACTCTGAAGCTGACATCACTGTTTTTAACACGCTGAGGGAGTGAAATGGCATGTCTGGAGAAACAAATCAGATTCAATCATAATTTGAGAGAATTTTATGAACCAATTCCTGTTGTAAATGTGCCCGCTTTTTTGTTTTGTTAAGCTTTTTTTTTCATTTTCCCGTCAGAGCAATGTCATTGTGGTAAGAAAAACTAGCTTTTCTAGCAAAAAATGTTTTGTCATCATCATATGCATGTAACCATTATCTCTACTCTACCCTAATACCGTCTTAGAAATAACATTCTTTGAATCACATTTTCGACAAAGGAAACCATCTTTGTTTCTACTATTTTCAGCAGGTAGAAGATGGATACCTTTGAGGTTTGAAATCTATGTTTCCTCAGGGGTTTGAGGTTCACTCAGGATCGCGCGAACATTTAATATGTCCCCTGCCTCTTCATTTCCAAGCTATTAGTAACTCATCTGCCTAGAACCTAGTAGATCAGGAGAGGTCTGATGAGCAGACAGGTCCTCCTGCAATAACAAGTCAAAGTACTGGGCCACCTGACATTGTGGCCCGTGGCTCAAATGAGGGATTTTTCTCAGTGACAAGCATTTCATTCAATTTTGCCCTGCATTGTTCTATGGAAAGTGAGTAAATTGTTTGAAAAAAACAAACAACAAACAACAAATGAATTAAGATGATTCTACTCACAAAATATTTCTTTAAAATAATGCAGGTGGTGTCATTCATTTACATGGAGGTTTTCAGCATTGTGTTAGTTTTGAAACGATTGTTAAATAAGTATTGTCACTACTTAATGTGGTACTGAGTGACTTTGAATTCCTGCAGTAGAGATTCCGCAGCCTCGGATAAGCATGCGTTTTTGTGAACAAATAAAAGGTGAATGACAGAAACTCCCCCTGATGGTTTTACAATGCAGGTACATGGCAGAATGACAACAACAGAAACTCCCACCCCTACATAGTGCAAGCGGGGAAAAAAAAAAAGAGTGATTGGCCATCACAGCAAGAGTATCATTGGCAAAACGGAGATTTTTCCAACATCCGGCCATCAGCTACGTTGTGCTGATGCTCAACTGACGTATTATGTAATATGATCAATGATTTAAATTATTGTCCTTGACATACACTAACATCAAGGCCTATTATTTAAAAAAAACTTTTCAATAAAGGACAGCGTAAAGCAACATCATCTGAGGATGCAATTCTATAAAAAAATATATATTGATGGAAATTAACTGCGACGGCAGCTGTGCGATCAAAGTTGCACTCAACTAAATACTTACTCTGCCATAAAGCCTTTTCACTTGACCACCCTGACACACCAATGCACTGGACATCCACCACAACGGCAGCACCAGGAAACTCCAATACATCACCTCGACTTCCGGAAAAAGCCATGTTTTACAGCGTTCTTGTTGGTTGTTTGCAACCACTTGGCTCATTTTCTCTTGTGGGCCTTTCACGCCTTTTTTTCCCCCCGTGGCCCACTAGCACAGTAGGTTGGCACTGTGACTGTGCTCTTGTTCTGAAGTCATCACAGGACATCACCAAGGGTCAGTGTTGTTGTTACTTGAGCATTTCTTGTTTGGAATGATACTAGTCTGTTGCCAGGCATCTGTTTTCTTCCCTGGTTGTTGCTGATGAAGCAGGCATCAGTGTGGGCTTCTTCAACACGATTACGCTGGTAATCTTCTCTGATTAGTCTGCTCTAACTTTCCTTTGATTTCATTGCACAAGAAAAATTCCTTCCGTAATTCAATATTGTTTTCTGAATGTGCAGCGCAGCGTACAAGTCCATCGTTTCTCTTGTTTGGAAATATTTCCAAGTAAAATGCAACAATGCGCACATATTAATACTCATTTTAATCATCACTCTTACATTTAACAGATTCTCTGTCATTTTTGTCGTTTCGAGCTATTTGCTACTCCACATCTCGTTGTGTGGTCCGATTTTCAGGTTTTTTGACATTTCGAGTCAAACTTGAGGCATGGCTACTGCACTGAAGCCCAAGACTACCGAGCTGGAAAACTGATCTTTCATTTTCTTTCTTTTCCGCCTTTTTTGTTTTTGAAGGGGCCCTGTAAATCATGTGCTTTATACCTCCGGTCGGGGGTTCACTGCTTCACCGCATAGTGGGAGGAGAGCATGATGGGAAAACATGATGTGATTTTACTTTAGTGGGTCAGAGAGACAGACACTGAGATGAAGACATAAGGGCCAAAGAAAATAAGGCTATGTGAGGCAGGGGGAAGTAGCCATTCAAACTTGATGAGGAAAGAGACGTAAAGGCAGTGGGGGGGATATGACACTACGCATGCCGACAGTGCAGGAAAAGAAAAAAAAAAGAAAACCCCCCCCGAAACCGGCATTAACAACTACACTTCTAAATATACATATGTAAACCTCTCTATATCTACTTGATTTCAACAATTACTAATGGTGCGGTTAGACATTTCCTTGCTGTAGCTAATTTCAGAATCAAAAGCAAAAATCCCTGGTTGCATGGTGACAAAGCAGATATTTTCAAGATCGTTTTAAGAAGAATAATTTTTTCTAGCGGTACATATATTAAAGGCTGCAATCCAGGTGTGAGCGTCTCAGCAAATCACCATGAGGGACACATGATCATTTGAGAGTGACTAAGAACCGCAAACTCAGCGAGTTCAATTTCCTTCAGCCGAGTTTATGTGTTATGTTTTAATACTTTGCGGTCACCGAAGACACTGCACCCAAAGCTGTATATTCATGATTCTCAAATATAAATTTGGTCTTGACATCTAATATGAGCACGTCTGACTAGTGGGTTTATATGATTAATGGCACCACTGTTCAACAAAGTCAGTTTCAATCCCATCAGTCTGTTTCTGCAGCACAGACAGAGGGTACGGCTATCATTAAATGTCAGTGTTTTTAAATTCATTGGCTGTAAAAACCGTGATCCTGCATGCAATTGGATTGCTGGACAGATATTTTAAATGTAAAATCCTGATCTTGGTTGGTGTAGGACCTGCAGCCTGAAATAGCCAGACCCTGAAATTCATTTTTGAAATGTATTTGCTTCACATGGCGTTTGATGCCAGACTGAACAAAGACTTAGTTTGCGGAACTGAAGCCCTCACGGCCGTTCACAGCTACCTATCACGTGTGAAGCAGGCTTAAGGCAATACGATTTGGAGTCTAGATCTCGTTTTTAAAACAACGCCTATGCAATAATTCATCGCCGCTCATATGGACGATGAGGGCAATCGTGAAACACGCCATCGAACGGCTCGGAATTATTGCAACCGACCGAGTACCTGCTTCAGTGCCTCCGACTGAATAAGAGGCACTAAAGCAAATTCTACTTGCATTAGCGCAACAGAAGCCTCGGCCGAGCCAGGCCGAGCCACGTGCCACATGGAAAGACAATAACACCACTGGCCTGCTGCTCGCATTACCAAAGGACCCATTCAAAAATACACATGGATTGGCCTGAAAATGTGCAAACGCAGAGGCGTTTTTTTTTTTTGATGAAGCAAAAAGATTTCGACAAATCCAGGGGAAACGCAGCTCCAATGATGCTTGGAGGACATTTTACCACAAGATCTAGTGAGACAACAACAAGTTTTAGATGTGATTGCCGTTGGGACGAATGGCGGTGTATTTGTGTTACTTGGTGTGTGTATATAGCAACAAGGATTGCTATTACCTCAGACAAACAAAGTCGATTGGATCATTTGTAATCAATGGCACGCTGTGACTTCCAAAGAAACAAGAATTTCAATCTAATGTCTGGGAGTTTCTCTTAACCGCTTGCAAATGTACAACTAATGATTCAACCTGGCTCTGAGTTCATGTTATAATCTGTTTACAGAGATCCCCCGCGGTTTCTTATAAACAGTGCCAGACGAGCCTTGATCCCAGCAGCAACGGCAACAAACAAACTGTGTTCTTCTGTTTGCAGGCCTTTCCTTCGCTCTCCATCAGGTGAGCACGCGGTGGCCGCTATGTCACCCTTTGCATCCTGAGACTCGCCAGGTTACTAGAATCAAAGTGCTCTGCCTTACTTCTTTCTGCTAGATAGCTCAGTGATGTTTTACAGCCGTGAAGCTAGGTCCAGCTTGAAAACCATTTTTTTTTTTTTTTTTTACCAATAAAATGAAAACGCAATGAAAGTTTGTGCCCGCATATAAAACAAAGAGACAAATGTAATCACTACAGTTTAACACCTACAACTAAAAACAGAGATTTTTTTTTTTATATACCAATTCTATCATCATGTACTTTTATCTGTGTTGCGTTGTCGGCTCATGGTTTATGTTTATTATGCAATATTCATGGACAATGATCTCCTCGATGAATATCAAATTAAATTCCAAGGAGCATGACTAACCCGGCGCTTCTATAAATATTTCCCTCGGGTCTAAACGACACATGACATGTGGCAAGCGAGCAAAATAATTGTGCGTCAACAAGGGAAATTGAGCTTTAGTGAGAAGTGTACGAGAAACAACTGCTGGTGTTGTCCACACACTCCTGCTCAAATCACGACTTGTTTAGACGGCGGCGGCCAGCGTGCTGCCCTACGCGGTGCCACCTCGATAAAACAGAGCACAGTGCAGCTGTGTTTAGCGAGCACAAGGCACGGCGGAGGTGATGAGTTCACTTTCCCCTTTTAAATGGCACTGACTGAAAGCAGGCAGGAGTCCAAAGTCCAAACCATAAATTCTAAAAAAAAATTAAAAAAAATAAAAACTGAGAGAGAGTTACTCGATCCTTTCCGCCCGTTCGTGTAGGTGGGTCAGTTTGTGTTTTTAAGAAACGTGAGCATACGGAAATAATTAACATTGGGGCTGATTCAGCAGGCCTTGCACATTGGCGTGTTTGCACGTGAGTATGTGGAGTGCCGCTCGCCACCTCCAGGTTCAGTAAGTCAAGCACCACGCTCCCCAGCTTCCACACGTAAACACACACTGCGCAATACAGCCGAGCACACCCGGGTCACGCAACGCGGGCTGGAGGATCAAACAGGAGCCGCGATGGTCGCTGTTCAAAGACGTGGGAGTTTCGCATCACACGCTGTAAAACAGTGAGACGCTACATTTGCGTTTCACGACCAGTGCATCGCCACAAACGCCGCTAACGCTTCCTGTTGGTGGCCACCGGGGGTCAATTACAGTAACTCTTCTGTTAAATGAGAGGAAGACGGAAAAAAAAAAATCTTTGGAGGTGGTCATCGTCAGTGCTTCGTCAGTGCCTGCATCCAAAAAATGCTTCTATTTAATGGACTGTGGAAGCCATTCTTGTGTACAGTGCAGCTCACTTTCATGAAACTAGTCGACGATGACTTGAGCTCTGTGGTCCGGTGTGGTCATAAAGTGATGAACACGGCCAGCAGCAACACTTATGGAGGCTGTGGCTATTAAATGGCCCACGATAAGTGTGTCAAGAAAATGCAAAGTTCAACATTTTATGAGATGGAATACTTGAGCAGAAGGACAATAACCAAAGTGGAATAAAATAACAGTCAAGTAGAACAATGCACTACACTACTTCAACCCAGCCTGAACCGCTGATGCAAAAAAGCAACACGGATCAGTGCTTTCACGTCGTTTCCTTCAGATTCTTCTTCTTGATTCTGGCCTCTGACCTCTGACAAGGCACGTTTGGCAAGGGAAGTACTGCTCACTGGATATTTTCTTTTTACAGAACCCCTTCTCTTTAAACTCTGGAGAGGGATGACACAATACTGGCAGACCAGCAGTTCTTGAAATAGTCACTCCGTCTGGCGCCAATAGCGGTGCCACGTTCAAAGTCATTAAATTGCTCAAAAAAAACCTTTCCTCCCCAATTTGGATGCTCGGATTGAACTTCAGCAGGTCGTCCCGACCATTTCAACGCACTTCACAGCGCTGAGATGAGCTGCCCATCACAATTTGAAATTACTGGGTAAAAAAAGCAACACAAAAACAGGACGATTTTCAAAGTATCTAATTTTCTGCTGGTTCCTGACCCGTTGCCATTACACACAGCCTATTAATTTTTTTTAAGTATTTGATTCCCTGACATGTTGTTGGATGCCACCTTGACTTTATGAGGCCTTGAAAATCACTTTAAAAAAGTTGCGCAAATTGACTTTGACAAAAGAAGTGTGACTCCCTAAGAGTATGAAAAAAAAAGTATTTTCACTAAAGAAATGATCAATATTTAATTTCTTTTCTTCCACACAAACACACACACACACAAGGTCTAAAATCTATAGTATGTCAGTATAACAGTTGCGCAGACCCTCGTCTGTACAGCCAGAACAGACAAAACACAACAGGCAGACGGTGAATAAGAGCTCCAGCAGAAAGGCCTGGAAGAAGGCAGCATATTAGTCATTGATTAGCAGCAGATAGAGAGTATTGAAAGAAAACGTCAGTAATCTGAGGAGGGGAGTGGAGCCGGAGAGAAAAGGAGGGGGAAGAGGAAGTCTGGGGGGGGAAAGGGGTGAACCTCCTGGAGGAAATAAATAGCGTAAAGAGCATTTGGAGCCTTGCAGTCACTCTTCCGACAGCCACTGCCCATCACTCTCCTCTCTTCTCTTCTCCTCCTCTTCACCTCCGGCCCTCCTCTCCACTCATCTGCTTCATTCATCTACAGCCCTGGACAACTGCAGTGAGTACTATTCCCACTACTACATCCTCAGGCCATTGACACGTTACACTTAAAAAGAAGAAGAAGAAAAAAAATTCTGCAGTAATTGCTGAACATTCCATTTGTTTCGAGGACTACAGTGATATTTGATCAAAGACAAGTAGGCAGTGTACGACAGCAAAATAACCACCATCACTTTTCAAATGTTTCTTGTAGTATGTATTATTTATCATGCACAATGAAAATGTTTGCCTTTTGATAAAAAAACAAAAAAAACAAACCTTAGTGCCATATGCATAATAAATGCCATGCTGCTGCTCCCTGTCAACGCATTACATGTTAGCAAGGACAAGATTACCAACTCCCAGGAAATTAAACTCAGCTGCCATAACTTCATTTCTGCTGGATTTTCCTGTGACTCACATGCCCCGCTGTTTATACTCAACCCTGATGCTGGTGCCAGACGCTTTCCGCTTTAACAAACTCCGCTTGTGAGTTTTTCCATGTACCAGATCTGACAGAGACAAGCACATATGTGGCACGCTGCATTTAGAAAAAAAAATAAAACTACATAAAATTTGGCCTCCCCTGAACTGTAAATGTTTACAGTCAACATTAACACAAGTAAGAAGCGTTATAAAAAGGTTTATAAGGAAAATTTGAACGATAAGAATGTTCATGTTAAAACTGTCATCCAAGAATAAGGAATGGCGCACTGTGGAAGCTCTATTTTCACTGTCTACTGTTTCGCCCTGCTTCTTGTAAACCCCCATCAGGTCCTGCTTTCCCAATTCCAATCCACCTCCATCATGAACCCCGCAAGACGCATCATCCCTGAGGAACTATGCTGCTTACTTGTCACGCTGCTGACAATGGGTACGCAGTCTCTGCCGGTTCCCACTGACATCCCCGTGTGCACGGCCTCAGAAACAGCCCATTACCAGCTGACCTTCACTGGCAAATGGTCCCGGTCAGCCTTTCCTAAGCAGTACCCTGTCTACCGTCCTCCGGCACAGTGGTCCAACATTGTTGGTAAGTCCTCAGCAGGGTGGTTTCATTGTGGTGTAATCGGGCGAGTTGTGCAACAGTTTTTTGGGGGGTTTTGGGTACCACAGGTTCAGTCTGCAGTGATGAATACACATACTTTGAATGCTCCCAATGAAAGACGACAAAAGAAATCCTTGCATGACATTAACTTGGGAGTGGGATCAGTGCATGTTCTGACATCCCAAGTGCTGATTTCCAGAACTGTTAGTAAAAGAAGGAAAGGATGGACAAATTTCAGTCCTAGGGAGTTCACTGAGGGGTTTAACAGTTTGACTTTATCATTTTATTTGGAAGCAAACGTAATCTGCACTTTGCATTATATAATATACCGTGGATTATATTTTAATTTTGATAACCAAATGTGCTGACTGATCACTAGATTACTGCCGGCTAACACCTGCTGTAACAAAATCTTTTCTCTCCCCTCCCGGGCTTAGGGGTGACTCACAGCACCGACTACCACATGTGGCAGCATGATGACTTTGCCAGCAACGGAGTGAGGGAGTTTGCAGAGAAAGGCGAGGCCTGGACGCTTATAAAGGAAGTGGAGGCTGCCGGCGAACGCATCCAGAGTGTTTATGGGGTCTTCTCAGCTCCTGCTGTTGTGGGAGGCACGGGCCAGATGAACACTGAGTTTGAGGCTTTCGCAAGGCATTCCTATGTAAGTCACTAGGTTTTCATCAGTCTAAGTCTGGGGCATTAGGTAAAGACGAGGTTCTCCAGTGGGTCAATGGGCACACCAAGGTGACACGTTGGTCAAAGGCAAACTCAGGGACGTACAGAGCATTTTGATTGTTTTAATTTAAGAAGCAATTTTTACACTTGAAATAAAAAAAAAAATCAATCTGTGTAAATTTTCTGTTAAGCATGATGATTAACTCGTGCCTTGACATTATGCATTATGCTCCATTAAGCAGGCCAATTGCAACCCTATTAAAAACTACAGCAGGCCCGTTCCTCATCTGGCCCCTCTAGAGAGCCTATGAAAGCAAAGCAAGCCTAATTTACTTTGTGTGTATTCAAGTTATGTAAAACTCTGCAGGAGTTGGCTGTTAAAAACATCTTGCTCGCTGCTGAAAGTCTGGCAAGGTCATAAAGTCAGAGACAGATGTGACCGAGTAAAGGAATAGGCTTGGCTCAGACAAGGTCTGTCGCGAAGGTGATTAAAACAAATAATAAAAAATAAAAAAACTTTGCCGCAAGGTGTTCTCTAAAACTATAATTTGGGGTAGTAAGAGAAAACAATTGTCCAAAGAAGGACAAATCCTGTCTAAATCTTTGGCCAAGTAGCCGTCATTATTCTAAAAGAATCAAAGCTGCATCAAATGAATAAACATGATTAAAATTTGATGATTTTGCCAAACATGTTTAGGCTTAAACATGTGTCCTTGCCTTATAAAAGTAAATACAATGA
Organism: Nelusetta ayraudi; assembly: GCF_046127955.1. Lineage (NCBI taxonomy): Eukaryota > Metazoa > Chordata > Actinopteri > Tetraodontiformes > Monacanthidae > Nelusetta > Nelusetta ayraudi. Next base: position 9,001,869 of record NW_027466055.1, on the reverse strand, counting down.
ATTTTACCCAGTTGGTTGATATATTCTTCCGTTTCTTTAAAAACTTTTAAAACTCATCTTAAAAGATTGTAAAATCATAAAACTAACTTGAATTAACAATTGGTTTTATTCTTTCTATTTCCAACATATCTCGTCTACCTTCCCTTTTTCTCTTTATTACCTGACCTACTTCCTCATCCCCCTACTCTTATTTTCTTTTGCCACGCTTCAACTACCTCTCAATGCTCCACTTCCTCCTGTCCCAACTCCAGCTGTCGTTTATCGTGAGAATCGTTCCAAGTCCGGACTGGTTTGTGGGCGTGGACAGCATCAACCTCTGCGATGGCGACCAGTGGAAAGAAAACGTCTCACTGGTCCTTTTCCCATACGACGCGGGAACTGACAGTGGGTTCACCTTCTCCTCTCCCAACTTCGAAACCATACCGCAGGAGAAAGTCACACAGGTGGGTAAACTTAAGTCATTGTGAAAGCACAAACCCAAAAAAAATAAAAATTCCCAAGTCAAAGCAACAATCGGTGATTGTTCCTTCCCCCACTCCCTCCCCAGTTTCACAGGCGTTGTAAATTCAGCTTTCTGAGCGATCCTAAATGTAGCTTCTCGTCTCTTTGCTTCCTTTAGATCACCTCTTCCTCCCCCAGTCACCCTGCAAACTCCTTCTACTATCCCCGACTCAAGCACCTGCCACCCATCGCCAAGGTAACTCTGACCAAGATAAAGAAGACCAATCAGATCATCAGCCTACCGGCGGAGGCCACCCAATCCAACCAATTGCTCACAGGAAATGAGATTGAAGACACACTCATACGTAAGTCAAGGACCCATAATGCTGCACTAAATACCTGACTTGGAAGAACTAAAATTGGAATAGGAAAAATAGGAAATTGAATTAGATGCAGAGATTCATTGGAACTGTTCTCTGAAGGAAAGTAAAGACCACACGTAGGCCACACACATATTCCCATGTGCGAGCGTGTGGGCAATAAAAAAAAAGAAGCTGAAAAACAGTTGTGTGCAACAGTTGTGTACAATTTCACATTATACTGAGAGCTTGGGTGTTTTTCCTGGTTGGAAAAAGTCCATTTGGGAATCGTTAAAAGCCACACAAGCTCATTTACCCTCAGCGAGTGAAGAGGCCAAATGAGGATAGTGTATGAATAAAACGAGGGATGGATTTTTGAGGAGAGAAAATCACTGAAAGTCACATCAAGCGATTTGAACAGGAAGGCTTTGGGAAGGTTCAGGACAGCGTGTCAAGCATGTGGCAGCTGGAGGGTAACTGCACTCAAGAGTTCAGGGTGACAGCGAAGATTCGACTCGGCGTCACTGATTACGAATCCGTTGCTCTGACAACCCATCAACAAACAACAGCAAGGGGCCAAGAATCTGTTGGGATTTCCTGCCTAGAACCCAACGCTTCAATCCGTTCTATCCTCCCATCTGTTTACCATTACCTCCCCACTGCCTTCCTCCCTCCACAAAAACTCTCTATCCCCCCTAGAATCCCAGAGCTTGAACGGTAGCCTTCAGCAAGACAAGAGCAATCGCCGAGACGTGATCGTATCCATGATATACAACGTAGACATAGATCATGTATGTCAGCATAGACATGCTCTGTATTGTGAACACGGCATTCTGGAAAGACACGTCTGTGTCATCCTTCCATTTACAAACTATACAGCGGAAAAAGACTGGCCATCCAACACCGGACCTCTTACTGTAACATGGTGAGGCTAAAGCAGCACCTTTTTAGTGGCCTTTCAGCAAAACTCTGAGTCCCTGCAGCAGTAAAACTGCTAATTGGTTGGGCTGTTTAATAACAATATAAATAGAAACTCAATAAATAAAGCAATTAAAAAAAAGTTAGAAATACAATCAAATTTGACGCCTTTGGCGAAACCTGAGCTATGAATCTTTGATGAGAAGCTGTAGCTTCATAAAAAAAAAAGCTGCGTGTGAACATTTAATACCCTTTTAATACTTTTTATTCGAATAAAAAAAAAGTAAGAAGAGCGTTTTCTTTCCACTCACACCTATAAAAATAAACTTGCAACGCTGCCTGTAAATGTCAGCCACTACATATTTTATGTTGTAAAGGGCTCCATGTTACGACTTTTGCACTGGAAATTGATGTTTCAATCCAAATGACCGACAAAACTTCAGCATTGCTGTAACCACAATGTCCCCTTTCATGCAGACACCCCTCTGGACTGCGAAGTGTCCGTCTGGTCCCCTTGGGGTTTGTGCAAAGGCAAGTGTGGAGACTCGGGTGTGCAGCACCGCACACGTTACGTCCTCATGCACGCAGCCAACAACGGAGCAGCCTGCCCTCTGCTGGAGGAGGAGAGGAAGTGTTTCCCGGACAACTGTTTATGACTAAGCCAGAAAAGGAGGGAGACTAAAGAGAGGAAGGAGAGGAGAGAGCGAAAAGAGAGGAAAACCAAAAAAGGGAGGAGAGGACGGAGACGGAGAAACAACAGTAAAAATGTACAGTGATTCTCTATGTATGACAATTTCTCTCTCTTGTTCTTTTTTCAAACAAACGATCCCCACTTTTTGAAACGACTAACATTGGTTTTTGTGTTGGATTGGAAGGCAGAGGATAAATCTGACAGCTCTAAAGAGGTGTAGTTTAGTGTATTCCTACTAGACACCAATTTAGTTTTGACAGATAATCCAACTTGTCATGGGATGGAAACACACAAACAGAAGAATCTTGCGTTGTGGTTTTGGTTTGACAGTTTCCAGAACCGCGTGCATACCGTAGCGCTGAACACATTGGAACTTCCATTTTCAAACAGAATCGCAAAAGCTAAGACACGAAAAAACACAGTAGTTCTATTGAAGGAATGTCAATGGAAAAAAGTGAGTTGACCTTTGACGTCACTCTGTGGTAAAATTCATGTATAATGCCCAATGGATCGTTGTGGTTTGTGATGAACCTATTTATTGACAGGATTTTAACCTGTAATGTAAAGTATGTCACATCTGACCGTATTGAAGTGTATCCCCTATGTTATTGAGATATGAGCTCATTATAAACCTCTTTGTAAAAATCCTGATTGAAATGTGTTGTGGGAAATAAAGTGTAAATATATCACACAGTTTCGTCCTGTCATATAATTTTCTTACATACAATAATTTCACGTAGACGAGAAGACCCGTGACGACTGACCTGGCTATAAATTCCACATGTCTGAGCGTCTGAGCTATTCCACCTCTGGATCTACACTTTTCCTTTAGGTCTTCTCGGTTATATTACCGAGAGCGCGGCTGGACGATTGTACTGCAAAGAGAAGGAAAAAGGCTTCTACCTGGGTGACCCGGGTTCAAACTCATGGATTGGCAGTCAGAGATTAACCCCTGATGAAGTGTTGGTCGTAAAACAGATGTGCTTACCAAGTATTCAAATCAGTTTCCCAAATGTTGATTTAGATTAGAAGGCCTGAACGGTTTAGGTCACCCTGGGACATCAACTGACTCATAATCCAGCATGAAAACTGGAGTCGTATTTAATGGGCGCAACAGAGACCAATTCCACGAAATGACACATCACAAACTATACTCCAGATGACAAAGTGAGCAACAATAGGACCCCCAAAAAAAAGCTATTGCAAGGGGGGAGTGCAGAGCGGTATAAAAGTGAATCCGGTACTGAGATTTCCTTTGAAACAGTAGAAAGACCAAGATGTGAAGATTACAAAATACTACCGGGATCAGGCATCAAAATATATTACACTGCCAAGGACAAACTGCATAGTTTGGAGTTTTTGCAAAAAAACAAAACAAAACAAAAGCAAATACCTTTAGATTTATAATGCCCTCTGTTAGTGTATATTTAGCTTGTTGAAGAAGACATCTGGGAATCATCGCAAAAAGAAATAGTGATTCACCACTCTACCACTTGTTAACAGCGATTTACATGTTCATTATTTCTTGATATGTGTTGGAAAACAAGGAAGAGGCAAGATATAGAGAAGATAATCCAAGGGTTTATACTGTGTCTGTGAATGCCAGAAACGTCAATATTTTGATTGCGTATTGGCTCTTTCTGTAACATTACTACGGCAGTGGGAGGAAAAGGGAAATCTGACTCTTTGCTTTCATTGATGATTAACAACTTCTGCAGATGCTGAATGTGAGCACACTTAATACCCTGAGTTCGGGGGTTTGCTTTGTAAGTGACCTCATGTAAGTTAAGCTTATGCCAAGAAATGGCAGCTATTGGCTAGGTGTTACAGTTACATCAACTTTATTCCAGAAATTTGGAATTTGGTGTATATTGTGAAGTGGGATTTTTAGTATGGGTTTGCTCAGAAATACCGTTGCCTAAGTCTAAACCCCACTAACATTAAGCTACATTTAACTGATAACACTGTAATTAAATAGATGCAACTGTAATTGTTGTATATCTAATGCAGTATTACCGGTGATGTCCTTGGTATTACGAGCTACTCCCCCGTCTATGTCTGTTGCATGTGTGTTTTTTTCACAGCTGAACACTATTGGCTCTCAGGTAAACCAGTCACAAAACTTCCACAGTGTCTCGTCACGCAAGGCAGCAGCTGTGGTTTTCTCACACTCAACTGCCTGGCCTTTTTGCTTTAAACGTTTGATACATGCCGCAGGACGTGTGTTTCCCCCCCCCCTCTAAAACCCAATTTTGGTAACAAAGTGCCAAGTCACTTCCAGCGTCTAGTGAAATTCACAAATTTAAAGTGAAAATGAGTTTGCGGGCAGTTGTTTTTTCTCTCCAGTGCCTTTTCGTGTTGGCAGCAGCCATGTTTTTTGATCTTGGAGAGCTGGAGGAGAGATGCATTATTGAGGAGATTCCTATTGACACGCTTGTTACTGGTAAGTCATTCAAAAAAAATTATATTTCTCCTTCGAGTTCACACGTTGCACATTTTGAAATGAGTGTGGTATTGATTTGAAAAAGACTGTCCAGTAAATCACTTTTTAATGACCAGGTAAGAAGATTCGACGAGAGAAGCTTTACTCTGAACTACACGGCAGCGAGACATGAACTTAACAAAGACCCGGTGACAGTGATTGCATGAATGGATGAACTCATGTCTCTTACCTGCAGGTTACTTTTTGCTTGAGCCTTGGCAGAAGCAATCAACCTCCTCCCCTCATCTTGGAGTCACTGTGACAGTGAGAGATCCAAACCATGAGGTAGTGCACTCAAAGGAGAGCTATATCACCGTGCGGAGGCCACACAAACATAGGTTTAACAGAAGACTAAAACATGTGATCACTGGTTTCTCTATTAAAATCAAAGCCAAGCTCCTCTGAACAGTATTACATAAGTTTGAAAAAAAAAAAAAACCAAAAAACCAAGGGCCTTATTAATGATTAGTGAGGGGTATAATGAGCCTCTCCTTTTGTTAGTGCATTTTACTGCGGTCTTATGCCTCCACTTAAGTTGTTGATTGTCTGGTCACGGTCTAAATCACAGTTATTATACATGCTTAAATGCCAATGTTATAAATATGAAAGTTTGCATTCAATAAATCCCTCACTTTTGTTACTGATCAGATGAAAAACACCAAACCGCAATAACATGAAATTATGCCTGAACAGCGTTCTGTTTGTTTGTTTATCTAGCTTCAGATGACCAAACGCTATGGTAAATATTCAAAGTTTACCTTCACAGCTCATGCATCTGGTCAGCATTACTTTTGCTTCCAAACCAACTCCACAAGGTTTTCTGTGTTCGCCAGAGAAAGGCTGGTGAGACCTACCGACACAAAAGAAATTGATTAACACAACAGGGCACATTTCGAAGACACGGGCCTTCATGCAGTTTGAGGTCTTTCTAATCATGACAACTTTCTTTCATGATTTTTTTTTTCTTTTCCAGAAGCTACATTTAGATATTCAGATGGGAGAGCACATAATCGATCACCACGCTGAAAAGACCAAAGACGGCATGCAGAATCTGGAGGAAATCCTATACCACCTTACTGATCAGGCAATACTAATTACCCGGCATCAGGTGTATCAGAGGGTAAACATGAATCTTTTTGAAATGTCCGTAAACATAACTAACAGAGGCACCATTAGCGCTAAAGAGCATGTGCTAGAGGTTTTATCTACACAATTAACACGTCTGTTGTGTGCAACATTTTTTTTTTCCTAGGAGAAAGAGGAGAGATTCCGACAGGTCAGCGAGGACGCCAACCATAAAGTGCTGTGGTGGGCTGTGGTGCAGACCACCCTCCTGTTGTCTGTGGGATTCTGGCAGATCAAACGACTCAAAGATTTCTTCATCTCCAAGAAGCTCGTCTAGAGATGATTGCAAAAATACCTGCAAAAATACAACTCAGGATGCGTTTGCCAACACTAATTTGGTTTGGCTTTGCTTGTCTGGCGAAGCAGCTGGTGATATTGCAAGAAAATGAAGTCTTTGTACGGCTGAAATGTTTTCTGATAAAAAATAATGAGTACAATAAATCACAAAAACTTGGACAGACTCCCTGTACCTTATTTAAGTTCCTTCTCTTGTTTTGATTCTTCAACCCTATTGCCAGACTGCAAATAAGGTAAGTTTATCAGGTGCATTTCATCAGCTGCCAACACAAGTTGCCCAGGAACTCCCAACCAAGAGCGCATTGTAACAATACAAATAGCAAGTAACTCACACCCCTTTATTCAGAATGAATACAAGGCGGCCCAATGTAAAGCCACATTGATATAGTGGACAAAGAAGATAATCATAAATAGATAAAAAAAAAAAAAAAACACAAAAAACACAAAAAAACACAAAAAAACACACACATACAGTCTAAATCGTTGAAACGTCTGGCTATTTTAAAAAAAAATTGTCAATGAGCCAGCTAGCTAGCAAAGCGGGGGGAAATTACGTCACCATCGCCACGAGCCACTGATGACCGAGGTGGACGGAAGGTGGGCTAATTGTGTGTCATTAGCAATTCGTGATGAGTAATTAGTGTTTCTAGTTATACAGCAAGCACACACGGGGTGGTACATTTTTTATATGTATATTTATATCCATATAGTGATATTTCATTTAACTTTTCAAAGACTACCTTACTGTTCAAGTTGGTTGTTAAACTGCGCTAGCTTAAAATTAAGGTCAGCGGCGATGTGACCCATTGGCCATATTCTACTACGTCACGTCTTCGGGTTAATCGGGAAAATGTTTTCCTTTTGAGAATGTATTGTTTGCTGAAACAAGATTCGCCTTGCATTTAAACTTTACAAGTTATTCTTTGCGAGCGAGGTTACCCTGTTAATAACTACGGTACCTTGTCCTGCAGGCCTTCAAATGTCTTTCTGGATTTCTTGCAACTCCTGCTTCCTCTCCCCCGCCAACGACCGAAAACTGGCCTTGACATCATGTGGTCATGTCATTTGCAACGTCTGCTATGGAAAAGGTCATTCGAGTACTAATAGCAACTGAGGTCTTTGCCGTATGAAGTACAGCGCCGTATATTCTCCTACTATACACTGGTCGGCCTTAACTGGGGGAAGGGAGGAAAAAGTATTGATCCGACAGCGACATCTGCTGGGCTCTCAGTGGAACTACAGTTCCGTATATGTCGTAGTTAATCTGTTTTCCTGCTAATGCAAGATACTCTTGACACAAATTAGGTCATAAGTAGCCGCTGCTGCACTTCAACGTTTTCACTCTATTATTCATTTTTCATCATAATCATTAGAGTAGAGTCTCCTTTCAAGTGTCCCTTGGGGGACAGTGAAAATTAATGATCACATTCAAATACTTTCTGTGCTGTTACAGCTTAAAAATTCTTGTTATAATTCAGAATTACAACGAGGACCCAAGAAAATCTACTGGAAATGTTACCGTGTCAGCAAAATCTTCTTAGTTTTCACAGCCCAGCACAGATGTATGCATTTTATTTGCATATTTGCTTTCCTTTTCTTCAGGAAAGCCAGGCAGTTGCTTAATATGCAATGCCAGATGTAAAATCGCCCCTCTGTCTGATAAAGTAAGTGCAAATTTAAAGTAAATGGAAATTTGGCATGCAGCAATCTAACACTTGCAAACTTTACACCCTGTCTGCCATTGACTAAAAAAAAAAAGTATTGCGTATCGTGTTTTCAGAGCAGCACCGAGGTGAAAGCCCTGTTCTCCGACCTCAGTGTTGTGGCAAAAAAATACTTGAAGGAAATCAGTGAAGTTTAGTGATTATTATTATTATTATTATTATTATTATTATTATTATTATTATTATTATTATTATTATTATTTTAAATAAAATATAATTTGTTCAAAATCCTGATTTAAATCCTGAAGTAGTTCAGGATTTAAGTATGTTTCACCATTGTTAATGGCCTACTTTAAACATTATGACATACAGCGTTGTCTGCTTGCCAGGTTATTACATTTCAGTCAGGGCATAAGAGGAGGCTGCTCGCATACTACCAGCAAAAGGTGAGTCGTCGTGAGAGGAGCCGCTGTCGGTGCCGTCCACTCGACTTAGCATGCATCACGCAAGGCCTCGACGTTAAGCTTTGCATGCTGCATGCTGAGGTGAGTTTAAACACAACTTAAAACACCTAATTACTGGTGTATGTCTTGTCGCTTTTATAATTGCAGAACGAGAAACAAAAAGAGGCCTTGATACAGCTGACAAATGAAATACAGCACATGACAAAGTAAGATGTAACGTGCCTTGTGCTTTTTTTGTTTTTAATGCATGTTTTAAGAAGCAGCGATTGACATTTCCCCCCCTTTTCAAGGAAGTTAAATGAACAGAGCGCCTTCATTTCCAAGCTGGAAAACTCCCTGCAGCATCAAAGGTACTGCCTTGTGTCAGACGTTATTCTAAACGTTTGGCTCCAAGACTAATATTCGAATCATTTATTGAGATTTCGAGTAATGCTGTGTGTGCGTTCAAAAAAATATTGAAAATGTTGTCAGGAAAATGGGATTTCGTCACTAGGTGTCACTCTAGGCACACTTATCCTGTGACAACCAAACTAATATTCAAGAGATTTGAGAACAAACCTCAATCTTAACTCTTATGTTTCCGTGTCTCTTTCAATTAGTTACAAGATTTCTTCAGTGCCTCGAATGTCCCAAAGCCCATACCCAACTCATGGCCAACAAGCTGGTAACCGCCTTAAAGTTTAACACTGTTGTATCATTGTCTTTTCAGCAGATGCATGCCACTGCATTCAGTCACAGTCGTTGCAGTTCCACTATTATTGAGCGTGTGATTGGTAATGTTGTGTTTCGGTGTCCCCACAGTTCCAGTGTTTCAGATCCCAAGATCGTCCCCCATGGTCCTCTCCAGACACCCCTCGGTGACTGATGTGTGAGTGCTAGCTAGCTAGGCCACCGTGTTTCTGGACGTGTTCAGCCGTCTACTGACGTAACGTTTCATTCGCGCCCTGCACTTCAGCCTCATTATGTTCTTGTCTCTTTGTCTCCATCGCCTGTCAAGAGAGGAAACATGGGAGGCGTCTTACAGAGCAAACACGCTATATCCCGGCTTGAGCCCCAATGTCTTATGTTAGCTTTAGCTGCTGTATAGCCTTGCCCTTCCCTGCGGCTATCCACTCACGCAGACCTGAGAAGACGAAGCTTTGCTTCGGTTTGTTTAGGATTCTTCACTGGTGTTCTCCACGCAGTTGACATAAGGCCGATTTTGGTTGTTTTTTTTATAATCACAGGTGCTGTTTGTTTGAGCTAGGCTAGCTGCGCATATGTTGTGGTGGGCACATTTAAACACAGGATCCTGGAACGCTGTCACTCCTAAAATATATATATATATATATATATATATATATATATTATATATATATATATATATATATATATATATATATATATATATATATATATATATATATATATATTTGGGGGGGGGGCGGTGGAGTCTAGGATGATTTATTCAAGACTGGAAACGCTAAATTGTCAAAACCACATTTTACTGTGAAATATGAACAGTCAAACACACTTACATTATTAATCCATCTACTGTATTATTGGCGGCTTTGGCTATTCTGGCTCATCCTTTGTCGCGCTGCAGTAGTTTTGGAGGGAAAAAGAAGGAAGCGATGCCATTTAAAGGAGGGGTATTTATAACCTAAGTAGGTGTGGTAAGAGCTAGAGTGCCTGCCTATGAAGCTTAGTCATACTTATTATGTCATTTGAAATGTTGAATCCACTGAAAATTAGTTTTTCATTAAGTTACAGATGTATAAGTATAAATTTGGGATTGGTTTACCGATAGCTTCAAATTAAGGGAAAATGTGCTTTATCTTTTATCTTAAATATTACGACACAAAGATCCAGCAAAATATAAAATACTGATGATAAGCATCACTCCATCTACAGCTGCTAAAAATAAGCGCAGAGGAATTTCACTTATTTTTCAAAAGAGAGACAAATTGCATGTTTTTATGTCTAAAACCTAATGCAACTAATGAGTCGTGGTCCCCCCGCAGCACTGACAAAATGGAGATCGAGGGAAGAAATTTGTTCGGCAAGGTGGGTTTCATGAAGAAGGAGTCATTGAATATAAAATAAATAGATACAGAAATAAATAAAAAAGTTGCTTAGTTTTATGCATTTTTCTCTTGTGTCTGCCCTTCAGCAAAACAACGTCTCCAAGGTGTCACTAATCAACACTTCACGGAACAGACAGATAGGTATGCGCTTAGTTATGTCTGGCGGAAACCTGTTTGTCTCTTGCCCCATCGCTTCCAGTGAAACTCACTGGCTTACGACACAAGCTCTGCACTTTAACTGTGGAACCTTTGTCAAGAAGTCATGTCAGATCAGATCTCTCTTGTCCCATGTGCAGAGATGTTCCCTCGCAGACCAAGCAGTCAGGTCTCGCTGGCGAACCGCTCCATCGTCTCTGCCAGCATCAGGTGAATCTTCTCGCGTGCAGACGGCTCTCCTCCTTTGGAGAAAACGCACCAAAGATCGTGTTTTCATTTCCTGTGTAGGAATAACCTTCCCTCCTTTTCCTACCTGCTGTCTCTCAGTCGATCTCAAGGTCTCCTGGGGACTCCAGACACCTCCTTCAGCCCCAGCCCTGGGTGGAAGTCTCCAACCTTCAGACCTCCCACTTCTTTCAGACACTCCATGTCCTCCCTCGTCTGCTCTCCTCCTTAACCAGCACGCTCCATCCGGAGGCCCGTTGAGCAAAAAAATTGTGTGATTTAAAAAACAAAAAAAACAATCCTTGAATGAGTCACCTGCAAGTTTGTGTGTTATGGGAAATCATTAATTAATTGATTGGTTCTTTTAATGACCGCACAGCTAGGCTGGTGGAATTGGTTTTCAGTGCTGTTATGTGGTACAGGTTCCAACGTTGCATCAAGCATTAAACATATAACACAGATAGTTCATAAGGGCCATAGCGTTCAGAGTTCAGAGTACTTAATACTAACAAATCCACTCTGAAAGACATTTGTTCTGCTGTGAACTAATGGACAAATAAATCAATTGCCGTTGTATTGGCGCTTGCTGTGTAGGTGCGACTGGCAATAAATTAAATATGGTTGCAAAGTTCCTTAGTGTCCTCATGTCTGCAGGCTTCTCTCACTCTCTCTCTGTCTCTCTCTCTCTGTGTTCATGTGTGCTCACAGGCCTGGATGTCCCGCAGAATGTGACGCCTGTTGTGTTTTCTGACTGAGTTACTTTCACTGAGCCCAGACCAACATGCCTCAGCTCACTGTGATAAATGCTGACTCTGTGGCTCCAACACCTGTAGCCTACAATTTACAGAGATGAGCGGGGATTATGTCTCTGAAAAAAAGGAGGGAAAAAAAAGTCCATCTAGTGGGATTACACTTGAAGTTGACAGACGTGCGTGCCAAAAAAAAGGTGCCGCCGCTTCACTTCCCTCCACAATGGATGCAGCTCACACCCTCGGGGGTGGGGGTGGGGGTGGGGGGTGAGGAGACCTGCCTCGTCCAAACCTGGCCAACGCAACTCATTGTTTGTATCGCCCTCGAATCTTGTTATGAGGTGGCTGCAAGTGGGGGCACGGCGAGAGTGTGTGTCCAAACAGAAACGTGATATTGCCTGAAGCCATCGCAAGAACCCCCCCAGTCCTGGTGCAGCCGAGCGGCTGGGACGGCCAAATGTGTTCAGACAGGTCGGCCCTCCTCTCCCTGTCGACCTGCCCCTCTGCCTCCATTGTCCCCGGCTGTCAAGGTGCTGAATGGCGCCTATTGAGTCGGGCTCAAGTGTAGCCTGACAGTGTGTGTGTGTGTGTGTGGGGGGCACGCTATGTTCTGGCATGTGTGACTTTTTAAAAGACTATTGAGCCGGTGTGGGTCCCCCGTTCGAGGCTGAACTCTCTCGCCGCTCCGTTGGGACGTTTTTCGAGGTCGTTTCCTGTTTTTTAAGGTCCACTTAGCCGAGAAGACGGCTCCCCGGGGCGGCTTAAGCTGTCATGGTGTCAGACAGTGGTTGGCAGAGGACTAAATCAGAATAATCTCTTCCTTATGCGGCCCACACACACGTGCTCTCTCTCTCTCTCTCTCTCTCTCTCTCTCTCTCTCTCTCTCTCTCTCTCTCTCTCTCACACACACACACACACACGGCGACGTACACACTGGGTAATTATCTTACTCTCCTCGCAACCACAGGTAGATTGTTGTTTTCCCTTTCAGGGCCACTCACGGAATTCTTGTATTGCACACAAGCTCGTTTCCGCTGCTCATCTGCACGCGCGCACACACACACACACACACACACACACACACACACACACACACACACACACACACACAACTTCGGCATGGCTCCGGGCTGTACAAATGAGCCCTGCCACTTCAGAGAGCTAAAGAAAACTATTCCGATGTCAGTGGTAATTATTCAGCAGCGTGTTCCCACAGCCTGCCCTCCTCCCTGTGAGTGTGTGTGTGTGTGTGTGTGTGAGAGAGAGAGAGAGAGAGAGAGAGAGAGAGAGAGAGACACTTCTCTCCTAATCTGATCCAGATTTCACACTCTGTCACTCACTATTCCAGTCTTGTACCTTTGCTGCTCTAAGTGTAATCCCCCTCCGGGCAAGACATGACATGAGGTAAATGATTTCACAGCGGAGCTATTTGTCTTCCCGAGGTGCTCGGAAGGTGTTGCTCTGTGGCCCCTGCAGCTGGTAAAACCTGCGATCCCTTCACCTTTACTGTTTAACGCCGTTTGATCAATGACAGCAGACGAGGGGCAGGTTCACGCTGCCAAAAGAGCGTCTTTTTGAGTGTTTACTCTCATTACTGATTGACCAAATAGGCGAATGCACGGTCAGCAGAAAAATATATTTATTAACTATTTTATTTTTGCGGGCCAATACTGATCCCAAAGTAAAGCTGTAGTTCTCTGTTGGAGCATTTGATCATATTATTTCATGTTATATTTTTGCTCTGGGGGGCCCAGTTGTTTTTTTTTTTCTCTGAGATGTCTTTGGATGTGATTTAGCGCTGTACAAATAAAAGTTAAAAATAAATAAATTAAAAAAAGTTGATTATTTCATTTATATTCCTTGAATTGAATTCCTTTCATGCACTGGATGCTTTCCGTTTCGTCCAGTTGTTCACTTTCAGTTTTGTCACCTTATTGTTTTCTTTCTTGTACTCTACTTGTCATCTGTGTCATTGTCACCCGAACTGCATATTGATGATTATACGCATACTTATTTGCACGCCTGCAAATATCTCCCTGTGTGATACTACCAAGAATGGCCTGTAGATGGCACTGCAGCTCATCCTAGTTTTACATAAGCGTGGCTCCGAGGGGGAGATCCGTCCACTGAGTGCATTCCTCCGATTGTGTGTGTGTGAGTGCGTGCGCGTGTGTGCGTGCTCACGCGCTCGCAAAGGCCAGTGGAACACAGCTGCCTTCGATAGGGATCAACCAACACGATGAGACCGGTGATGCACAGGTACACACACACACACACACACACACACACACACACACACACACACACACACACGTTTACATCTGCTCCTTGAGAAGATGACGCACACACACGAAAGGCACGCACATAAACTGGCATCCCAGAAGTGATCAGGTCCCACTTGTGACTGACAGATGTTTTCATCTCTCTCTCTCTCTCTCTCTCTCTCTCTCTCTCTCTCTCACTTACACATACACACACGTTTTCTAATTCTGCTCCTCTTTACTTGTTTTAACTGCTTTTTCAGAACACGTGCGCTCTTTGCCGTAGTAAACACACACGTTTGACGGCTCTATACCCTTCATTCCGTCTTACACACAAACACAGCAGAAGGCATGGACACACACACACTCCCTCACACACGCACACACTCTTGGCAGGAAATGCATGGAGAAAAAGGGGGCTGAAAGACAACACCGAGATTAGAAGGCTTTTGTCACGGCTCTGTGGCAGACTTTAAAGGCCTTGGCTCTCTTCCCCTCTGCCAGATTTCTTTCTTTTCTCACCCTGTCTGTCCACATCCCTCTCTCCCTCCCTCCCCCACTCCCAACAAGGGGGAAGGTAAACATTTGGCGCGCAGAGAGTGAGAGGTGGAGGTCTGGCAGGCAGGCAGGGAGGGAGGGATGGATGGGTGGAGGGAGAACGGAGGCGGCCTGTTGCCCCCTTTTAGCCTCTTTATTGTGTTTTTGTTGTGTTAGTTTTAATGCCGGCTTTGTGGCTGTGAGGAGGATGAGCGCCGAGGAGGGAGAGCTATGCAAACAGAGCGGCTCTTCAGTGGCAGCCAGGTGTGTGACCGCGCGACTGAGTGTGTGTGTGTGTGTGTGTGTGTGTGCGCGTGCGTGCAGACCTCTGCTCTTCTTCCACGTCGCGCCTGAGTAAAGTGCACATTTTCTTTTCTCACAGGTTTTCGCCTGTGAGAGTCGTGTCGCCCCGCAGGTGTGTGTGTGTGTGCGTGTGCGTGTGCGTGTGCGTGTGCGTGCGTGCGCCCTTCATGGTCACTGACTCCATTCACCTGAGCCGTCCTTTCACAGTGAAAAGGCAGTTGCCGGTGAAAAAGCCCTCTTGGACAGCTTCTCTTCATCACCAGCCCACAGCTGCTGTTGACTCAAGCACCCAGGAATCTCCTCTGGGAGTTTACACCCTTTGTAACCGGCCCACCGCACAGCGCCGCTCACTCGGTGGGCTTGGGAGAAGCAGAAAAACAACAAAAAAAGGAACTTAAGAAAAAACATAAGTGAATGGGAATTCTGGGAATTGGTGTGTTTTGTTATTTTTTTGGACAAAGGTTTGAGTCGAGTTGAGGAGCAGGTTTTTGATGCCTTTTTAAATCAGGTGGATGGAATTGATGTCCTGTAAGAATTTCCCAGACGCTGAACACCGACCTGTTGAGTTTGAGTTGAGTTTAGCCCTCTGTTTGCGGCCTCCTTGCTAAAAGTGCCAGGCTTCCTTCATTCGTTTTTGGATGGGCGACAAAAACAAAGGGATTTCAGAGGGAGGAAGCAACACCTAGCTGGAAGCGCTGTGTTGTTGTGACCTGATATAGGGATCAGGGCCCTTTGTGACATCACCGAGGCAGATTTTCCCAGAGATGCAGGTGTCACCAACGTGGTGCCTGTTGGAAAAATAGTACAACTCATTGAGCTGCATCTAAAATTCAATTTTGACTCAGGACCCATGAAGTAGCTCTCAGGTTCACAAAGGTTGGTGACTCCTGCTTTAGCACATGCATTCCTGAAAACCTGAGTGAACAAAATAAGTAATGGATGAACTTTTAGAGTTGTGGGGAGTTCAGCAGCAGACTCGAGACACAAGCTGACATCTTACACATTCTCAAATGGAAATATTTGGGGGAAGAGATGCAGGTCGCGTCACATGAAAATCTTTTGAGAAATGTTTGCAGACACTGGACCTTTGTGATGTCAGCTGCGACCTTCTTGATGAGATGACTCACGGGGGGGAAGAGTCGGACGGGAGATAAGATCGGGCCTCCATCACGTTTCCTCCTCCCTTCACCTCTCAGCCGTCCCGAACAGCTTTTCACTGATCTCTTTTCCATTTTCTCATCTCCCCTCATCTCCGCAGAGGAGCAGCGAGCTCAACACATCTGTCAGCAGCTCCGATCGGTGTCATCCTCCTCCTCCTCCTCCTCCTCCTCTCCCCCATCTGCCCTCCCAAAGTCAGTCAAATTCGCAAGAATTTGCACAGACAGGAAAAGGCTAATCTCTTAGATAAGGAGGGGAAAAAAAATCGAATTCTCTCGCACGACATTCTTTGGATCATTTTGAGCCGTTTTCCATTTCTCGCACTTCAGAAACGTAAAAAGTCAAATGTTTTTTCTTTTAATCTTATGGCTCTGCTATCTAAATGCATGCAACAGGGAGCTTTGCCAGATGCCCAGAGGTCCGTGATGTAAACTCTCACCACCGCCAGCAACTGTTGACTTGGCAAACTCTTCAAACCCGCAGATTCCTGCGAGGTGATTTGCCTCTTTGTGTATTTTCAGTCCTCCTTTACCGAGAGCTGGTTTTCCCTTCCGCAGCCCCCCTGAGCCCCTCATTAAATCCCTGATGTTTACAATTTAAAAAGTTAATGAACCAATACGCCGAGGCAATAAATGAGCTTGAGCTGTTATAAATGGTCTTTTTTTTTTTATCTTATATCTGACCCAATGTCGATGGAATTTGGGGCTCAGAGAGGGAAAAGCGAAGCCAGCGCGGCTCGCCCGGCTCTCCGCGGCTCTGCGTCCCTGTTCTGTCTGACTCACACAGGATGCCTGCTCCTTTACATCTGTATCAAAAGTGATCTGACCACAAGTGGGCAGCTGAATGCGAAGGCGCGAACGCACGCCGGATGCACACACTGGGGGATAAATCCGAGATCTGGTTTCTCCGGGCCGCATTCTGCGGTGGCGTGGGGTCACATGTCGAAAAATTCTTACATCGGCGCGAACGCAAACACGTCCTTGGCCGAGGCCGACAGCTGACAGCTTCAGAGGCCGCGGGGAGATGGTGACTGATAACGTCGTTTCAGTGACTTTGAGCTGCGAACTAAGTGGGCAGCATGGCAACAGGTTTTTTATTGTTTGTGAAAACAAACAAACAATAACAATATAACTATGGATACATTACACGAATGTAGGAGAATAAAGTATGACACATATATATACCAAGTGGTCTGACTGGTCACTGATGCTAAGAAATAGACATTTTTTAGAGCACACACACACACACACACACACACACACACACACACACACACACACACACACACACACACACACACACACACACATATATATGTAAATATATATGTATATGCATATATCTTTGAATACATCTTACAATGAAATGATGAGTCTATCATTAGTGAACTCAAGAGTTATGTTAAGGTCGCATGTTATTCTGACTTTTCAAAATTTTACATCCTGATTCTGGACTCCAGTGAAGCGGTCTCACATAATAAAATATCCAAAAAAGAATGAACAGAACCCCAGGAAACAGCATGTTTCATCCTCTGGTTACAGCCTCCTGCCAGAAACGCTGGGGTCGGGCCTCCGACTGCAGCTTTGCCTTCAAAATAAAACGAGTTCAGAGGCAGATTGACTCGTGAAAGGCTTCTTTAACTTTCCAGGAAAAGCACAGCGGCTGCATTTGTTTTCAATTACACAACCAGTTTATAGCTGGTTTTGTTAAATAACTGGACTGCAGTGGAGCAACTCAAAAGAAACAGCCCAGTTAGCCCTCTGTTTGCAGCCTTCTGCAAGGACAGACGCTCTCTGCTGGACCGATCACACGTTTGGGAGGGGACAGAACAGGCAAAAGAAGTGAAGGATGGACTTCTGCCATTCTGGTGGAACTGCAGGATTGTGGAGGAACATTTGTAAAGTGATATTTGCTCCAGAAAGAAAAAAAATACTTTGACAGAAAAACCAACGCCTCTCCAAGTGATTAGCAATCATCCTCGGTTTCAGGCGCGTTCTTTCGCCGTCTTCTTCTTTTGTGCGTCACACACAGACTGACGCGGGGCTCTTTGTGGGCCTCCGTCTGCACGCAGCTCGCGTCCATCCGTCATCTCGGCGGACAGACACGCTGACAGATGAGAAAAAGCCAGCTGCGGCGCTCGCGATCCAACACAATCCCTGCAACCTTTTACAGCACGACAGCCACTCGCAGGAGGGAGCAGAGTGGAATCTCTCCGGATGCCAGCGGCCAGAGGCGGAGAGAGGAAAAAAAACAAACAAAAAAAAAACACACTGAGATTTTCCTTTTTTTTAATCGCAATAATATGCTTACAAAGGGAAAATAACATATATATTTTTTTTATCTCTTACCTAAGTGACAACAGACTGTACAATATCATCCATAAGAAGATTTGAGATAAATTTTCATATATTTCATCAGCTTGTATAAATACAGTATCTTACAATGACATGGGGGTTTTTTGATGCTACATAGCTTAGGTTTACTACTAGAACACAGATTCCAACTCATGCAGTATAATGCCCAATTATATGAAATAAACACACAAACATGTCTAAATGAAAATAAGTTAGAACAGCGTCTCAGCCGCAAGACGAACATTTGACCCTCAATTGGCTTCTGTTATTCCAACACTAATGTCTGTGTGTGTGTGTGTGTACGGGTACTAGTGGTAGTCGGTGAGATACACACGTGCACATTCGTTTTACCGGCAGTCCGAGACGCAAATAACTTAACTTCGGTTTTGGCATGTGAAATGAGGGACAGCCGTTTAAAACTAAAACTCAAGACAATCAGAAACATTTGAGAGCGACTATTTAAAAAGGGGGAATTACGTTGTGCGGGTTAAACATGGCAGTGGTTCAGATTCCCGATGGGATGCACGGGATCGAGAAGGTAGATATTGATTGTCATGTTGTCACCGCCCGTGGCGAGAAAAGTCCCGCCAGGAGCAGTGAGAACCAAAACGAAAAAGTCTTGGAACGGAGCACAGACATTGACTGACAAGTCGAAGGCCGAAATCACCCGCTTGTGCAAATGCACATTTATGATTCGAACGTTTAGAATGATATCATTTTGAAACTGATCTTTTAAAAATAATTTTAAACCCCATTTCATGACTTTATCTTTGGGACATCTGGATTGTCTTGTCTCCTGGGAAGAGTTTCCCTCCTTGTCTGAGGACCGACTGAAACCGGTTTCATTCCCCCTTCAGGTTGCTTTGTGAGACGCCTGAAGAAACGTCCAAAGATTCCGATAATAAATTCCGAGAGGTCGAGCTGGAGACGATGACCCTCTCTCCTTAAATCTCCAAATCTCACGACAGATTACTGAGAATTTATGTGACACGGCCGCCGATCCGACGCTGAGCCGAGGAATCTGGAACCCATTCCGAGAGGAGAAGGCACCGTTTTTACGAGTCCCCCCGCGACGGCTTGAAAGTACGAGCGCCGATCTTCGACCTCCAGCTTCCCGCTGCTCGTCTTACGCCAATCAGTTCGGTACGGTTCAGACGTTGCACGGTCGATTCTACGGAGTAACCGGCAAAATTGATGGCGCGTGTGAACTGCTTCCGTCAAGATCTACTCACAACAGGTAAACAACATCGTTTCTGCTAGTGGACATTTAGAGGGCAACACCCAGAGGAACATCAGCACCCAGGAAGACAAGAGTCTAAATTTGTCACATGGCAGAAAAATGAAATGATCTTTGCTCTAAATCCTGAGGCACCTGCGTATTTCTATCTACACCTAACGATACAAAAGCACAACCTGTCAATCGTCCAACACTGAAAAACAGAGACGCAAAGAAATGGTAAATGTCACAATATCAAAAATAAAGATGAACCAAGTCTGCATTTTTCTTTTGTGCCAACGTCTGATATCTAATATTTAGTGAAAGAAGCAGAATCACTCGCTCTTTGAGAACCGGGGACTCGGGTCTGTAGTCCCCAGATAGCAGCCGAGCAGGAAAAACAAAGAAAACAGAAACGAAACACAAACCTTAAAGGGTGCAGTGGCAGTTTGTGTGTGTCCTTGTGGCTCAGTTGTGGCTGATGCCTGAGATACATTCTGAACTGATGCAGACAAATGCAGGTTTTTACTGTAGGTTGAAAGTCTGGCACTAAAGTTGTTGTGTTTTTTCTCTCTCCTACTGTCTTCCAAAGTACCGCAGGTCATTGCATTTGTTTTGCAGCTGAAAGTGAGGCACCTGAACGGAAACGGATAACTGGCGTACAAAACGATTACAAGGCAAACAAATTTCTAGGATTTTCTTCTTATTTCTTTCTTTATAACTTCACCTTACAGTGGCCTCCATCCCGGTGGGCTCAAATAAGGATCTCCTCTCTTTACATTCTTCATCTCGGACAAGTCTGCGTGTTTGGCAGCAACGTTCCGCTCTCCTATCATTTCCTTTCCGTGCGAATCCTTTTTCCTCCCCACGTCCGTTTGCGCCGCGCGCCAGGAGTTTGTACGAGTTGTCCCGACTTCAAGCAGGAAGTGGCGGGCTGTTAACACTGGTAGTGGATGTGCTGGTGCTGGTGCACTTTGCCGTCCACGTGCGAGTGCGTGTGGGTGTGGATGTCGGTGTAGATCTTGGGGTAGACCTTGGGGACCAGGCCGGCGCCGCCTTGCGCCAGGAGCAGCTGCTGCTGCTGCTGCTGCTGCTGCTGATGCTGCTGCTGCTGGGCCACGTACTCCTCGTACGTCAGGCACTCCTTGTCGGCGCCGGGGGCCGGCTGAAGGGGCGGCCCCGCGCCGCCGCGCTCACGGTGGCCGGCGGCGGGCGGACGCTGGGCGGCGGGAAGCGCCGAGGTGGAGGAGGAAGAGGAGGAGGACGAGGAGGCGGAGGAGGAGGAAGAGGAGCAGGTGCGCTTGGACTGGCAGAACCAGAGGAGGGCCGTGCCGACGATGAAGGCCAGGCCCGCTGGGATCCCGATGATGACGGGCCACGGGAGGCCCGAGGAGGACACGGGGGCGGGGATGACGTTGCTCGGCGGCTTCAGGTCTGCACGGGGAGGAAGGAATCAGCGACGGAGACGACAGAATTGACACTGATTGGGTGTTTTCAAATGTCTTCATGAAGGTAGCGTAGCGTTAGCGAGTCAGAGGTCAAAGGGCCGCTGCAATTTAAATGGTGGCCACATGATGTCTCTGTTTCTTCCTCAAAATCTCCACATTTTACACACATAACCTTGAAGGAAGCGCGCCTGACACTGCACTAAATAAGAAACGTGCTGTCAGACGTATTCCGCAAACACCGGGCTTCCTTAAAATTTCATGCACATTTGACCTTTAAATGGCGCCAGATGTCTTTTCGCTAAACAATTCCCTTCTTCGCTTTGTCTCCTTTCATTTTCTTTCACCCACCCAGGGATGTGGGGGCTGCTGTGGCCTGTCCAGTCAGTGGGTGAAGGCAGGGTTGCACCCTGGACGAGTTGCCGCTATAACGCAGGGCCACACAGAAAGACAAACAACCGCTCGCGCTCCCAGTAACAGACAATTTAAAGTTCCCAATTCGCCTCACATGCATGTTTTTGGACTGTGGGAGAAAGCCGAGCGCCCGCAGGGCCCCGTTTGTCTTTTGTCGTTGGCTAATAGCAAGAGGATACCAGCTAGTTAGCCTAAATGCTGTTAGGGGTTCGCTACCTTTAATTGTATTTATTAGGAGAGCGCACTTAATCGACCTTGCTGCCAGTGTTAGTCGGCCGGCTGATTCAATTTGTTGCGAGCAGACAGCGTGCTTTGTCCAGCTGAGCAGGTTTGCTAGTCCAGGAAGAAACGCAGCCCTTGTAGACCGAACGTAAGTAGGTGCGTATTATCAACCAAGATAGCATCGTGGGATAACGATGTGAGTTTGACACTAGCTGCGTTTCCATTGTAGTTTTTTTTTGGCAGAACAAAAGCAACGACAAAAACATTTTGACAAAGTCCAATTGCGATTTGCAGGCGTTTCCATTGAATGGTGTGAAGCGCGTGAGCCGTAATTCTTGTAAAATCTCGTCCGGCGAGACCCCGCTTTGAGGAGGAAGGAGGTACAAAACATTCTGCGATAAATCTGCATTTCCATGTTGTTTGCTGTCAACAATGGTTTTTATATTTTTCTCTTTGATTTGCTTTTATTAAAGTTCTGGAAGAAGCAGGTATTGAAAATAGATGGATGGATGGATGGCTGGATGGATGGATGGATGAATGAATGAATGGATGGATGGATGGCTGGCTGGCTGGCTGGCTGGCTGGATGGCTGGATGGATGGATGGCTGGCTGGATGGCTGGATGGATGAATGAATGAATGAATGAATGGATGGATGGATGGATGGATGAATGAATGAATGAATGAATGAATGGATGGATGGATGGATGGATGGCTGGATGGATGGATGGCTGGCTGGATGGATGGATGGATGAATGAATGAATGAATGAATGGATGGATGGATGGATGGATGGATGGATGGCTGGATGGCTGGCTGGCTGGCTGGCTGGATGGATGGATGGATGGATGGATGGATGGATGGAAAGATGGATGGAAAATCTAGCATATATCGGAAGACTGCCGCCATCATACCTGGGAGCACTGTGAGGAATGCACTCCTGTAGCTGTAGCCATGGGAGTTGGCCCCCAGGCACACGTACATGCCGGCGTCGTCCTCCTTGGCTCTGGTGATCAGCAGCTTGTTGAGGTAGGAACCATCAGGGCGCGACCACACCTCTCCCGTGGGCAGGACCACAAAGCAGTTCTCTCCGAACTTTGGGTGAAACCAAACACAAAGGTGATGTAGATTCTTGCAGATTTGAACTGCGGTGATGTGTCAGCGTGCCCGCACCTCTATGGTGGAGTTGAATTTGCCCTCTTCGCCGGGCTCGACCCGTTTCAGCCACTGAATGGCCGGCTTGCTGTCGCTGCGGACTTTGCACTGGAAAGACGTGGTTCCCCCGTAGACCACGGTGGTGTTGACCGGGTGGGTTCCGGTCAGGATGGGCATGGAGTTGGTGCGCTCTGTGAGCAAGAGAGAGAAACGCGGACAGAAAGTCAAACAAAATGCTGTTGTTTTTTTTTTACACAATGCTATTTATTCGAAACGAAAGAAATCACATGACTTCAGAAGGAATGCGCACACCCTGAGAGAATATAACCGGGTTTTTTCCCGCCCATTATTGACACAGTCTCAGCTGTGTTCAGCACCACATCCTCTCTCTGCGCCGGGGATACACAAACAGAGCCCTTATCTTAAGCTTCTGCCTTTTCTTTCCTCGGTTTACGCAGGAGAGTAAACACACCTGCCAGAGACAATAATCTCTTTTTTTTTTTTTTGTACCTGCAAGCGCAATCTCACGAAAACGCAACCTGTGAAAAATTCGACCGAAGGGCCCGCGAAAAATCACAACAAACTTTTGTTTCTGGAGCAATGTATAGGAATTTTTGGTATGTTTTTTTTTTTTTTTCTGGCCATCTTGCAGGACTTGGTACCTACAGGATGGTATAAAGACTTTGCTTTTAAGGAAAATGATAATAAGTTGTTGACCTACTATACCAGGCATTGGGGGGCTGCATGCAGCCGCAAAACTTGAAGAAATTATATTAGTAAATAAGACATAAAATAGCTGTATTTCATCCATTACTTAGTGTTTTAAGAGTCGTTTCAATAAAGAACCAAATACTGTTTCAAAGACACATTTTCTTGTAACGCTTTTGTTCATTTTCAATTGACATATCCCCCCATGGTCACCAAAACACTCCATCCACCCCCCCGCCCCTGGGTGAATTTTAGAACCCATCATGGCCCCGCCAGTCAGCCCTGTACTCAACTATAAAGAACACTGTTTTTTTGGTGTTTTAGGTAGATAAGGCCAAGAAAAGGACAGGTAATTGTTTGTTTTTTTTGAATCAGGCTTGCTGATGCGCCACGTGTGTCTTGACTTATGGAACGCGACGACACAACACCAGTACACCAGTATCCTGACGGGGGTTTTCTGACTGAAACTTCAGAAACGCCGTCTAACATTCGCGCAGGTGACTGACAGCTGAGTAAATCCCCAGTGATTGTGAAACGATGACATTTGACATAAGAGAGCAGCACTTTGATTTACTTCCTCTTAATCCAGATGTGTGTGTGTGTGTGTGTGCGCGTGCGTGCGTGCGTGCGTGCGTGCGTCTGCATCTGTACTTTAATGTGCAACAGATGTGGTGTGAAGCAGCTCTGATGTTCTCAAAAGAGCCATCACATCCTGTAACATGTAGCTCTCACTCACTCACACACGCACGCACGCACGCACGCACACTCACACACGCACACACATTTATAGAAAGAGCACAGCTATCCAACATGACCTCTAAGATAAAAATACTCCCTCATAAAGCCGCGTCTCACAAAATCATTGGTGAACAGTAAAACTTGACCTTATTTAGGCAAAGTGTAGCTGGCTCTCTTTCCTGGACTGAGAAACACCACATTAATGATGTTTACTGACGAAAACACTGAAGAACAATAAAAACTGGATAAGTAATAAAAAAAAAACCAAACCGCTTTGGACTTATGTTCCTGGTGCAACTCATTAGCCGCTATGCTAATGCATGAACATGTTTCCTTGTTGCAACTGATGAAAGGGGTCTTTCATTTTTAGAACAATTTTTGGTTAAGATTTGTATTTTCTTAGGCTCGTGTGTCTACTGAAGTCTGTTTTTCACTTGTATGCTTTATTGTTGAAATATCAGAGTTTTAAAAATAAAGCCCCCATCCTCCATCACCACTGACACCCATTCGACTTCAAACTTTACGTCAGACTCACTTTAAAAACACGTCCGTCCATCACTTTACAGAGTGGGGGTCACGTCATTTTAATAAACTGTCTCATTTTTCATCCCATGTCTCCCTAAACAAAGAACTATTCCTTATTGTGCAGGCCAACGTAGCAGTATGGTTTCCGGCTTCAACGACGCAAAGCTAAAGCTAAGTTCTTGGCTAGCCGACGCGTCTAGCTTTTTTTAAAATTTTTTTTTTAGCTATGCTAACGCGTGAATCACACGTAACTGCCCGGGACTTCATGTCTTTCTCCAAGTCAGCGGATGGCGATCTATGGCGTTAAACTCCATAATAAGCTCTGATTTATGGGACATAAATTCCCTCCAACGGCGACAAGTGGCAGGAATCCTCTGCGACTCACGTATGACTTCCACTTTGTAGGTGGCGTTGATCTCTCCGGCCGTGTTGGACACGTGGCAGGTGTACTTCCCGCTGTGCTCCGGCGTCAGGTTCTTCAGACTCAGCGTCCACTTCTTCTTCTTGCCGCGGCCCTCGTCCGCCAGCGGGCGGCTGTCCTTCAGCCAGACGATGTCGGGCCGCGGGTTCCCGCTGGCCGTGCACTTGAGCCGCACCGAGCTGCCCACCGGCCGAGCGATGACGCGCTTCCTCATCTTGGACGGCTGGGTGAAGCGCGGATGCACTGCGAGAGGGCAGAGGGGACACGAGGAGTTGGTGTCTGTGTGATTGAGGGAGCGAAGCGAAGCGACTTGAAAATGAAATGTCAGAAGTAAAGAAAAAAAGAATTTAAACTTGAAAAGGGAAGAAGAGAAATAGACTTAGCAGAATGTAACGACTGAAAAGAAAACAGATGAGGAAAGAGTAAAATTAGACTAATGTGTTTTTTTTTTTTTTTTTTTTTTTAAATAAAAGAACAACTTTAGATCTTATGGCTCTTAATAATTTCCATGTATGCAGTTCGCAGTGCTGTCCGAAGTGTTTTCAGACAATTTTGGATGCCATCAGTTTTCAAGGAGGTCCCTATTTGTGGGGAAACAAAGGCACGGTTCATGGTTGGGTTCTGACATCGTTATGTCTTCCCTCAATTTATGTTCATGTATTAAATGAAAACTCATGTAAGTTTGTCTGTTTACATCAGAAAAGCATTGATTATACTCTTTATTTTAGCTCCCCTGGGAAAAAAAAAAAAGTTCCCGTGAAGATGGAGGGTGGAGAGAAACATTCTGAAAATCCACACTTTGAGGATTGAAACAGGCACTTCCATGAAGTTCTCCCCACTGCACTTCCCCATTCGCAAAGAAAATGTGTGAATCGCTTTTGCCCTGACGCCGACATGCTTGTGTAACCCGAAACCGGACCGTCATCAGATGACTGGTTTTCCACTGATCCAGCACCTCTGCATCCACACCCGCAGGCCCCTCTGCTGCTGCTGCTGCTGCCGCTGCTGCTCTCTTTAAAAAGACCCCTTTTATACCACAAATCACGCGTCGCTGGGATTTCGGCCGTAAAAACCCAGAAAGCCACGAAACTGCTGTCTGACACGGCTGCGAACACGCCAGCGCGGATGTCGGCGGTCATAAAAACGGGGCTCAGAACCTGTACCTCCTCGCGCTGTACAGAAAAAAAATAAATAAATAGAAAAAAATAAATAAAAATGTCTGCTTAACCTGGCGGACACGCTCGCAAATCTGTCTCCCGTCGTGCGTTAGCATGTGTTAACTCTCGCACGCAGACGCGGCTCCTCGCTGGACACGCAACGACCGGCGGGAAACACATGCGTGCGAGGGAGAGACAGAGAGAGAGAGAGAGAGAGAGGGAGAGAGAGAGAGAGAGAGAGGGAGAGAGAGAGGGAGAGAGAGAGAGAGAGAGAGAGAGACGTAAAATACGATCCAACGGGGAGCCAGAAGGAGGAAATTATTCACTGGAGCGCTTGATTTTTACAGCCCTCGCGGTCCAAGCCCGCAGCACATCGCCATCAACTGGGGCCGTAAATCACGCGGCAAACTACCTACTGCGTTCCTCCTTCCTCTGGACGCGGCTATTATTCTAGCTCTGGGTAAACAAACAGGGGAGGAGAGTTATGTGACGGCCTTTGTGGACTCTGGTCGGTCCGAGAGAGAGAGAGAGAGAGAGAGAGAGAGTACGGCCCCGCAGCACGCGTTACTCAGCCCTCAGAGTCAGAGTCTGCGCCCCCGTCAGGAAGCCGGGCAGAGTGACAAAACAAACATACCTGGGAGAATTTTAAGCCTATAGCCTTTGTCCCCCTCCCGAGCCCAGGGAAATCTACTGGACTGCAGCTGAACTGTGACCGGACTGGGTCAACACATCTTAGCAGAGAGTGGGAGGAAGATGAGGAAGAGGAGGAAGAGGAGGAGATGACGATTAATAATTGACCCCGCTGGCAATGTTTGATTTAGCTCGGGATTAAGGCCGAGAGAAAAAGAGAAGCAGCAGCAGCGGCGGCAGCAGCAGCAGCAGCAGCAGCAGCAGCAGCAGCAGCGCTGGCAGGATTATTGGTGGGACAGGAGAGAGAAGCCAACAAGGTGCGAGTGAAAAAGAAGAAAGAACGGATTTATGCTGTCAAAATTCGACCAAGAGCAACAGGAGCGAAGGAGAAAACAGATGGAGAGGGAAAGAGCAGAGTTCAAATCAGGGTTGCCACATAAAAAGAATTGACACCCGTCCACACATGAGCGGAGCAGAGCGTTGGCAGCGAGGCCGAGGACAAACGGAGTGGAGATGGATTTGAGAGAAAACAAAAGCAGAGAGTCAAAGGTGAAGGGGGATGGGGCGCGAGGATGAGGCGGAGAGAAAGAAAAACAGAAGGAAGAGTGAGTGAGTGAGTGAAGCAGTGAGCGAGGGAGTGATGATGAGGGGAGCGGAGCGAGGCGAAGGTGAGGGGCCGAGAGTCTGAAAGGGCAGAGTTTAGTTTGAGTCTCGGGGGCCATTTTAGTGTCACACTCGACAGTGTAAAAATACCAGTGACCCTCCGCCTGACCGCCGAGAGGGGGAGGAGGAGGAGGAGGAGGACGAGGAGAGGAAGAGCAGCAGGAAGAGAGGAAGAGGAGCAGCGGGAAGAGAGGAGAGGAAAGGAGAAGCAGGAGGAGGAGACAATGTGTCTGTGTCCCTATCCTGCCAGAAAACTACCCCAAGAATGAGAAGAAATGAAACCTTCACTTCTTGCTTTTGTGCCAAAACACACAGAAACAACCCCTGGTGGAGTCACAAGGGGCGATTACCGCTGGGTTTCACACATTTCACAGGAAATACTTTGAGAAAATAGAGAGTCAATCCGACACCCGGCTTCTTTTTTTCATCCTGAACTCCGGCAGAGAAGGTCAGGTTTCCAGTTATCCAGGAAACAGCATAGTTAGCCCCGTGTTTGCAGTCTACCGGAAAAATGAGATTTAACTGGATTAACGCTGATGTTTTGTTCCAAAGGTTTGGATGGAACAAGAACAAAAACACACGTCGCCCCCCCCAAACCAGGAAGGTGATCGGCGCCCGTTATGACATCACAAAGGGCAGACATCCAGAGCAACATTTTAATTTTGTGCGATCTGCCAAGCCCGAACGTGTGCAAGTGCAATCGCGAGGAGTTGAGGGAGTCGTTACCCAGCTTCCCGGCCAGCTCCGGAGCCTGGGCGGAATCGCTGCTCACCGCGCCGGATCCAACTCTGGAGCTGGAATCATCTGGAGAGGAGAAGAAGGAGGGAAGGGAAGGGAAGGGAAGGGAAGGGAAGGGAAGGGAAGGGAAAGAGAAGCAACAACATTATTAAGTTGACACATCCAGAACATCCTACGCTTATAAAAGGAGCGCCACGCGGCCAAGCAGCCGTCGCCTCGCCGAACGCTGGCTCTCACGTCCAGACGTGCGGAGACGCTTTGATTCCCGCGCTGCAGCGGGTTGCCAGTTACAGTAAAATAAACATGAATTATGGCGCGGGTGGGAGCTGGCGCCGGATGAACTGCAAAGCAGAAACAAATGTGACGCGAAGAGCGTCTGGACGTTTTTTTTTTTATTTTTTGGGGGGGTGGGGGTGGGTGTCGGGGAGGAGTCTGGGTTTCGGTTCCTATCAGCATCTGTCAGTATAGGTGAACGCGATGCAGCCGCTTCACAGGAAACAGGGAAACGTGCTCGTGATTTGTTTGTTCAACGCAAACGCGGGACGTCAGCAACGTTCGCTCTTGAAAAGGAGACGCAGATTAAAAGATTTTTAGGCTTTATGAGAAGCAGGTTTTTCTTTTTCCCTCCTCCCAGCTGCTTTCAGTATTTGTTGGATCATGTAAAACAAGAAGAAGATTAATATCTCTCCATATAAAAACCTCAAGACTTTGGATTGGAAGTGACAAAAGAAACCAAACAAATACCAAAAAATAAACAACAAATCTTCTTGAACAAAGCTGATTTTGAACTACGAACATGTTCATTTAAAGAATAAAAATTCCTGAGAGCTTTATGAAAACTGCAGTGACGGCAGACAAACACAAAACTGCCCATTTTAATTATCATGAATCATCTAACCTCAAGAGTTCCGGGTGAAAAAATGGTATGGACCGAGCTCAAGAAAAGAGAGTTACGTTGACATAAATTAGCAGGACCCAGCAGAACAGAGGTCATGGCAGTCTGTGATCTTACATAAGCACTGTCTGATTGGCCAGGAGTGTGGGAGGTATTTCCCGTATATCTTCTGTTCCTGTTTCAGGTCTCAAAACGTTTTGAACTGATGCTTTATCTTGATGTTTATTGAGAAAAGGCATAAAAACATAACAATAACATTTGGTATTTCACTCTTTTGAAGAGCATTATAGTACAATTAGAGCCAAAGATAATGTCTATTCAATATAAATCTTAATATCAAAACCTTTACTTTCACTACTATGTAAAAAAGTGCATTATTGTGACAATGAAAACTACATGTATTTTACTGTTGCTTTTAGGGCACTATAATTTTAGGAGCAGTATTTATAGTATGTAAGGCGAATTTAATGATCACAAGTGAGTTTAAAAACAAGTATTGAATTTCCATTTTACATTTTAAACATATTTTACATCAAGGTTTGAATCGTGTTGCTGACAAACCTCTCATTCTCTCCAGTTCAAACAACTGAAGAGCGTTTTTGCCCATTTTCGGAGCCACCCTTTGTGTCGCCGCTGCAGCCGGACCCTTGTGGAGGAGGTTTAACTGTACGCGCCTCATATCGTAACCTGCGGTATCGTCTTGCTGCGAGGTCTCATGCTGGCGTATCAGTTTCCCTCCCTCAGCACGTCTCCCAAGAGTTATTATCAAAAAGATACAAACATCTGTTCACGATGGAACCCGCGTCTCCCCGAGGCCCCCTGAATAGGAACGGGAGGGGCCGATGCTGTCTCATATCGGGCCTGTCAAAATACATGACGTGTGCCTGTGTGTGAGTGTGTGTGTGTGTGTCTGTGGAAGTCCACGAGACTCAGCTTGGACGTGGAACTTTAACCAACACCTGCCGACAGTTACTGGGGGAAGTTGTGTGCGAAATCTGCAGCGCCCCCTGCAGGTAGAGACAACCACGAGCGTGCACGCTTGTAAGAGATGTAGCCGCCCCGCAGTCTGTTTAGCGCAGGGGCGGGCAAACTTTTTTTTTCACTCATGGGTCCTAAAATTTGATAGTGGAGCGGGAGCAGGAGCAGATGGATGGAGTGTCTTGGTGAGCCACCTCATAGGAGAAAAAATATATCAAGATCTAAAACGCATGCGCTTTATTGTCAATTGAAAATGAACAAGAGCAAAGTTACAACCAAACCCAGCGTCTTTGTAGCTCCACGGTATTTAGCTCTTTATTGAAATGACTCTTAAAACACTGAAATAAATGGATGATATACATATATGACTTACTCACGATTAATTGAGTTTCTTCAAGTTTGGCGGGCCGGATTAAAAAGCTTAACGGGCCGCATATGGTCCCCCGGGCCACAGTTTGCCCACCCCTGGTGGTTCTGTGGATCAGGGGAGCTTCACTGTTTGGATGGTTTGCGAGGCGCATTTTAAAATAATAAAAGGCGTGACCTGCATCTTGAAGGCTGGTATAAATAGTAGTAGTGGCAGTGGTTGCAAAACCTCGACTGCATACGTGTGTGTGTGTGTGTGTGTGTGACAGAGAGAGAGAGAAATGAATCCCAATATGGGTGTGTCAGTGAATGCATGCATTTGGACGCTATTTTACTAAGTGGTAACTTGAGGTGCTGGCATTCCCTCCCTCCCTCCCGCCACATGCCGGGCGTTTTCTGTGAAAGGGCAGCCCGTTTGAAGCCCCGGCGGCGCGGCCGTCTGATCTGAGGGGAGAACACGGTTCAGCACCCTAAACAGCCGGCAAAGCGCCGCTCCCAGCCCGCTGCCAGGCCCGCTCACCCCGGCAGGGCAGACCCCTCGGCGGATCCGCTTACTGCTACGATTCCACAGCTTGCATTTCCTCCACTACCATTTCAGGGTGTTCACCGTGTTTATGCAAAACAGCTCCTGACGCAGGCCGGGAAGACCGCAGGTGACGAGAGAGAGAGAGAGAAAAAAAAAAAAAAAATCAAGTGAGGATTGCGTTTTAATGAAGCTTATTGTTGCCATCCTAGAAAATAAAAAAGGGGGCTCTGTGTCTAGTGAATATTAGGTGAAAGTTTCACATTTTTACTTGAGACTATTGCCTTATTTCATGATAGTGAAAGTTTCAGTATCATGCAATGACGTGTAAAGTGTCATGTTTTTATTATTATTATTATTATTATTATTATTATTATTATTTTTTTTTTTTTTTATTCGTTATTTAATGATGACGAATTGAAACTACATGAAGCAGCAGGACAGCATGAAGCGTCGAGATTTCTTGAAGTTTTGGAAAATCCACATTTTGGGCCATGGTGAAGCAGGAACTCCAAGGGACACACGCCGCTTCAGTTGGACACGCATAGAAAGACAAACTAGTCTTGTTTAGTTTACTTTCGGTTCTTTATCATGAAACAAGGTCAAAGTTATCCAGCAAAAGCATGAACATTTTGACACAATTACATGATACTGAGCCGTGATCGTTTCATGTTGTTAGTGTGGCAGCCATACGCTTCCATAGTGTTTATATTAATGTGACTGAGCCAGACAGTTTCTGTCCATGCAACAGCCATAAACAAAACAAAACAACACAAAAAATCAATTGAACATCTATCATGGAAAGCTCCCACCAGAAGTGTTTTCAGACGGCCTTAGGCTGGATTTGCACCTCCGTGTGCCACAGATGGGATCCGCGACATCAACGTATTAGTATCAACAGCATACCGTCAGATCGAAATCGCGCAGACGTCTGCCAATGCAGTTGCAGTCTGAACAGCACAGACGAGACGACCACGCGTTGCTCATGAACCAATGAGACAAATCAAAGACTTTTCACTCTCGCCGTGGATGTGAGCGAAACTAATTTTGGATCCTGTCGACGTCTCGATCGCGTCGCGGCGCTGACCGAAAGCCTTTGGAACACCTGATGCAGCAGATCGGGTGAACCCGAATGCATCTGCTGCGTGTTTCTTTACGACGTTCTAATCAGAGCATCCACGAGCGGGGCAGCCGCCGGGCAGCCGCCGGGCAGCCGCCGGGCTTCCCTGCAGTATCGGCCCATCTGAAGGGTTACGGATCTGAAGTCCCGCCACCTCCAGAGATCTTAACAGCTCAGGTGATAACCTTCAAGGTGTCCGTTTTCTTTAAACCGGCCAGACTCGATTGGAGGACGCAGTGTTGGGCTTTCCGTCGCACCAGTGAAATCAGCGTTTGTGTTCGACACAGCGCAGAAACAGACTCCCGGATCGGAGACACTCTGGCCGAAAAGTGCAGAAACGCTGCTTCGCCGTGGCCGCCGGTGCAGCTCACAGCCAAAAATGTCAACAGGTTTACAAGCTCCGTCCTCTCGTCATTCATCCAGTTCCATTCCTCGCTTCTGAGCCGCTGCTATTGGCGCCTTCTTCAATCCGCCGGGGGAGAAAATATTTGTGCCGCATTTCACACATTCTCTGGCCCGAGGTGCCTCTGTGTGGCTCTGTGTGCGTGTGTATTTGTGTAACCCTTTAATGTATTTACTTTTAGGGTCCGAAGAGACAAGGCAGCATTGGACACGGCTCGGAAATGTGATTCCGAACAGGCCGGTGTGTGTAGTTGTGTGCGGTTTAAGTGTGTGTGTGTGTGTGTGTGTGTCCAGGGGGCCAGTGTTTTCCTAAAGGGTCGTGTCCTTCCTGGTTTTAATATAGAGACACTGGATATGTGGACAGTGTGCGTGCGTGTGTGTGTGTGTGTGTGTGTGTGTGTGTGTGTGTGTGTGTGTGTGTGTGTGAAGAGGTTTGCTCCTGGCGTGATGCTTCTGTGCCGGAATTCAACGACCGCTAGTTTCAGCAGCATCACGGCCAAAAACTGAGCTCAGGTTTAGTCTCTCAACAAACAGCCACACAAATCATGCGCACGTCCACGAACCAGACTGCTGCTGCTGGGGCGCAATTATCCCTTCGCGTGAGTTTATTTATTAATTTTATTTCTCTGACAGGCAAGCGACGCGCTGCCGCCTAGCGTTGCGGGCGAAGCTGTGAAACTCCAACTCCGTGTCGGGGCGACGGGCAGTAATTTTTCTGGTCTGCAGAGCAAACACGGCCGAGGCGGTTGAAGGTCGCGGTTTTGCATCCGATCACCCCCCCCCCCCCCCGCCCCCCCCCTCCTTGGACCTGAGCGGGGTATTTACTTTAAAAGGGAAAGTTCCTTCAAATTTGAAGTTTCCGCCGACGTTCTACCGGCCACTAAACTGGCGGTTTTGGTTCTAATCCACAAAACCATTCTGGAGTTTGACGGAGGAAATAACTTCCACCTTGTGTCAATATGATGGGAAACTCTGGCAGCCGTCTCCTCGCACACTGGAAAAGAAAACCCGATACTGTACAATATAGATACAATTTGTGTGTTTCGTGCTTAAACACCACAGAAATAACGCTTTAAATAAGAGAAATTAACACTACGATGTTAAAAATCAGGAAGGCCGCAACTGAAAAACCGGAATGTGCTGAACAAAACTGCAAGAAAAATGATCGGAACATCCTGTTAAATTTCTATCATTTGCCACTAAGTGTTTGAAGAGAACGCAGCCCTGCTGACTTCAAGAAAAGAGCCACATGTTGAAAACTTTAGAGAAATTAGAAAGTATAATAAATATGAACCAGCTTCTAAATATCAACCAGAATTCCTACCTTTGTGGTTGCGCTTTTATAAGAACTTCTTGTACCAGCCAAGGACCAAGCCTGGGTGGAACAGCCAGTCTACCCCGACGACCATAAGAATAAGCTTCCTCTGAGTTTTGTGTTGGCTGGCCATCGGCGCACTGACCCTGTGATAACTCCAGTGATCCGTCGATTCCAGCAGGAGCAACGACACCGCGTCTTTCCGTCATTATTCGGAGCCCGTTGTTGTTGTTGGAACAAAACAAGAGATCTGACCGCGTGCAGCGGAGGAACTTTTGTTTGAGGATGAAGAAAAGGGCATCCAAGACACGCACGCACGTCCACACACACACTCGTGCTGTATGTCACACATGCTATCCTCTTCAGCCGCAGTCATTCCAAGAGCATTTCACCGAATCTCGCGGCCACAAATAACAACATTACACCCCGTGTCTTCATAACAATTGGTTCAATTTTCATGCTGCGGTCACAGATCCAAAGTTGAAATCGTGCTGATGTTCCTTGGAAATTTGGTGTGTGCAGCTTTGTTGAAACAGTCTGCCAGTGTGTTTGTGTGTGTGGTGTTCTACTTGGAAATTAATAAGTGTGGTTAGGTATTGCAAAACCAAAAGCAATCACACATACACGTCCAACGCCCGCCGAGAAAAATTCTAATTGACAGAGAGAGTCTGAAAAACACAGAGCAGCCGAATCCCCTCGCAGTTCGCTCAGCCAGTGATTCATTTCGGTGCTTAGGTTTTTCTAAATGCGGGTTAATGAGATGATTAACAGATTGTTGATTCTACGGGACACACTTGACTGAGCGCGCTGATTAGTCAAAAGGATTTAACACGTGTTTATAGTTGAGAGGTGTTTTTGGACAGCAAACGTTTGTCGGGAATAATTCATTCTGTCTAATTTTCCCTAAACTGCCACAGCAATTACCTTTGAAAAAAAGTGAAGCCAGTGGAATATATAAAAAAAAAGGCCAGCAACGGAAATGTCCGTGTGTGTGTGTGTGTGTGTTGTTGGCTCGAAAACTTAAAAAAAGGGCAAAAACCTCATGTGTATTCCCAGGCAACCGTTCGTTTGTCTCCATTCAACCTGTTAGGGCAGGATGTGTAATCGCATAAATGAGAAGCTTTGTGGCACTTGTGGGGAATGAGGTATTTTCTTGGCCAGATTACGTGGACGAGGGGAGTTTTTCAAACAAAAAAAAAACCAAAAGGAAAAAATAATCAACGTACGTTTTTTTTGTGTTTGAGGATGGAATCTGTCAATACATAATTTGTAAAATTGTCAATATAATGTAAATATGTTTGTCCTTTCATAGTCTATAAATATCTTTATTTCATTTTTTTATTGTCTTACTTTTATCAATATAATTTTCCTTCTTTTGCACTGTATTGTTGCTGTAATTACGCAAATTTCCCCAATGTGGGATTAATAAAGGTTTCTATTCTATTCAGATGTTTAACAGATAAAGGTCGTTGAATTTGCCGGTTAAATGCTAAAACGTGCACACACACACACACACACACGCACACACACGCACACACACGCGCACACACGCGCACACACGCGCACACACACACACACACACACACACACACACACACACACACACACAAGCTGTTAATCAGTCGTGTAAACTGTTGTCTGACAGAAAGTGGAGGTTTGCTGGTTTATGATTGTCTGTTTTGTGACCGCAGGTCATAAATCTCACTCGGCGCGGTCGCTTCGCACCATCTCCTCTCTTGAAAAACCCCCAAAAATTTACCTAGCCGCCCCGCACCGCCCCTGCACACACTCCCTCACACCTCCTCACAACGTTTCAGCTGCCGCTGCTAATGGAGGATCGTGTCTCGGCACAACTTGGCCTAATGCCATGCAAGTCTATGGGGTCAAAAGTCAACTTTGTCCTAGAGACGTGGGACCACTTGCAGGTTCATCAGGATCCCTCAAGACGCAGCCACGTCAAATTTGGGGCTTCTAGCCCATGAGGAACCCCGAAACCCTAACCCTAATTCCATCAGTAACCCTAACCCTAACCCTAATTCCAGCAGTAACCCTAACCCTAACCCTAATTCCAGCCTTATCGCTAACCCTAATGCCATGCAAGTCTATGGGGTCAAAAGTCAGCTTTGTCCTAGAGACATGGGACTACTTGCAGGTTCATCGGGATCCCTCAAGACACAGCCATGTCAAATTTGGGGCTTCTAAATTTCTTCCTCCAAGGTGGGGCGTGACAGAGAAAGTTTGAGAACCACTGTTGTAATGACTTCCATCCTGCTTCGACGCGACCTTTCGGCAGGAGGGGCCGTAACTCGCGGTGCCGCACAGCTTTCCCCTCATTTCCTCAGTTATAAAGTGCGCCGGCGTGCAAAAGTCAAATGTTCACATTCGGCCGCCTGTGAGTGACTGACGTACACCGAGCAATTCTAAAGTGTTTCAGTTTTTCAGGCGATGCGAGGTTTCAAAAAAATTATCCACTGAACATGTGAACTGAACTGACTTCATAAGAAAGAAAATAAAATGCGGTGGCATGACATCTAGTGACATCATAGCGCCATCTGTGTGTAATCTCCTGTGACTTGTTTACCTGCTCAGGTTTGTTTTGGAGCACATGCTGTGCTAAAGTATGACTTCTGAAACAGTCCTGCCAGTCCAACGCTTTTCTGAAGCTTCGTCAATGTTCAGCTACTCTGGCAAGTCTCTGGTTGTGTGATTGGAAGACAAAACTGGGGTCACAAAGTTCTGTGATTTTGACTTAATGGCTCTACGTGGGGGGATTTCCATCTGCCCATGTCTGGTTGGCTCCATCTGGCAGAGTGCAGACGGTCCAGACTTCCCCATCAGTGGGAACATTTTTCACCTCCCTCCCAGCCTCAGGAACCTGAAGTTTACACAAACCCTCCTCATTTTCCCGGGCAAGAGCTGCTGCTTCACCCACCGAGCCCACAGGTGTTGCGCCCGCAGGGAACCAATCAAAACAGGCAAAACGAATGAATATGTGGAACTACACTCATTCTGGACGGATTTTCCTTCCTCCAAGGAGTCATCACATTAAAGCTATGACGTCACCAACAGCTAAGAACAACTGGACTGCTGGTGAAGGCAGTTTTTTCCCACCCTGAGCGTCAGGTGAAGTAAGTCTTTGATAAAGAATAATGGCTGTAAAGGCCTCTGGATTAAACAATATTAACTGAATGAATCTTTTACTTTCTTAATTTCATGTTACACTTTAATCCCACAATGCCACGACAAAGCCATTGTCTTGAAGCTGAACATATTTAGGCAGGATCGAGAACAAATGGCAATCAATGCGAAAAGTTGACTCCTGCTCACTTTCTGCTTTCCTAACCTTGTGGCCGGCTGGCGCGGCTGCGTCGACTTGTGCTGACCGCGGCAACATCACCCGACCGTGCAAAATTTGAGAGCGGGTCTTATCTGGCCCATAATCCCCGGCTCCACACCTTTTGTGTTCCCTCGCCCTCGGACCGAGGTAAACGCCGAGCGCGTAACCTTCCGCAGGTCCGCTCCGCCCGCAGACTAAACAAAAACACTTTTTCCAGTGTCAGCGGCACATTAGCGAGCGAGAGAGAGAGAGAGAGGGGGAGAGAGAGAGAGAGAAACAAAGAGGGAGAGAGAGAGAGAAGAAAGGAAACAAACGTCAAAGTTGCACTGAGTTTATCTGTGTGCGTGATTCTGTGCAGGGCTCTGCGTTTTCTGAAGCCGAGTGGAGGGCAGTTTGATCCCGAGCCATGAATGGGCTCAATACACTAATTACAGCCACCTGTGGTTGAGTGTGTGTGTGTTTGTGTGAGTGAGAGAGGTATGAATAGCTGTTTGAAGGTTGTGACGGCTGTACGGCTGTGAAAAAAAAGTGAGACAGAAAAAAAAACAACAAAAAAACGACCTGCTTTTTTCCACCCTGTCCACACACAGACACATTCAGATGAAAAAATATGGACAAGATCAATAATTTACTGATTTTGTCAAGATGACCTCAGTTACTCTGGCACTGTTGGCCAATTGTTTGCTGGCTGACTTCATAAGACGACACAAAGTAGATTCATTTTAATTGGGGTTTAAAAAAATGAGGAAAATTGAAATATTTTACCCGAGTGTGGAGTCTTCTTTGGAATTACATCAGCGGCGTACACAATGACTTAAAGGGCAACAATAAACATTCCAACCGTTTACCGTGGTATTCTTAGGGACAATATATCAATCCGCAAATTGTCTTCTGACAGGGCTATTTGTGCGTGTGTGTTGCTTTTATTTTTAGAAGCATCCACACGAGCTGGCAGCACCAACCGCAGTCTGGCCGTGTCTGGCGGTCCGTCTCTCGGGGTGAAGTTCTAACACACAGGACAAGTCAAGCCCACCGGGCTCAGACAGAACCCTGGTTGTTCTTATTACCACGTCGCCAGTGCGCTGAAGCTCCTGGCTTTAAAAAAAACAAAACAGTTTCCTTGTGTCGAAAGAGGCCTGGTGATGCTTGTTCTCGCCTTTCTGGTGGACGAGCACCTCCGGAGACAAACCAGACGGTCCCTTATGGAAACCGAAAAAGCGGCGACCGTAAAAATATGACGGGCCGAAAAACATCTGGCGCCCGTCGCGTTTAGCCCCTGAGAAAGTCTCGGGCTGAAGCTTTTCCCGGCAGAAAGCGGCTGGATTAGGATGAAGGTCGGGCCGCCGTCTTGAGTAACAGAGATGTCACAGGGAGCAGCAGAGCACCTATAAGTTCCCGGGTTCCTCTCGACAAGAACCCAGAATGAGCTCCAGGTAACTAATCCCACCCTGGGAGAAGCAGAGTCATGGCTGGGGTCCATGAGGAATAAAACCTGCTTCCAAGAAGTAAAAATGTACCACTTCTCCAGGGTGAAAACAGTTCCAGACCTCTCAGCACTGAAAGCCTTTTTTTTTTTTATGGATCCACGATATGGCTATAATTATAACGTAACTCTATCCTTGTGTTTGTTAATCCTTTGTAGCCTCACTGTATTAAATGATGCCAAATTTACTTTGGCCTCGCAGATGCTGGAGGCAAGAAAGGAGCTAATCAGGGCAATTACTGTCCAGAGTCCAGCAGCAAGACGACGCGAGCTGGTTGAAAACCCAAAGATCTGCATTTCTGTCATCTGGTTGTGTGCGCTTAATGTACAGGCCAGAGCACAGATGCGCAAAGTCTAATGAACAGTATACTCACAGTAAGTTTAGGAGAATTACATTTGCTTTTGTTTCTTAACGTTTGCTTGATTGTTTATCTCTTAATAACAAACACCCACCAGGCGTGAGGAGGTAGCGGCGCCACACTCTCCCTCTTTCCCCAGAAGCAGTGTGACAACACTCAGTCGGGGGCGGAGGGGGGGTGGGGGGTCCAAGTGTTCCGTGTTTCTAGAAACACAAGTGTCCAGTCCGATTTGTTACACGGAAAACACGCCGCGTGACATCTCCGATCCCACTTGTGACTCGTCTCCGTTTCCAGCCGCAATGTTTCGGAGGTCAAGTGCGATGTGGTGGATGAAGCGGCTGGATCCGCACCAGACGCACGCGGCCTTGACCCTCCGCTCGGCAGCCGGACGAGATGGAAGCCATCCAGGGCCGTGATGGGAATGATTTGGAGAAATTGCTTTCTGTCCGTCGCTAACAGGGCCGGGGGCCGGTGGGGGTCTCCGACACCGCGGGTCCGACGTTTGAGTCGACATGCCGCCAACGTTAGATATGCAGAGTGCGCAGGGGGGGGGGTTTAAAGGGCCCGGGTGCGCTCGTGAGAGGTTGCAGATGGCCGAGTGCACCTGGCGGCACGGTTTGAAAATGAAATCAAGTCCACCAACACCGGGGGATTGTTTGTAACATCTGTATCTCGCAACAAAATTCCCAGCGTGATGTTAAAAAAAAGAAGGCCCACGAGCGAAAATTCCTTCCCTTTATTAATGAGCAGCAGGCGTGCGTCGCACAAGTGTTACCTCACACGAGAGTGCAGGTTTTGACTTCAGCCAGACTATTATTTGGTAAATAAAAAAAAAGACAAAAAGACAAAAAAGAAAACAAGACAAAAAACCCCCCCCAAACCTGCATGTTTTACATGCATATAAAATGAAGACAAAACTTGAAAAGTTACAAATTAGTACCCTTTTACTGAGAGTTGGTGGATTTTCTGCATCTGCATAATGTAAAGTACTTCTTTCCCTCCTTTTCTCTATTCACAAATTATCCACTAACACTGTACACTGAACGACAACACTGAATAATGCCTAAAATAATGCTTATATACAAATACAATTGCTTAGAAATGATGGTCTATTAAGTACATACTGAAATCTCAGTCAATCTCACTCCCAAAGAAATAAGCAATGAAAACAGTTTTTTAGAGACGGCAGTGTCAAATTGGAAAAATCACCTCTGAACACATCCGATGGACTCAAACTGCTGAAAGTTCCCCAACAGATCTGCAGAGTCTCCCTGCCAGCGTCCCAGTGGGACCCCCAGCTACTGTCAAACAGCTCTGGAGACAATTGACAAAATCTTGCTAATTCCACCCATTGGGAAACCACCGTGTCTTGCGACACGAGTTAAACCTGGTTGTACGTCGGCACAGCGACGCCACAGTGTCACTGTGCTACTGTGTGCGGCGGTGCAAACACTCACACCCGGGTGTGCACACGGGGCATCCCTGCATCCTGTCTGGAAAGGCACCGAAAACACGTGGCGTTATTTTGATTAAGGAAGTGAAAACGACCGCCCGGGTGTTAAACTTCGAGTCTTCCTGCACCAGCCGTGTCGTACACGTGCGATACAGTAAATTTGCTGGCTTTGCAAACACTGAAATATTACAGGAGTGCTTCCACAGTGTCGTGTGCGTGCGCGTGCGTGCGCGTGCGTGCGCGCGTCTGCCAGCGTGTGTTTACATGCCCCTTGGCACGTCTTTGAGCCTATGTGTTGAGAGCACGCGGCCGTCAGTGCTAAACTTCAAACGCGCTGGCACACTCGGCCGCGCCGGAGCTCCACGCTGACAGGCCGCCTTTGATGAACAACTATTTACAACAATGTAAAACTAAGCCGCTCATCGCGATGCGCCGCCGGGGCCGCGTTTCAACAGGACTCACGCCGCAGAACCGCCCCGTTCAACGCTCATTTGTGTTAGTCAGAGCCGTTCAGGGGATTAATGACGGTGCGGCCTTTTATAAGCGCCCAGTGGGACGCTGCTCCCTGGCAGCACGCTGCCCTGCCAGAGTCTGCAGCGGGGAGCACGTCCGCTACAGTCTGTGGTCTTTACAAAACTGCATTGAAAATGGGCATTTTGTTTCCTCCGGAGACTGAGAATAAGTGTAAATCTGTTGTGAATCACACGGCTTAGTCAGATGAGGGGTCAGTTCGGAATTCCAAGATCATTTCTGGCCAGTCAGAGTTACTGGGGACTCATCTCAGTCTCATCACTGATGCACTGTATGTGTGTTTTGTCCCATTTTAAACCCGAGGAAGCTCCAACAAAGCATCGGATTAAACAGGAGGCTGTAAACAAAGGGCTAAATATGCAGTTTTCGTGAGCTCTG
This sequence comes from Nelusetta ayraudi, assembly GCF_046127955.1. Taxonomy (NCBI): domain Eukaryota; kingdom Metazoa; phylum Chordata; class Actinopteri; order Tetraodontiformes; family Monacanthidae; genus Nelusetta; species Nelusetta ayraudi. The sequence continues at coordinate 8,960,450 of NW_027466055.1, read as the reverse complement.
TAGATATTTATTGACATTTAAAAAGAAGAGCTTGATGATGATGAAAGTTCCGTTAAAACCGTTAAGGTTTATGAACGGTGACATTTTGATATAATAGCGTTGGCACAAGCAAAGATCTGGACTGAAAAACTTTGGCCAGGCAAGAATTAAGAGTGAGTCGTAAGAGTTCAGCGTGGCAGCCGTGCTTGATTAATCCCAGAAAAACAGGATGTTTAGCCCGCTGTTTAAAGGCAAAAACACCCGGTTTTAGCTTCCTGCTTCCAAACCGAGGCTTTCTTGAATGCTCCAAATGACTGGAAGTGGAAAAGGCGGCAGTGAGGAGGCCTCAGAGGGAAGAACACACAGCTTGGTGACATCACAAGGGGCTGATCTGATCTGAACTGAGACTTTATTTGCACAATGAAGGAACCAAAACAACTAAAAGATGGGTTGGATTTTAGATTTGACTTGATTATAATTCGAAGCAATGCTGTAGACTGACCGAACGCCATTATTTGGGCCCTTTCATTGAATTATTCCACGACTGAGCCGTCAGCCTGTGCTTTGCTTCTGCAGACGTAAATGATTATAAGAAGCAACTAAAGGCCAGTAGTTCCAGTGAGGGCCGACTGTTGTGCCAGTCACTGTGTGTGCCCAGACTCCGGATCCTACACGGCACAATTCAAATTGTTTAATTAAAAAAAAACAAAAAAAAAAACAGGAGTGATAAAGCGTGTTTATCAGACTCCCTGAAGCGGAGACACGGCATGGTGGAAAAAACACAATTTAGTCTGCCCGCCGCACCGGAGGGTCAACACGGTGAGATAAAACGGCAAAGTCGGGGCATGAAGCTGATAAACACACGAGCAAGTGAGATAAAATAAACCTTCCTGCTCGTCTGCCGAGCAGGCAGAGTCGCTGCTGGACGCAGCGAGCGCGTCGCCCGCCGCGCGCCCTCGCATGTCCACGATGCAAGGGTAAGAAAAGCCAGATGTAACCGCTGGAATCTGGCGTGGCGGGGTAGAAAGGAGGAAGGAGGGATGGGAGGGAGGGTCTGTGAGCATAATTCGCTCTTCACATCGTCATTAGGACTTCAAAGAGGCTGCGGCAGATACGGGGCTTTTCAGCGCCGACGCAGCCAGTCGCATTCTCCGGCAGACGGTGAGAGCAAAGAGCAGAGAGGGGGGAGGAGGAAGGAGGAGAGAGGTTGCGTGCTGAAGGGCCCGTCTTTTGACGGAGTGAAGCCGCGGAGAGAAAGATAGAAAAAAGAAAGCAGACAAAAGTTGCGTGCGACTTCAAAAGAACTTCGCTCTCTCTTCACTCCTGGATTCTTTTATTCCAGCGGCCTCTCCTCAAACATGTCTGTGCTAATTGCCGCGGCCCTGCTCTGCCCTCCGCGGGCTCGCCGCTCCTCTGGGCTCCATTCAGCAGGTGGCGCCGCTGCTTGTGAGGGGGAAGAGGCCTAATAACCCGTCCACGCTGGGACAAAAGGAGCCTGCAGGGCCGGGCAGAAAAATCCCCAGACTAATGAGGAAAGACTCCTTCAGAGGGAACAAGCAGCTCCGTCAATGGACGGGCGCAATAATGGAGCCGAGGGGTCGGGGAGGGGGGGGGGGGGGGTTGGTGTGTGTGTGAGTATGTGTGCGTTTGATGTTTAGCTCGCACAAGATGACACAACGCGACAATGACGTAAATGAAGAAAACGAAAGAGTTATAAAGTTGGGGAAAATGTGGGTAAAAAAAACAGCTAATATGTGCGTTTAAAAGGCCCCTAACGTGTGCGTGAGTGTGTGTGTGTGTGTGTGTGTGTGTGTGTGTGTGCATGCGTGAGTGTGTGTGTAATGACCTCCTGAGGGTAACGACGGAGAAAGGGGACAAACCCTTCCAACCGTATAATGGCCGCTAAGCTGTCTATTGAGGAGAACGCGGCCCGGCTCTGATCAGGGCCACCTGCGCTCGCCAGCTCTCGCTTTTCTTCCCCGTCCCGACAAAAACGAGCTGAAGCTGAAACGCCGACGCTGTCCTTCACTTCAGGACTGAAAATAACCAGCACTGAAAGGTTGTTTTTTTTTTTATGTCAAGACGTTTTGTTAAAGGTCCTCTATATACGTGCGGGAAACTTCGATATGTCAGTGATGGCAGAAAAAAAAAAAGAAAACACGTGGAAATCCACCCTTTGTGATGTCACAAAAGGTTTGTGGCTAGGGAGCACACCCCCAGCAAGGTGATGGCTCCGCCCCCCCGAGGCCAGCTCCTTCTTGTCGCCTTCCGAAACACGTGGAAGGAGACGACAAAGTATAAATGGGTTTATAGCGAGAGGGCTGAAAACTGAAAACAGAGGGCTAAATATGCTCCTTTCTGGAGGATCTACAGAGTTTTAAAGATAATAAGCCCCGAGCAAAAGAAGTAAAGGGAGGGCTTTTCGGATGAGTTTGGTGAGAATACAGACATAAAAACACAGCGCGCTGCGAACATCAGGTTAAACTATTTCGCTTCAAAACATAAAAAAAAAGAAGAAAAGTGGGTAGAATGTGGGACCCTTCAGCCTATAAAAAAAGGAATGACTGGAGTTTCACAAATTCATTAATTCAACAGTTCATCCATCTGCTCCATTTGCAAGACCCTAAATAATTCAAGTAACGATTGATTGCAGTTCTTTTCTATTTCCTCCCCACTTCAGCCTCCTGGTTTTTATTTTCATTTAAATAAATGCGTGTGTGTGTGTGTGTGTGTGTGTGTGTGTGTGTGTGTGTGTGTGTGTGTGTGTGTGCTGGAGCTGAAGAGGTTTTGCAGAGATTAACCTCTCGGGCCGCTGCAGTGCAGAAGAGTCGTCCGTGGCTCCGTTAAGAAGCAGCTCGTTTTGCATTCAGCCGAGGGTGAAGAGGGTGTTCTGGCCAGGGTGGGGGCTGGACGTCGAGTGTGGGGTGGGGGGTGGGGGTGTAGCACAAGGCTCTGAGGAGCACCACTTGGCAGCATTACGCACAAGCAGCAGCTGCATTGCTTGAATGTATTTGACTGGCGACGCACCTGAGAGATGAAATTGATCATTTATTGATTAATTTTGCGCATTTCTAATACTCATATAAAACATACAGGCTCTCACCTGTAAGACTCCATGTGACTGCATGGGCATACTGAATTCTAACAGCTACTCCCCCCTTTTTCAAAGTTCTTCTTAAGTTCCGCACTCCTTCACCACAAAAATGTCCTGGCAGCTTCCTGCTCTCCCTTCTCTTCCCCTCAGCTTTGTATTCGACTCTCACCGAGCACTTTGGCCTTAATTACATTCAAGGGAGAGTCGGGAAGCGAGCTACTAAAAATATCTGCTCTCACACACCATTTTATTATTTGATTTTTTGAAATTATTTGTATGATTTTCCTTCTTGAGCCCTGTATTGTTGCCATCATTGTGCTAATTTCCCCGATGTGGGATTAATAAAGGCTTCTATTCCATTCTAAATTGGTGGTTTCACAGTTAAGGGTTTGATGCCTCGACACACATTTGCTCCTACTGCGTGTTTGCACTCAACGGATGCCGCTGATGCCGATGCCAACACACACACACACACACACACACACACACACACACACACACACACACACACACACACACACACACACACACACACACACACAGGAGTAAAGTTACACCTCACATGAGCTCGTAGAGATTTGCTTGTTTGATTGGAGGGTGAAAACTTGTATGCTTTACACTTTGGGAACAGCTGGCAAATGAAATTAAAGGACCACCTTATCCTAATTCTTTTTTTTTTATGCAAGAACCTGATCTAAGCGCGACTAAGTCCCAGGATGGAACTTGACTCGTGTATCTTCACACTCACTCGAGTGAAATGTGAAACTTAAGGAGCTAAACTTTTTTTGTGGGGAGATTTGGAACTTCGCTCCGCCGAAGTCTCGCTTCACTTTGCCAAATTATTAGAAATTGTGAGCGCCGCTTCCGTCTGAGGGCGGATTACCTCCAGCCAGAGTGTGACTCACGGCTCTGGGCTCAAGGTAGGGGTTGGGTGGGGGGGGGCAGTAAAATAAAGAGGCCCGCTGACTGACAGATGGCCTCTGGAATTGAAGCTAAGGCTAGCGCCGGGTATTTAAGTCCCATTAGGGGTCTATGAGAACGGGAGTTGGCGCACAATCACATACAATCAGTAGAGGCAAGCCACGCTCGGCTCAGCTCAGTCGCTCAAGAAAAACACACACACACACACACACACACACACACAGTCAGGCGCACACACACACACACACAGACACAGTCAGGCGCACACACACACACACAGACACACAGAGTCAGGCACACATGCACATACACAAGTGCAAATGGTGCGTGAAGCCCGAAGAGAAAAGGAGGGAGTAAAAAAAAAAAAAAGAGAGGTGAAAGACACTAAGCAGAAAAGACGTCTGCAGGAGGTTGCTGGGAGTGGAACCGCAGATGGGTCACAAGATAGAAAAGCCATTTGAAGACGGACAGAGAACAAACTTTGACTCGGGAATGACTTTCTTCAGATGAGCGTGGAGCCGCCTGCCGCTCCGCTCTGCAGATTTGAGCCAGAATGAGGCTAATCGACGGGCCAACAGCTGGCCAGCAGGGGGACCCTGGACTTTTGTCGCGAGCTCCATCTGTCGCATCTGTTGGCGGCTGCAGGATTTTTTTTTTGGTAGAACGCAAAAAGAAAAGAGCCTCCAGGTTGTCGGAAAAATTACTCTTTGCTCCCCGTCCCTGGAGAGAGTTCCTGTCATGCTAACGCAACCAAGCCGCTCCCGACACTTCCTGTTGACTTTTTCATTTGGAGCAACCGCTTTCACAAAAGCCCTCTCCACACCTTCAGCCACCTTTCTTTTCTTTGTGGCCCCCGGAGAGGAAGCTCCGGGACAGCAACACCTGTTCACACACACCGAGCTCCGCAAAAACAAAACTACACACAACAAAACTTTTTGTGCAGTCGTCATCCGGAGTCGTTGACGTCTTTAGACTTAAAGTCGGGGGGGGGGGAAACACAGAGGCTTTATTCTTCTGTTTCTTCCCCAATAGGTGCCTCCATCCTTTTCCATCCTTCCATCCACTTTCCGTCTTTTTGCTGGAAGTCAAGCGAGGCAGAACGGGAGGATGTGGGATGTACGACCGGGGAGCCGAGGCCGGGGGGGGGGGGGGGGGGGCAAGAAGGGAGCGTCGTCTTTTTTTTGTTTTGTTTTGTTTTTTGTTGCCATCTGTCGGCATGGTGAGGCAGCGGCGCCCCCCACCCCCCCCTCGTCCCCCCCCTTGTCCCGCTGACAGACGCGGGGAGGAGGTGCGAGTTTGAACGCTGCTGGAATCATCAGTCAGGAAGGAAAACGGCTTCTGAAACTGGAGTCTGAGCCAGCGTGTCTGTAACTCAATGATCCCTGCTTTGGCTATGACCGAGTACCGACACACGCACGCACGCACACACACGCACACACACACACACCAGCATGTTTACGTCTATTCTCCAGGGTTCCGCCCTGATATCCCGACTGCCACATCGCCACTGACTTCATGGTGAGGATGATTTGTTTTCCAGGCAGGACGAGCAGTCAGTCAGTCAGTGTCAGTCAGTCAGTATCAGTCAGTCAGGACCGGGCAGAGGAGATGCACCCACTTTGTTGAAAAATCTGCCACATTTCTCCACAATTGTTCGGCTCTGAGCACTAAAACCACTGTTGTGGCCGTCTCTTGATCTCAATCCATTCATCCCTGACTTCAGTTGAACCGCATCTTATGATTAATGGCCTAAGCTCTCTGGATGGGCAAACAGCAAGTAGCATATTTAGCCCCCTGTTTACAGCCTCCTGCTAAAAGCTGCTTTGTAGGTTCTTCCAAATATTTGGAAGGGGACAAAAACTGTCAGCTATCTTTTCAGATTCCTCTGGGATGTTGTTGCCAACCTGGAAGGGGTGTCGATGAGGCACTGCCCTTTGTGACATCACAACAGTGGGTTTTAAATATGCGCTTTACGAAACGTGCAGTGAGCAAAACAAGCAAAGGTTGGACTTTTTTTCTGAAAACTATTTGCGAGTTCATCAATTTGTGACATCACAAAGAGCCTGTTGGCACATTAGAATTCGCACCAATTCTCTGAAAAGACAGTGACACGTTTTACACTAAAGACATTCTGAATTTTGAACATTATCAGACATTTGCCTTGCAATAATTCATAGTAGTCAGCTGACAGACTGACTGCGTTGACACAGAATTGAATTATGGGAACCTTTGTTCTTCGGTTTCTCATCTTTGTCGTCCCCAACACACAAGACACAAACATTCAAAAAAACAAAACAACTTCTGTGACCCTGTTGGAGAATCATTTGTTTAAACTTCACGCACACAGACTGACACAGTTTTCCACTCCTCCAAATTGTGGTGCACTTTTTCCAAGCAGAGGGAAAAAAAAGGTTTCCTGGCCAGTGAGGGGAACAATGTAGTTCAAGAAGCAGAGTCTTGGACGGCATCGCCGTCTTTTGGGCCCCGCTCTTAAGAAAACAAGAGTTTTTATAATGCTCTGTAAATCATTATTCGGACCCCCTCTGTGAAGCCTCCGACCCTGAACTGAACACCAACCGTGCAGGTTCCAGCGCAGCGGCACCAGGTTTCACTGCATGCATTTTTCTACAATTAGTGGAAATGTGCTGCGAGCGTAACCTGAGGAGCAAAGTCTGAAGGCAGAAAAAACAAGAATCCGCGACGTGGAGACGGACACAGCCGCCCCAGTGTGTGCTTTAAGTCGGAGGGCCGAGGTGTGTGTTTGAAAGAGCTGAGGTTATTTGAGATTGCTCTCTCTCTCTCTCTCTCTCTCTCTCTCTCTCTCTCTCTCTCTCTCTCTCTCTCTCTCTCTCTCTCTCTCTCTCTCTCTCTCTCTCTCTCTCTCTCTCTCTCTCTCTCTCTCTCTCTCTCTCTCTCTCTCTCTCTCTCTCTCTCATTCCAATCAAGAGTGCAGGCCTCCGGCCACCTCTGCGTCCTCTCAGGACGAGGCAGCAGCAGCAGACGCCTCAATTAAAAAGCATGAAATGCGAGAAGACAAACACGGCCGAGGTGCGAGGACGGAGGAACTGAGGGATCGAGGGATGAATTCGGCAACCTGATCCCGGTTTTCTTGGAAGACAGCTGCAGCCTCGGACAATCGACGCGGTTGAATGGAGAGAGGACAAAACGGGAGAAAGGAGTGGAGGATGAATGTTAAATATAGCGTTCAAAATTTTTCAAGTAGGACGAGGAAAGAAAAACTCCTCTCTACATCTCCAGAAAGCAGCGTATTTAACTTGAAAAGAGATGCTTTGTTGGATCCTCCACATAGAGGCGGAGCCAACACCAGGCTGGGAGTGATGTCACTAACCAGGAAGAGGTATCATGATAAATGAAGTTCAATGCTGTTGCCTAACTTCTCATATTGTGTACTAAAATAGAAAGGTCTCAAGGGCCAACAGACCACAGTGACATCACCACCAAGGTAGTGATATCACCACCGGGGGTCTCAGAGGGCTTGGCTCCGCCCTCTGAGACCCCCGTGCTTGTCTCTTGGAGGTCTGCGGCAGGTTGACTGTGGGATAAACCATAGAAACAAAGGAGGATTGGCACTCACACACAATTCTGACAAATTGTGCAGTCAGAAGAAGTAAAAGATGGACTTTGGTTTCTGCAGAGTTCACTGACAGGACGGAGATGCAGGTTATTGCTCAAGAACCACGGCGATGTGAATTCTGCCCAATACTGAATTTGACATTTCCATGTCAGATTTCAAACTCCATTATGTAAGAATTCACGTCGCCGAGCGACCCATTAAAACCCGATCTTGCATGTCTCACTTCTCTCTGACCCTCTTTACTCCAACCAGATGTCACAGTCAGGATGTTTACAGACATACGAGCTCCTGAGTCGCCACCAATCACCACATCGTTGCGCAAACTGCGTTAATATTGTCATTAAAGATCAGACTTGTGTTGCTGTTGGGTCTTTTTTTCATGTTTGCAGACAGCAAAAAAAAAGAAAAGAAAAAGAAAAACACAACACCAAACACCAAAAACTACTTCCTCCCCCCCCCCCCCCCCCAACAAGCTGCAGACAAGCTCCCACTGTCGTCACATCTGGTTGGAGCCGTGATTTACCACGACTCAGAGAGGACGGAGCAATTCCTCATGTCATACAAAGGGTGACAGAAGTTCTAAAGACGGATCAAACATGGATCAGCTCTCGTGGAGAAAAACTGAATCTTTTTTTTTCCTGCTCTCACTCCACTGGTGGTCCAATAAATCTGCAAACACTGACGCACACAAACACACGCGCACGCACACACACACACACACACACACACACACACGCACGCACGCACGCACAATGCCTCGGATAAACAACACACACGCTCACAAGGACTATTTACTCACGCAAATGTTCTCCAACGTACACACAATAAAAGAGCACAACAATCCAAGGAATCTTCTGGTTTCACACTGCCAGCTTTCTCAGAGCCCTGAATGGATGTTTCACAGCAATCAAACGCTATTAGTTCTGGGGAAATAAATGGGAGAAACTGTGAAAATATTGATATAAATTAAACTCTGCGCGAAAGGAAAACGAGCCAGGGAGGGAGGGAGGCAGGGGTGGAGGTGGTGGTGAGGGTGGGGGGGTCCAGATTGAGTTCTTAATAGGAAAAAGGTGTTTGAGGAGCTCCGGTCCAGAGAAACCGAGAGGGAGAGACAATAAGACACAGGTGTGGCCTCGTTAGCTCGCGAAGCGAAGAACAATTCGGGCCGGACCACACGGGAAGCAGGGGAGCGGGGGGGGGGTGGAGGTGTTAGTGAGGAAGGAGGGGAGAGCGGGAAGAGAGGAAGCAAGGAGGGATGGAAGGAAGCGACAAAAATTAGAAATGGAACATTTAGAGGACTGGCGACTTGTCCAGGGTGTCCCCTGCCTTCGCCCTAAGACAGCTGGGATAGGTTCCAGCAGACCCCCGTGACCCTGAATAGGAATAAGCGGGTATAGGAGAATAGAAGATGAATGAATGAATGAATGAACATTTAGAGGCAGAGAATCGAAACAAATCCCTTCGTCGACGCCTTGTTTTATGACTTCTCTGCTAATGGGACAGAGACAACTGCGGACACACACACACACACACACACACACACACACACACCATCGCTGCCAGTTGATAGAGCTCCAGCAATGAAAACACTGCCCTCCACGCTAACCACCCTGCATTCTCCCACTTGGGTTACAGGTCGACGAGTCGCCGCGACCGATGGTCGGAAAATCAAGCTGAAGAGGTTGAACCTGAATTTGGTCGACGCGGCCCGCAGCGTTTGTTTGCAACAGCGCCGCTAATCCCGCAGACGCCGCGGTGGCACGGTGGCTCAGCACGCAACTTAACTCCTGCAAAGGACGCAAAGAAAAGCGAGAAAAAGAAGACGAAGAAGGCGAAGAAGACGAAGCCTGCGGCCGATGAGGTGAATTTCAACAAAGAGCAAAGTGACGCGAGGGCGGCACATGGTGCGTACAGGGTCAGTCAAGAAGTGCAAGTTGGCCGATGCGATCCCTGTGGGACTCCCAGGGGTTCCAGGAGGAGGAGGAAGAGGAGGAGGAGGCGGTGGAGCGTTCGGGCTCTTCGCTTCGTTTGGTTCTGTGAGGATGAAACATCCACACAGAGCTGAAAAAAAAGCTCCTTGGCGGATTCTGTGTGCGGATCAGGCCTCAGCAAAGGGCATTTTCCCATGAGGTCAGCCCAACCTACTGCTTCTGAAGTGCGTGTGTGTGTGTGTGTGTGTGTGTGTGTGTGAATAGGTAAAAGTGAATTAAACAGACAGTGAATGAGGCAGAGCGACTTGGAGAAGGGTGGGAGAGGTGGTGGTGGGTGGGGGGCAGCAGCTGCCTGTCAGTATGACCTCAGCGGCAGCTGCTGCCCCCCCTACTACGCCCCCTCCACCCTCCAACCCCCCACCCCCCTGCCCTCTGTACGGCTGCCCTCCCACTTTGAAGTTCGGGTCAAGACCGTTGCGGCTCTGTCGACCATCGCCGAGGATAAAAGCAAAAATAATTTACAGCTCGATCGCGATCGTTCATCATCCCCGATATGACAGCCAGCGACTCCAGCACAGTGGCGTCTATTGATGGTGGAAAAGTTTTGGCAAACTTCACCGCCGCCCCTTTGTGATGTCACAAGAGAGCATTTTTGTGTCCTGTTTTGTTTTTTTTTGTTTTTTACCTCAGGCCGACTTTGAAGTGGCGCGGCTAAATCAGAGCGAGATGGTTGAGTGGGATTCTCCGAATCGCTGGAACCCGACACACACACATGGACGCGCGCGCACACACAATCGCACGCACCCACACACACAAGGAGGAGGATCTGGTGGAATGGAATGGTGCCACCGCACGCACAGACACACAAGAAAACTATGTGAGTGCAGGAGGTGACAGACTGCGGCCACCAGGTGAAGGTGCGCGCACGTCCCCCAGGGCTTTAACAGACAGTGTAGTGCAGGGGTGGGCAAACTCTGACTGGTGGGACACAATGGGTTCTGAAATTTGGCGGAGGGGCCGGAGCAGCAGCAGATGGATGGAGTGTTTTGGTGACACACCAGGAGAAAAAAATGTATCATGGGGGTATGGAGAGAACAAGTGCTGTAATGTCAACTGAAAATGAACCAGTTACAATAAAATCAAGCTTGAAGCCTGACGGTGTTGAGCTCATTATAGAAATGACTCTTAATACACTGAAAAATACATCTATTTTATGACTTACTTACTATCATTATCATTTCTTTACTTTTCGACGGGCCGGATTAAAAAATCTTAGCGGGCCGTAGTTTTCCCACGCCTGGTCCAGTGCGTCTGAACTGAGACGTGCAACAAACACGGACAACTGGCAGCAGCGAGGGGGAAAAGAAAAAAGAAACAAGCAAACATCTTCCTCCCTCTCTCCCTCGCTCGCCCGCTCGGGAACAACTGCCGCCGCCGGAGACTGCAGCAGCCCCTTTAATCCCGAGGACGATGCGGTCTGGATTATGATCACATGACCGACAGCGCGCGTGCCGCTAAAAGCCCACGCAGCAGCCGGTGCCCGAGGAGCAGCAGCCAGCGTGTAAAACAAGCAGAACAAGTGTCTGTGTGTGTGTGTGTGTGTGTGTGTGTGTGTGTGCGTGCGCCAACAAGGGCTGGCGGAGTGGGAAAAATGAATTCATTTAAGAAGTCAATGAGAAGAACTGTGTGGTTTTCTGACTGATGGATGGTTCTCATCAGGATGCTGCATTCATTAAATGCTTATGCACTTTTTTTTTTTTTTTTTTAAATATTGCAAGTCCTAGAAAGTATGGTTTGTATATATAGTGGGGCTGTCAAACGACTATTTTTTTTAAAGTTGTGATTAAGCACTGAATTTCCATAGTTAACTGCGATTAATCAATAAATTAATCAATTCATTCAAGGGACTTGATTTAAAAAATGCGCACGTTATGCTTTTTTTTTATATCATCTCATCGCGATGAATGTGTTCATGCTGACACCCCGAATATAAAGACATAAATGTCGATGTCGTTGAGTGATGGTTGGGTTTCAAACTGTTGCGTGGCCATTTGAGCGAAAGACAAAAACACCTCTTGCGTGCTCTTGTCAATAAGAGCTGCTTCCTACCTATGACGATGAGCGTGTAGTTGACATTGACGCTGCCGAAGCCGTTGGTGGCCTTGCAGACGTACGTGCCGGCGTCCTCCGTCTCCACCTCCTTGACGCGCAGGCCGTGCTGCAGCACCCTGAAGCGGCTCCAGCCGCTGTGGATGTTGCGGCCGTCTTTGGTCCACATGATGAGCGGCGGCGGGTCGCCCTCCACCGGGCAGGGCAGCTTGACGGTGCGGCCCAGCCGGGCGCTCTGCCTGTGGGCCACTCGCTCCGACACCCTGGGCGGACCTGAGAGGGAGAGGGAAGGCGTCAGGGGTCTGAGTGGCAGTCCAGCGAACATTCATTTAATAGGGTTGATGCGTCTCGAGTGCAAAGGTCGCGACCTTTTTGCTGTCACACGACCCGCAAACGGTTCCGTTAAAACAAAAGGAAACGTTATTTTTAGTCGGATTGTTCTCAGCCAGGTCTCCATCGGGTCATTTTGACCCTGCAACGGAAGCTCCCACCAGAAAGTCCAAAACACTCCGGAGTCCAAACTGTTTTTACGGCGTTTACGTGACTTGAGTTTAGAAGAAACAAAAGAAGGACTAAAACAATTCTGTAGATGAAAACATAAAAATCACAAGTGAAATCCCCAGAAACAGAAGCGGTCCACCCATCAGGTTTTTTTCTTGTCATATAAGCCGCCAATAAGCTCCATGAATCGGCCCTTTGTGATGTCAAAGGTTACTCCAATGACCCTGTAGCTACCAGTGCTTTTGGGGCCACCTTGATACTGAAACCCCCATTTCAAGCATGTAGAAGTTTCAGGAGGAATCCCAAAAATATTATTCAGTGGGTGGCTGCCAACAGAGGGCTAAACATGCTACTGTTATTTGTTTGAAGGGCCGACTGGATGAGTCATTGTGTTTGGCTGCTCTTCTAAAAGGTCCGGGATGCAGACTAAAGATCTGTAAATGACCTTTAAGTTTCCTTCTCTTCTTTCTCAATAAACAAACGGGGCTAATTAAACGGCTGTCGCTCCCCCTGGTGGGAGTGGGAGTGCGTCCAGGGTTGGCAGAGTTTTATTAGAAATGGGTGCGTTAACGGGTCAGGATAACTTATCGTATATCCCACCCACTTTTTTTTTTTTTTTTTGGTTTGTTTTAACCTCCATTCTCAGGAGTATTTCATTGGGTCCATTCTCGGGGGTCCGCTCCATTGGACCTTTGACCCCCGGAGAGGTTTATTAAGGGCCGAGCCAATGCACTGACATTTTAACATGGAAAAACAACAGATTCTCCCCGGGGAGTGAGCGTGGCGCCCGGCCAACGTTAACTGAGATGTAGCGTCGAGGCGTAACCTCGGCGGCTCGGTAGTCGGTCCTACTGTGAAACTGCACACTGAAAAAACAGACGGGGGGGGGGGGGGGGGTTGAAAGAGTAGCTTGGCGGGGGAAAAAAAAAATGACGGGAGGGAAAAAAAGGAATGAGGAGGTGGCTGAAAAGTAGAAAGGAGTTGGGAAGATGGAATTTAAGGGAGTTTGGAGTCTGAGAAGAAAAAAATGGGAGGGCGTTGAAATATGGCGGAATAGGAGGGCGGCACGGAGAGAAAGACAAACAGGAAGACGGAGGGATGGAGGGCGGAGGAGTCTGCGCGGTTCACGGCTCGTCCCCTCCGACTCCTCCGCGAGAAAAAAACAATGCCGTCCACGCAAAGAAGTCAAAACGTACAAAGTCAAGCAGAGCAGCGCGACCTGGGCGAAGACAAAAGGCGATTGTGTGCAGGAGCAGAATGTGAGAAAAACAGAGAAGAAAAACCAACACGAGCACCACCACCACCACCGCCGCCGCGGTCAGGTCACGTCCTGCAGTGTGCAGCAGCAGGAAGGGCAGAAGGTGGTTTTTATTCAGCGGTGCTTCAGACGGAGGCTTATCTCCGCCGCATACTGCCAGGTGGAGATTAGACCGACGTGTAAACACATCTGAAGATTTTCAGGTCGTTAGTCTGCCGCCCCCGCGAGCCGCTGCAGACTCTGGTATCGCGGTGCAGAGTCAACACCGGCGCCGGAAATGGACTTTAGAATCGGGCCACGCAGCGCCGCCGCCGCGACGCTTTCCTCCCAGACGGGCGAGCCGGGGGCTGGGAGGAGAAGCCCAGATGTGGCGCAGCATGTCGGCCTAATGAAGAGGGATAATGTAGTAAAAACGATAGCGAAGCAGATTGTGGTAAAGTGGGGGGAAAAATATGATCGAAACAGTCGATGAAGTAGCCTCAAGTTTCTAAATCAGATTTAGATTTCGTTCGATAGCTTGCGGTTAAAAAAAAAAAAAAAAAGGCACATGGAAATAATATTTCTTTTAAAAAAAAAAAAGGGGGGATGAATTATGTAACCTGGCACGCCGGAGGGGACGTTTGCTAAACGCTTTGGGTTTATCTGACACATCCATCTGCTAAAAGAGCCCAGAGAAAGCTGTTGGAAGGAGGAGGGTTACGCTGCTGTGGTCGAGTGAACGCTCACTGAAGTAAAAGGAAACGCCATTCTCGCCTTATGTTCTCTTGTAACGTTATTAAAATGTAAAATCTTGATTCAGCTGCTTCTGTCTTTTTTTGCGACGTCCAGATTTGCATCATATCAATAATCATCACTGTGAAAACATATTTTAATATAACATTTCTTTTGCAGACTGAGGTTGTATTGCCCTGCTACAATGTGATCAGCTTCTGGCTTCAAGGGCAAAAGTCCTTCTGCGCTCAGGTGCCTGTGACTCCGAGCTAATTTGCGTGGCATCCTGCGAGCTATTTTTTGCAATTCTTCAGGATGCACTGGGCTATAAAATATTAGCTAAAAAAAAAAAAAGCTCCCGTGGATTCACTGGCTTCCTGCAGGGCATCAAACTCGAGGAGAAAGAGACCTCACATCGCTTATAACGGCAGCGAGCAGCCGGCCAACTGTTGCCAAAACAAAACAAAACAAAACAAGGAGCCTGAATTTAAAGAGTCGGTGTGCGGCAGATGACCGAGACGGTGTAGAATCTTTAGAAGCTACAGTAGCCGTCTAGTAATTGTTGTCTGAGGAGCAGGAGGTGGACAACAGTGATGGATGGCTCTGGGGGGAAATGTGTGAAATGTGTGAAAAAGCCATTAGTCACGCAGGGGTTTTCACAGAAGCGTCTCCTTCCTGTGCCGTCCCGGCTCCTGGAAGGGGAATGCGTCCGTTCGGCCGCATGGCTTTCTCATCAGGGGCCCAGCGGCTCCCTCAGCCTCCCCGATCCTGCTTCCGTCAGGCAGCTCAATTTGCCTCGTTCTTACATGAACCGCTCCTGCGAGAAGGTTACACGCTGTCTTTTCCTCTTAATTTCACTTTTTTTTTGTCGTGATGTGCGTGCTTTAGACCGACAAAAGAGCTACGCCGACTTCAAGAGCTGGCGGTAACGTGTGGCAACATTTTTCAGGTTAAAAAAAGAAAAGCAAAACTTAGGTGTTTTCACATGGAGGTTAGCTTCCAAGGCTAACAAAGCTAACAACACTTTTTTATAGTGACTGAAGAGTTGTCAACAAGATGACACAGAAGATGTCACAGAATTTATTCCCATATTCCTCAAAAACGACATTGATGGTGGCACTAGAATCACTTTCAAGAGTAAAGCTAGACTGGAAAAAGTTAGCGAGCCCCTCGGATGTATGGACCTCAGCTCTGCGGCCAAAAAAGTTGCACCAACTTCAAGGACTGGCGGTAAACTACTGCTGCTGTCAGGTTGTGAACGTGGGGCAACATTTTACAGCTTAAAAAAAGAACAAATGTGGCGTTTGTGTTTTTGTAGCGGTTAGCTTGCAGGTTAACAAACAGTGGAAGCAAAGCTAACAAAGCTAAAACAAAGCTATTCCTTTAGAAAGTGAACTGGATGGCGGTGCTAGCGTCACTTTCACCAGTCAGGCCAGACTAGAAAAGGTTAGCGCGCCGCGCACACGACTTCTCACTCACAAATCACACACACTTTTTCTAAACCGTTAATATAAAACCAACTTGGGTGCAATACTGGCGAGTGTAGCTTTCAGCTCCTGTCTTTTCTGCCTCTGCGGTTCAACTTCCCCTCTTTCACTTTTCAGTTGGAAACCTTATTCGTCTCGGCCGCTCCCCGACGACCTCTCGCTTTCCCTCGCCTCCCTCCCTTTTCTACCTCCGTCTGCTCTCCCCTTCTCCCTGTCATCGCTCACTTCCCGTCACCGTCCCTCTGCTCCCTTCTCCTCTTTTTTCTCTTTCATCGCACTCATTCACACCATCCTGTGGCTCCAAAAAGGCCGTATGTCTTCATTCTCTTCCAGTAACTGGCTGTGCGCACACACACACACACACACACACACACACACACACACACACACACACACACACACACACACACACACACACACACACACACACACACACACACACACACACACACACACACACACACACACACACACAGGATCCAGGGAGCAGGACCTCTACCTGAACCTCTCAACTTTTAACAGTTAACCTCTCCTTCATTTCTCCCCTGATGAGGAGGAAACGCTCCAGCGGCCTCGTTTCCTTCCCCTCCTCCTCCTCCTCTCCTCCGCCTCCTCCGCCTCCTCCTCCTCATCTCCGCCTCCTACTCCTTCGCCTCCTCCACAGACCTTGAACGGAGCTCGAGCCTTTTTTCAAAATCTGTCTCGGGGGGCGAAACTCAAGCAAGTAAAAAAATCTTTTCGACTCTTTCACGAGACACGCGGTCCCTCCATCTGCGCAGGCACACATGTGTATGTCGTTTTGACGAATGTCCTCTGCGATCGAGGGGGGGAAAAATAATTTGAAAAAAAGGAAAGGAAAGAAAATACCGGCAAAGAAATCTGCAGAACTACAATTTACATTCAGCGCTGTGTTTTTTGAGTGTTTTTTTTTCGTCAGTATTCAGAAAAACCTGCGTCTTTGTGCGTCTGGTTATGTGTTTGTGGGAAGGAGGGGAATAGCTTTAAAAGGGGCTTTAAAAGGCCTGCCTGCAAAGTTCATTTGGGGCTCACAGTGCTCCCTTGTCTGCATCTGGCTGCCCAACACAACGTAAAGCACCTACGATTGCTTGGCCGACTTCAAATACACGCACACACACACACACACACACACTCTTTCCCCTTGCTTGCAGGGGAGTGTAGGTACGTCCAAGTCTGGTATTCTGCCTAATGACAGAGTCAATGTCACACACACACACACACACACACACACACACACACACACACACACACACACACACACACACACACACACACACACACACACACACACACACACACACACACACACACACACACACACACACACACACACACACACACTGAAAGCCTTCCAGTGCTCCGCTGCGTCCTCTCTGCTCGGGTGATTGCTCGGTTCAGGACCGAAGCCAATCTAACCTGAAATCCAGTCGACTGCGGACCATCACATTCGTCAGGCCTGTCTGGGTTCGACTGCAGACGTCAGCTGCTCGCCGAGGGGGCGCGACAGCCGTCCGACGGGATCCACGTGGTCGGTTGCCAAGAAGTGTAAAAGTCGGCTGCCGGCCGACGGTTTCACGTCATTGGTGTGCAGAGCTAAACATTTTTACTTCTCAGGAAGCGCCGATGGAACTGCAGAAGGAGTGAGCCATCCGTCTTCTTTCCGGTCTTTGACAGCGGACGAGCAGGAACAAAACATCGCGTAGCACCGAGAAGAACCATCGCAGCGTTTCATCCTCAACAAAGACAAAAAATTGGATCTTGCCAGCGATATTTCAGAGCTGCAAAGTTAATCGACAGACATGTTTAGAGCTTGAAACACTCAAGTTTATCTTCTTTTCATTCTTCACTGAAGCTTGCCTGACGAGCCAAAGAAGCCTTTCAACTTGTCGTCGCTTGAGGCGCAATGTTGCCGTGGAGAGGAGCTTCCTACTGGTCTTTTCCACATCACCACACAAAGTGCGGATGTTCAGAAATCTCTTCGTCAGAAGAAGAAGAAGAAGAAGAAGAAGAGTGTTTGGACACGCAGCCTGTTGGGACAAGAGTCCTGCGACGGTCAACATGGGCCAATCAAGATCTTCCAACAACCTGCGAAGCCAGTTTGCGGCTCCGGGTCGAACTTGGCCATTGTCAGACAGGAATAGAGCCAAACGCCTTTTTTTCACAGAGATAAATCTTTTATTGACATTCTTCGCTCCTCTGTTGATAAGGAAATGAGATAAACTCTCACAGAACAGCCCCACAAATGCAATATCCGGTCTCTTTGCGCTGTAGGCCCCGCCTACTTCCTCTCAAGGCTTTCTGATTGGCCCAATACTGAGTAATACCGAGTTCAAAATTCCCAAAACAATTTCCCAAGCTACTGTGGTGTTAACTGTGAAATCAAGTTGACAAAATTCTGGAGTTCTCTCAAACTCTCCTCGCTAATTTAGCCACTTTGTCGCGTCGCATACTTTGGCAGCGTCCAGCAGCCGGGGCTGCCGCCGCCCTCTGTGTTTGTCTATGGGACGGAGAGCTTGGCTTCAGCGATGCCCTTGACGTTCCGCCGGCCCTGCAGTCTGACGGGGTCCGACGCGGCGTGGCTGTTGGCAGGGAAGTGAGACGAGTGCGAGCGGGGGAGCGGCGGAGGAATGCTTTTGATGAGCAGCGGGATGCAGCGCTGATGTGTGGCACAAGGTGGAGGTGCACGTGCGTGCGTGTGTGCACGCCGTGTGCTTCGCTCGGAGACGACCGGATCCGCAGTGGTTTGTCGCTATCGCGGGATCAGTTACAAAAGAACCTTTTTCCTCCTTGCAGCAATTTTCCTTTTAGCTCAGAGTTTTCAAACTGTGTAGGACGTTCCTTCTTTCAGGGGTTTTATCCAGCTCGGGAATTTTTCCTTGCACGCAACTCAAATTACCTGGACCCCCAAAAACCAGCTCCAGTTTGTCAAACGCCGGTAATCCTCCACAGTTACACATGAATTGTCTTTGCCTCTCTGGATCGCGTCGTCACCCATGTGACGATGACGAATCTTCATATTACCAGGCTAACGACGTTGTGTTACGTCTTTGTAGTAAAAAGTGGGAAGTAAGGGAAAATAAAGTAAAAAAAAATTAAATAAACCCAACTAATAAACCATAAAAAAAGCACCACAAGTGTTCATCTTTGGAGCAGCTGCCTGCTTGGAAACTTATTTAAACTCTGGCTGTAGTTCCACCTTCCTCACGCCGTTGGACCCCGATTGGTCGGATTATATCCTGACTGACTGAAACGGGTTGAGACCGGGGTTCTTCTAGATGGAGCCATGAGATTCCACACCTGAAAGGCACTGCGACTGAGTTCCTCAGAGGGTTCCCTTCACTCCCAGGAGAGCTAGAAAGCTCTCGTGCCGCTGCTCCCCGTGGCCTGGCGAACTTGGGATCAGTGAGCCGCCTGCACTAAAATCGTTCTGTCTGAGTTGATGGGGATTCGCACCGATGTTGCCGTTTCTCGCCGAGTTATAATGGACCATTTCAGGAGTACTTCAAACCCCCTCGCAGCCACTTTAAGTTGACAGAAAGCAGTTTCAAATATCGACCGTAATCTTCATCCTTTTCTGTCGCAGCTCGTCCGCACACACAATAAGGCCCTTATTCTTCGCTCCGAGGCAAGAGGCCGACTGACGGACGCACATTAAGCTGTCATCTTCAAGTGTGCTCGCACACACACACACACACACACACACACATTTCCATATTCCACTTCAGTCTCATCAATAGGTCAAACTGCCGCTCGTTACTTCGTCCAGATGGTTAAGCACAAAGCCCGAGGCTGGGGAGGATGTACCAGCGGGGTTTGAGTGCTGTCTCTCTCACACTCTCTCTCACACACACGCACACACACGCACACACACACACACGAAAAACAATCATCCACCAGGAAAAAAAAACGTCAGGAATCTGCTGAGCAGTTTGTCCAGGAACCTGATCCTCACAGCAGCTCACACACTTGTACGCACATTAGTCATGAAACGCACACACACATGCACACGCATGCACACACACACTAACAAAGTTAAAACCTATAATCTCTTTTTTTAATTAGATTGAATGAGATACTGACTGGCAAAATCTGAGAAATGATTTTTCCCCCTCTTCATCACTTCACCTCTTCCTCTCTTCCTCCTCCTTCTCCTATTTTTCACCAGTATTGGTAATAGCGGGAAATGCTGTATAGTTTCACCATTTCACAGCTTCATTTTGGCATCTGTGCCTCCCTCGTTCTCTCCGGGATTCACTGAACAACTTGGTTAAAAAAAAAGAAGAGAATTCAGCCATAATCTAAGACGGAGGTTCTGCTGGCGTTTTCTAATCCGCATAACCGTGCTTGAGATTCACAGAGGGAAAGGATTTCTGCTGTTGATGCTGCTGTTTCAAGACAAATTGAAGTGCAAGGTTTTCACGACCTGGACGAGCAGCACGGAGACACGTCGCGCTGAGAGTTGGTTGTTGACCGAAGAACGATGAAGTGGACTAGAAGATGTCCCACGATCTGCATGGAGTTGAGCAGTAAATGGCAGAAATTCAAATGTAACACAGTGAACTGACACTTCAAGGAGAAGTAAAAAAGAAGCAATGGATTTATTTTTTTTCCTCACCGATGAGTCAAACAAGAGGGGTTAGCTGGCCGAGGATTCTCCGGTTTTACGTTTTCATTAGTCGGTTTCCGGACTTCTTTTCGTTTCTTGTTCTCAATCATGTCCAAAAATGTTGAGTCATCTTTTATCCACTTTATGTTGCGGCAGTGTTTCTCCAGGCTCGCAGCCTTTAAAGGCGATACTTTGTCTCGGACGTATAAAGAGCCACTGCAGGTTTGCCGCCGTCATAATCGGTTGGCAGACTCGAAAAGCATAAATCTCAAATCGTGAGTGTCTGTGGTTGGCTCCACACACCGTCACCGACATTAACCCCGCTTTTTTTTTTTTCTTTCCCCAAGTTTTTTAGTTTCAGTCTGGCAAAACGGGCCAGTTCATTTTGAAACGGCTTTTACGTTTCCTTGAAACTGCCCCTCAAAAAAAAAAAAAAAAAAAAAAAAAAAATCTCAAGGCAACCCGTGAAAGCTGCACTCTGGACCCAAAGCAAACACCGCGGCGGCTACGGCTCATTAGGGGGAAAACTTGGGGGCCGGACGCTGGAGGAGAGCAGGAGAGACGCAGGGAGCTCCGAGGCTTTTGAGGAAACTCAAGGAGGGAAAATAAAGTTCTGCGACGCGCTGGGGGCTTTGCGGAGACCACATTGTGCACGCGGAAAACACTTGCATGTGCGTCGTCTGGTAACATGGGGGCAGATTATAGAAATGCCGCTTGGAGGAACTGGAAGAGAAGAGGGTGAGGAAAAACAAGGGAGCGGGACGGGTAGAAGATGACACACACACACACACACACACACACACACACACACACACACACACACACACACACACACACACACACACACACACACACACACACACACACACACAGAGTTAACGGCTGGAGTCAGGAAGGGATCAAGAGACGGCGCTTAATCCTCACAAACAACTACCTGCTGAAACCAGGATACGGGCAAAAAAAAAAAACTGCACACGGGAGAAGAAGCTGACATTTTAATAAGCACCCTGGCTAACAACCACAACACGATGTACTTTGCTTTCATCGCCCATGTATTAAAATTACATCCTGTGCGGGGGGAAAAAACAAAACACCGGGGGTTGGGTAGGTGAAGAAATTCTCAACGCCTCGTTTTCAGTCACGGCTCGTTGAAAACGTGGATCACTGGGAAAACTTTTTTTTAGTGTCCTTGAAATCCAGACCCCTGTCGTTTTTTTTTTTCTTTTTTGCTTTAAATCAAATAACAGATCAAGTTTAGTAGCATTAAAGTTTCCAGCGTAATTAATGCCTCCTAAAACAAAAGAGAGAGAAAAAAAAACAAAACTTTTTTTTGACATAAGAAGGTTTAATGCTCAGCAGGCCGGCTTGGCCGAAAGTGGGTCAAAGGCCATGAGTACCACTGTGGTTTAGTGTGTGTTTGTATGTTGAGAGAGAGAAAAGCAAAGGTTTAATCTTCAGCGAGTCAGCGTTTGAAAGCTTAGAAATCGTTTCTAGCAAAAACAGGGGCGACCCCGGAGCATAAGCCGCGTTTCCATTACCGCTTTTCACAAAATAAAAGCGATACTTGAAAAATTTTGACAAAAGTACAATTGCGATTTGCAGGCGTTTCCATTGAATGGTGTGAAGCCGATAAGCTGTAATTCTCTGGAACAGCTCTGCCGCTTCGCTCAACCCTCGGCAGCGACTCCTGGCACAAACACACACAGACACGCGCACTTGTTGAGCCGCGGACTAAAAGAGTGCAGCCGCAGCAGGTGTCCAGGATGAATGTGAGGAATCTGAGGTCGGGTCGACTCGGCCGCTCCGTCGCTGTCGGGCCGCCTCAAAGGCGGCGGCAGCAGCAGCAACAACAACAACAACAACAACAACAACAACAAAACATGCACGTTTCTTTTTTTGCCTAGTGCACGTACAATAAGGCAGCGGTGTCAAACTTTAGCACACAGTGGGACAAAATTTGGAGTTTTATACACATGCAATAGGAATATATATATATATATATATATATATTATCATAAAGACCTGCCGCGGCTGTCATGGCAAACCAGAGAGCGTGGCGGCCATTTTCACTTTCTGTTTGTGCCGAGGTCGCGGTGACGGCTCGCCATGCACACCACCCGACAGCACGCCTGTGTGTTGTGTCCTTGTTTTGCTGCCACCGAGGGACAAGTCGCGCAAGTGAGGACGTCTGTGCGGCAGCGAGGACAGGTTTGGTCTCGAGCAGAGGTGCGAAGTAATGATGTACAAATTCTGTACTCGAGTAGATTTTCCAGGTATCTGTACTTTACTTGAGCATTTCCGTTTCTGACAACTTTTCATCTTTACTCCCTACATTTGAACACAAACGTCTGGACTTTCTACTCTTTACGTCGGAAAAACACGCTTGTTACTTTTGCCTTTTAAAATCTTTCAAAGGATACATATTCTGCTCAGGGTAATCCAATTATTATTTATTATAGTTGACGTTGCTAGAAGTGGAGCTATCCGAATGACGAATGCGTAGTTTAATATAAGAGTGGATCATATTTCACAGGGAGATTATTTTAGAGGACCTCAGCTTTGGTGTCACTGTTCAGTGATTTCGGTACAGGGAAAAATACAACATGGATGGTTTCATTACTCAAAAAAACTCATGAAACCATGTGTGTGACTTTTTACTGAAGTACATTTCAAAACCTGTACTTTCTTACTTTTACTTGAATTAAGCGGTTGAATCGGTACTTTTACTTCCACCAGAGTACTTTTACTACACAAGCACCCGTACTTTTACTCAAGCACAGAATGCGAACACGTTTGCCACCTCCGGTCTCCACGCACTGACGCAATGTACGTGTGCGAGTCCTCGCGTCCTCGACCCGACTTTTATCAGCGCCCTGGATGCAGACGCTGTTACTCATTAACAGCGGCGACACGCACGCACAGGAAATAACACGCAGCCAACTTGCACCACCTGCTCTGGTGTCTGCTCGAGCGATAAGGGGGTGAATATTTGCGGCGAGCGGTGGGGAGGAGGAGAGGGGGGAGCCGTGGCGTTGATGGAGCCCAGACACGAGAACGGACGGCGGCGACGTCCGCCAGTCCATGTTGTCGAGTTAGCGGCCAAAGCGGCGGGCAGATAAGACGCAGCCGTGGCCAGACGCAAGCGAGGGGAAAACCAAGAGGAAGAGGAAGAGGAGCGAGACGGAGCGTCTCCTCCTCTCCTCCTCCTCCTCCTCCGTTTCCTCCGCTCCCGCCTCACTCTCTTCCTCCACCTGTGTGTGTTTTCTGCTTCGCTGGGCGCAGAGGCGCACATTCCAAGCACAGGCACAACACACACACACACACACACACACACACACACACACACACACACACACACACACACACACACACACTTCACCGTGCTCCCCTCCACATTCCACGCCAATCTTCAGCCGTGACTAAGTCCATTTGTTTGGCTCTGGTCACTGTCTCTTCGCAGCCTGCTGGGTGTGTGTGTGTGTGTGTGTGTGTGTGTGTGTGTGGGGCTCGATCTACGATGTCTTAACTTCCATCGGTTTGATGAACAAATGTTTCCGTTATGCAGAATTCCCAATAAAGAAAGAACCAAAGAAACCAGAAGGGAGGACAAACAGCCACTTAAAGGGACGGTTCACTCATCCAGCGGCCGACTCCTTCCTTTCATGAGCCCGGTATGAGAGATTTTGCCATGACGCACGCGGTGAGCGGGCCGAAGGGAGCCGGAGGTGCGTCGATTGATAGGAGACACTCAACAGCAAGCACACCGACACACAGACAGACAGACAGGTCCACCTGAAAACCTTCAGTCATCGAGTCACTTGTGGTCCGTCAGTGCGGACTAATCTCCCCGTCTGCTCTTCCAGTGTTGTCGTCGCCCCTGTCTTGTGTGTGTGTCTGCGCCCGCACAGTGATTACAGGCGGGGGAAATCCACAAAGGCAGAGAGCATTCACGACAAATGCCGGCGTTTCCACCTTCCTGTAAAAAAAGCCAAGCCCGGCGTCGAAGCGTCACGCACAAAGTCAACACGACGGCTCGGCACAGAGCGGCCGCTTGCATAACCTTGGCTGTCCCGAGGTGCTAGCAGGTTGGAATTACAAAGGAAAAAAAAAAGAGCAAATCATCCGCAGGATCCGACAACAAAATTTGCACTTCGTACGGGAGACGCTCCTCTTTACAGGTGCGATGAGGGATATTGGAGGAGACAGCGGTGCGCGCCGAGAGCTGAAAGAACGAATCGGGCAGAAGTCTTGTCGCGTCTCGCTTTAGGCCGCCGAGCGTCTCAGGGACTCGGAAAGCAGCAGCTGCGCGAGACAGTGCGAGTGAGGTCGAGTCAGGCAAGTCGTTAAATGTGCTGTTCGCAGCGTTAGCGAACATGCTAAAGCCATTAAATCAACAACAAACTCGTAAAAGTGTCCGTTTCCGCTTCCTGGAGCGCTCGCACACTTATTCGCTCAAAATAATGACCATGTGGCGCAGATGCGTGAGCAAGCTCAAGCGCAGTGAGGATCTCGAATTGGAAAAGCTTCAGAAAAAGTGACATTAAGTGAAAATCTCACTTGTATCACTGGGAAAAGGTTTTTTTTGGAGTCCTTGAAATCCAGATTAAAATAGGGGGGGAAAAAATCACTCAGACTGATTCGTTTTTTGAACACTTTAAATCAGATTACAGATCAAGTTTAGCAGCATTAAAGTTAAAGTTTCTGCCTTCAACCAGCGCGGTCACTATTTGAGAGCCTGTTGTGTCAAAGCAAATTTAGCGTGAAAGCTGACAACTTTTAAAAAAGTGAGGATTTGGATACGATTTTTATGATTGATTTCAAAATAAAAGACCAACAACAGCTGAAAAACTGTAGCGCCCTGTGTGTCACACTGACCGCTGGGAGCCTCTTGTTCCCGACTCGCAGTCAAACGAGTCGACCGGAGTGGTTACACTTGAAGACCTGGAGGACTCTGGTTCCCCTCCACCGTCTCTAAAGCCTCGCCAACACACACGGCTAAGTCCCGCAGAGCCGGCCGTAAGTACCTTTGTTAATTACACGTGGAAGAATGGGCCTGTTGTGTCCCAGTGTGATAATGGTGCCGGCACAACAGAGGGATTAGCGTCGGATAAAGCGTCCGCTGAGCTGACCAGTGTGATGTAGCGGGAAACAATCAAGACCGGGGCGAACTGCGGCGTGAACTGGCGGCCGGGGATTATTTCACCGTGGCTTCTCACCAGTATCAGGCCACCGTCCCACTTGGGTTCACGTCTCTTGTACGAGATTATTCATTCTTTTTATATTCTTGTTGGTTATTTTGGGGCGACTGCCAGAATTACCACTGCTGCCTTTCTCCGCTGCTCTGCAGGTCATTTACAATAATCGGCTCGAGAAGCACTTTGGCATCGCGGCTGCTCAGAAATACTTAGCGCCTCAGCTTTTGGCTTTTGCTTGGAAAGAGACAAAGCTCCCTTTTCTTTGTTAGTTCAACCTGGTCAAATTAGTTTAGTAAAAGTCTCACTTTTCTAAGTGGGAATTTGTTTTTATTTCCCAATTTGACCCACAGCTGTTCATGGCCCTGATGAAAATTATGTTTTAATTTTCAAACATTGTTTTTTTCCCCCAGCTTATTAAGTCATTAAACTTTAAGGCACCTCATCGTTTTCCTTGTTTTCCCACACAGCTTTAGCCTTCGGAGAGGTCTTTGTTTCACTCTACATTATGTTGACGCACTCTGGCGCTACAGCCAATCACATGACGCAGAGAGGGACCAACTCGGTGCTCCAGTTATCAACTCTCCACGCTCCATCCGAAACCTCTCGACACGCCGAGCGACGGAGCTCATCGCGGCCGCCGTCACAGTCGGAAGCTACAGCAGCTCCCACAGCGATTTCCTAAAGCTGTCCACCTTAACATCCTGCCCCTCGTCAGCCCCGGCTTCCTGGGGTCAAAGGTCACCTGCATGTCTAAAAACAACAGTGGGGGTGGCGAGTGTGACCGACCGTCCATAACATGTCAATCAAATTCTTAAACACTGGGGGTCGCTCTCTGTTGGCGCAGGGTGGCTGAAAAACAAAATAAAATGTGGAAAAAAAATCCTCAAAACACACACACACACACACACGCACACGCACACGCACACACTGCTGTACTGCCAACCAGCAGACCGGGCCTGTCAAGCCAAAGCCCAAAGAAAACAAGAGTCTTTGTTTCGCGGCCTGACGATCACCTTTCAACATCCCATTTGTAACCCAACTGGGAATAACAGCTGGAGACTGCGCGTGTGTGTGTGTGTGTGTGTGTGTGTGTGTGTGTGTGTGTGTGTGTGCGTGTGTGTGTGTGTGTGTGTCAGGTCTGGGGGTGTTGGAGAGAGAAAAAAAAAAAAGGGAATGGAGCAGCTTTGATTGAAGGGCAGACAAGACAGGGAGAAACTGGGCCGGGACAAAGAAAGTGGCGGAGGAATTAAAATGTCAGGGCGAGAGATGGAAAGTGACAGAGTGAGAGAGAGAGAGAGAGAGAGAGAGAGAGCAGAGGGAAGACGAGTGCGAGGCAGAGAAGAGACAATTAGCGGGGCGACACTATTGAGGACCTCCCTGCAGGAGACGCCTTCACAAGAAAAAAGAAAAGGAAGGACAAACGTGGCTGGAAAGCTCAGTCAGAACTGTTGGCTGTCCCAAAGTTTGGTTTGAGCCAACTGGCTCTTTGAAATCACAGACTTTTGACTTCTTCTCTCATTCTCTTGGGGTTTTTTTTGTTGTTGAAAGAAGTAAAATGTAACCCCTGCACTTTGACTGACTTTATCGTTGCGTCGCCATGACATCATCACACCTCTGTTTGTCACCGCCAATGGGAAATCATTCCGTGGCTCAGCTTCAACTGCATTCAAAAAAAAAAAAAAAAAGGAACACAAAAGAATTGGCCAGACTAAACCTCTGATGAGTCATCGGACGGTCCAATCAATCGCTCCGGCCTGTTTATACAATACACGGACCAATGAAACGACTATGAAACAAGTTGTTGGGGCTCAAATCGAGACTTTAAAACGACGGAGAAGACCCACTTTTAACAACAACTGCACATGAGGTCACAGGTCCAACAATCTGCTGAGGCTGAGGCTGATAAAGGAAAAAAAAAAACAACAACCTTCCTGCCCGCGAGCTCCGTCAACAGAGCAAACTGCGAAAAAACACACATCAGCAGCTTTTACGCACTTTCACGTCCTCAACAGGGAAAATGACAAATTGTTTGGTAATTGACCAACGGACGGCAGAGAAAGTCCCTTCCAAAGCAAGCAAGCACACACACACGCACACGCACGCACGCACACACACACACACACACACACACACACACACACACACACACACACACACACACACACACACACACACACACACACACACACAGCTCCCGTCTCCCCTTGCCGACCTTCGACCCGCAGTGCTGTAGCGTTGACCAAACATACCCGAAACCCCACTGAGACCACAATACGGCGGCGTGGCGCCACAGATTCAGTGCACGCCAGACTGTAGGAGTGAGCGGAGGAGGAGGAGGAGGAGGAGGAAGAAGAAGAAGAAGGAGGAGGAGGAGGAGGTGGAGGAGGAGGAGGACGGGGTGCAGAGAGATGAACAAAAAAAAAATCTCTGCATGCTAATGGCCTTTCTTTCTCCGCTTCGCTATTTGTCATTATGATGTAAATATCTTTGCACCCCCCAGAGAGAACATCAATACAGAGCGGTTGCAGCCCCCCCCCTCCCCCATCCCACTGTTCCGCTGTATTCTCAATGGAACTAACGATCTCCAGAAACTCCTTTTCTTTCGTGAAACAATGCAACAATTTTAACTTCCATGCAGTTTCTTTTGCCCCTCCCCCCTCCACCCCCACCCTCTCGTAGCCTCGTGGTCTCCTTAACCAAACACCCAGAGGTGCCAACATTTGGCTCCGACATTAGCGTTAACAAGAGGAACTGAAAGGGCCATTTGCGCCCTTTGAAGCCGCTCATTGTCTGCTAATCACCGCGTAATTACCTCCGCAAATATTTTCTTATGTTTTCGCCGTCTTCCCGTTAACGAAAGAAAAATGACCCTGGCGCGTTAATGAGAAATAGTCCCGAGGAGGCTTCTGGAGTTTGCAACCAAGACGTCAAATTAGTCAAACGACCCACGTGCAGGTCTGCAGGCGGACGTGCGGGGACCCCCGTTGGGTGTTTTTCCTCATGAGCGTGTCAAATGGTATTTTACGGCGGCGAGCCGCGACTTGGAACGCTTGAGGAGCAGGAGCTGGGAAGAGGAGGCAGAGGGGAGGGTGGTAGGGGGAGGGTGGGAGGGTCCGCCGACGAGAGACAATTCGTCGGTCTGTTTTTACGATGAGATGAAGTCGGTGTGTTTGAGGCGACGGGCTGCGGTTTGCGCCGATTTACTCCGCTGGCGGAAATCAAGACGAGATCACGGCGAGGAACCTTGAGCGCCGGGCTTCTGGGTTCCACGTAAAATATATGATGCATGTATAATATCAACCCCCAGAGAAAGAAAGAAAAAAAAAATACCCATAATCCATCACAGATGGCGGCCTTGCTCAGCAGTTTTAGCATTTCAGGAGCGCAAATGAACAAATGCGCATGTTTACTCGCGCAATAAACATTAGTCTTCGATCTAAAGCCACCTGAGTCTGAAACTGAGCCAATACTCTGTCTTCCAGTTGCTGCAAGGGTGTTGTTCAAGAAACTTAAAAGCTATTAAACGCAATTTAACGCCACAAAGTGCCATACACTGTCTTTACTCTCCACTTTTCTCCAGACTGAATTCTTCATTCGCAGCCTCCTCCTCGACTCTCCGGCCTCCTCACAGTTTCGCCACCGTCCCCGCATGTCCTCGCATGCCATCAGGGGATTGTTTCCACCCGACGGCCGACGCCGAGGCTCGCACGACACGATCCGGGGACGCAGACTGAAGTGGAACGCAAGCTGCCGGATGGAACAACAGTTTGTTCTGCCGAGGGGCCAAATATTTTGTAAAACTCCCCGTCCGCGGAGATCTCACGGCCCAAATAAA
This sequence comes from Nelusetta ayraudi, assembly GCF_046127955.1. Taxonomy (NCBI): domain Eukaryota; kingdom Metazoa; phylum Chordata; class Actinopteri; order Tetraodontiformes; family Monacanthidae; genus Nelusetta; species Nelusetta ayraudi. The sequence continues at coordinate 8,931,210 of NW_027466055.1, read as the reverse complement.
TAAATACAAACGCAACAACAAATGTGTCTTCTCTACAATTTCTGCCCCTCAAATGCCTTCCTCAGTAATGAGTGCGCAGGATGTTTAAACGCCGTCGCGTGCGTCTGTGCATCTGTTGAATCACATCTACGGGCGCCGTCCTCCCCTTTGTCCGCTCGCCGCATCCGCTGTCGTTTTCATCTCATCGTCTGTTTGCGCTCGGCGGCATCGTCTCTGATCTCCTCGCCGCGGCTGCACGTGCGCTTCTGCTTTGATGCGACGACGACGGCGACGACAACAGCGACGGCGGAGGCGGCGGCCGGCTTTCAGTGCACTTGTTATGCCGAGAAACCAAGCCTCTAATCTCGGCCTCCTCCTTTTACTCCTTTATCTCCGCCCCCCCCCACTCCTCTCTGTATAACGGGTGGTCGCGCAGCAGAATCATATGGGAAACATTAAACTGTTTGGACAGGGCCGTGCATTAGGAATCTGGGGAAGAGGGATCTGGTTCTTTTCCCAGCATAAGAGGAATATTTGCCTTTTGGAAACTGTTTAAAAAAAAAAAAAAAAAAATGCACAGTCCTATTTCCAGTAGGTCGTGTCTTACTTCGTGATTCGAATTGATTTCTGACCCTCCGACCGACATGAGCAGTTCTGCTGAGGCGCAGTTGATGGATTATGAAGCAGGTTTCGGCTGCTCTCCGTCTTGATTTGGGGCAAACCCCCCCCCCCCCCCCCCGCCCCCCTTTTTCATTGGCAGCTTCTCTCCAGATTATTGTCTTTCTGTGACGTTCGCGCTTCCATTTGCCGCCTGGCACTGGAGGCGGAAAAGAAGCTTCAGTGTCAGAGTCGTTCAATCTTTCGGCCTCTTCGGTTTCTATTTGTTTCCGAAGAACCAAACAAAAACCACTGCTTCTACTTTTCAAAGTCATTTAGGAAAGAAAACCTGTGCAAATTCGCTACATTGGGCCGAACAGAAAGTTTTTTTTTGTTTTTTTTAATGCGCTCTTGAACGCAACCTTGCAGTGAACTCCAGGGTTCGATACAATGGAGCGTCGCTTTTTACTGGATCCAACCCTCGCAAGACCGCTCGGACAGATGAGACCACAGTCAGAGTTCCGGAATTCAACTTTTAACGTAATAACCCGGCGGCTCTAAAACTCCTTCCCCATCAAGGGACTCCTAAACTGACACAGAGTCGACCACAGGCCTCGGCTGATAAGACGTTGCCTCCAGCTCTTCCATCTGAAGACAATTTTGCCTTTTGGATTACAGGAACTGTAACCCGTGACCAAAATAGACACACGGTCAAACAATCTTATGGATGAAACGGCTATAAATCATTTCCACTTTGAGTGGGGTACCCCCTGTGTGACCTCAGGGGACTCCAGATTGCACATATTTCCACGTTTCACGTGGATTCATGAGGAGCCAAAGTGCGTTTTTTCCCCCCACACAAATGCGTAGAAGAATGCAGCGGCAGCACACAAGGAGCCGAGACTTTTGCCAAATCATGTCTCAAAAATGAGCCGACCATTAAATAGAATTTGGTCTAAACGGGCAGGCAATTTTAAATATTAAGTCCATTAACTTGTTGTGTTATTGGTCTGTAAAAGTTCTGATACAATTTTTCAATCGTTTAAAAACAGAATTTCAAAGATGGCACAACCCCAGAAACGGACAAGCAGTGAAGAGAAGCCCTCATTCCTTTATCTGCATTTTTCACACTGGACTTGACTCTCAACCCCTGGCTGGGATGGTGAGAGGAGATATGTGCTCTTAATGACATCACAAAGGGACGATTTTTCCAGGATGGTGTCGTGTAAGAAAAGTGCCTCCCCTAAAAGCAATAAAGAAATATAAGTATAGAGTAAATAAAATGACACGTTGAAAAACTGACAGGGTTAAGTAAAGAAAGGCCGTCTTGAATAAACCGAGTGTGAAGAATGCTCAGGGTTTGAAACTACGTCCTGCCCGTGGCGGATCATTTAAAGAAAAGCTCTTTATGACGTGTCGGAGACAAACATGGAGACGACCACCAGGAGGATTATTTTAGCTTTGCTTGGGCTTCTCCAGCGCTATTATTGCACCCCGAGCGGGACACAGTATCTGTCCAAAATCTTGAGCCGTGTTCCGTCGCAGGAACGCAAAAACCTTTCACAGGTCAAAAATGTTATTTTTGACCACGCTGTGCTCCGACTGTTGCTCTCTCCTCCTGATTTCTTTCCTCGCACTTTTATTTTCTACCTTCTTTGCCTTCTCTCTGTCTCCTTCCTTTTCCTTCGCTCTCTTTCTTTGTTATCTCTGGGCTCAGCACCCCTCCGTGCTGGCTGCCCTGCTCCAATGACGGACTGCGGTCGCTGGGTGTGTGTGTGTGTGTGTGTGTGTGTGTGTATGTGAGTGTGTGTGAGAGGGGAGGGGGAGTCGCTGTGGCATTGCACAGCAAACATCCCTAATGGGCTAATCTAATCTCATCTCTTTGCGGTTCTATACGCCCTGTGTTTACTTTCGGGCCCCGTGTCTGCACGTCGACTCGCTCAATGCAGCTTTGTTCCCGCTGCAAACTCATCAACGGTGTGATGTCTGGACCGGGCGCCAAAACCACTGTGAAAGCGTGCAGGCAGGCAGGCGGAAGAGGTTGACCGCCTGATTTGTGACCCCCCCCCCCTTCACCGAGCGATCCAACAAGGCGAGCAGGAAGGTGAAGCACTGCATCTGAGCCAGATGAGCAGCTCCGCTCAGCCTGAAGTTAATTTTACCCAGCAGGCGACATTATCGCCGCTACCACCGAGCGAGGCACAAATGCGTGAGGGTAACTGAATAACCCGTTAGAGTCAAAAGTTCAGAGCGCCCTGAACGTTCCCTCGTCCGGGGCCACTCTGGGACAAAGCGTCTGCCGACATTCAACATCCCAGTAAATTAGCCTTCATTCCGAATGGGCCGGAAATACAGGACGTGAGGGATGGGAAACAGCAAAGCGGCATTAGAAGTTCAGGGCCTTCGATTCCCCCCCGAACAAAAGCAACGCTCCCGTTGTACGAATACGGCGGAGACAAGCTGCAGGTGTTTGCGTTGATCCGTCACTCACCCCTGGCAGAGACGGACGTCAGGACCATCTGCAGCACCAGGAACAGCGAGAGGAGCTCCATCACGCACGGGAACGACCGGCCCGTTAGGTCTGAAGGCAGAGGGGTGGGGAGGACAAGAAGGCCCAAATGTTAAGCAGCACGTTCGGAAGTGAAGATTTGAATCCTCGTCCTATTTTAGAAGCTGTTTGATCGCAGTGAAGCGACTTCGCCACATCGACCGTCGCGCTGAATGATTTAGAGGGATTTGCTGTCGAAACACAGCGAGTCGGGGAAATAAAGCTGAATTTATCAGCAGCTGGCCGACAGCTGCTCATCTTCAGGCTGACAAGCTGCTGTAATTTAAGTCCGGGCCAGAGGTTGGAAGATTTTCAGCAGAAAGACGACACTTGCAAAAAAAAGAATAGCATTTTGAAAATAAAATAAAATAGTTTTAAAGCTAAAGGTGGATCTGAAGGTGAGACCTGACGCTCTCCTCAATACTGCACCTGATTTATTCAGTCCAACCTGCCCAGTAAACGTCCAACTGCAGATTTCCTACAACTTGCAGATTTACTCCGTCCACCTGTCTGTATGTCTCTCCTTACAAGCGTGTTTGAATCTTTCCACCACATAAATTCTCCCCCTCCGAAACCTTCCGAGATCTGATTTCAAGACTTCGCAGACTCACATCTTTGATCAGAAAGCCCTGAAACCCCGGGGAGCCGCAGTTCACCCAGAAGCTGCGAGCAGCTCTGAAGTCGCAGGATAGACTAGTAGATTATCCCCAAACCTATCGAGGTCAGGGTCCGGCCACACTTTGGCACGGGTTGAGTGGCCCAGTGTACATAAATTACAGGGAAAGATTGTCTGATTCCTCTAATTTACAAGGAGCGGCGTAAAACGAGGTTAAGAGCCAGTGTAAATCATTTTAAATTGAAGAGTGAGAGCTTAGTGGAGGTATGAAAACAGACCGAAGACTGAAGAATTAAAATACACAGACATGTTGTGATATCTGACAGAGAATGCAACGGAAAAAATGGGTCAAACGCATTGATATGAAGTAGGCAGTTTTCATTCACTGCACCTGACGTCCAAACGCCCATTTCATCAACAATTTCTAGGACATGCAAGGTGTCTTTTCTGTTCTTCTGTAGAATTAAAACTGTACTGTGAATGACTTAAAGGATAACGCATTTTAATTTGACTTACTGTAAGATTCCCGGCAGCGTTGAATATCCACAAATCTGTCAGCCTCTGGACACAAGCGTGCAAACCATGCCTAATCAATAATATAAAATAATAATAATAAAAACATATATAAAATAAATAAATAAAAAAAAAACACCGTTAGCCTCCTCTTCAGTGATTTTCTGATTTTCTTTTATCGCTTAATCCGGGATTTGCGGTGCAGAACCAGGAAAAACGTCTTGTCAGCGACTCAGTCTCCAACTTCTTGAGTAAAATTGAGTAGACAATTTAAAAAAAAAAAAAAAAGAAAGAAGGAAAATGCTAACAGCAGGAAAACGAGGGGAGGAAAAAATAATAATAATGATGAGGGGAATCAAAAACACGTCGGCTAAGGTCAAACACGTGAGTGCTCAACAGGCAGGCTGTAGTATTTCTGAATGACAGCCCGCATGTAAAAACGCTCCGCGGAAACAGAGAGGAGAAAAGCGGGGGAATAAAAGTCTCCCTTCCGCTGCTTCTTGACGTGACTCGTCACGTATTCATCCATGAAGTTGCAATGGAGGGTGTGGGGGGGGCGAAAACAAAAAACAAAAAAAAACAAAAAACATGGACAGTAAATACTTCGCCTGCAGCCGCGACGCCGTCCAAAATCCAGCCGCAGGCGATAAAACAAAACTGCGTCGACGACGGGCGGCGCCAGAGCGGAACTTCTGGCCAATCAGAGGAGGGCCAGTCCGCTCCGTCGGCCAATGGGCGAGCGGCAAAGCTGCTCGACAAATTTGGAGCGCTTAAGAGGGAAGGAGATGGTGGAGAAGGCACGCCGTCAATGTATTGCCGCATATTGGAGCGGTTTCGGGAAGTGATATTCATAAATAACTACTTATCTTCCACGCAGTTTACAGGCTGAATAGTTGAAAGCTCAGCAGTGAAGTGTGTGTGGGGAAAACCATGTTGGAGGTTATAATGAGTTCATCAGGATCGACAGTTATTAAAATAGAAATCGGGGGGAAAAAAAAAAATAATGATCTAAAAATAAACCAAATCACACAAGTTGTTATGTTGCCCATTTCCCCGACTCTAATCCACTCACGAAACCAGGTGCATGTGACGTCCTCCAGTCAGTCGGTGCTTCCTCTGGAACACTGTGAATCAATAGTGCCACCCCTCGGCCATAGTGCAACATTACAACAATCACCGTGCAAGTCGCTGCAGTGGAAGGGAATCCCCTAAAATGATAGCAAAAATGAAGTAATAAAATCTTTTGCTTATGTTTCTCTTTCTGAACCAAACATTTGATGATGAATTAAAATGCAGTATTTTGCATTTTGCAGTGTGAATTTCAAAAGTCATATAACAGATATCTTTGTCTATTTTCAATCAAAAATAATTTACTTCCATTCTGTTAAATGTCATTTCCTCTGATTTCCGGTCTTTCAAGACTTTAATACATTTTTCCCAACACAAAATAATGGCAAGGGAAAGACAGCTGATATCCCTGTAGTTGGAAATAGCGACATCTGCTGGTAAACAGTGGAACTGCAGAACCTGAAGCTCTTGCTTTCAGTACAGACGGTGCAGTCTGAACATTGGCCGTGACAGGAGCTTTGGCTCCACTTTCTGGTGTTTTGGAATCTGGTGTTTTGGAATATCTCACTGGCGTGAGATATTTGTCGCTGGGTTACTTTGTATTTTATTTTCCTGAGCAGAACAATATTTTTCTTAAAGGGATAGAAAGTAAAAAATCTTGTGCAATAAAAAAAAAAATAATTAGATGTTTAATTTATTAATAGTTTAAAGAGTTAAAAAACAGCCCGTGAAACTGACAGCTATGCAAGGGATAATTACAAAAACAGCTCCGCGACACCAGATATGTACACAAAATAGCCAGTATAAAAACACAAAGTATATAATCAAAGTCACAGCTCTTTCAACAAAAGTGCGGTGAAAAACAGCAGAGTGTTGTGTGTGGCGTCGCTCCAGGTCCGCAGCTCTGACCGCCTTGTTTTATTTCGGCATCAGCAGAAGGCCGACCGAGATCCTGACGTATCACAGACTGTTTGAGTGGCTGCAAGAAGAGCACGTCTGCCAAATTATAAAAACCTGCAATGTTTTTTGCTCTCTCTCTCTCTCTCTCTCTCTCTCTCTCTCTCTCTCTCTCTGTCTCTCTCTCTTTCTTACCCCGCTGGTGCCAACTGTTGCAGTTGGACTAACATGAAAACCAGAGGAAGGAGACCAGGAGTACAACACACATTGCAACATTTTCCAATACTTTGGATAGTAAAAGGAAAAATGGAAATATTCTACATTTTTTTCAGCAGATGGTAGCAGAGGACAAGTGAACCAGTCGTCGGTGTGTTTTGGTACAGTTACAGTTGCTATTCTTCTCAAATCATCGTGACAGATGGTGGGAATACGGTTGAGTAAACGCTCCATTAAAATCCATGCAGTGTGACAGGCTGGAACCGTTCCTGGTTAAAACTAAACTGTGTGTGTGTGTGTGTGTGTGTGTGTGTGTGTGTGTGTGTGTGTGAGTGTGTTCAGGAGTGCGCAATAATAATTTCCTGCTCCGTCCTGGAAGCACCAATGAACTCGACCAACGCACACATTTGTGAAGCACTGCTCGGTTCACGGTTTTTAGTTTGTAATGGCTGAGCCACTTAAGGATGTGGGTCTAAATGAAATATATGCAGAATACCCCCCCCCGCCCCTCAAAAAAAAAAAACAAAAAAAAAATCATACTTGTTGTCTGGGAACATTTTCACTCAGAGAGAAGAAGTCTGCGTGAAGAACTGCTTGGAAAGAAGTGTTGTCGTTTTTTTTTTTTGTCGCTGGTCGTTGACTTTTTGCGTAAACATGAAGGCGGTTTCCGTCCAACCTTCTAAACGTTGCCTTGAGTGCGTTGACAGTATCTACGCTGCTTATCTGCGGCGACTGACGTTTATTGCTCCCTCTCTGCCGGTGCTTTCAGAAGTCAAAGTTTCTGAAATGGTCTGAAGTGTTTCGCTGCTCAGAACGCTACTTTGCGAGGGGGGAACATCTGCTCTCGGTTTGTTTTTGGATATAATTTTGCCCCCTTTTTTTCTACTCTGCCTGCCTGCCTGCCTGCCTGCCTGCCTGCCTGCTGGACAGAAACCCTGTTGGTGGAAAGCAAGAGGGACAAGCTGGTGGGCCAGCGGCGATTATCTCCCGTCATCGTCGGCTGTCAGACGCACACAACAAAGTGACCTGGCTGCGAGGCCCCCGTGCTTTTAGCGGGGCAGCATTAAACCCACTCTCAGATCTTTATGTTTGATCGCTGTGCCCGGCAGAGTGGCCGCGTGTGTCGTCCCGTAAACTCTCCCCATGTACAGGAAACAGCATACTTAGCCCTTTGTTTGCAGCCTCCTGCTAAACCTGACGAACCTCCCTCATGTTTGGAAAGGGACAGAAACATCTAAGAGGGCGGAACCAACAGCAGGTTGTGTCACACTGACAGAGGGGGGGTATCAGTGCCCTTTGTGACATCACAAAGTCCTGATGACAATATGTTTTGATCGCACGTACGACACAAAACCAAATAACGATAATTAAAACAAAACAAAACAAAACAATCAAGAACGTGTTAGGATTGAGCGAGTTGGCTGGGAGAGTTGTCAAAGCGCCCTTTGTGACATCACAATGAGGCCATCTGCATAGCATATCTACTTTCTGAACAGTGGGGCAAACAAAAGAAGTGAAGGAAGGATTTTTGTCATTTGCAGTTTACTGACAGGATAGAATCAACTAGATAGATAGATAGATAGATAGGTAGATAGATAGATAGATAGATAGATAGAACACCAGCATGATGGATTTGATGGACCATTATGGTGCATGTTAGATTTGAAAACAGTCACCACATTGATTAGATATTTATTCTGCAGCCGATGGTTATGTGCACTTGGTTGGCGCTGATTTTCAGGCCTGGAGGTCAACGCGCAGAAATCCGCAAACTGGGGCTCCCACTTCAGTGGAAGCAGTAGTTTGGACGTGATTGTTTTCGTTATTAGGTTTTGCTGGGCCTCGGCCAGTGTGAGAGGGCGTTTATATTCTGCAGGCACAGCGAAATGTCACATTCAATACGTGCACTTTGTTTTCTAAAGGTCATAATTAGCTGGCAGTTTCGAAACAATTATGGCCAAAGTGCAGCAATTTCCCTCGAAGCGAAACATAGAATTACTCATGCAGAGTGAAGCTGAACGGCGCGTATGCGTGAAAAACTTGCGGTCTGCTGTTTCTCTAACTCCTTAGTCTGGTATCAAATACTTTGTCTGAACATTAGCGGCCAACGTGAAATGTGCAGAGGCCGGCTCTCCACCCCCGCAGCTTTTTTCCTTCTTTTCTGTCTTTTTTTTTTTTTTTTGCAACGGTGTCTCAGGAGAGTGAGAGTCAATGCTCACTAATTTTACATGCAAGGGGCAGATGAGAATAATTACAATTTACTGGCCGGACTGAGGGGATGTGGGGGTTTGAGTGAAGACCTGCACATCAGGGATTAAATCACAGCTGTGAAGAAGCAGGAAGTTTTAATTTCTTTACAATCAAGGCACCTGCCAGCGTACAGATTTTGGGAACGTGGGCTTGCCAGGTGTGCAACAGACACCTCTTCATCATCTGGTTCTTACGTAAAATGTAATTTTATATTTCAGTTTTCAAAATGAGATCACAGAGGTTTCGTTTCTGAAGTCCCCCCCCCGCCCCCCCTCCCAATTAGGTTCCTTTAAGCTTTTACAAAATCAGGAAGGAGACGGAGGAGGCAAAGAAGAAAAAGCTAACGAAGTTGGGGAGACTAGCATGGATGCTAGAAGCACTTCAATCGACACCAAAAAGACATTTTTCACAACCAAACTGAAACAACCGGGGACTTTTCTTGGTAGAACAGATATTTTCACTTTGCTTCCAACTGGCTTTGGCAAGTATAATTTTTAAACACTGCGGCAGATAGCGGCTCACCACTCCATCGGCTGCTAGCCGACAGCTTTAGCTAGGTGGGGGGAAAATAAATCTGATTGCTCCGCTTGAAATGTTTTCTACGTGCTCTTCGCTGGATTGGATTGCGTAAAAACCAACATCTGGCAACTTGTTTAGCAACACAGGAAGCATATTATTCATTTATAGTTTAATTCTGCCGGCGTATGACTGCAGTCTGTGAGACTACTTTGGGAATATGCAGAGCAAATATAAATGTAAAAGGTATAAAATGGAATATAATGAGATATCGCAATCCAATTTTAAGGTTCCTGCGTCGCGGGAAAGTGCTTCTTGGAATCCAGCAATGACGCGGACGTCGCCTCAGTGACCTGAGCTAGTGATGTAAAAAAAAAACTGAAAAAAAGAAACGTCTGCGCTACTTCCACCGTGTGAATCAGTGAGTTTCTGCCCTGATTTGCCACATGTTTATACTTAGAGTGTGACCCAGTGTAGATCCATGCGGCAACTTCTTTGTGTGCGCGCTGACCTTTCTCTTTGCATGCATACATTTAAAGTGTGCATGTGGGTACGTGTGTGTGTGTGTGTGTGTGTGTGTGTGTGTGTGTGTGGTGAGTTTGTCACAGTGTGGCGGCCTCACCTCAAGCCTGAACCCGGCGTAGCCGCGGGGAGAGCCGGGCATTTATGATGGAATTCTGTAATTTTCAAAACTGCGGTTTGAGTTTCACTCTTTTTTAACAAGCCGGTTTGGGCACTGATAATGGAAAACGGCTGCAGAGAGGAGAGCCGTTTGGCAGCCACTTACCTCACTTCCCTTTTTTTTTTTTCATGCCCGCGTTCGCACCACTCGTCTCTGGCGGGACATTCCCACATTATCATTTCCGCGACAGTTTGGTGAGAGAGGACACTGGGCAGAGGAGAGGAAGTATTGAAAAAAATAGTTAAAGATTGATTGAAGTTGACGGGAAAGCGATCGATCTCCACAACCAGCCACGACTGAGTAGAATTTGAAACTCTAGTTGCCATGAATCTTCTCCTTTTTGCATCTTTCGCACTGGAACTAATAATTAATGGGATGTCTCTTAAAGCAGCTAACAGCATTGGCCAAAGTATTCAAGTAAAGCACAGATACACGAAACGTCTATTTAAGTTTTGTTGCCTCCTACCCCTGCCAGCTAAGAAGTTATCCAAAAAGTGTGAGTCAGTCTGCAGTAGACAGATTCAACTGGTGAACATCAAGAAGACCCAGAGTTGAATCTCGTCGCTGATATATCAGCCTGGGTTGTGATTTTGTTGCAACGTGTGCCATTGAACTCAGGACAATCGAGGTCACAGCAGACTTCAGTGTAGAGTCGAGACGCTTCAGCATCTTGGTCCAGTGCAAAATAAATGTTCTGTAATTTATAGCAACTGCAGAAATCGGCTCTGACTCGCACCAGAAGAAGACAAATACCTTTTTTTTTAAAAAAAAAGAAAAAAAAAAAGAAAAGAAAAAAAAATGCACAATTTAGCAATAAAGAATTAAAAACTTCTCCCAGCGACTCTCCACGTAGCTCTGGACGACCATCCATCACACTTCATCTGCCGCTGAAACGCAACAGATGCCGGCGCTGTTGCGCTGAATCCCGTCAGCGCGCGTAAAAATCACCGTTGGTAGGAAACAACAACGTGTTCCACATCTGGATGCCAGGTAGCCCTAACCCCCTGCTGCAGCCAAACACACGCACGCTACCAAAGGTATGAACACACACTCACACACACACACACATACATGCACTGTACATGTCAGTTCAAGCGATCATGGGGGCCCGTTAAGCCAACAGGAGATATTTGGCCCTCAGTCTGGGAAAAACTAAACCTCGTAGAGGCAGTGGAGGCAGCTGTGGCAGCAGATTGCCTCAGTGAGCCTGATGTTGTGAAACCAAAGCTGAGGATGAGCTGAAGCCACCGCTAGACGACCCGTGACAACATCAGGTGCGAGATAAACAGGAGGCCGCGATGTTCTGCTGCCGTTTGTGACGATGGTCAGGAGTATACGGAAGAGAATTAGTGCCACAAGAAGAGAAAAAAATTAAGTTTCCAATTCAAGAATAAAGTCGAAATTTCGAGATTAAAGTCGAAATTTAGTTGACGTGAAAAACACAAAATTTCGAGAATAAAATAAAAAAAATTTACAATTGATGTCATCGCGAAGCAAGTCATCTCGTCCTCATGTCGAGAGGACTACTTCCATTTTCGCCAGTCTCCTGATAACTGCGGATATGAACATGCGTCGAGTTTATCCATGAAACTTTTACTTTATTAAGCTTGAACGTAAAGCAGCTGTTAAACGCTGTTGTTATTTTCTGGATGATGAGGTGGCTGAACTACTCCTGAGAGGTATATTGTATTTCTCACGCATCGATCGCTCCAGCTCGCCGCCTTTATCGCCTGTGCCATTAGAGAAAATAGGTGGAAAGTTGAATTTCCTCCAAAACCCCCGAACCCTTTGAGGTCCTCGAATAAAATATAATGGCTGAGCAAACGTATGGCGCCGCAGCTTGAATTTGTTAACGTTACAAACTGCATTACACACACTTGTGTTATTGCCCGATTATCATCTTACAGCCAGTCGACCATTTATAGCCGCCTGTCTGTGCTGCTTAGTGTAATGATTTTGTTATTGAATTTTATCAGAGATATAAATCCTTATCCTTATGCCATATTGGAAGTACCTTATTAAGCAGAAATGAAACCGTTTGTTTATAAAGCAGGCCATTATTTAAGCATTTCTAATAAAACTGTAGGTGCCCATTTGTGCATACCGGTGTAAAAGTGATTTTGTTCCCCTTTTTTTTTAACTACCCTGTCTTTTGTTTTGAAAAATAAGTTGTTTTGTTAAGTCAAGAGAGTAAATTTAGTTTAAAAATGAAAGGTAAGCCAAGAAAGGTAAGACATATTTTAAGAATAAAGGGCAGAAATTCCCCAAACAATATTTTTCTTACCGCATCACTGCCAGGACTGCCTGACCTGGGCTCCTCCCTGCGACTGATCTCTCCACTATTTTTTCCACTTTGATTTCTTACCAGAAACCAGTGAATTATTGTGATTTGTTTTTTTTTCTTTTCGAAAACAGTCTTTTGCGATTTTCGCAACTAACGCATAAGTCACATGACCCCGCTTGCCACCTGTAAATCAGCCATCCGAGGTTGACGTTATCTCCCCGAGCTGTATTTATTGGCTGTGAGCACAGCTGCAGGAATCCCTCAAAATATGGAGAAATATGATTAACTCCTCTTTAACTGTCCACACACACTCACACACACACACACACACACACACACACACACACACACAAACACACACACACACACGCACACACACACATGTATGTGGTGTAGGTGAAGGGCTCAGTGTGGCTCCTCAGACGAGCTTCACTTCGTCGCCCTGCTTCTTCAGACTCGGTTTTCTGTTCCGTTCCATTTTTTTTCTCTCCGCAGGCAGACTGAGAGGAACTGAGCCGTTCCACTTAACGCCTATAAACTTCCAACAAAATAAACTTCCACTTTATTTGTTCCAGTCTGATGGCAGAACGAAGCGTCTGCAGCTTTGTCTTAATTTGCCGTCGCACTTTCTGCCCCCGCTGTAAACTGAATTAAAATATATGAAATGAAATATGTTTTTCATTCTCTCCAGAGCAGACATGGGCAAAACTACGGCCTGGGGGCCATATGCAGCCCGCTAAGCTGGCCAAAACTTGATGTGATTGTATATATAATGTAAGTCAAAACATAACTTTTTAGAATTTTAGAGCCCATTGTGGACCACCGGTCAAAAAGTTTGCTCACTCCTGCTTTAGAGCCACCAGGGCTTCTCGTGCTGGCCATTTATCTTAAGAGTCCATACATTAACTTGACCTGACACTCACCATGTAGAATGTTTTGAGAATGCAGAGAATGCTATTAAATGATTCACCTAGCGAATAGAAGGCTTTGGAGGTGGGTTACCTTCAAAGAAAACCAGAAAGTTCATTGGACAAAAAGTCTATCTGCAACGTCCCAAATTGTCCGATCCCATCTCTTGCCTGCACACAGCAACAGGACTTATCTTCATGCACAGTGAGTAACGAGGCACCTCAGACTGAAGCCAAAATCTGATGCCAGACAAAGAGAAAAAATGTTGTTGCCTCTTTTTCCCCCACATCCTTTTTTCCACTTTGTCCATTTTTCATGAAATGGACATTTTTGCTGTAAGGGCATTTTAATGAGTCTCCATAAAGCCATTTATGAGAATTTCCCAATAGAAAATTTATGGAATCAGCAAAGTTCGAGACAAAGAAACACTTGCCAAAAGATTTGTATGCTTTCTTGATGTGATTTTTGTTTTTTGGAAAAGGAGCTGATACACAACGTGTTCGGTGGAAACAAGTTTGCAGAATAACCCTACTGTTCAGCCAACCTGAGCTATGAGGTGCAGACCTTGCAAAGGGTCTTAGGATGAGAAATGACCTTCAGCTCTTTAAGATGTCTTTTTGCGTTACTGGCATGCCAAGTGAAACATAAAGTACGAAAAACCTATTTATTGTTTGCAGTATTTTGTATTTTTAGATTTTGAAGAAGAAACAGCGACACTAAGTGGTTACTTTGTAGACTGCAGCATCTGTCATTCTCCCTCCCCCTCCTGAGCTTGTCTGTGAACTACAGTGGCCTGCACACCCAAACCTGGATACCTTGTCCGCCTTCTTCTTCTGTGGTTTATTTGAGGATGCAGGTGTTCACCCTAATTACGAAATTACGAAAGCCAAATATTGCACATTGGACCATTAAATCTGTCCATAGTTGGGCCACTTTATTATGACAGTTGGATGTGGGAGCTGCACTCCTATTGGCCAATGCCAGCCAATGCCAGGCTCATAAAAATGAAATCCTCTCTCCATTCATCTGCTGCTTCTGTTGACCTCTGCTTCTTCTGGAAACCACAAAGTGGCTCCTCTTAGTGTATTTGCACCAACATCACTTCCATACAGCCCTCTAAGATGCCTCTGTGGAATTCAGGGATCCTGCTGCTGTCGTCCCGGGTGATACATACGCACATTTCATTCCCTACCCGGAGTGCAGGTTTCTACCTGTTTGTTTGTTTTGAGCCTTATCTGTGAAACAGCCTCTTTTGTGCTGGTGAGCCAGAAAACAACAGACAACAACTCCAGTGGCACAAGACGGGGCCCGAAACCCCGATCTGTTCCGCCTCCGCTCGCCCCCTGGCAGCAGTCACATTCACAAAAAATAAATAAATAAATAACCCAGACAACAGACACCTTTTTCTCTTTCACGCAACAGAGACTCCTCTTCTTCGAAGACCTTCATGGCGACGCCGCGGGCAGCGCCTCTTATCTGATGCCGCTGCCGTTATCGGCTTCCTTAACGCCACACCTCGCACAATGGGGCCCCTGTCTCGGCCCGCGATAGGCAATCTCTGCGCAACAGCGGCAGCGAGAAAACATCCAGCGCACGTGCACGTGCACACGCCCGTTGAGATGCTGACATGCGCAGGAATAAACAAAAAATGGCAGCGAAGCGGGGAGGGGAGAGTTTGCTTTGCTGCGATTATTTAAATGAAAGGCAGTCACGTCGGAATGTTAGGATCAAAAGTATCACCACACGCTTTTATTCCGGACAGGAATTTTTGGTTTTTATGAGAAAAATATATTTGTGGTTCTCCAGAAAAGTCTGTCTGTTGTGTCAGTTGTAAATAAGACTTAGCATAATTAAATACAGAATTTTTTGCAATTTGTGCTCTGGACTCAATGGCGCCCTCGTTGCTTGGCTAATAGTTTTTAACATTTTCACATTGGATTCTTTGTCCATGATGGCATTTTTATAATCGATGACTATTTTTTTTTTTTTTTGCCTCCATTTACAACAACAAACCATAATCATTTCCACAATTACCCGTAGCTGTGACTAATTGCCTCTGACTGATTTTTGCTCGGCAGCAGTGACAGCTTTGGCTCGCGGGCAATGAAAATATTTACGGCTGTACGTTCCTATCACAAACTGTTCCATGGACACCGTTTGTCATTGCAGGAAAATCTGGCATGACGTGATTAGAACTGACGGGCCGAACCAGTGAGTCAACCTGCGGGACCAGGAGGTCTGATTCTAAATTTCGACACTTGGGTGTTATGTCAGCCTTCAAGTGGGGGGAAAAAAAAACCCAGTAAACAAAGCGACTCACGCAACACTCGCTCTAATTTGTCAAAAAGCCATTAGTGGGTGAAATTCTTTTGCGTGAAAAGTGGAACGCAGCTCGTAGAGTGAATGCAGTGGAGGCGCATTAATCGCTCGCGGATGCAGAGACATTTAAAGTCCATCTATTAAATATAATTTCCATCCATAACGCCAAGCTGCGATATGAAAAACTCTCTGATGCAAAACAGAGACACAGTTTTGGAATTCAGCCACTTGTGTTTCTCTAATTGGGAGAAACTCTGAATGTTTTCCTCACCTCGCCTTCCTCAGCTGTGAATTCTTGCACCCGGGTGTAATCTGTTAGCTCTTTCTTTGATGACAATAATCAGCGGTCTGATGAAACCTGAGAGAGAGAGAGAGAAAACAACAGTGGGAGGAGGGTTCAAGAGGGCTGAACATAAACAAGGTGAGAGAAGAATTCTTTGATGCATTAAAGTCTCTGGATCTCGTCAGTTTTTTTTGTTTTTTTTGTCGTAAATTGTCTCCGCTCTCATTCCACCGTTTTGGCTTGTGCTCTTCATCATAAAGAAACGACGACAAAGCTGAAAACCGCGCCGAGTGGAAAAACAAATCCTTGCAGAAAGGGAGAGGAAGGAAGGTAGATGAAGAAGTGAGATGAGGAATGAAGGAATTGAGCTTGTGCACAACGTGAATCCCAGTCTGTAAAAAAACAACACGTGCAAGTTATTCTTCGTCTTGATGGCGGCGATCAGTCACACGCAATGGGAACGAGAGAAGCGGAGCAAATGATAGAGTGAAAAGTGCAAAATGAGTTCCAGACTGGATGTCAATTGAATCGAGCATAAACTTCTCTTTTTCACGCTCGTATTCAGTCGCTTCACTTTTCTCCTCTCTTCAGGTTGATGTGGACACACTGAACCACTACGGTTATGCTTTATTATCGGCATCTTAGAACAACAGCCATCCCTCTCCGTCCAGATGATCCAGACAAAGAGTTCCACGTGTTTTGTTTTTCATTGCTGCAGCAACATCTGATCAGCCAATCGCTTGTCAGCAACTCCGAGGCGTCGGGTCAAGGCGACCTGCTGGAGTCGAGGTCGAAGGGAAGAGAAGTGAGGTCAGATCAAACTGGTTGCTTGAACAAGACGATGAGTTTGCTGCAGCTGGCAAAGTAGCAGGTGTGATGGAGACGTGTTTATGAACTCTGATGATCTGTGAGTGATGGTCACTCAGAACCTCATTGAATTTTTGGCGCGTGGGGCAGCGGTAGCTCTGAAGAAAAGAAGGAGCACAGCCTGGTAAGAACCAGGTGTACCTAATTAAGTGGCCAGTGAATATGTTTTTGTTCTTAAGTTAAATTAGGTAGAATGTTCTAGCCCAAAACAATGAAAATACAGCATCCTACTTGAATTTGTGGGGTATAATTTGCTTTTATGGTTAAATTTTAACACTCTAATCTGACTACTTACCAAATATTTCAACAGATGTACAAGAAACATGGTTTTACCTCTTATTATTTAGAAAGGAGAGACCTCAGCGATGGTTCCTTGAGAAAATAACCGGCTACTGTCTCAAAAGCGTTTTGCTTCCCTTTCATTTTCATAACCGCCAAAAAATTTTTTTTCAGAAGGGAGGGAAACTTTTTTGAGGCAAACTAAACAATAAAAATCAATAGGAGGTGACCGCGACCCGTGACAGCAAAGTCGGGATAATCCAGTAATAATAAAAGTTAGCAAATTAATCATGTGAATGTCAGGAAGCCTGTCACACAACGTGGCTGAAGGTAGCCTCCTCTCTGTGAACCTTCTAAACCTCAGTCAAACGGTTACGGCAGGTCATGCAACTTGCAGAGAGAAAAGGTCTTTTTTTTTTGTGCCAAAAGTCACAAAGCACCGCAGCATGAAACGAAACAAGAGTTTTAAACTCCTTTTCTAATGAGATCACATCTCCAGACATCATCACCACCCGGCCCACTCCCAGAACCGAACCGAGCGGCCAAGTCCACGTGATGAGATTCCTAATGAGCTCCCACCTGCAGGGAGCCACGCGGGCAGCTGCATCGTGTCTGGATACGCCGACTTGACTCGCTCGGATCGGGGCTTTGATATCCCATGATCCTCTGTGAGATATCGGGGTGTAAACCAAACTCTCCTGTATTGCTAAGCGATACCTCGGTCTGAGTGGTCACGGAACTCCCTGGCGGAGATATTGGATGATGGATGAGGTTGAACTCCAGCGTCCGCGTCTGCTTATTTCATCTCATCACCTCCCTAAATTATAGTGTACCGTTAAATGTTCTCTTCAGCCCCCCTGTTTCTGTCTTTCTTTCTTTTTTTTTTTAAACATCCGTTAGCCTCTTAGGTTTGTTTCTCAGGGAGCATTTTTCCCTTCTCTCCCCTCCACACAATATTATTTGTTGGCTGAGCACTTTGCTTGATCAACAGTGACATTTTCATGGAGACTCCGGTGCAACGCGACCGGCAGTCGCTGAAAAGTCAGACGGCGGTGTCAAAGTCCGATCCTCTCGTTGTCCTTATTTGCATACCGACCCGGCGCTCACGTTAAGACGGAGACGTTTACGAGTCAAGCTAAGCATTTACATAAACTCCGAGCTGTTCTCGTGCAGTTATACAGCCCGGCCGTAGTTTTCACAGATGCGGCTTTGTTGACATGATGCCACTGTGAAAGCCGCGCATGCATGCTCAGTGATACGGTTTAAGGCCCATTTATGGTTTCACATTTGGGGAACCGGGGACATAGCACCGATCAAACAGTATGTACGAATACAGTGTGGGACCTTTAAAATAATGTTAACATCATCGACTGATCTGATGCTCTTCGTTGTTACTGAGGAGTAAACGTGAGGACGGTTTTGTTGAAGAGGAAATTTGGGAAATATAAAAGCAGAATGACACTAAATAATAATTAAAAAAGAAGAAGAAGAAGAAGAAGAAGAAGAAGAAAACCATCCAAATCCTGTTTCAGCTGCCACAGAGCTTCATTGTTTCTGGTTCAGACCACCAGGATTTCAATATGACGGCCCATTGATTTCAATGGAGTTGCTCACCCGGCGCATACGCTGAAAAAGTCCACCACTTTGAAACGGCTTCTGGGTTGCTTCCGCATTATGAGGCCCAAAGAGCATGTGCAATAGTGTCAGGACACATCAGCCAATCAGAATGAGCCGAGACGTCACACTACCAAATAATGATTTCTGGGGATTTTCTGGCCTTTACAATTTTTTTTAAGAAAGACTAAAAATCCGTGACTTAAAAATCTACATTAGAAAGATTTATAAAGAACCACTTTTCAGGTCGAAACCATGCTGTGAACCGTTTAACAGACGTATTTTTGTATTGTGGTCTATGTGAAAAGTGCTTTCTGGGTTGCATGCGATTTATTGCTGCAGTGCCTCAAGTGGTCACTGGAATATATCGCCGCGCCGCCGTATTGGCAGTCCTGTATCCAGTTCTTCTAATACATCCATGCTGTGGTCAGCGGACCTTTTGCCTAACTTGTGTGCATGCAAGGCTGCGCTCTGCTGGGGTTCTGTTAATGGCTACAATATGAAACCCTGATGTTTTAATGATTTTTGCATGGATTTTTTTTAGAGGACAGACCTCCCCAGCATTAAAAAACAGAAAACTGAGATGAGAAAGCAGAAAGCAACACAGAGCCGTATGTTTTTCTGCAAAATCTTAGCAATTGTGTTTGTAGGATTTGCAATGAAATGCAGCTGTGGGCTGTTGCTGAGCTCTTTGTCATCCAGGCAAGCAGCATTTTTGCACGCATGCACCTGGATCTTGTCTCTCTGTGAGCTTTGGCCAGACTCACCCACCAGGTCGCCGCATCACAGAGGAAACATTTCTGTGTGAAGACAGACCGGCGGAAGGCACGACGTCAGCGTGTGGGTGGCAGCAGAGAGTGTGGCTGCGCGCCGTGCCTGGACGCATGAGCCGCGCACGGCGCACTGCAGCGAGGAGGGCGGTGGGGGGTGGGGGGTGGGGGCAGAGCGTGTGCGTGCTGCAGCAGGTGGTTTGTGTGAACTTTCGGTTTGACTTCTCATTATTCAAAACGGATGTAAAGTAGAAACAGTCCTCTTCCTATGTGGTCCGTATCACTCACCATGGCGGAGAATCTGACCCGACTCTGTGCCCACACAGAGAGGCCGCAGACGTGCGCGCGCATTGCAGCGCATTGCCGCGCATCGCCGTGCACGCGTTGGGAAAAACGTGAACTTGGCCTCTGCGAGCTCAGTGATGTCCTGCACCCTGTGGAAGCCTTGAACCTGAGCCCTCGGCACAAGAACAAAAAAAAATACCTATTTTTTTTTTTTTTTTCCCGAAATTGCTCAAATAAGTTCGGCTGCGATAGGAACGTCATTAGTCATCCGGACGTCAGTGCACTTTAATCTTACTCTGGCAGAGGAGCCAGGAGCCTATCTTTCTTTAAAAACCTTCTTCTGTATAAATGTTATGACAAGTGAGTCATTTTTCGCATACTTTCAATACCGCACAGAGGCCGGAACATCTCCGAGGAAAGATCTTCTGTTCGGCTGAGCTTTGGTTTGTTGTTCTGATGGTGTCATTGCTTACAAGAGGACTCTTACAAGCCTCTCGTCTGCATGGAGGTGTTAAACTTCTCAACTCAAATTCTCTTTTCTTCAACAGTTTTTTTGAGATTCACAACTTCATCCATAGATTAAAGGAGCAATGAAGCAAGAATGATCTCATTAGACTTCAGGAAAACCAGAACAAAAATCAAATCGGCAATCAGAAACTCCTTGATGCTAACGATTGCGTAGCTGCTAAAATGGTAGCCTACGTTTATAATTTACAAGAAAACACTCTTATTATCTATATGTCTGTATGGTCCAGCATGGTTTCCTTTGGTAAACAAGCAGTACAAAGTTACAACACCAACTTTTAATACTGTTAGTCATTATATTTTCATTCCAGCCTTTGGCAGCTTAAGCCAAATAGAGTGGAGTAATCACGAGAAAAGGAGGGTCAAATAAGTGGATGTAAGGTGGAGAAAGAGAAAGAGTAGAAAGAGGGGAAAGTCAGAGATAAACGAGGAGCATGAACAGAAAAGAAAGAAGTGCCGACAGTTGGGCGTAAAGATGGGGTGAAATCTGAGAAATGAGAGATGTCAAGTATTAAAAAACAGGAGGATTTTTACTCCTGGGATCCAATGATTTCCACAGAAAGATACAGTTACATTGAGAAAAATCTCTTGAGCGAGGCAGAAACTTTCACCGGAATCAGGAAAGGGATTCGCCCGAATAACAAAAAGGGTGAAAACAAAGAAGAAAGCTGGCAACAAGGGATAACCACTTAAGTTTTCCCAGGTGGCTGCAGCGCTCGCAGTAATCCGAGGGCTTGACCGAGGAACACTTCACGTGATTGGTGTAACGTTAGCCTTAGCGACCTCTCCGAGCACTTAACGAGGAAATGACCGCCGCGCTCAGCGTAATTTGCGTAGATTAACCACCGCGGCAACCAAGTGAAGTCGGGGTGTCGGCTGTCCGTCGAGGGGAGTGGGGAGCCGGGTTGCCATGTCTGGCAATGGTGGAAAAACTCTGGAAACCTTGAACACACAGACTGAGGCACCGAGACAAGGTGACACACATGCTCTCTGTAATATGATATATAATATAAAGACCTTATTCAGACCATTTTCTACTGTACTGTAGGATGCTATCGGCGACAGACTTTTGGAGCCATACTGCAGCCCACCACTAGAGGGTGATCGCCTTGTACGTCTTGAAAATGTTTTTCTTTTCTATTAAAGTTTACAAGAAAAAAGGGCAACATATGTGAACCCATCCAAGGATTTAATTTTGTTTAGCTTTAGCTCGCAGGTTCATGACTCTTTTTCCAACATAAATGCCGGGAAAACAAGAAACATACAACAGTCCGGCTCCTCTCTGCTCGGTTCGCTCATCCCTGTCAGCTGGCTGCGCGTCTGACTGGTGGCATGTGATCAGTGTTTCTCCTGCTCTGCATCTCCTCGTCCTCTGAACCGGAGCCCCGCACATGGTTCCCATTTCCTGCACAGGCCGCAGGGTCCGAAATCGCTGCATTCACGGGTGTAAATGATCGCAAAAGTATGTTTTCTTGTCTATATTCGGGCTGCTTTACAATTACAAGTTTTTTTTCTCACTTCGCAAACTTGTCTCTTTTTTTTTTTCTTTTTTTTTTTTATTTAAAGGGGGACCTTAGAGGTATTTCCAGTCTGTCTTTATCTCACTGTGCTTCTGTTCCATGTCGCAGAGGGGAAGTGGTTTCTCCAGTGTGGGCCAGGGAGAGACAGATAATTACGCTGTGAGAGACGGGAGACACTGCTATTGTACTATCTGTGTGTGTCTCCGTGTGTGTGTGTTTGCGTGAAAGCAGACGCATCCTCAGTAATCTGTTACTTGTTTTGAAGTGATACTATTTGTCTCTATTCCCTTATCAGAAATGAGTGTTTTCACGCTCGCTATCAGTCTGGGATGATGTTTTTAAAGCCGTTTAACCCGCTCTTGACTCCGGCCACTGCACAGACACATTCTTTGGCCAGAAAACCAGACGTCTGCACTTCACCTCCGGACCCCTCAGAGAAGGAACACGTTTGAGAGTTCTGCACGCAAGCTTGACTGCTGAGGTCCATGTCCTCAAGGATCCATCTTGAAAAACTGCCATCTCAATAATTTTCTGAGGTAAAGAACAACACGCAGTCGGGTGGATTTAGTTAAGATGATCCACTTCCTTCAGGGGTTATTCCTTGACTCCTGAATGGCTTTGGCTAAAGTTTAGTTAAACCACACGGCACCGTGCAGCTCACCAGGGGGCAGTGAAACACACCCAGTGTCACTCTTCACACATTTTAGACGCACATTACTAGTTGGCTCAACTAGCAAAAAAAAAAAAAAAAATCTGTCATGTTGAAGGTCAGATGATTCATCCAGCCACCTTTCAAGCTTTTATTTTGAAAAGGTCTCCCCTTTCCGTGTTTCCTGCGGGCTTCTCCCCAGACGGGCGACAACTGATTTGGGGTCAGGTTAAAACAAAATTGAAAACTGCCGTGGGACAGCTGGGATGTCGCCACCGCCGCCTATCAGCCCTGCTGGCTGAACGCTCACAAACAACGTTATACGATATCTAACGGCACAGCGGTAAACCGAGGGAGAAGCTGTGGGCCTTCACAGCTCGGAGCCCGAGGCAGCGGGAAGTCGTTCGAACGGATGCAAAGAGCCTCATTAAGGACGTGGCATCTGAAGCCAAAAAAATAATTTGACAGAAAAAAACTAATTTTCAGTCTGATTCAGTGCACAGTGTATCTCACAATACACAGCTATTGAAAATAATATCAGGGTCAACCTGAGAGAAAACCATTAAGCCCAAACAAATAAAATTCATTCTGATTTATTACACCTCTGGCTCCCATTTTCATTGTTATTGCCATTATTTGTTTCTGCTGTGACGACACTGTTCTCCCCGCACTGCTGAGATGTGGTAACAGAACCCCCGCACCTCCGCCGTCCAATGAGACGCGAGCGGTCAAACGGACAATTGCGTCCATTGTAGCGAAGCTGACGGCTTGGCAATTCGATCCTAACCACTCTAAATACGACCCGGGGATGCCAGTAATAGTCGCCACAATAATCCGCGGACACACACTCGCACGCACACGATGCCCGTCATACCTTGCAGAAAATACAGGCCACAATTGGCCAATTTTTATCGCCTCTTCTAAGAGGCTTAAGTTTTCAGAGCCTCTTTTTTCCCCCTTTGTCTCAAACTTTGTTCTCTGTCTGTCGAAAAACCAGCAGCTTTACGGCAGCTTAGGACGGTGTAATTTAGAATATGACATGCAGGCAGCATGTTTATCTGAAGGGCCCATGTCCCCAGATCTTTATCACCTTGAAAGATATTAAACAAAACAAACAAGCTTACAATAAATCGGGCTTCAGGAAAGAGAATAATTAGCCCTCTGTTTAAAGCCTTATGTTAATCGTGTTAGTCTGGATGCGAGTGTGGCCTTTGTGATGTCACAAAAGGCTGACACTCTCTGAAAAGCAAATGCAAAAGAAGTAAACTTTTCTCATTTATGCTGAAACCATTTACATCTGGAGTCATTTATTGTCATTAAACACTGGAGGAGTAAAAAAAAAAAAGAATTAAAGTGAAGAGTTCAAAGAACAACGTATGTGTGGACAATATTGCACAACCTTTGGCGGTTCGAGAAAGGAACCGATTTTACATGGTTTGTATGTTAGCAGGTTAACATTTTCACAGTTCATGGCATTGATACAATGTAGATCGCAGATGATGGATAAAGTTTGTCAATAAACAGAATGTTTTTCTGGTCTTAGAAAGGCATGACCAGCACAGCTGATGTGCAAGCATATGTTATATAAACTCGTTTTAGCCAAAGTGAGTTAATTGAAAGAATTTAGTGGCCCAGTCTCAAGTTTACGATCATTTTGATAACCTCCCTGCACTCTTCAACCCAAAAGACTCGGCGTCATGGAATAACCAAAGCCAAGCCATTATTGCTCAACTGCCTAACAGGGTCAGTGACCCTGGAAGTCGTAAAACGAAAAATGCCGAACGACCCGATCTGGGCTATCATTTGTGTGTCTAGCACCGAGAAATGCAATTATTCTGCCGGCAGTGCTCGCTCGCAGGGGTTTGAGCAGCCAGCCTGAAACAATGCTCTCCTGTCAGCCTGATCAAACAGTGGAAGGAAAACAGAGCGGCTGCTCTCAGGACTCGGACAGAACAACCCGCACAAAGCACATGCGCAACCGTGCCCGCTCGTACTCGGCACCGTCTCCGTTCCAGGTGTGCATCCGATGCGCTCCCCTGCTTCCAATACAAAAATTGCACAAACAATCCCTCGGTGACCGACGTCAGTGTTTTCTCTCCAGTTTCCACATCTCGCCGCTGTGGAAATCACGTCTCAGCAGGTTGCTCTCCGTCGTAACATTAGTCCAGCCGTCTTGTAGTTCACATTAGTGTGAAGCTAATGTGAACTACAGGCCCTGTGTGTGAGATTGAGCTGCATCTAAAGGGGAAAAGAAAATGTTCTGAGCAACAATAATTTTAATAGCTCTTTCCGATGCCCCATTTGACTTCACCTTTTCTGATAGCAATTGTGAGGTCAGGGTAATAATCGTAAAACCCTCTACAGTTTGTTCTTCTGAGCCAATGTCGGAGCACAGTGTGGCGCCCCCAGTAGACCCACTCTTTATGTAGGGATAAATGCATTTTACTCATAGATGAACTCTATTTACCCAAAACACATATAAAGACAAAAAAAGATACTTGGATTCCTTAAAGCGTTCTATCATATTCTAAAATGTCACACAGGTGTCCTTTAAATACTGAAAATGAGGAAAGATCGTACCCTGCTTGATTCTCAAAAATCGCCAGCCTTGGTTTGCTTTTATAATTTTCCCATGTTGCCACACAGCCTACTCATCTGCATGAGCGCCAAGACAAAACAACTGTCCGCAGAAACATCACTCATCGTGCTGCGTTTTCCGCTCTTGTGCTCCCGTAATTCCATTCCTCTCTCCTGCGGCGCGCTTTCATTTTAGATAAGACATTCAGCCAAGCCGGTGCACTTCGTATGAACCTTTGATACTGCCGACCTATCACACCGCCTCAAAAAAAAAAAAACAGCACAGTGATGGACGTGGGCGCGTGTACACCTGTATCGTCCCGAGCTGCCGGAGCCTCGCGCATGTGAAGTCAGTGACAGGTTGTGAAGTGTTGCAGCGCAGATGAGCAGGACACTGAAAATTAAGTGTCAGCTTTGTAAAGCCGTTTTCTGCCATCTGAGAAGAAGATAAATGGCAAAAATAATAATAAGCAGGGAAAATGACACCAAATTATAATACACATAAGCTTGTTCAGAATTGCTGGGAATGATGTGTCTGCTCAACAGTATTTTTTTTAATTTATTTATTTTTTTATCTCACTTTATTATTAAACCTATATCAGGTATCATGAGAATACCCAATTTAAATCATCCTTTTTGTTTTCCGAGAAGTAGGAAGAAGGGCCAAGGAAAATTGTGCCAAGCGTGTGTTTGAGAAACAGGCTAATTAGCACCTGATCTGCCGCACCTGCTGACTGTGCAGCACCTGGGCTTGATTGGCTAATCACTGAGGCCTGGCTGCACCTGCGTCTGCAGCATCCAAACCGCCTGATTAATGCTGCTCTTGTCCAAGCCGGTCATTTGGCTCCAAACGTGCAGCGTTAATCCAATCTGGACAAAGCTTGTCCTGCGGGACGGACGGACTGAAGCCGGTGATTCCCGGAGAGATATCGCAGCATCGTCTGGAATACAACCTCAGGACCTGTTCTGTTCTGTGAAGCGGGTGGGCATCCCAAGCAGACAACACCTGAAGAAAATCTTCAGCTCAGAAGATCGCCAGGTGCCTAAATGCCCATCATTAGAGGGAGTAACAGCTTCTTTTTTTTTCTTCTTCTTCTTCTTTTTTTCACCACCGTGGTGGCAGTTTCATGGCGGCTGAAATCGCAGGCAAAACAAAACCTCTCACCACTGAATTCAATCGCAGCGCCGATCCCTCTGCCAGCAGCAATCCCCAACGTCTGCAAGTTGGGCCTCACACACGACCGAGGTTATCGCGGACGACCTCCAGATCGGGGCCCGCAGACGGAACGC
This sequence comes from Nelusetta ayraudi, assembly GCF_046127955.1. Taxonomy (NCBI): domain Eukaryota; kingdom Metazoa; phylum Chordata; class Actinopteri; order Tetraodontiformes; family Monacanthidae; genus Nelusetta; species Nelusetta ayraudi. The sequence continues at coordinate 8,905,157 of NW_027466055.1, read as the reverse complement.
AGTGTCCTGCCAAAGAGTGCAAACCTCAACCCAGCTGAAGAGTTTGTGGGATCAGCTGGGACGTGCCGTACGTGCTGCAGCGGCCAAGAGAACAACGCTGGCTAACCTGCGACCTGCCTCCCGGTCTGGGAATTGGAACGCCATCCCGCTGCCATGTGCCACGAGCTCCGCATTTTGCTCAGTGAGGAAAACCATCAAATTACCACCTTGACCAAGAGTTGAGTCCCTCAGTGCGTCGGTGCCAAACCAGAGGATCAACAGGAGCCGCAGCTACAACTCAATTTTGGAGGTAGTCAAAAATGCATGGCCCTCACGAATATCACATCTTTAGATGTGGATAGCATCTTGAGCGCGACGGTAACAGTGAATATTATTCAGTATTATTATATTGATATTGATATGACAGACAAAACCACAGTCTTGAATGTTTCTTTTTTCTTTGTCTTTGTTTAGCACAATTTTAAGACAATTTTATCTTTCATTCTCTTCTTTTATTCATTGGCAACCCACCATAGTACATGATGATAATGCAGTGACTAGAATAAAAGAAGAAAAATATGCTAATGATTAGCTCAGAAAAATGCAATCATGAAAAACTACATTAATCCAACTCCGTAAATTTAGAACAATCAATTTAGAATAACAAAAGATAAAAGGTTAAACACGTCTCGATAATTTGTAAAACAATATAAGCCTTGAAATTCACTGAGGAGCTTCCAACAGTCCATTGATTAAAAACCCTGTACTTTGTAGAAACATTGTTATGCAATTACATACCAGTGAATTTTTTTCTCCCCTGCAACAACTCCCGCTGTGGTTAAAATGAGCGAATGGGGCCTTGAAATGGGACAGCAGAGTGGCATTAGACGGTGCTGCTGTTTCTATAAAGCCACAACTATTACAGCTCGAATAATCAGATTTTCCTGGCTGACCGGGCAACTGGCCTCGGTCAGAGCAGAAATATGCATTTTCTGTGCAGTTTAGCCAACTTTTAACGCATGGCTTTATATCTTTTGGAGGAGGAAAGACTTCTCTTGGTTGGATAAAACTGTTTAAGTTAGAGCCTATGAAAGTTCTTCACAGTCAGTGACGGCCCCTCTTGTAAAACCATTACGCAGAAATGTATGCAATTTGGCACCAGTGCAGGTCCTGAGTGCCTCAGAACTGATTGTCAGATATTAAAATTCCTCTTTTCAGACAATGCTGTAGTGTAACATACAAACCCTAACAGGAAACAAAACAATTCTGTGTTTTTCATTATGATCGTTCAGCAACACTGAGCGTCAGTATGATGTCGGGTTGACCTAATTCAGGACTATAAATTCCAACAAGTCAACTTTGGGTGATGCAGATCTCTCACCTCCAGGGAAATGTCCAGCCTAGCAGGCCGTCCATCCTTGGAGAATATTTCTAAACAACAGCTCCTTGATAGAAGATGAAGAAACAAACTAAAATAAAAGATAACCATAAAAAACTGATTCAACTCTTCTTAACAAGTTGCTTTTTGCCCTTGGGTCTTATCTGAGTGGGACACAAGTGTTTTGGTGAGAAAGAGAGACCACAAGTCTAAAAAAAAAAAAAAAAAAAAAAAAAGTAAATAAATCTAAAAGTGAAAACTAGTGTTATGTCATAAAAATGTCATCTGTGCAAGTTAAAAACAGAGTTAATTACTGGTGCATAAGTGTAATTTTGCAGCACCACCAAACTACAAAGTGCAAACCAGGTGCTTTGTGCTTCGCCTTATTACAGTTGACACACTTGTTGTACGTGGTTAAAAATCCCATATTATGAAAATATAGTTTGTAATATATTAAATTGTGTAGATGAACGTGTAAACTGTAAACGTATTCCCCAGAAATGAAAAGGAGCCAATGTTTGTAATGCTGGACAATGCAGGAGGGTGTAAACTGAGGGCTACCGTGCTTCTGGAATTGACTATTCGAGGCTGCCCTATTTCAGTCGAAGCTTAAAATGTCTAGAATTATGGTACTATGAAGACCATGGTAATGTGAAGACCATCTACCATTACACGTTGCTGCTGGATGTTATTGACTATTTCGTAAACAAGAGATTTGTTTTGTTCTGCAACTGGGGCACATTTAAATCCAGGATGACGGCAAACATTTATTTGAGAAAAAAAAAAAAAAAGGGTCCAAATCCTCAGTCAGCTACCACCAGGCTCTATCATCTGTGGTCAGGGGGCCTGTGCCGAACCTGAGTGCCATGCACAGCTTTGGCACGCCTTATCTTGTGTATTTATCCTGCGCTGATCCACTGTAGCGCAGCCTGGAAGCTGTTGCCGAGTCAGGAATTCAGAGTTGTGACAAGGTTTATGTTGGCCGAACTGGCCCGAAACTGGAGCTGAGCGCCACGATGCAGTCAAATAAATCATCCGCAGAGAGAGAGAGATGGCGCAGTAGAAGACAAACAAATAGCTTTTTTTCCCCCTCTTTCTTCTGCGCCCCATGAATTTCTTTTCTTTTCCTCACTAACAAACAGCGAGAGGAGGATTAGAGGAAGGACGGGAAGAGAAACGCAGCCGCAGGCCGACACGGAGAAGATCGCGCAGTTAAAAACGCGTCTGTGACCCTTAAAAAGAATTTATAGCAAAGCCTAAAGTTAAAGACGAGTTCCCGGGTGTCATCATGTGGTTGCTGGTTTTTTTCCCCCCTCTCGTGTCCCTGAAAGCTGTGGTTCGCTCGTTTAGATTGTACGTCTACTCCTGTGATAAACCAATGGCCCAATTCTCCAGAGGTCCTCAACTGAAGGGGGTGGGGGGGTCCGGAAAGAGAGGCCGCGGCAAAGGAAACAGTCAAAAATCCACAGCGGAGAAAGCTAAAGGGTGAAATACGGAGTAAAGTGAATGAACGTCACAGTTGTTTGCTTTTCTTCAGTGAGTGGAGCGTTTTTAAGACGACGTTGATTCTTAAAAAAGCCCCACACGTCCTCGGCGGTTGGTGTCTGTAAATGGACGACTTTAAATCCCTCTTAAAACACTAAATCCCCTTTTATTGGCGTTGGAGTCCAACAGGTCGTTAAATTAGTTTAGTTATTTACTTTTTTTTTTGTTCATTTTTACATATTTTTCCTGGCCGGGACGGCGATGCCGTGGTTTGCACTGTTGCCTCACAGGGGTTTTAAAAGAGCCACATTAACAGTTCTCTCTCAATGCTCACGCCGCATTGATGATAGACGGCAAACAGACTGGTGCTACGAATGACAACACCTCTCACCATCAGCAACACCTCTTTGGGCAGCACATCCCTAATGCCAGGTTTTTTGTTTCTTTTCCCTTCTTGATCTCTTCAGGGAGAAATCCACCGAACTCTGAGCCTCTTAACGAGTAAACCTGCTCTCCTTATAAATAACAATGCTGACTATTGGCTGGGTGAGTTCAGTTGATCAATTTGAGTTGCTGTGTCTCATTTGGAACAATATATTTCCTGTTTAGTGCCAATTGATTCCTCTAAATATTCCACACTGAGAGTTAAATTTGACTTTTAAATCCTGGCTGACTCGAAGGAGGATCTTGAATTTTTCAGTTTGACGACGTCTTGCTGTCCCACGACCCCATCCAAGGCTAAAACAAATAGCCCTGAGTTTTTCTACATTTTACTTCATTAAACACCATTTCATGTGTTTGTAACCAATAAAAGCAAACTGAAAGAGTGATTAACTCAGCGTGCAGCAGTACACTGGCTGTGGTTGGAGTTGGACTGTGCCTCCACGGCAGTAAAAGTAGATTTCTGGGGGCACAATTAGCAGGCAGCAGCGGCGGCGGCGTTAGCGGGATTCGGAGTGTTGGTCTGAATCGCAATACTTGAAGGACTGGACTCGACTTGAATAGCTGATTAGAGAAACTGTAACTAAACCAAAAGAAAACAGTTTTACTGTTGTAATTTTAACTTAATAGTACTTGATCACACCATGCAGGCCAGGATTTTCATAATCAAATCTGTTTGTTTGGTTAAATGATTAAAAACCCAGCAGTTTTCAACGATTCTACCCAAATCTCATTTTGTACCTGGAGCCAGATAACACGCTTCACTGTACTTTGATTGCAGTGCAATACTCTGTTTCTATAATAAACGCTGCAGTAATTTGGTTCAAGTAGTTGCTAAAGGGAACAAAAAAAAACACAGTTTTGTTCCTGAAGTGTTGCATGAAATTCAGCGAGCAAGTGTTACTGGAAATGAGGCTCGTAAGAGCTAAAGCCTGCGCTGTCACTGGAGACTGTCACAGAGCCAGAGTGAATTTACTGCAGCTTTTCTTTGTCTATTTTCTTTCCCCCTTATTTTTTTTTAAAAAAAAGGCCTTCTCTTTGACACCGTTACACCTCCTCGAACCGATTCCACCTTGTCTGCTGGCTACCAGAGGAGCGAGGTTGTGATTCGTGCCTCACACTCAAATGCACATATGGTGGACCGACATTCACACGCAGAAAATAAAATACGTTAGGCGCACACTCAAAGTTACGCAAACACAGCGAATGATAGCGATTAAAACGTTAAGTGTTTAAGTGTTTGGTATCCAGGAGCGAAAGCAGGAAGAGGGTTTTAAACCGCCGCCCTCCTGTGCAACCTAAAACACTTTTATTGACCTTTAACGTGCGTTTCCTCTCATGTGCATGTGTGCACACATGCAAATATGCATCCATATATTTTATTCCCCAGCCCCCTGATTTTTGTGTCCAGTGGTTTTCTGGCACCGCTACACACGCACGACACCGTTCGGTTGAAAAAAAAAAAAAAAAAAAGACGTGCCCGAGGGCTCCGTGTTGTTCGAGGGGAAGGAGAGAACGAAGGAGGAGGCTGGCAGAGTGGCTAAATTACAGAGAACATTACGCAGACCTCATCTAAGAGTGCAAAGCCATTGTGAAAACAAATGATGTAGCGAGACTCTTGCGTTTTATGGACCCACAAGCTTATGGTCGCAGCCTGGCCTGCGCTCCATTTATTAGAGTGTGAAAGATGTTTTTTACCCGCATGATGCCATGTCTTTTTATTTTCCGTCGGGGGAGAAGGGGTGTTATGTGTTCCTCCACAACAGCCACAACAACGGCACATGAGCGTTGCTGGGCTGTGAAGCAATGGCACCTTCGCTGCATGAAATAGTCCCAAAATACAGACGGCCAGCCACACGGCGGGGGCCAATCACAGAGCAGGAGCGCATCGCGGTTCCCACAGCCGCTTGCAGAGGGCAGTAATTCAGCCCATATGAGCCAGGCCTTCTGGGTAATCCCAGCAGGTGTCCCGCTGATTATGATCTGACACGCTGGTCGCCTGCTAACCAGAAGCGTTCGCGACCCCTGTGGGATAAGTTCACCCACACATCCCGGACGCGACGCGGGCCAAAGGCCAGAGGAGTTACACTTGTCTTCTTTGAAAATCACAGCGTGAAGATTGTAGATTGTGCAAACACACACGTCTTTGATTCCAGAGTGGGCTTTTTCTCTGCGCCACAACACTTATTTTTATGCATCCACCCATCTATTTTCTATCACCGCATGTCCTGCACTCAGCAGGAGCCCAACCCAGCTGTCTTCTCGGGGTGAAGGTGGGGCCAGTTCAACACAGAGAGACAAACAACCATCTGCACTCACACCTACGGACAATTCAGAGTTGCTTATCAGGCTAATGTCTGTCTTTGGACTGTGGGAGGAAGCTGAAGTACAAATGAGTGAGAATGTTGGACTTTTGTGCAAGAGATCTTTGATTAGATGTCATTTTCTTTCCAGAAGGTCCTCTTTGCCTTCATAATCGCAGCATTGTAATGCACAAAAATGCTTTTGAATCACTGGTCAGACAGTTAGGCTGGCAAGTCAACACTCTACTGAGGTTAGAGTGGGTCTACTGTGGGTCAAATAGCCTTGTGTACAACATGATGCAGGCTGTACACTGTCAGCTCAACCAAATGGCGGCCTAAGATCGCAGAGAACTTGCGAACTTCTGGAGATGATGACATTAAAAAAAAGCAAAATGAACTGCACCTCTGGTTTAAGGAGGATTTGGTTGAGCTGGACGAGAAAAAGCAGGTGTGAACGCATAAAGGCGGTAACACACCTCTTGAAGGTCCCCAGTGTGATGCCAATGGTCTGTTTTTAACCCCCGCCCCACCGCCCCACCGCCCCCGGCCCTGTGGTGTCACGATGCATTACAGTCATCTTTGTCAAACATTTATCTGGTGGTGTCTCCACACTGCAGCTCATTCAGATCCTTTTTTTATTCTCGACATAGTTTCTGCAAACGAGGCTTTCCCAGTTCTTGTTCTCGGGGGAGGCGGGGGAGAAAACAAATGTGTGCTATCATTCGCATGCAGCCACGGCGATAATGTGCATTGCTCCGGAGTTTATTTGAAAGAGTATGAATTGTGCTTAATATTCGGCGCGGGTTCCTGCATGCGCTTTTCATTACACTCCAGGCAAAATAATGGGTTCCTGGCCCGGCGGTTTCTGCCACACATAAAACACAAACATAATGAGTTTTTGTTTAGACGTGGATTTTTTTTTCTTCCACATTTTCCTCGAGTGTAAGCGGTTACACCAGACATGAAACCTACACATCTTTGTCTTTGATTTTTTTATTATTAGTTTTTTTTAGAAATGATCATCAAAGACTTGGTTAGAAAAACATTCTACGAGCGTAACGTTTGTTTTGAATGTGGAGCACAGATACTGGCTCATTTAGGGCTCAACTAAGCTGTCTTGCTTGTGTGCAGTGACTGAATCGCTGCTCTTCGATTAGGATTTTAACTCTTGACGTAAATGTCTTGGTGATGCCTCGCAAAGAAAACGTCCAGACAGCAATTGCCACAAACCACCTTCTGTGGCACCTTGCAAAGCAGAAAGGCAGGATACTCTTTCAGATAGCTAATTAATTCCTGTACAGCAAATGTGTGCGTATTTCTCTCAAATGAAATTGAGCGATGGGATGAATCTAATGAGATAAATAGGCTCACTGTTTTCCTTGACATGGCATGAATGACGCTATCTCAGAATCTCTGCTTATTCACCACTCCTAATAACAAGCCATGTTCCACTGTCACAGTTTAATTAAAATGTAGCTCTTAACATATTCATCCAACTTACATTATGATGTTAAAGTATTTTTTTGGATATGATTTTATAATTGGGCATTTTAATGTTTTCAAATGTGGCCTTTCACAAGCATAATAAACTCAAAATAAGGTGCATTTAATTGTTTTCAGTTTTTATTCCTCTGTATTGTGCAGAGTGGCAGCAGCGGTCAGCTCGCCGCTCTCACCGGCCCACATAGTGACAGGGGCCCAAACAAAATCCTGTTTATTGGTAACTTACACTATCGCAGACGTCCATCTTTCCGTGTTGTATGAAAGCAGCGTTTTGCACGGATAAACACTATTACTTTCCCTGTGCCTCTCTGATGATATGTGTTTAGATATGGGAAAGCTGCCACTAACATTACAGTCGGTTCCTGCAAACGTCAACAGAGGAGATGTTATCGTGCCGCCGCCCTCCCGAGGCACACAAAACAAAAAAAAACAAAACCACGGGCAACTGCATTGTAAAAGGTACTTCTGAAGGAGACCTTCCAAAGGCCTGTCTTGAACAGGAAGTTTGGGACACCAAGCAGGAACACAAGGTACTTATTTGTCCACATTATCAAGTTAAAGTTGAGATTTCATGGGGTGGATTTAGAGCCTCCAGTCACTTTATGTGACATGATGCAGGAGCCGGATTGTTTGAGAATAATTCACCCAAATTTACACCACAGCGATTTTGTTCTTGTACAAGATACTTTCGGTCATTCAATTCTGATTTTGAGGTTGACAAACGGCACCTTTCACGAGCACAAACAAGTATGACAAATTGCTTCTTTCTGTTCCTCACATTGCTCTATCTCTTGTCTTCAATAAAGAACCCTTGACTTGTCCAAACTGCACTAACTTTGCCTAAAATTGTTACTCTAGCCTAACAGCAGCGAGAGTGATTGCGCAAAACAAAAAATTACTGTTTGTCTAAAGAGAAACAAGAATTATTGGCATCCCCCTATATTGAGATGTCATGTGTTTGCTGAAAACCAAGTTTTTCATCCTCATTGCATCCCCACTAAACTCACAGCTAAGTATAAACCTCAAACTTTCTTGACCCTCGCAGCTAAATCGTCAATTTATCATCGTTATGAAATTTGTGTTGCATCAGACGTAATGAAAGACAACCTCTCTATTCATCAGTCATTGTACTTGTTTAGCAGCAACATCCACAGAGAGCTCCTCAACCCTTTCAAAGTTGCCCCTTATCTCTAACCAGGGCCATATGATGCCACGGGGGGTGGAGGTGGGGGTGGGGGTCCCTGGTCCCTGCTGGCTGGCGCTTTCTTCTGAGGGGAGGGAGTTTGTTCCAGCCATCTATCCGTGACACGACAGTCGGACCTCTAGCTGTGGTTGAAATCAAACTCCCACATCTTATCACCGGCTAAGGACCTCCTCCTCAGCCTCTTTACTTTGATCCCGGCTGATCTCAGGGGAAAGTGACACGGGATGTTGACCCGAGCGAGGAGGGACATGGTTACAGTAAAAAAAAATAAAAAGAAGGATAAAAAGGAGATAAGAGAGACACGGGCCGATTGAGAAATAGTGCTAGTTCTTTTTTTTTCTTCTTTTTTTTGGCATACGGGTTCATCTCTCACACCTGTCTGTGGGCTTTAATTGCAGTTTGACTTGAATTTCCACCCGTTTTTCTTTTTCCAAGAAAAGCACGAAACACGATATCAGCCACTCATTAGGATTCTCTCTGATTTTGACAAATACACCAGTGTAAAGGTTAATGTTCCAGACTCTATACGTGCAGCATGTGATTTCAGTTAATGCACCGCAGACTATTAAGACAGAATAATGTGCAGCCGCAGGCAGGAGCTCAAGATGCGGCATTGCAATGGCCTACTGTATTTTCTTTGGGGAGGTAAAAAAAACAAAAAATAAAAGAAGTTCTCTTGCAGCCAGCCAACACTTCCCCTTTTCATGCCATTCCAGGGTTTTGTTTAGTGCCTGATTTTTCTCCCCCCCCCCCCTCACATCTGTTCCTAATCGCCTGGTTATTAGTAAATAAAGCATCAGACCAAGTTAAACCACGGATTCTCGCTCGAATGAAACACATTTTATTACCAAAAGGTGCTTTCCAACAACTGCGGCAGTCGTATTTGATTTGAAAGGATGACAAAGGCAAGATGAGATCAAAATGTCTGGAGTTAAAAAAATTATGTTCGATCCAGATTGTTTTGAAAATTAATTTCGGGATGCTCAGAGAGCAGGGTGACTAATCTGACAAATCTGATATGAATATTTTATAATCTGTTGGATTTACTTCCCTTAACCATGTTGCAAAGAGCCCGGAGAATGCAATTGGAAAAAGGGGGGCCCGTTCAACGGAAATTTGGAAGGTGATTAGATGATGTAACATTGCAAGCAGACAAACAAGAAGTTTGTTCACTGCCAGCTGAATTAGCTGGAAACAGATTAAAGCTTCCCGTTGCTACGAGGAGAAACACTAGATCCGAGGATTTGTAGGATCCGCCGGTTTGACTGAACTCTCGATAAACAGTCAAAACATCTTTCCCACTGAGGAAAGCCATCAGTGTCGTTCTTCGTTGGAGTTTCTAATACTAAAATCAGCCACTCCTGAAGCATCCACGCCAGTCTCTCTACCAACAGCTGAACTCCCAGTTGTCTTCTTCTGTGGTTTTTATTTCCAGAGCATCTTGAGGCAGTCACTTCCTGTTTCAATCAAAGCTTAAAAGAAGATCTACTGGCCTGTCAATACTCAACACCGGCTGAATCAGTTCGGGAGGGAATCTTTTCAAGACGGATGAGCAAGTGTAAGAAATCCACTGTGAGGTATGTTAGTTTGGTGCGTGTATGTGTGCGTATGCCTAGAAGTTCCCTCACCGAGATACTTACCAAGACAAACGTTTTAATTAGAATGATGCTATTCTAAATTAAAAAGGCCCAGATGCAGTAACTGAAGTCCAAAGACAAATGTAAAATCCTGCTTAACTGCAGCACTCACACTGACTTCCAGAGGCAAAACAAACAAAACAAAAGCGAATAACCATTCAGCTCAGAGGAGGAGGGGAAAAAGCCCACACGTCAAGCAAATTCATTTAAGAGGTCAAAGCTGCGCTCGCTGCCTAAACACTCACGGCATGCTCGCAACAATTACTATTTGCGAACAAGACAGGCGCCCGAAAAGACAAAGCAAAGGCCAACAGGTGCTGTCTGTAAGCTGGCACTGATTAGGAAATTGTTTGGGGAAGCGCCGGGCCTCCGGCTCCATTTGCAAACACTACACGCACACCTCACTGGGGGGAGCTTTTTCCAGCCCAGGAGCAGCGTGACACAGTGAATGTAGCGCAGAGCTCAGGCCTACCTGGGGTTTCACTTTAGAGAAAAATGTCAGATTTCGAGGTAGAAAATACATTTGTATTCTTTCTTCTTTTTTTTTTACTCATATACATGCTGTTTTAACAACATCAGCCTCACTGTTGAACTTCCTACTAACACACTCCAGAACAAGGCCTTTTGCTTGGCAATAGCCTGGACTCACCCTCCTCCATGCAGAACTTTGAAAACCTCCACTGGAGTCCTAGAACCACATCTAGCAACTCTTTTAGATGTCGGGCTCTTCCAAACGCAGCCTAATGAGCAAAACGTGTTCAACGCCCTTTAAAACCATCGCTGGAATGCTTGGAATATCCTAAATTCAGGATATTGAGCAAGTTATATGAGTGGGACGTCTGAGCGTTTGACTTTGCTGGATGACAGCCTGCTGATTCTGCTGACTCGTAGGGAAAATAAACGGAGATAAAAAAGTCTTCTGAAAACTTTACTGGGAAGCGGCGACGACCTTTTTTAAGATGGTTTCCCCTCATTTCCACTCCGGCGACTCCGTCACTACACCCATGGAGGATGGATCACGTCCTCCAGATGTAGCAGGAACTCGCTGCAACAGCATTTTTTTTTCTTCTTTCCCCTCCCAATTTTTTTCTTTCCTTTTTAAACACATTTACGCAGACGACTCTAACAACCGTAAAGAGGGTCAATCCTTTGTGTTAGGTTATCAACACACCGAGTCGGGCTTGACGCTTTTCCTCTTCCAAGGTCCTGGATTAAGCTGTAACCGAATACAGGTGGGATTTTGGGCAACACGGCTGCATGTGACAGCAAGATAAACACGCGCTCAAACACAAAAAACCAAGGGGGCTAACACACACACACACACACACACACACACACACACACACACACACACACAAACACGGAGGTGACGTTGTAGGGGCACGCACTCACTCCCACACACACACCTTTGCTTTCACCCTACATCTGAAAATAATTGTGTGTGTGTGTGTGTGTGCAGTGGGAGGCCTGCTGGATTCCAGGGCGACCCCCCCCTCCTCCCCCAGCCAGAATGGCAGCTCGATGGGAAGGAGCGGACGGCGGCCGCAGGACTGACGGGGTCTTTAGGTAGGTGAGCGTTTCAGGAAACGTGAAGGGAAGGCCAATTAAAATCCCGTCCCCCCTTTACGCCCCACCCTCCTCCTTTTGATGGAATTCCCGCCGGAGTCGCCTCAAAGGCGGATTAAACCAACCCTCACCCCCACCGCCACCACCTGAAACCAGCGTCCCCTCGCTCCCCCCCCACCTCCCCCTTCTTCTTCTCTCTTTCGTTCTTTACAACTTGTGTCATTTCCTCGTTAATATCCTGGGAAAGAAAGAAACCGAAGGTCTGGGCAAAATGGCAGCGCAAACTGTTGCAACTCTGACTACGAGAGCGCTGGTACTGGGAGGACTGGAGGCCTCTCTGTGCACACTTTGGTAAAGTGGAGCAATGATTATCACCAGAATTGGCTCTAATGGACCTTCAGCAGCCGGGGTTAAAGCGCTTTATGGGACTTGACGTTGATTGGTGCATGTGTGTAGAGGGGGAGGGTGTTTGTGTATTTGATAATGACGTGCAGGCTCGCAAATGGGCACTGGCACAGGCTCCCTGGCAGCGGAACGGCCTCATTATCAATGCAAGCCATGCATTGTATTACAAGCTGTAATTTAGCATGCATTGTGCCGGTGAAAGTAGTAAATTACATGGGTTTTTTGCTTGAAATTAATAGGCGGCTGCTGCACGATTCGAGACAAATGCGTTTTTTTTTTTCCATTTCTCCTGCTTCTTATTCTTCTTCTGCTCATCGAAGCAAAGGTTTTCTTGCTAACGGTGCTCAGAAACGTATAATTTGGTCTCAAAACTCAAGGCTTTTAAGAGCAAAGTACAGTGAAATCTAATAAGGCGCTTTGAAAAAAGAAGGGGGGGGGGGTTCAGTCAAATAAAAAAGCTCATTCTTGGCCTTTTCCCTTCGCGCACTTTTGGACGCGTCACGTTCCACTCTGTCCGTCTTTCACCCGCCCTCTCCAAAACAAACATCCCAACAACCCTCAGGAAGACGCCGCTTGGATGTGCACGCGCATGTCATCGCGGCTATTAATTGAGTGTGTGACTCACAAGCGTCGGCTGATGTTTGGGGGTTATCAGTCATCTCGCTCTGGCACCAGAAGAAGAGCTCTGTTATTACACAGCTTGAGTTTCTTAATCGCTTGCACATTGAGGGGGGAAAAAAATGGCAAATTTCATTCCGGGAACGCGAGTACATATTTTGATATCCTGTAAATTGTTATCCTCAAGAGATATTCATTATTAGTGTAGGTATAAACACATGCGATGAGCAAGAGATTGAGATTTCTCTGACCTCATAAGACGAACAAATAGCGCACAGTTTTTGAACGGGGCCGTGGATCCTTTCGGAATTAAACTCTTCCTCCTCTGGGATATGAGAAGGATCAGACCATCAACACCACCCAATAAAAACAAGTCCTTCCTTCCTGTGACCTCTTGTAAAAAAAAAAAAAAAAAAAAGAAGAAAATTCTGAGAGTGAGTTGGAGTGTGTCCAGTCTTGGGAGCTAATTAGATGTTGACTGTGGGAGGAAAGGTTAAGATTCTAAGAAACCCAGTAAAGGAGCAAACCATTGCCGAAGTAAAACCACCTTAATTGGAGCAGCGGCAGGCATTATGTTGATTGTGCACATGCAGAATGTGGGACGGCGTACGCTGTACGTGATACTGTGTGTGGTTACCGCAAGTGAAAAAGACTGGAAAGCTTTTACCACAGCCCTATAAAAGCGAATGTTGTTTGAGCCACAGAAGTTTACAACATTCTCGTTTCCCAGTATATACGCAGAGAATTATAGTTTGGAATATTTTAAAGCTCCCATATTACGTCCATATTACTTGACTGTTGTATTTTAAAACAGTAATACGAATCTTGAGCCTGTCAGTCAACTCAGCAGAAATGAGAAAAGTCCATCCCTTACAGTATGCCCTTTGTCTTACCTCACTCATCACAAAGTGTGGGCTTCTTATGGAAATCCGCCCGTTGTAGCATCACAAAGAGCACAAAGAGCACTGATCGCTCACCCGGTACCTCATTTATACCCTTTTCCACTAACTGGAACCTGGGGCTGGTGCCCTACTTCTGTTGGTGCCAGTTGGAAGCTGGTTGAACTTGTGAACCAGCGAAGAACCAGACAGCGATTCCACACCCTGATCAGGTCAAAGAGCCACGTTGTTGCATCTCTTCATACCTCATCGTTGTCCAGTATGACAACAATGTGTGTCATCAGCAGTTCTGCTCCTGGCTTCATTCGACTTCATTGGCACTCCAACAAGTCTTCTGATTGTAAAACTTTAAACTGGACAATCCCTGTCTACATTTTGACCAAGTCAGGACAGATATTGTGCGGCGCAGTGTGGTTGGTACTGTCGTCTCACAGCACAGAGGTTGCAGGATGTGATTCCAGATTCTCTATTTTTCCCCATCTGTGTCGTGCACCTCAGTTATTTCGCAGTGCTGCTCAATTACAGTCTTGGATGGGGAGTTCGAAGGCTAACTGTTGTGTACTACTCATGAAAGTAACAAACACAAGTAAATCCACTACGGTAAAGTAAAATAATATCAACATTTCCAAATTCTGTGTGTACCTAAACTGTTCCACAGCATTAAATCCTTTTCCCTGTGAGTGTCTGTCTATGACGTCTTAGAATTCACGGCCTCTTGAAGATGAACCCAAACAATTTTGGTGGTCCCTTCAATTTTTCATCTTTCTCTCTTGAGCCAAAACCCCTCGGTAAGATGTCCGACCACAATAAATTTAGGCAACTCCGCTGCGACATTTGCGATTCCATCAGACGTTTTTTTTTTTTTTGTGCAGTGCGGAGAAGCAAATCCAGCACATTTCCAAGAAAATATGGCAAAACAAACCCCACTTTCGCTGTCAGTCCTCCAGTAAGTGAAAGCACACAGAAACTATGCACACTGCAGCCCGTGTTGATGTGGCACATTCCATATGTGATATTTTCAAGATTGCTGGTTTTACCTCTGGCACAGGCATAACGCTCCCCTGCACCCCCATATTTCCTGTCTGTATCCACTGTAAGACAAAGCAAAATCCCTGAAAAAGCAATAAGGAGTGACCATGAAGGAGCGCTGCTGTGTTGGAATACCTCGACCCCTTTCAAACTGCTCCCAAACCCTTCGAAATCTCCAGTCATGAGAACTGAGCCGGGCTCAAGTCTGCCTCACCTGATACTGCCTGATCCATCCATCCATCCATCCATCCATCCATCCAGCCACCCACCCATCATCCATCCGAGCCCCATCTGTGTGTGTGCAGGATCCCCCCAGATGCCTGAAATCCCCTCTTCTTTATTCTTTCCTGCTGGCTTCGATATTCTCATCTTTGCTTTACTCTGGCTGATCGCTACGATCCGTTCTGTCAATCTCCTTCATCCCCTCTACCTCGCAACTCCTCCCACTCCGTCCACGCTCCCGCTCCTATTTTAGTCACTTTACGTCTTGCCTTTATATCCGATTCATCTTTTGTTTTATCCCTGGAAAATCTCCCGGCCCATCAGAGATGGTGTTTCTCCATCCCATCCATCAGCTAACCTATGTGTGTTCTTCGGGCTAACGTCTAGCATCAGCTAGTGAACATCTGTGGCTACTAGCATCAATCCATCACTAGAATGACACGTTTATGGTCCCCTTTCCTCTCAAAATAGACCATTTCAGAGCTTCTTCGTTGGCCGCATACATCCATAACTCTTACATGAACCTCATTTACGCCCCCCTTATATGAGTACCACCCCCATGTGAAGAGCTGGCCCAAAGAGACAGAGGATCTCAAAAAGCTTTCCATGATCTAATTTGACACTGACGTACTTTCGTCTCTGCATCCAGACAATATCCTGGCACGCCACATGGAAGCTTTCCAATATCATTTGTTGACGAGTGTAGTGGGAGGCAGAGCTTGAAACTGATTGGACAAACTAAGACTAATGTCTTACCAATGCCACTCAGGAATGAGTCAAAACCATCTTTTTTTTTTTTTTTTGGAAAACGCTTTCCGATTTTGACAAAATTGTTATAAGTGCAGTTCAGTATCGTTGCTAATCTCTTGGGAAGCATCTAAGCTGTAACTTTTCAAGATTTCAAGATTTTCCTTCTCATTTTTTCTCCAAGTGTCGCTGTTTTTTTTTTTTTTTTTTACCTTTGGTAACAGCTTGAGCTTTCTTAAAGCAGAACACATCAGTGTGTGGTTTAATCTTTCTAGCAAAAAAAAACCAGCTCCGCCTTTCCTCGAGCAAATCTGCAGTGTTAACACATGCCCGAATGGCATTTCTAAAGCGTCCATTCCTTCTATTTTTTAATCTGTCCATCTGTCTCCTCTTCATCCGTCCGCATCTCCTCCTTGTTTCACACTAAATATTTCCCCGGTTGAATGTGTGCAGGTGCTTTCCATTACATCTACACACGCTTTGAAGTGCAGCTCTTCGTCGGATCCAAACCGCAGGAAAAGAGATGGCGCATCAGAGATAAGCTAGCAGTGTGGAGCCGAGCATGTTCACTCACTGTGTGTGTGTGTGTGTGTGTGTGTGTGTGTGTGTGTGACCATGAGATCTCGACTCCTGGTGAACTAGCGTTGCCTGTTACCAGCAGGTCGTCCACTTTGATGTTACGTCTTGAGAATCTCGACAGGTTGCAGTGAGAAATGTGAAAATTACGGCCATTTATTATATTTAATGTTTTTTTTTATTTTACTTAACTGTTTTTTCCTCTCAAGTGTCATGTTTTCGTGGTGGTCGGTAGTTTGCCTAGAAGGACATTTGAGTGGTGTGGGGGGGCGGGGGTTGAAAACTTGATTATGTTGGAAACCCTTTGTGATATGATAAGCATTTTGACTGGAAGCTGCCAGAAAAAACTCTGGGTCCAATCAAACCTAAAATCCAGGAGATATGACCTGGGTGTTTTTTTTTCTTTCTTAATATGCTTTTAAGGAAATTAAATCTGAGGCACTCAAAGTCTGCTTTCACTGCAGTCAATTCTAGGTTTCGGGGCCAATTCTTCTACCAATATTTTATTCCAGTTGCAGTTCCAGCAAGAGACAGAGGCGTCATCAATCATTTGCACAGCGCTTGAAATAAACTAAAAATGTTATTAAAAAGAAGAGTTATATTCTGTGTTAGGATGACCCACCTGCCACTCCCCCATCTGAAACAGGTACTTAAATCTCCTTTTATCCATCAATTTATGTAAAAACATTGTAAAAACTACTGACAACCCACTTCCTGTTTCTTCTTAGGACATTGTTTCCCATTATTCAAATATACCCAGGACATGTACTAGAACAACATGGTACACCGAAGAGCTATAACACCATAGTTACACGTTCAGAGTTCTGTTTTTATGTGTTTTGCTGAAGCCGTTGACTGATCAAGGAAGATGCAGGAACAGTTGCATTTATTTCAATATTTAGATTCAGGCAAATCAATCACAGCGGCGTGATTTCCCACAGCAGGCTAATCCTAAACTCACGACCCGCCGCAGGAACCCCTGTATACGCAGCGGTGTTCCCGTTTCTGCCCTGACGTATGTCTTCTCAATCCGAGCCTGGCATCGCCGGCCTTCTACTCAGAACAGACGCCGCTGGAGGGACGGCCACAGAGTTCCGAGGGTCGTGTGTCAAACACATACGTGTGCGAGACTGGAGAAATGCCCAGTTCAAGTGTAATCCTGTAGCTCTTTGACCGCTCAGCGGCTCTTGGAGTTTTGTATTCTTTTCTCGCCTGGGGGCAAAGTGTTGTCGTCGCGAGAGAATGAGGGCAAGAATTGAGTGTGTGGCGGAGGAGAAAAGGAGCATACCTTCTTCATTTCCTCTCGTGGATCATCCGGTGTTTTTTTTTTTTTTTACAGAGAGACCAAAGAGCAGTTATTGGATTTAGAAATGATAATTTACTGGGCTTACCCTGTCTCTGTCCAGAGGGCGTCTGTCATGTTGTCAGTCATACTACACCTCCGTCCAATCCTCCTATTGTTGCTTCTTCTTCCTCCTCTGATGTGTGACTTCATCCAGTTCTTTCCACGTTTGCTCACGGTGTGGTTTTCTCTTCTTAACCCCTCCTGTAGAGTTGCCTCTAGTTACACATTTTATGATGGGATTTGAAAACATACCATCATAAGCGGAGCAGGGCTCGCCCAACACGGGCGAAGACGTATGGCTGAAAATGAAAGGGTGATGGCATTGCCGCAGACGTCGCTCGCACAAAAGAGGAATACACATAGTTATGCCATTTGCTTTGGAGGACTGGGTGACATTCTATAGAATTAAACGGTGACTCACACCAGCATCTGAACAAAACAAGCCGGCAGAAGGTTTGCGAGTTGGCTGAGCTTCCAAAATCTTTGTCTGCTGGCGAGTCTCCTCAACAACTTTCTTTTAATACTTTTCTAAACATAAATACCTGTTTGTGCAGATGATGTGGAATTTATATGTACGTGTGTTTATAAAGTCTCATTTGTTACGCTGCAAAATATTTTGACAATTTTCGAAACCAATGAATACATTTTGCTGTGAACGGTTTCAAAATGCGTGGATACAGAGGCCAGACTGTCAACCACAATTGGCCAGTATATTTTCTCAGACTTGATATACCGAAAAAAAGAAAAAGAAAACCCAAACCCCTCTCTATCTGTGGTTTAACAAAGCAGAAGACTGAACTTCATCCAACAAGGCTCTACCAACGGTCCCATATTATGTCAATTATCAGACCTTCTCCTCGCCAACCCTTTGGTCTTTTGATATGAGGAAACGGGGGGTCCGGCTGCCGTTGTTTACAAGCTTCCACTCATTCCTTGCCTCGTTCACAGCCGGCCTGTAGTCCACGCTTCTTATCGCAGGTCAGGGTTAAGGCTAGGTCACACACGATGGACTGCAGCTGAATCAGACATTCGTTTTGTTTTTTTTTTCCCAGGCGGCTTTTACGAGATTTGTTGCAGCACTCTGTTCTCCGCGGCACCTCTTTCTTCTGGCGCGGCCTTGATGTTCGGCCACCATTTAAGTCTGTTTTGATTGTCCCTCGGGAGCTGGTGAGTCAGCCGGGGTTCGGAAGGTGGCAGAGAGGAATGTGTTCGAACCACGTGAGCACACACACTCGGTGCGGGCGGGAATGTGTTCCTCAGCTCCCTGCGAGGTCTCTGATAAGGCCTGGGCCAGCTGATGGGGAAGAATGCCGGCAGACCTTGAGGAGGTCTGAGACGGATGGAGAGACAGTGACCGAGAGAGTGGAAGGGGAGGAGTGGGAGATAGATGGTAGATAGACAAAAATGTCATGGGGTTCTGCCATCATTCTTCCTGTTTGCAGGAAATCTACTGGCTATCTCCACGCGTCACCAGTTGCGCTGGAGAGTTTTTCAAAATAACCTCGCACGGCAGCACAATCACTAAGATTAAATTCTGAAACGCTGATTGTCCATCTTGCCAGTTTTCGTTGGCCAGTGGATTCCATCAGTTTCCTTGCAATAAGAGCAGGAAGTACCAGCGCTAGGTGCCCTGGGCAGAGGTGGCTGCAAACCTACGTGCTGCCAAAGAATCAGTGTTCTTGCCGGCCTTAAAAAATGCCAAGGATTTTCACATTGGTGGCAGAACGAAACATCTTCCTGGAAAAAAAAATTCATCTGCTTTATCCCTGACCGGCTTTGGCGTAGCTTGACTTAAAGGGGCAATATGCAATATAATTTCACTGCTGGATGTGGCAGTTTTTCGCACGTCCTTGACAGCATCTGCTGCAGCAACACTGACGCAATCGCAGACAGAACAGAACCATCAGTGTTTTGTGTCAAGTCAGAAATGTTCCCGCTTGACATATTCTTCTGTTTTTTTTTTTTTTCTTCGGTGAATTACATTCTCTGCTACCATTTTATCATTTTCCACTGTTGCTGCTGCTGTGAGCATCCAGTGGCATCTGTTCAATGCTGACAAATGTTTACATGGTGTACAGGAGGAGGAGGAACAGGAAGGCCGGGTTATGAGCTCTGAAGGCAGGGAGGAAGAGGAGATTTGCATGGATTAACGTGATCGACGAGCCCAGCTAGTAAACAATCAGCAGGGAACCAAATACACCTGGGGGGGCCGGGGGGGGCTTTATAACGTCACTCCCTACTTTAAATGTCACGACGCCACCAGGTCAATATATGGCAAAATATTTTTTTTTCTTCTTCTTTAAGTCTAAAAACCGAGTAATAATAGGAAGCGCTGACCTTATAAAAAGAACAAACTATTCATGAAATTAAATACATTTCATATCACGGATCACTGGGAAATATTTTAGGCTTCTGGTCGTAAAAGATCACAACCACATACTGACACATCGAAAGAGAGCTTACTGAAGATATTGGGCTTTTGCCCGGTGATAGAAATACGAACCCCATCTCTAAATCAACATTAAAAGTGAAGAGCGATGTCAAGAAAAAGTAAGAAAATGTCATAAAATCTCGCGTTAAGTCCTTGATTCGGACCAGGCGGCTTCGGTGGCTCTCCGTCGGCTGTCACCTTGTTATTTATAGGCCTTATTAGACATCTGGCTTCCAATCAGTCTGCAGCCTCCTGCCCTGCCTCCTCTCACAATTTATCCTTTCATCCCTCTTTCCTCCTCTGCCTCCATTTGTATCGCGACCTTTGACCGCTCCTTGTTAGGGAGGAAGAGGAAGAGGTTAACCTGCGCTGAAAACAAACTCCCCTCAACATCACTCACACACACACACACACACACACACAAACACACACACAGCATTGCTGAGGCTTCCCATTGGACTGCATATCTAGACAAAGACAAATGGCCTTCAGCTGAAATTAACTGAGGATGACACAGTTTTAAACAAATGGACTCTCTGCTAATTGAACTGTGTTGGGCTGACTGAGGTCAGCGACAGTGATACTCATGTTTGAGTACTCACTATGTGAGTTTACACAGCGCTGTTTTTGCTTTGATATGGTAAATTCAAAGAATTGTTTTTTCCACTTCCACTTTCCAGGTTTTTTCTCGTGTGTGTGTGTGTGTGTGTGTGTGTGTGTGTGTGTGTGTGTGTGTGTGTGTGTGTGTGTGTGTGAACAACCTCTCAATATAACAATAGATGTGACTCTATCTCACCTTTTGCTTTACCCATGGCTCACAGAAACTGCAAAACTCAAGGTTGTTTGTGTTTGGTGGCCTTTGTCAAGAAATGAAAAATAAATCCCATGTTTTACACTCAAAATCTTCTCCAGAATTGTGCCTGGATATTCATGCCAACAATGTATGGAAATAACAATATTGGTCTCATTTTCTTTGCACGGAGAAAATGAGAACAAATATTCTGCTGGAAGAGCCATTTCGTGCCTTACTCTCTTTTTATCGCTCCAAAAACCTAAAATTGTCTGAACATGAGGATAAAAAGAAAAATTTAAATGCAAAGAACATGTTCCTGCATTGTCTTAAGCTGAAAGCCACTTCAAGTGAGTGCTAAGACATGTTTGAGATTTAGATGATTGAATCAAATGTTGGCGTTTCCGCTACTGCTCTCTGCTGCACTGTTCCAAAAACCTGCAGAATATAAAGAGAAACCTCCACTGAATATGTTTAAAACAGGCTGCACTGATACTCTTTTTTTTTTTAGTAGATTTCATTTGCAAGTCAGTTTTTCTTTCAGATCAAATGCACTGTAGGAGTTCTACTTTGTGTGTGTGTGTGTGTGAGAGAGAGAGAGAGACTGTGATTTAGCAGTAAATTAGACCATCAATCAAAGCCAACATGGGAAGCTGCAAGAGAATAAATATCCCCAGAGCGAAACAAAGGCACTGGAGCAACATGTGGCATTATAACAGCCAGCTCAGGAAGAGGAGTGTGTTTTTGCATGCATTTGTACTGCCATCGCTGAAAACGGAGTAAACTAACAGGCTGCTTACAAAATTTCAACGTAAAGGTCCCATATTTTTGAATAATCCTCTTAATTCTCTCTCCCAATAACGACTTCTCCAGAAATGAGGAAAGTCAAGCCCAAACTTTTGTTTCCTGCTCCGTAGACCTATTTGAATCAAAGCAAATATAGAGTCTAATCCCAGTTTAGGATCGTTGGATTGAAATTGTACTGGTCCGAAAAAAAAAAAGAGACCGCGCAGGGGAGGCCTTGGATACAGATTTGCAGAAAGCTTTTAGCATTTGTATAAAGAAACAACACAATTAAAGTGATGCATTGTTCAGTGTTCCCCAGCAAAATGGGTCTCCCTGTCATCGGGAATGGTATAATTGCGTAAGAGTGTGCGTGTGTGCGCGCTCGTGTGCGTGCGTTTGCGCTCAAAGCCTCGCAGAGATGTTATGACAGTCCCACTTTTTGGAAAATGGCTTTGTCTCCTCTCACACAGATCGCTGCACACTCAACACGGTGCAGTGGCGGATAATGGCTTTGCAGGGGCCGCAGTAGCACTCAGCCAAAGATCCATCTGGCTAAAATATACATTAGGGCGCACATGCTTCATCACTGACGCAAGAAACGCTTTAAATAACGGCGAAATGTGCAATTGCCCTCGCGCAGGGACAGCGAAGAAACACACACTAACGTGTGCGCACACACACACACACACACACACACACACACACACAGAGTTTAGAGAAGCATGGGCCATTGATGTATCATCAGATATCAGAGAGAAGTCTAAACTTCCCAGCAATTATACTGTAATCTGTCCAACGCTGGACGGACTTGAGGAGGAGGAGAAGAAACCCAAGGAAGGGAGCAGAGGAAAGTATGTGGGAAGCGGGAGAAGATGAAAAGGCCCGGCTGCGCGAAACGAAAACAAATGCCACGCATAGTTCCATTGTGTTTGAGGCAACGCAGCGATTACACACTCACTTCTCGGTAACCTCCCCTGCTAGCGGAGCAGCGAGCGTTGTCACCTCACGGCAACGAGGGGCCTGGGTTCCTGTTCCAGGGGTTTGGAGGAGATTTACGGCTTCTTCCTGCATCTCTGTGGTTTTCCTCCAGAAGAAACCTCAACGCAAGTTTCCCCTTCAGTCAAACACATGTATGGTGGGGTTAATACCCAATCAGAGCCCCAGTAAGCACACACATGGAGACCTTGATCTGGTCCCAAGAGGCTCTACACTCGTCTCACCAGAGGTCACCGGACCATCTCTTGTTCTTCACCATATTTTCAGACATATTTTAACACATTGCAGAAGACATAACACGCTTCAGGAAAATACGAAAAAACAAACAAACAACCTGATGCAACATTACTGCTTGTTTGTTGCTATTTCCTAGTAATGATCCGGACAAGCAGCAGTAATTTTATCAGTCACAACCAACATCTGGGATAATCATCATGGATTTGCGTAGTTTGGACTTGGCTGTAGCGTTCTGTTTTGTTAGGGCTGTCTGATAGAAATTCGTGAAAAAAACAAAAAAAAACAAACAAAGAATTTGACTCATGATTTTGAGGTCCTTGGCGAAACCTTCACATCCTCACAACCAAAAGTTAAGAGCACGCATGTTACCCCAGTGAGCCCAAACAAACCTGTCAAATTGTGGTTCCATAGTGTTATTCATAATCTTGTGGTAAACTCCAATTTGGGTGTTTTTAACATGTCTGGGTTCCTTTGCGGCGATGCATGTTTTCTACCACTATTTGTTTGTCCGTGTGCCTTCAGTGCTTTGGTACTTCTCCAAACGACCCCCTGCCTCCCAGCCTTATATTTTAAAAACATGCTTCTGAGGTTTACGGATGGAAATATTAGTTGCGCTCCAATTTTCTCAAATTATTCCCATTTACAAGTCATGTGTCATTTTGAAGAGGGCCTAAAATATCTGCTGACACGAAAGCAAGAAAGGCCTCCTTTGGATTTTTCAAAACGTTCCAATAAGTTAAATTATCCAGGCCTGACCGCTCAAAAATGTGACGATAAATGCTAGCTTGAAAAACAGACTAATGGAATTGAAAACATTAAAAAAGTTAAAGAGTGTGTCAAGCCGTCAGGGAATCAACTGAACTATGAGGCAATTCAGACCGGTTCCATCACTTTGTGCGGGTTGGGGTGTGATGGACGCCAACAGGAAGTCAGCCGTTTTAGCCGGAGGAAGCCACGGATCAGTTCTGATTGCTCTCGCGTTTGACACGGCGATCGAGTGTTAAAGAAAATAGATGCAATCGTCCATTTGTAACGTTAGACAATTGCAAAATCACTATTGAACAGGAGAAGGGGCAAGAACAGGGGAGCTGGTTGGCTGCAACCACCTAGTTGTGAGAGTGATGAAAAACAGATCAGTCTGAATGAATGTGAGCGTGGCCCTGCAGCCTCCTTCACGCGGCTCCTTCCTCTCCTTTGTTACACCGTTTCCTGCCGTCTCATTACGTCTCGGCCGCCGCACTGCACGCAGT
The DNA here is from genome assembly GCF_046127955.1 of Nelusetta ayraudi. Lineage (NCBI taxonomy): Eukaryota > Metazoa > Chordata > Actinopteri > Tetraodontiformes > Monacanthidae > Nelusetta > Nelusetta ayraudi. The sequence goes on along the minus strand of NW_027466055.1, from coordinate 8,881,330 downwards.
GCTGGATGTCAGTGATTCCAGTGCATCGTCTGCAAAGAAGTTCCTCTTCTGGCAGTTCTGAGAAAAAAAACTTGTGAAAGCATTGCTGGAGATGCTTTGTCTCTTTCCCATGATGCATCTTGGTCTCATCTCCTCCAAACGGAAGGCATTCGCCCCAGTTAATTGGCCACACTGGTTAACCTTCCTTGGACTTTTTTTTTTGCAGCGAGAGGGATTAGGGTTAACCTCTCCCATCTGCCCTTGGTTCACGCTTGAATTTCAAATGAACGCGGTTCATACGCGTCGTGAAAGCCCCAATTATTGCCACAGCTGCGACATAGTTGGTGGTTGTAGGCCGCAGTTGTCGTCACCCGCGTGTCAATAATCTGTTTGCCAAAAATCGCAAATTGATCCCTTTTTTTTGCCAAACAAATTTGCCGAGCAGCGCGAATTCCTGTCTCGGCGAGAGCTAAACAGGAAGTTGGCCGGCAGAGGCCCATGGGAAGTGTCTGCGCCCTTGAACTGACCTCTAACGCCGAGCACTACCATTACATCGTGCTTTCGCACTGCAATGCTACAGAAAAGGGGGTGGCTGGGTCTTTCCCATGTGTGCTTTCAATCTCAAACACTTTTGCTAACAAGACGCGCAGGATGTCCCTTATTCATTTTTGCCCCAAACAGGACCCGTGTTGTGCGTGTTTGTTTGTGCTTTCTGTCTGCTCCGCTCATTGTCAACCCCGGCAGACCAAAAGGGAATCCACCAGCTCCCATGTCCGAACAACGCTTTCAATTTGGGCCATGTTTGTCTGGCCATTGTTTGGCCGCCACACCCCCCGCACGTTGGCAGCGTTGACAATAAGGTCTGAACGCGGCCCAGTCCAAATGGGTTTTCCGCGCCGAGAAGCAGAAGAAGTGGCCGTCTACCCCCCCCCCCGCGACAGACAGGCCGCTCCCTCCCGCTTGTCCCTCCGGGCACTGCCGGCGGGGAGGAAACCTCAGGGCTGAGCCAGGAAACACTGGTGGGATTTAATTTCCCTCCGTGCCCAGTGGGGACACCTGGGGACCCCCCACGCCTCCTCCCTGAGGAGGAGCCCCAGTCTCTGCCGCGCTGCTCCACCTGCCCTGCTTCAGATATCGACTTAGACCTGGAAGAATCAACGTCTGTCTCTCTTTCAAATGGTGGAGGCTGAGCGTGAGACAGTTTTTTTTTTCCCTCCCCACAATAGTTCTTTTATCACAGAACTGTCTGATTACTTTCCAAAAAAAAAAAATCGAACAAAACCTTGGTTTGGTACTAAAACGCATCGAATGAAGAATTGGTGTTGTGTTGTATTGTGCTTAGACCAATGACGGCAGAGTTTTCTGCGACGCGATAATTATTTTCCCTCTAAGTCAAACAGATTCAAGTGGCCACCGTGTGTCCACTGACGCTGCGAATAAATTATCCCCCAGCATCGCTAGGATCAGGCAATCAGCCTCGAGTTTTCGTCGTAAAATGAGAGTGCACACTTGGGTAAACTGTTATTAAAAGCTTTACTCAAAAAAAATAAATCAAATAAACAAGACTCGAGGCAGGATAAGTCGTTCTGAAACACTCGAGAAATAATTCATTCGGAAGAAACGGCTGTTTCTGATCAGAGCACCTTCAACATATTCAAATATTTACCAGACATAAACTGACAGTAAAACGGACTCATCCATTACCCAAAGCCGCCAAATGTCTCGACATGAGTGTCAGGATTTTCAGTGATATTTTATTACAAACTGACTTGGCTGATGATGGTGGTGATGATGATGATGATGATGTTGTTGATGATGATGATGCTACTTTCCGTTAATGTGGTTATTTGCGAAGATTTCTGTCAAGTTTCACTCTGGCGTCAGAGATGAGGTTTAAACCCCCCTTTTTTTGGGGAATTGCTGCCTGAAATGAAGCTCTCGGTTCTTCCAACAGAGGGCAGCAGCACTACTGCCCAGTCACACTAGTTGTGGCAGGAGCTCGAGCAGAAGTTGGGAAGTTGATCACTTTGGGAAATCATGATTTCCCTTTTGCTCAAATGGACCTTTATGGCACATTTTGATCCTGGCTTCATCTTTTTTTGTTTCCCTCTGGGGAAGCTAACTTTCAAAAAATGACATTACATTTACAACTTTCCGAGCACTCATTAACCTCTCAACTATTGGCTCCAATGACGATGCAGTGGATGCAGTCAAAAGAGTCCAAACTAATTTAAGATCACACACACACACACACACACACACACACACACACACACACACACACACACACACACACACACACACACACACACACACACACACTACATGAGTGAGTGAGTGAGCGAGCTGTGCCACTGGGAGAGTTTGCCGTGTCACTCCTCCCTGTGGGAAAGTTCAGACAGGCGGTGACAGAGACAGTTTGTGCGGGGACGATGCGGGTCTAGTGAAAGTTGAGTCCGGGGAGAAGCGACCTGACGGCCGGCGGGGCGGACCAGGCAGCTCGTGTTTGCGCGTCTGCACTCTTTAACTTTTGATCCTCCTCCTCCTCCTCCCTCCTCTGCTTTCCCCACCCCACCCCCTGGTTTCACTACCACTCTCCAGTGCGACTCTCACTTTCCTCACCTCTCTGCAGCGGAGGGATGTCCTCTGGAAGGAGCTGATTATTTTCACCTTACGGACAGGAAGAGGAAGTTCGCGGAGCCCAACTTTTTCGTTGCTTCCACCGGTCAAGTGTGTGTGTGTGTAGGAACAGTGACGCGTTTTGACGGGAGGGAAACTGCCTGCGCACAAACTTTTTCTCTGATGGAAGCAGCGCGTTTTAAAAGGGATTAGGACTCACCGGGCTTCCGAGGAGAAAGTTTTCTGAACTTTTTGGTTGAGCAGTTGACTTTACAGGCTCGCATTTTTGTCTTTTTTTTTTTTTATTTTATTTTTATTTATTTATTTTTTGGTGGGGGGGCGTATTTCGGGGATCCTGACTTCCGCGCAGACTTCCTCGGCAGCAGCACCAGCAGCAGCTTTGAAGTTTGGGAGAGTAATTACCTCAGTGGATATGATGCTTCCGACCGGCCCGTCGAGGCGCGCTGCGCCCTGCCGGGTTTTGGCTCTGGTTGCCACGGCGGTGGTGCTGCTGATGTGCGCCGCCGCTGCCAGTGGATGTCCGCATAAGTGCAGCTGTTCCGGGTCTCATGTGGACTGCCAGGGTCTGGGATTGAAGACTGTGCCAAAAGGAATACCGAGGAATGCCGAGCGTCTGTAAGTGACATGTTGTCATGTCTTCTTCTTCTTCTTCTTCTTCTTCTTCTTCTTCTTCGCTGACCATACAGGTGAAGCAAATTGCAGCACATTCTGCCTGATAAGTCATTAGTGTCGTCGTTGCCATGCTAGAACTAACTTGGTCCCACTTAAATCAAACAGTTGGTCGCAACGTATTTCAGTTACTATCAGTTACTCATTTTGCCACAAACTTTTTTTTGGTGAGCATGGAACATAAAGCTTGGATCTTCTGCTAATTAGCTAATTGGATGATTTTAGTTGGCATACAGTAAACGGGTAAGTTTCTTTTTTTACACCATCGCATCTTTTGATAATCAGAAATCAGGCCACTGGTGAAGCTTCATCTGTGGACGAAAACTTCTCCAAAGTTCTGCAGTGGCCTGGCTGAATGGAGCCGTTTCACGTTGCCAGTTTCCCTGTCCAGTTCCTCTCTGGCTACTGTGATGGATTTTGTGCAGCTTGCGGTGTTAGTATTGCAGTGTGTGTTCTGTTCTCCCCCGTCCTGTTTTGTTTGAGGTTTAGAGGTCCAGTGTTACTCCAAGAGGTCTGAGGGACTGAACTGTAAAACGCTTAAAAGCAATTGTGTGCCGATCAAGTTTAAACAAAGGTTTTTGGTTGCATCCATTCAGCTGACTAAATCAATTTAAATGTATTTAAACTCTGACCTTGCATCAGATTTATTTATCTGCCAGTAATTGAATTTGGCACGAAAACCTTATCCTGCTGCCGGAGGCCACTTTTGAGGGGGTTTATTTTATGAAAAAGGAAAATAGATGTCGAAGCGATTGTGTTCTGGCCAATTGAATAACTTCAGTAGCTTCGCTGTTGTTTTCTTCTATAGTGTAAAGAGGCATTTACACTCTAAACCAACCAATTATATCAATAAACACAGAGAAAAGGGAAGCCTATAACGTTTGGATAAATATTATTAATGGATGTTGCAATTGAGAGGTTTGTTGGAATGTTGCGCTGACCTCAGTCAGCTGGGCCAAGAAAGAAAACAGTCTGGAAACAGCCTCAGAAATGCATATTCAGCTTTTATAAAGAAGTCAGGATTAAACAGGAGAAGAAGCTGTGACTTTCGTTAGATCTTTATATCTTCATCTCACAGTCTCCTTTTCGAGGCTTTACAAAGTTTAGCCTGCTGGCTCCCCTGGTGATTTTGTTACATCCTGAATCACTTGTGTAAAAATCCCCAAATGGCAACTCAACTTCACTTTTAACGCTTTATTCAAACCCGATGACGATCTGAAATTAAATTCACTCCCCAGGCAAAAGACGGACCTTCTGACAGACGCCGAAGCCGACTTTAGCCCCTATTCTTGACACGTATGCACGCCTGCAGCCACACACATGCACAATCCAAAACACACACACACACATACACACACACACACCCCTTCGTTGCGACTGTATGGAAGCCATTAACCGTGATAACGGAGCAGCCAAAAGCTCCGCAGGGGATCAACAACAGACCTAACCCTGAGACAACAAACACAATCAGTGGACTGTGGAGGGCAACTCGCAGGCCGTGTTTGTGGAGCTGGTGGCGGTGGGACACGAACACATGATTAGCATTTGCGCTTACCGTTTTGACGGTTACATCTGCACGGTGACATGTTAGCTTTTTCTTTTTTTTTTGCTCTGCCTTGGTCCAGTTGTGTGCGTGAGCAGGAGTTAAACGACAGGCCGTCCCTCTTCCATCCCACAGGGCTGCCGTGACCTCCCAGGACCTGCTGGCTTCCACCAGCAATCCCCTCAAGACATTTACACCCTTGGAAAATAAATAATTAGGGCAGGCAGTGATGGGGAGGCAGGATAAGGGGTTCCCCTGCCTCTTGCTCAGAGTCCCCCAGAGGCGTGGTGTATAGCGCCCCCACCCGCCCCTCCGTTCCCCTTCATTCCTGAAACTATGTGTTTATGTTTCTCTGATTTATCCAGGTCAGTGTTTCAGCTGGCCCGGAGTTGCTCCTTTTCCTCCCTCTACTTCTCCCTCTGAAGATGTGTTTTTTTGTTATTTTTTCAAGGGAGCCAGAGATGGGAAACATTAAAATGGATGAGAATCCAGTTGAAACAGTTAAGGCAGATGGGATTATTTATTTATCTATTGTGTTTTTTTTTTTTTAGGTTAGAGCAATGACCGACGTTTCCCCAAAGCAGAGATTTGAGTTTGGCACCTCGGGTGAGGATCCGCAGCCAAAAGGTTCAAGTAATGAAAGTGTCAGATTTTAGAGTTAATTTAAGAGTGAAATTGACTCGCTTGTATCAGAGTGAAGTCGCCATAGTTTCTAAGTGATCCCCTTTAATGCAGTTTAAATCAATTTCCATAAATTCTTCAATAAATGCATGAAGTCAGTGTTGCACATAATGAAAAACACAGTGGGACAAAGACAATGTTTTATGAAGTATTGTTCCGTGTGGGAGAAGAAGGCTGATGGAACCACTCCATCAGCTGCATTTTGTTTTACTGGCAATAAACATATCATTTCAGAACCTCTTATAAAATTGAAATGTGAGACTTTGTTGTGATATTGTTAAAATTTAAGTATCAAAGAGATTTCAAAAACAGTTTGGTTTAAAACCAGAGCTGGCAACCCTGGACGAATATGAGCTCAAAATCACAAATTTGCTCTTTACTGTAATGGCTGCTTCAGTTTTTCCTGGCAGCGAGTGGCTCTGATTGGTCAGAGCAGGCGGTGCGATGTCGTGATGTTGTGGTAACCGGCTGGACACTGGCTGGATCGATGGCCCCATAAAACACTGCAGTAGGATGCACAGTCTCACAGTGCACCCCAGCGTAAAATAAACCCCGTGTTTTGGGATGGAGTACTTGCCTGTAGGCCCTAAAAATGGCCCATTAAAAGTTTAAAGCGCGCTCCCTCTTGGAGCTCCAAGTGTACGCTGGACTCCCGTGATGATGGAAAGTCCGTGTGCAGAAAATCCAATCAAGATTTCCAGGAAAACATCAAAAGATTGGAATACTGTTAAGATATGATTGAGTACAATGTGCTATCAGGTTTCACTGGAAAGGTATAAATTTATTCTTGTGCGTTACATACAGTCTAGTATGTTTCTCACAAGTGTAATTTGTAGTAAGACCTGGTAGTAAGTCTTGGGAGAAGCTTTACTCTTGACAATGTAGGGTTTCCAGGGAGAAGAGTAGATGTGGTTTGTGTGCAATGATACCACGAGGCTGTTTGCACATGGCGACACGATTTCCCCCAATGTATCCGGGTTCAGAAAATCTGGCGACAGCTGTAGCAAATGAAACAAATTTTCATTTGAACGCAAAAGAAGGAACCAAGTCCAGTCGTCTAATTTCAAAAGCTCTAAAATCAAGCTAATGGGTAATTCTACTATAGGCTGGCTAGAGGTGTAATCGGCTTTTGTTCAGTATAAAATAACATTTTTTTGACTCCTCTCTGATGTGAGAGAAAAGATTTTTCGAGTTCACCTGTTGGGGCCGCTAATTGAATCTCTCATGGAACTCTGTCTTCATTGTTGTAAACAGTGTTTGGAAAGGTTAACGAGAGGAAAAACAGTGGTGGCCTCATCTGTTTGCACATGCACGCAAGCGCGCATGCACCACACGCACACACACACATGCGCGCGCACGCACAGTCAGCCTCTGCGATTACCTCGGGCCAGTCAATTCCATAATGTCCTCCTCGGGAAGCCACTTGAGAACTCATTTGCATCTAATTTGAGTGGAGGGTTTTTTTGTGAGGTTGGGGGGCTTAGCAGACTTAACAAAGGCGAGGAAAATGAATTGCAAGCTGGGATGGCTGCTCTCCCCCGCGTACGATTCACACCTGCCCAATGGAGACCGTACACACACACACACACACACACCCTGAAGTGTTGATTTTCAGGGCTGCAGATTGAGGAGTGTTACCCCCCCCCCCGCGTTCCAAAAAAAGAAAAAAAGTGGAACTGGAATGTTGTAAAGTCTCCGGGAGGGGGGGGCAGTTGGTGGATTGAGCCGCAATCAGCGAAAGCTCCCTGAAAAAGGTGTAATCCGCGTGATTAAACGCCTACCCGTGCTGCGTGTCAAACAGCGTTACATGTATGTTGACGTTTGGCGGTTGAGCGAGTTCGCCGCGTTAAGCGGCGTGTGGTGCCGGGCCAACTTTGCACAAGCTAATTCCCATCTTAACTGCCCATTTTTCTATTCCCCCTGCCGGCGGTGCTTTGAGGCCAAGTTTTGGCAACATTTTTACGAGCAACACCTTCTCTGTTTTCTCCAGTCTGTCTGCCACTTTTCCCCCTCCCCAGGTTTTTCTCTTTTTTATTTCCCCTCTCAGACCCTCATCTTTGGCCCGGCATGTTTTCTCACCTCTGTTTCCTTCTTTCTGCTTCTCGTCTTTCTGTCACATTCGACCCTTTCTTCTTCTTGCTCCTCGGCGGCTTCTCCCCGGCTCCCACCACCTCCTCCTCCTCCTCCTCCTCCAACAAACTTTCACACACCTTTGGTTCGCCAGCAGCGTCTCTTCGCTGGAGTTTTCACAGCTCCCATTTCCCTTCAGCGTGCCAACCTACCACAGAGCGCACAACAATACCGTCCTGTGGCCCTGTGTGTGTGTGTAGGTTGGAAACACTCTTGCTGCCTCTGGCTGTTATCAAAGCTTGACATTGATTGGGCTATGGACGCTGGAACAGCCACACCTTCAGCTGTGAAAGGGCATTTCATGGTGGGATTGGAATCTTATTGTGTTTGTGTGATCTTTGAATTCTTTGGTGCTCTAAGCAGCTAAATTTGGTCTTTTGGTATGTCACTCTTGATTGTTTAACATCTGTGTTTCATGTTAGGACTTCTTTTAAAAGAAAAACTTAGAAATAAACTAAATTGTGTGTTACAAATTGCTAGTTCTGGGGCTTTAGATGGCAGCAATCAAGTTGATGTACACAAAGATTAGTCTGTTGCTGGAAAAGGTTGCGCGTGGCCACCTGTAGGAGCTGGAATACAATGAGGAGGTCCTGAGTCAGGCAGTGGGTTTGGCCTTGAAAGGCAGCAGGCGCAATGCATGGTTGTGGTTGCTGATTTTTCTTCACTCTGACTGTATAAAATGGTCCATAATTTTCGAAACAATTGCTCATTCTTGCTACAAGTTCCACGAACAAAGTACTACTTTAAAAAACATGCTCCTAGGAGATGTAGGCTAATGACGAAGTATTCCTGCACATGTGCATTTCTTCCGGGCCAGCCTCAGTCACCGCATGCTGTCGGGAGCCAGTGGGCCAAAGCCATCACTGGGTGTAGAGTGTTCTTAAACATTATCATGGGCGTTGTGGTGATGTAATACATCTAAAAGGCAGTCGAGTGTTATTGCTTTTGCAGGCAAATAACTGAGAGGTAAAAACCGCAGCGAGCTTGCAGTTCTCAGACAGCCTCTTAATGTCCCTCCTATCGTCTAACCACGTCGTGCCCTTCCAACCATGTTTGAGTCACCGTTGGTTTGCCAAATGGCACGGGCAAGGCTAACCGATATTTCAGACTCCGGCTCTAGGTCAGTGGGTGATTCTCCTTTACCCTCAACTTCCCCCATGTGCCAAGGAAGTTGACCATCCCCGCATAACGACTCCCAGTCTGGGAGGGAGGCCGTCTGCTGCTTCTCGTTGGGAAACTGTGTATGTAGGCGGCATTAAAACACTGGGACGACATTCACCGCGGAGCCGTTAAGGCACTACTGGCTCGTGCTTGGGAAATAAAGCAACTGTGCAAACACTTCAAAGTCCTGCAGCCATGAATAGACTGCACTCGAGTGGACCTTTAAAGCCTTTATAGATTTTCTACCACCCAAACCCGAACTCAGCCAAGGCAAGCATGCCAGACTGCAACCAAGACCAGTTTTAATGTAACGTCAAATTATGCTTATTTCAGTCAAGTGCATCTTGTTTTAAAGGTTAGACCTATTTTATTGACAGATTGCATTATTTTCAACCTTTATGTTGCCTCAATGCAAAAAGGTTGCGGGTTCAATTCTCTATTACCCCTTCTTGTTTGCATGTTCGTCATGTGTCAGCCTGGGTTCTCTCCTGGCACTCCAGCTTCCTTCCACAAGCCAAACATGCACATCAGGTTCACTGGCAATTGTAAGAAGTCCTTAAAATGGTCGTGTGCATGGTTGTGTTGGCCCTGCAACGAACTGGCCACTTGTCTAGACTGACGGACCCTAAAAAAAAAAGGTGTCAGATGGATTAAATGACCTATTTATTTTTTTTATGTACAGTGGAAGCTAAAGTTGTTCTTAAATTTACACAAAGATTGAGATCACAAGCGGTGAAAGTGTCTCGGGTCAGGATTGGACCACTGCGAAGTCCACTTAACTGTGATGGATGCTCTGGACGGACAATTTGGCCAATTATTTCCGTGAGCCCTAATGTCCCCTTCAAAGAAGCGCCGCTAACCTTCGGGTTGATGCCCTGTGGTCTTTACTGCCTTTTAAAGCTGCACGGCTGCATTAGAAGATCGTCGCCATTAACTTGTAGACTCATATTATTAGACACTGTGATGATGATGTATGAAGGTCGAAAAACATCTAAAATAGGACCCAGGTTGTCTGAGTCTAGGACTTATTTCGGTCCTCAAACAGGCCTTTGAAGAGTCCGGCAGCAGTCCAAAATGTCCTCACTCTCCTAAAATATCTCAACTCTCGAGGTCTAAAAATGGTTTGGGCCTAGAACGAGTGGAAACAGATTCCCACGTGCGTAAAAAGGCCGATCTGTTGTCCAAGTTGCGCATAAACATAACACAATTAATTCAGTCCACGCTCTCTCTCTCGAGGTGTAACCACAGACATACACATCGACATTTATACACCCTGAAACCTAAACATGTCATTAAGTTAAACTTGGAAACTTTGACATTTAATGTTAAAGAGACCTTCTGTGTTTTGCAGGTCGGGCTTTGTGACTGTGTGACCATTGCTCCCCTGTGTTGCCACCGTCCGCAGCTGCATTTTAAGGCATTTGGATTTAAATCCAGCCTGGCGAAGCACCTTAGCACTGTTACCAGCCGTCTCAGGTTTTCTATAAAAGAAACCGCTTACGATGGTTGGTTGAAAGTTTGTCCCTTCGCCTTCCCAGTTGGGATTATTTTTGGAACGTGCCTTTCTCTCCTTTCAAATGTTTTCTATTGGCTTTTCAAAGGTGGATATATACATTGCGAGGATGTGTGAAACATTGCGCAGTTGAGTGGCCCTTTGACAGCCTGTTGCTGCGGGTTCAAAACCGCAAATTTATGCCGCGTTTTGCTCAACAACCCTGTGGGCTGTGAACACCAGCAAGACCACTTGTTGCTGTTTTTTTTTCACCGTATGAAAACTGCATCTCAGACACGAGACAACACACACACTCGCTCAGCAGCGACGGACACATAAAGCCAAGTAATGGTGCTCTCATCAGTGCAGAACGTGACTGTTTGGTGCCTTGCAACGCGTTGCCTTTTAATAGTTTAGTCATTTAGAAATACCAGTTTGAAACCTTATGCAAACTCCTATTGTCTATGCGTTCGCCGGGTTGAGTGACACCTACTGGCAGAGGTCAATAGGACGATCTGGCAACTTTTAATGGTGACGCAAGCCGAATGATTTAATGTAATAGCCTTTCATTCAGTCAATTATTCAGCCGAGCTAGAGGCGTCTGACTTCCAGACTGGAAGTCAGACTGGAAGTCAGACTGGTCATGGCACGGTGCAAGGCCGTTTCCTCGTCTCTCTCTTTCTCTCTCTCGGCCTCCGTCTCTGCTGTTCACTTGCTCTCGTTCATCTTAACCCCTCTTATCCTCCGGTTCACTCACTCTCAATTTCTTTCTATTCTGGCTTCTGCTGAAGGAAGCGGCGGCCCTTGTTCTTGTCAAGTGGATCTTCAGCAGCCAAATTGCCCCCCCCCACCCTCCTCCTCCACCACCACCACCGCTGCCGCCGCCCCATTCACTTAAAGCGCTGCGGTAATAAATCTCGACAAAGAGAAACGCGGCCCCATAAACTCCGGCAAAAGAAAAAAGAGCTAACCAAAACGCAGCGCCGGTTTATGGCCCTTTTTTGGCCCGTGGCTCTGAAAGAAAGGGATACTTGCAGGCGACTCCCTAATGCGGTCGAGCCCGCGCGGTTGACGGCGACACCAAGCTATGAATTTCTTGAGGTCAAGTGGCATTTACGTAGAATAAAGACTGTGTGGGAGGGGGGAATAAGTTGTGACAGGCAAAAAAAAGCCAAAGGCGGCAGAGCGTTGGAGACCATCACTCACAGGCATTTTTCAGGGTAAAAGTTCATTACTAAGAATTAATGGTGAAATAATGAATGTGGGAAGAGCAGTGAAATAAATATGTCTTCCTGTTAAGTGAAAACAATTAAGTCTTTTTTGCGGGGGAAATGTTTTATTGGGTTGCTTCGTTGTCATCGCCGTCTGCGCATCCGTTTTTCACTCCCCCTCTTATTCTTCTCTTTTTTCGTCAACAGAGCGGGGAGGAGGTCGCCACGCTTCTGTCTCGCCTCTCTTGAGCATTGTCAGCATTCAGGACATTACCAACAGGCTAATGGGCGACGATTCAAGCCCAGTGTGAGCGGGGCGGGGAATTTTTTTGGCCAGACCGAGTGTTAAATGTCAAGTGTCAGAATGTTTCTGGGAAGCGGTTTGGAGCCCACTCGAGAAATAATCTCCAAACAGTGGAGTCAGTGTTTCACCGTCACCAGGCATAGCATTGTCTTTGTGGCAGATTCACACAGGGGTTGCAGGAAGTTTGGCGGCCGTCACTCCGAACTCCGAGACCCCACAGATAAGGAGAGGCATCTAGTGAAACCACGAGACCAGCAATCCAATAAGACCTGATTGCATCAGACGTTGTTGCTCTTTCGCTTCCATTTGCAGACGCAGGTCGGCGACGCGTTCATTTCGCCGCAGCCGCGATGGAACCTTTGTTTAGGAAAGACGGTCAAAGTCGAGATTTCGTGGCGAAACCGAGAACATCCTGCGTCAAACGAGCAACAATTTATGGGAATTGTTGTAACATTTGCCGTTTTCTTTTTGTTTTGTTTTGGGCAATCAGTGTTAAATAAATACAGATGAAACTCCAGTCGGGTAAAAGAAAAAAAAAAAATGTTGCAGGATAAAAAAAAACAAACAACGTTCTAAACAGGAGTGCTGCTTTAAGAAGTTTGCAGTTAATCACCGCTTTTTATTGCGCTGAAAACACCGACACACATTAGAAGCCGTAAGAAAGTGGGAGCTGATGGATGTGAGGTTGAAGTTCCAGCTGACCTCTGCGCTCCTCTCGTCTACAGGAGGGCGTCAGGCTGAATTTGAGGAAATATCTGAAGCTGGAATAACATCCCCGGCCCTCATTAGAGCCTCTCAAAGACCTTTTTTTCTGGCCAATGAGTTTGGGGTCTCAGGGTGCAGGCGGGATGCGGTGGATGTTCAGTGCCGTTTGTTAACACAAACATGGCCAAGTTTCCCCCTGGATCACGAGCCGTTTCGGTGACACAATGCTCCGTTTTATTTATTTATGCTAGACCCGAAAGATATCGAGTTCAAAGCTGCGGACTGTTGATCGTATTGGTCCAAGATTCTGTGCGCGTTAATGTGTTTTTTTTTTTTCTTTTTTCATTTTTTCTTTCATTTTTGTCGTGTGAGTTGTGCGAATGAACCCCCCCCACCCCCACCAAAAAAATACCCTTTGCACTGATGATTGCTGCGTGTCCCAGAGTGCAGCTCTGTAATAGGAGAGCTCAGCACCTATTACCGTCACTGTGACAGAGATTGAAAACAGCACAAATGGTTTCAAAGAGGTCCAATTTTTTTCTCCCCCGCTTAAACTGGCGGACCTCTGGAAACGACCCGTCGACGTTCGCAAGCAGACGGTGACTGAACATGTTTTTGCGGAACGCTTTTCCCGATGACATCTTTGGCTTTCAGACTTTTGTGTATAATCATTTTTTTTGCAATAACAAAACACAAGCAGTGATGAGTTACTGGAGTCGGCCACGTTCCCTCTTATAAACACAACGTTGTTCTTCTTTTTTTTTCCTGCCCCGGCTTTGTTAGTAAAGTATGTAAACTGGAAAGTAAAGGTTTTGAATTTCTTCTAGCGGTTATTTTGTTCCTAATAACGTAATATCACCTCCTACTCTAATGTCACAGCACTTCCAAAACAACACAAGTCACATTTTTTTTTTTTTTTTTTTGTTTTACATCTGGTTTATGTTCACCGCCTTCTGTTTTCCCCGAGCGGATGAAAGGATTTCTCTCCGTCACTTTAGGCCGCCTTGTCGTTAAGCTCCATATCTCGTGAAGTTACAGCGATCGGAACAAGTCCCGCTCCGTGTCGCCTGAATGTCGTACCTGAGGCCCGCGGCTCTATCAAAGGCTGAGCTGGGAGGCGGCTGGACGTGCCCTCCGCCCCTGGTGACAGATGCACCGCGGAGTTGGCAGGAAAGGGAAGAGGGTAATTAGGATTCCTTGCGTAACTGAGAGATTTGCAGGGCGAAATTGGGCATACCTATCTCGGAGCATGAGGGAGAGAGGGAGGGAGGGAGGGAGAGTGAGAGGGAGAGAGGAACGGGCGGATGGAAAAGTGAAGAACTACAAGGGCTTTGTGGGGAAAATGGCAGGAAATTAGGACAGGAAGCCAATCGCGTTTGGAAATGGAGCGTCGGATGAAAAACAACAAAGGGGGAGAAAATGAAAGGGAGGGGAAAGCATGGAGGGATTGAGCGATAAGGACGCGGTGCCAAGAGTGCAGGGAGAGTCACAAGGTTTTGGGAAAATGGGGTCAGGGGTCAAGAAAGCAAAAAAAAAAAAAAAAAAAGGCGAGTTGGAGGGGAATTCAAAAGCACGACCCGACCAGCGCAGCACTTTAACTCGTGTTTTCTCCCAATGTTTCACCGCTGACACGCTTGAAGGTCCCCAAGAGTCTCTGCCACTCGATCGGCCTCTGGATTCAGATCAGAGTTATTTCTCTGTTTTCTCTCCGTCTGAGTGGTGAAGCAAAACCAATAAAGCTGTGCTGTAAAAGAATCATCACCCCCCCCCCCCCCCCCCACACACACACACACACCAAGCTTCTGTCACTGTGTGTGTGTGTGTGTGTGTGTGTGTGTGTGTGTGTGTGTGTGTGTGTGTGTGTGTAAGAGCAGAGTTAACCAGTACTTCAGCCCAAGGCCTCCAGACTGTAAGGTTCACTGCTTTCAGTGGTCTGGGGCTTGGGAGCCGTCTGTGCCTTTGTGTACCAGGCCATGTGTTTGCATTAAGTGTGTGTGTGTGTGTGTGTGTGTGTGTGTGTGTGTGTGTGTGTGTGTGTGTGTGTGTGTGTGTGTGTGTGTGTGCACGCACATACATGTGTGTTGTATGGTATATTAATTCCCAGAACACCTGCTGTTTGCATTCTTGTCTTATCCCGTTGTCCCAAACAGACGCGTGCGCGCACACACACACACACACACACACACACACACACACACACACACAAGCTTACCTTTCCTCTGGCAGTAATGGAAACAAACAGTGGTCTTAGTGCTTTGTGAGGAGAAAACCAAAAAAACCAAAAAGCCTCTTGTCAGTCGCCTCGCCGCCAGCTGGTCAGTTAAGTTTAAAGCGATCCACGAGCTTTACGGCTGGGTGGGACGGACGGACACCCACATTTAAAAAAAAGACAGGCCAGGTGCGTTGGAAAACACGGCCTCACCAGCTTTTATGTCCTCCAAATCCCCTGCAAGCTTCTTAATCAACCCAAGGTCTCGTTGCTCTGCAGCTTCACAGCCTTGGTTTCAATGTATGAAGCCAACCTGGTGGTTTTCCACCCTGCAGCCTGAAGAAGTTCTCTGCAGCTCTTGAAGAGAAAGTCCCCTGGATTTTCTGAATTGAACTGGATTGACTGTTATTGTTGACGACAAGTAAATACCAACTCTTGTCCTTGGGTTTGCTTTGACTGGCAGCTCTTTCAACATCGCTGCTGAAGGTCGTCCTTGACCTCGCCGAAGGTGCCCAGCAGCTTCTTAAAAGATGTGGATTTCACACAATATGGGACGTATTGTGTGAAATCCACATCAGCAAAATGTTTTGTTACTACAACGAGGGTCACGTCAGGAATAAGAAAAGTACATTCTTCAGTTCTTCCGTTTGCTTCGCGTTTTATAAAGTGCAAGGCAAAGGAAATCAGCCTTTTGTGATGAGGGACAACTCGGTCAGCCAGGTGTTCCCTCTGCCTTTGGGACGTCTGGAGTCCTCACAGTTTTCAAACACAATCAGAGGTGTAAACAAAAGTTTTTCGCAGCTTTAATCTCGCTCCACAAAAGGTCGCTTTAAAATATTCAAAATAGGGCCTCACATTGTTGCCATTGGTTTTTCGCTTTAAACTTGTTTCCAGCCTCCGACTGGTCCACTTTGTTAGCCAGTCTTGAATCAAGTGACCATTTTTCTTTGTGGTTGTACCTCTTTTTGCGTAAACACAAACAGAGCTGTTTGGATAACATGACAAGAGTCTCGCCACGTCCAGCCGTTTTCATAACACTTGTCATTCATTGATCCACGCACAAGCTAAAATGTGGAATTCCAGATGCGGTGGGGAATGCAACCTGCCAGTCTATCCATTTTTTTTTTCTCTGTTCCATACTTGTATTAACAACACGTGTGGTCCCTGAGGGCAAGAAATCATTTGTACGGCGACAAATTGAGTCACAAAAAAATGTCACTGTCAGCTGATGTAATTGCGCTTTGACAACTTTATTATTTTGCGTTGCGCCAGCCGCGTCCCCCCGCCTGGGTGGCGCTGCCTTTCGCTCTCCACCTGGCCCTGTGTCCCCCCGCTGTTTGTCCGTTGCCATGGCAGCCTCCCCCCGGCCAGAACACAAGTTTCCGCTGCCAACAAGAGCAAGATGGAGATAAGGATGGAGAGATTAGGAGGGACGGCAGAGGAAGGGGGGAAGAAGAAAAAGGAGAGAAAAGGGAAAAGAGCAGCGCGCGGGGAGAGAATAAAAAATGAAGGCAACTGTCGGGGTAGTGAAAGATTTTGATAAAGGATGGCAGATTGGAGGGGGGGCGGCAAGAAGAAGTGTTAAGTCGACTGTGAAACGGTTGAGAGATAAGACAAGAGAGACGGAGAGATGGGGGTCGGGGGGGGGGGGGATGTGAAAAGGTGCAGATTACATATTCTAAAGAAGGTGGGCCGGGAGCGCGGGGTTAAAACCGGCTGTCGAGGCTCCAGGACGGATGAAGGCAGCGGGAGGGAGGGGAAAATAAAGGAGCGAAACAAAAGTGAAATATTGTAGCCAAATGTGAGATGAATCGCAGAGGAGCAGGACAGGAGGCGGAGTGACGAGGACCAGAAGCACTCAGATTGGATCCTGCCTTTGCAAAAAGGCGAGCAGACGCTCGAGAAATGTCTCCTTCTCTCGAGTATGAAAGTGACGAGTGGAAGCTGCTATCGAGCCGCCGCCGCCGCTGTGCTGCTGGCAGCGGCGCTGCTAGCGAGAGCCTTTGACGAGAAGCAGCGGCGTCCGACCCGGCACGAGGGCGATGCAGCCCGCCGTGAAAAACGTGTTCACTTAATTTAGAAGAAGGCTCCAAGTCTCTGGGAACTCTCTTGCTGGGTGCTGCTGCCACTCTTGGTTCTCTTGCAGGGTTTGTGAGTCAATGAGCGAACGCCGGAAGCTAAACAGCCTGCTGGCTAAAACTTTGAAGGTCTGTTTGTCTGTTGAGTAACATTTAGAGGGGGTCTGTTGACATGAGAGTGAATTAAAAGGCACACGTATGTCTTCAGTTGGGTGAAATGAGTGGAAATAATCAACTGTTGCGTCTTCATTTGACAATGGCAACCGTTATCATTTATATTCGCGCACTTGAGATCGATATCAGTGCGGAAATGTTTCCTACCACTAGATGGCTCTGAACTCTCCACAGCAGGCCTTGAAAAAGACGCTTCTTTTTTTTTTTTTTTTTGGATCACATGCACACAACGAGAAACAGTACGAAACGTGTGGCGGCCAGCCGTCCAATCAACAGCATTTAAATCTGAACATTTAAACTTTGAACTCACTCCTACTCCAAGTTTTCAGCGTCCTGCAGTTTGGCAGCGGAGCATTCCTCCACGTTCAGCCGCTCTGTTTGCCATCCTGTGATTAAAACAGCCCTGATAAGGATTGTCAGACAAAAGCGCAGCAGATGCCCGACGCCGGGCCGATAAATCTGTGTTAATTTGTCATGATGAGTGATCTTTCTCTCTCTCTCTCTCTCTCTCTCTCTGTGTCGTCATTTGATCTTTTCCTCCCCTCCTCCTCCTCTCCTTCATCTCGTCCTCCCCAGTAAGAGGGGGCGGGGGGGATCCTCAAATGGGAACCATACCCCGCTGGTGCCTCGCGCTCGTTCCCTTCGCCCGCCGCCTCCGTGATTTACGCCCGCGATCGGGTGTCGGGTGGCGCTCCTTTGATCGCCAATCATTTATTGTATCGGCCAAGTTATTTAAAGCTATTATTGCCCTCAAATTCTTTCAAGCGCCCCCCCACCACCACCACCACCCCTCTCCCTCCAGTCTGGGAAGCGTCGCCCTCTCCACCGCCGGCTCCCTCGCCTCCGCCTCGGCCCAGAATGTGGCTCCTATTAGTGCTCCTCGCCGCGGACGCCGGGAGAAGCCTTTTGAAACCTAATATGGTCTTAAATCAGATTTATAAATGTTTAGGTGCATTATGAAAAACACAGGCGTGTGCGCCGGCCGTCCCGGCCGTGTTTATGCGTCAAGCGTGTCGGCGAGATAGAGCGCGCGCGTGTGTGTGTGTGTGTGTGTGTGTGTGTGTGTGTGTGTGTGTGTGTGTGTGTGTGTGTGTGTGTGTGTGTGTGTGTGTGTGTGTGTGTGTGTGTGTGTGTGTGTGTGCGTGCTTCATCACGACGGCGATTCAATAAACAGCGTGCAGAGGGAAACCCCCTCCATACGCTCAGACGCTGCGTGCACGGGAGGAAGCGCGACGAACACCTGAAACCGTTTCAGCCTCCACTTCTTCATCTCCACCTCCTGTCTGGTGGAAGGCTCGGCTCCTCCGTTAACCCGCCGCAGCGGCCGTGCGACGCCCCCTCGCCCGCACGCAGGAGCGCCATCGCTCATCCAGAGAACGCACAATCGCTGCAGTGCAACTCTTCTGTCTTGTGTGTCTTCCCTGTGCGAGGCCGTCATCGGCTGTGTCTTGATGGAAGTCCAACGAAGCACACGCAGAGAAATTTGGTTACATTTCATTTGGTTAAGAACTTTAATAAATGCAAAACAGGACCAATCCTTACATCCAAAATGCTGCTGCATTCTGCTGCTGCATTCTGCTGCTGCTGCTGCTGCTGCTGTGTGTTTTTTTCTCGCCCTGCATGAGAATGTTACCTGCTCCAGTCTTCAGTGCTGGAATGTCTTGCTCTGCCTTTCAGCAGTGTTGCAGTGAAATAACCTGGATTTTTCTCCCTCCCTCCGCCCCTCCCTCCCTCCCTCTCTCTCTCTCTCTGTGTGCAGTGATTTGAACAGAAACAACATCACCAGGATCACCAAAGTGGACTTCGCTGGAATCAAGAACCTCAGGATTCTGTAAGTCTGCTTCTTCTCGCGGTCTGACCGCGGCGAGAATTCCGTCGAGCGCTGATTAAAAGACCTCGGTGGAGTTTGAGACAATTGCCCTTGGAGACCATACAGCTCGTTTTAGTCTTATCCTAAACTGCCCGTTCTCCTTTTCCATGCGAGGGCAGCAGCTCCCATTAGTGCTGCAAGAAAAAAATAAACTGCGAAGGCCGTAAATTTAAATGACCAAAATCCTGAACTCAAGCGCCAACAGGTTTGTCAGGAGGGAAGTTAGTGGAATTGTCTCGCTAGGCTACATCGTTTTCCATCACTGGACGAGAAATTAAACCTTGCAAAGCGTTTGAAAGTTTCACGTACGTGATTAAATATTCTACAACACTGTCTCAATCCCGTAAATGCCACTTGTCCAATTATTGATCGCAGGAGCAGCAGCGCACTCGGCATTCTAAGCATCACCCGGCCGCAACCACACACTTTGCAGACCCTAAATTGATTGTGGATGCGATGAAGTACGGTTACGTCGGGAGGGAGGGTGAGCGCGTAGCAGAAAAAGCCTCTTTTAGGACATTTTTGCCTCTCCCCCTTCCTCGCCGTGACCTGCACTCATTTATTTACAAGTAATCCCATTAAGACGAGAGAAAAACTTTGCCACACTGAAGCAATTAGACCAACGCTCGGTCGGCCAAACAGGCCTGCGGGGGAGGGAGGGAGCGCCTCCATAAAGCGGAGTTTGCCATCCTAATGAGCGGGCGCGAAAGCAAGTGTTCTGTCTGAGGAGTCAAACCTCATAATTACTGCATATTTACGAGGTTGAGTAATAAAAGCAATCGCGGGGGCCGCCGCCGCGATGCGACCAGTCCAAGTCACCCGCGCGAACCGTGAGTCAGTGTTCATGCGAACGGATCGGAAAACAGCGAGTGAGTCACAGAGTTTTCTTTTTGTCTCGGGTCGGTTTTAGAAAACAAACACGCGGATTTCGAAAGTAAAGGCTTGGGGGCCCGAAAACGGCTTTCGCAAAAAGTTTCGCAACCCTCTGCTAATAATCAAATTGTTTGTTTGTTTGTTTGTCCTCTGCCATTGTGACATATGTGGTGTGAGGAGTCGAGTGGCGACTGAATATGTGTTAGGAAACGGTGATTTTTTTCTCGTCGAGCCGCCTGTCGATTCTGCGGATGTGCGAACGAACGCAGGGGCGACTCTCATCGTCGCTCTCGTCGTAATTTACTTGAAGGGCTCTCGTTCGCTGCTCTGCCTCAAGTGGCTCGGATGTGAGTGTGCGTGCATGTGTGCGTGCGTGTTTGTGCGTCCGTTCGTCGGTGCAAGTGTGTGCGTGTGCGTGTGCGTTGGGCCTATAATAACTATAATCACCGCTGGCAGCGTGCAGCTTCCCTCTTCACTCTTTTTTAACAAGATAAAAATACACACACACACCAGCACCGAGCAGTGGAAACACACACATACAAGCATGTGTGTGTTTCCATTTGCTTAACGAAAGCCCAAAACTTGAGGTAGATTTTTTTTTATTTTTATATATATATATATATATATATATTTTTTTTTTTCTTTTGCTCGCGCCAGATCACGTTTCAGGCTTAATGTGTTTGTGTTTTAGAAGTCAAAAAAAAAAGAGGGAAGGCATTTAAAATAGAGAAAGGTCTTTATTCGTGTGCACTTAAACAGGGTGAGAAGGGCCAAGGAAAAGAAGCTGTGTGTGTGTGTGTGTGTGTGTGTGTGTGTGTGTGTTTGTGTGTGTGTGTGTGTGTGTGTGTGTGTGTGTGTGTGTGTGTGTGTGTGTGTGTGTGGTGGTCCGGCAGCTTGTTTAATGTGGCGGGTGATAAACTGCTGTGACATTTCCCAACGCTAAATCTTTGAAAGAAGCGGCGAGGATATGGCTTTGCGGGGGGAAGAAAAAGTCTGAGATAGTCTGAGAAAACGCACACACACGCACACACACACACACACACACACGCCGTCTCTTCAGTTTGATTACATGCACGTGCAACCGGGACACACACAACCACGCAGACAGAAGTTTGAAAGAGGATCCGCGTCTCTCGCAAATAGCAACAATTAATGTTGTGTGAAGTAATAAAAGTCAATATGTACAGTATAAAAAATGAATATGAGAATCATCTCTGTCATAAAGTGTAAGGTGGAAGGCATTTGGATTAAAACCACAACATAAATAAAATTGAGAATGTGAGAATGGATCGGATAAAGTCGATGTCATCGGGACTCCTCAGTAAAAATCCCCTTTAAAAAAAAATTAAAACCAGTGATTAGTGACCAATCAGCCTTTCATCAAGGATCTCCACACAAGAAGAGTTGTTTTTTCATTTTCCACTTAATCACCCCATATGTCAATTTCCCAACAACGCGGCAGCTCACCCAGAGCGCAACACTTTTGCGAAACCTCTCTGGCAACTGAGGGGTTGCAAAGATTAATTCCAGATTGCAATTAAAATTAAGTAATTCCAAACAAATTTACGCGCAAATCAAAGCTTATTCATGATGGGGGGAGAGTGTTCCTCGGGGAGGTTTCTGGGCGGGGGAATCGACTCGGGTGCCTGCAGCCGTTGTTTCATAACAACAAGTCGTGAAGGCCAAGTTTTCACGGCAACACTGGCGTGACAAAAAGTGGAAACTCTCGAATTGGATTCAGACGCGGCGGCCCCGGGCGCCGGTGAACACCGTCTGGGCGTCCCTGTCCAGCCGTCGAGCCGCATGGAGACGATAAAACCCAACACCTCATCCTAGCGAAATGCTGAACCTTCCCTCCAACGTCCAAATACACTAAAAACAACACGTGTTGTTGCAAATGCGTTCCGCACTTGGAACAGTAAACGCCGGCATTCATTCAAAGTTACGCTCGTCTGCGCCAGAGTTTACGAGCTTCTCCATCCTGTCTGAGTCAGTTCGGATTCAGATGATGCTGAAATCAACATACCTGGTGCGACAGGGAAGGAAAAGATGCTCTCGATTTGCGGGGATTGCGGCTCTCCGCTTCGCCCTCGCGTGTGTTTACGCGCATGTCTGACGTTACCCGTCTGCTGTACGGCCGGGCGTGTGTGTTTGCGCGTGTTTATTTTCCTCTTTGTAATTACTCCCCCCAGAATGTGTGCGTGTGTATAAACTGATTTGAGCAGTGTACACAGCTGACCGTGTAAATGATTCCCGCCTTGGATCACGCATTTCAAAGTTGTCATTATTTCACAGGGAAAAATGCACTGATCTCAGCCTACACACGCTCGCTTAAACAAACAGAAAATAAGTGTAGTAATTAGCTTCACATAATTTGTACCCTCTAAGAGATTTCTTTGCTTCACGGTGAACACTAAGCTAAATTATGATGGACGAGCTTTTGAAGATACAAACCCTGCCGCTAGGGGAGATTAGTTACACGCCCCCCAACCAAAGTAAATAATGTGTTTTCATCCTTCAGGGACTGCAACTAATTAACAATACATTTTAGACTGTTACTTTTCTCGTTGGAAAAATACCTACATTTTTGACGGTGAAATCACTTATTCTATCGTGCAGCGCTAACTGGCGTGACTAATGCTATGCTATCGATATCTGTTGCTATGCTAACGATAGCGTGGCCCCAAGTCTGATTTACAGGAAAACGACACAACTCAGCAAGAGGGGGCCGGGGTCGGGTGGGGGCGCCCCCTGGCTGTGATATTATTATGAATTCACAGCTTTTTGTCCACAAAACAGTGATGGGTGCTTAATAATTGTCCTGTCCTTGTTTTTCGGAACACCTGCAGGGAGCCGGTTTGTTTTGGTGTGCGGTCGCAGCATTCATTTTCGTGACATGACAGATCGCTACGGAACCAGACAGCAACACTGCCTGTAATTGTGACAAACAAACCGCGACGGCGCTGCAACTTTGGCAGTCGTAACGTGGGTGTCCGCTCATTCCCTTTCGCAACCCGTTCCAACAAACTCCGTCGATGAGCTGATATGACATACCCCAGATTGATGGCCGTAATACAGCGCCGTGTCTCTCGGCGTTCCCGACTATTTAAAGGGACGACCTGCCAAAAGAGTTCCGAGCCGACGTCTCGGCCCAGATATTGTCTCTTTAGAAACAGCAGCCTGATTCCTCTTGAGTTCTCCCCGTGTGTGCTTTGCTTTTGAAAACGCATCTCCTTCACTCAATTAATCACGTCTTTCTGGGTCTTTTACCGCTCATTTCCTCTGTCAGTCTTCCCCTTCCCCTCGTATCAGCGAGGGCTTTTTCCTTTTCTTTTTCTTTTTTTCCGACCTCTCCCTGGCTCTCTGAGGAAACGTCGCTCCAACATCCTCGGACAGAAAATGTAAACATGCATATTGTTATTCTGGCACATCTGGAAGACCTTAGAGAGGGCCAAAGAAGCAAAGACGCACAGCTGGGGAGAGGAAAAGATGACACGAAGCGACGGCACTGAGGAGACAAGGCATGAAGCGCCGAGGTTTCCGAGCAACCATCTTAATTGTTTGCGTTGCCGCCGCAAAATAAAGATGTTTGACGAGGTGCCGCGCGTCCCCAGCCTCCTAAAGTCTCCCCCGTGTGACGGATCATTTTCACTCCCTCTTCTGATTGCTCGTGTATACAATTGGTCCAACCCCCCTCCAAAAAAAAATAGAAAAAAAAAAAAAAAAAGAGTATCGGTCTCGGTGTTTGAAATCGCCGTCTCCGCTTGGCGCAAAAGCGGATTCCCCCAGCTCGCACCGCAGCCCAGATTCATCTACCGCTTCTTCTCGTTCAGCTCGTTCAGGCCAGAGAAGTCGACTGAGGATTACTTTCCCTCCCGCTACACGGTTCTCCATCAATTTGACGTTTAAATTAAGACTTTAAAGGACCGGCTGCAAGTGCGCTGCTCTTTCTCATTGAGAACTTCACTCCTGATGTCCGCTGGGTTTTTTGCCTTTGTTGAGTTTGGATAATGAGAGCTCACATTGTGTTTTTTTTTTTTTCTCTCTCTCTGTCCCTGTAGTCATCTGGAGGACAACCAGATCAGTGTGGTGGAGAGAGGAGCCTTTCAGGACCTCCGGCTGCTGGAAAGACTGTAAGTACCACGTCTTGTCCTGGTGTGTGTGTGTGTGTGTGTGTGTGTGTGTGTGTGTGTGTGTGTGTGTGTGTGTGTGTGTGTGTGTGTGTGTGTGTGTGTGTGTGTGTGTGTGTGTGTGTGTGTGTGTCAGAAAGAAATACAAACATGTAGATGTAGGTATGTGACATTACCGAAGTGGCTTGATGCCATCTACATGTCCACGTTACAATATTTGCTGTATTTAAGAAAGTTTTACCAAGCAAAGAGTGAACTTGAAACATTGCAGTGCTTGCAAAAAAAGAGAAAAACATCTTTTCGACTCTTCGTCTATCCTCTATCGTTCTCCTTTTAGTGAGCAGAGAGCAGAGAAAGACGGTTACCAATGGGTTTGTGGTTTTTGTAGTGTTTCCTACTTGCCGTCGCTGCAATTTCTGCCCAGAACACCTGTCAGTTGGCCCCATAGCACGCCCATGACAACATCACGACTCTGTGAAATGGCATTATTGTCACATCCCTCATGTTATATAGGTGTTAGAACCACATTGGCCACAAAAAACTGAAAACATCCCAAATGCATATTCAGAAACACGCTGAAATGTGCATAAATGCAGGCCAGCGGTGTTTGACCCACTTCTGCCGATTTCACACGCACACACACACACACACACACACACACACACACCAAGGCTTGCACCGAGTGTGTCAGCTCACACCAAGGTTCGAGTCAACAGTGTTGAGGTGTTGGTGCACGGTGCTGCACTCCACACACACACACACACACACACACACACACACACACACACACACACACACACACAGACACACACACACACCTCTGCCTGTTTATGAGGGTGCGGTGGGGGATTGACAGGCGGACAGTGTTGCAGGAAGTCGTGCTTCCATGTTCCCGCTGAGCAAAGTGTCGGCGACGAGGAAACTCGACGTCGGATCAACTCGCTCCACCTCGTCCGCGGTCAGAAATCTCTTCCAGAGAAACTCCCTCCATGTTTTCTTTCTAGTCCCCCCCCCCCCAACCTCGAGGGTTTTCAGGCGATGAAACTTCAGCTGTTGCCAAGTTCGTCCCCGGAGAGAAGTTGAGAGGTTCATGTTTTTTTTTTCACCACTTTTTCTCCAAAACGCACATTTACACTGAGGCGCTCGGGACCGAAGAGACGATGGGAGGCTGTTTTCTAGAGCCAAAGTGAGGGGTGACGGGCCGCCTCTGGTGTTAAAAGTGTCGCGTCGGCAGAGGTCGGAGGTCGGGACGGAGGCCGAGCTCACGCCAGATCGGACGCCGCGTGGTGAAATGTGGCAGAGTCGTGCAACAGTTGCGCAGCGACGGCTGAAAGGCCCGCTGACGGCGTGATGACGCTGAGGTCGGGGAAAATGTCGAGGAGAGAAACAAACAAACAAAGACACAACACAAGCCATCTTCTTTCTGATGAGGCTCCTGAATGGCTCCTGGAGATGCTGAAGTGCTTTTTAACGTGCTCAGCTGACAGCGGCCATGATGTCTTGCCTGTCGGGTGTAAAGTTTCGGGGCGAGAGGTCCTGGTGCTGAGTCTGCGTGATTTATGGCGTAACAACGCGAAAAACATGGAGCTTAGGCAGTAAACCCTCTCCTCCTCCTCCTCCTCCTCGCCCTCCTAGTGCTCCTCCTCCTCTTCCTCCTCCCACAGCAGCGTGTCAGCGCATGAGTTATGACACGGCTGCGGCCGTTTGGTCATTTAGGGAGCCGAGGCTGGCGAAAAAGTAATGAGTGGCTGCTTTGAAGGCGGCTGGAAGCTTCTAATCCGTGGAGATTTTTTTTTTTCTAAAGACCTCTTAACCTTTATTTTGATTTTTTTGTTTTTTTTGTTTTTTTTGTTTTTGTACAAAAATACATCCAGAGTTCCAGCAGAGTTTCTTCCCTGCGTCCATCCAAAACCTTTTTATTTTCTTTTTTCTTTCCTCTGGATGTCAGTGAGATCTGAAGTTCCCACATGTGCCGTCCATAAACTTGTGGTCTTGTAACATTTCAAAGGTTCCTATTAGAATAAACTCCTCGTTATTATTATTATTATTATTGTTATCTTTTTTTGCTAACTACAAAAGGAGTTGGCATGTCGGACTGTCGGAACCGTTTCGTCAGTGCAGGTCTGAGTGCGACTGGTGCGCTGCAGGGGGAGCTGACGGGGAGTCCGGCGACTCTTTTTCATTTCAGCTGGCGGGGAAGTCGTCTCGGAGCACGGGAGTCGGCCTCTTATTATCATTATCGCCGGGGTTGAGAGGTTGCCGCCTGTGTCTTCTCCCGCCTCGTCTCTGCTTTACGACCCCCCCCCCCCCCCCCCCCCTCTCCATACCTACTCGGACCCTCCGCCCATCCGTCCATTTTCTTTTCCCTTTTTTTCCCCTCTCGTCCCTCAACGCCTCGTTTCTCAGGCCAACACTCCACTAGCGTGATGATACTTTCACTGCTTCCACTCATTCCGGCCACGCCCCCCCCCCCCCGGCTGCTGTTCACGCTCTCGACAGGCTCCTCTCTGACCCCATCGTACATCACTTTAATCTTTAGTTTTCATCCCGGAGCCCAGTGAAGGAGTCAATGAGACATAATTTGGAACATTCTAATCTCCAGACAACTCCATATTTAGCCCTGTGTTTACAGCCTGCTGCTAAAACTGATGCTTTGATAGCCACAGGCACAGCTTTGGAAGCCTGACCCAGGGGTGGGGGGGGGGTTGCCACTGACCTGGGAGAGGTGCCACTGCCCTCTGTGACATCACAAAGGGCCAATTTAAAGAATTTTCTTTTGCACATGCTGCCTGATGGGTGGAGCGGGTGAAAGAAGTGTCAGACTGGGGAGTTTGCTGACAGGATAGAGGCACAGATTCAAGGTTTTGCACTCAATGGTACCATTAAGTTGTTGGTTTCAGTCCACCGACTGGCTGATTGGTTCCAATGTAAATACGTGGGAAAAACATTTGGCAAAGTGCAGGCAGGCACTCGCGCGATAACGACAGCAGGATGGAGCGGCTGTGCGGCTTACAGATAGCCTGGAACATGCACACGCACACACACACACACACACGCACACACACACACACGTGCGCACACACAGAAAAGCAGCACGATAACCTGTAGGCCACAGGATGGCAGGAGAGCAGGCAGGCTTTCCCATGAGTTTGACCTCTGAACCCTGAACCCTGAACCCAGGAGGCGACGGCGTCGCCTGGCTGGCGGTAGCTGAGCGGACATGAAAGGTCGACTCGGAGTGATATATGGCTGCGCCTCCACCCTTTTTTTATTTTTATTTTTTTTTCCTTTTTCCTGTATTTCTTTGACAATGTTTTATAATTTAAACCTTTCACTCACAGCCACCTTGTTTGTTTTTTTTTCTCTCTCTCCTCAGACGTTTGAACAGAAACAAACTCCAGTTCCTCCCAGAGCTCCTCTTCCAGTCCAACCCCAAACTGGGACGACTGTGAGTACTCCTCCACTCATTTTTCCATCCCTCTCCTCCTCCATCCCTCTCCAGTTCTTATTTCACCTTCTTTTGATGTGTTACGCGATCTGCGTGAAAGCACGGCTGCTGTTTTTCTTTTGTTGTTTTTATTTGGGTTGAGGGTTCAAGTCCCGTCAGGTGACGCAGTGCCACAGTTTAGCGGCTGCGGGGAGGTTAGAGAGTGTGTGTGTGTGTGTGTGTGTGTGTGTGTGTGTGTGTGTGTGTGTGTGTGTGTGTGTGTGTGTGTGTGTGTGTGTGTGTGTGTGTGTGTGTGTGTGCACTTTTTTTTTTAGAGGTGAAAGGGTGCCTGGAGTGAATGTTTTGCTTGGACCTGTGAGGAATTTTTATTCGGGAATACAAAGTTTTCCCAGAGCCTTCGGAGTGTGAGAGCAGGTCAG
Organism: Nelusetta ayraudi; assembly: GCF_046127955.1. NCBI lineage: Eukaryota > Metazoa > Chordata > Actinopteri > Tetraodontiformes > Monacanthidae > Nelusetta > Nelusetta ayraudi. Next base: position 8,853,614 of record NW_027466055.1, on the reverse strand, counting down.
GGCGATGCAGAGAAGCCCTCTCGCTCGCCCTCCTTCCTTCCATTTCTCTGACAGTCCCGTCGACGCACCCCGCCTGTCTCAGCTCTTCTCGCTGCACTCAGGTCTCTCTGCGTGTCTCTTCCTCTGAGAGTTCTGCTCGATGGTTCAAACACTTTCTAACCTTTACGGCTGTTTTTTTTTTAGGGTTTTCCTTTTGGTGGGGTGGGGAGAAAAGCTGAGGGTTGACCCGTGTTTTCTTTCTTTTTTAACCTGCTTGCACGTCAAATGCACATTTCTACAAGCTGTCGACTCCTTCTCGTCAAGCAGAAGGGCTGTCAATGCCACTTTGTGCCCTTTTTTAGAAAAAAAGAATTGTTGCTGCATTTTGCATAAGACCTATTGGACTATCTTTATTTGCTCAGTGAGGATGCTAGTACTTACAGTTTAGCAGAATTACGTTGCGTTCACATCCAATCTGGGACAAATGTACAGTATTTGCCTTTAATTTCAACGGGATCCAGTGTGGCACTGTTGCAACGGTCGCCTCCAGCAGTAGCAAAATAAAAGCGATATTTCTAAAAATTTCAGTCGAACTGGTCACATGACCCCGGTACGTCATGTCCGGTGACGTGCAAATGCCAATAAATTGTTTCCATGCCACTTTTACGATATACCTCTTTGTCGATACGTCTGAAAAAAACACCTCATGAGAGCATCAAAACCTTTTCGCCATATTTGAGAGGTTTTTCCAAGTTTGGGTGTTTCCATTACCACTTGTTTTTATTGCGATATTCAGGTTTTGCGCAATTCCAGGGGTAATGGAACCGCTGCGAGTGACTTCTTGCTCCAGAGCCGGAGTTAAACTCTACTCAACTTTGGCTCCCGTGCTGCAGCTGTCAGTCGTGCTTGATTGTCTAACATGGAAAAAAAACGACACGACTTGACCCCTGTGTTAACCTCCTGTTGTGTTAGTTGCTGCACAAGTCGCCTTGCAACGCTGCCAAGTTCTGTTGCAGCGCCAGATTTAACGTGCATGCAGATTTCGGCTGACGTCTCCATTGTTGTTGAACCGTCTACAAAAGGGGGCCAGAAGGTGATGACAGTCTGTTTAATTTATATTCTTACGCCATCCCAAATGTTTGGAATCCGGACTGTGTTGGATGTTGTCACGGGGAACAGATCTGTAACCCACACCGGCGCTTTGGCCTTTGTGTGAATGAGAGCAAAAAAGGAGGAGGGGAAAATGCAAATGATATGGTGGGCTCGCTTGTATTTCTCTGCCACACTTTCTCCGAAAAAGCCGCAGAAAGTTGAAAAATGTCGTTCTGGTGCGCGGTGTAAAACCTCAGCGTTGAACCGGGCAGATGTGAGGTTGCGCTTCTCACTGCTGATGTATTGCTGAGGACAGCAACCGGCTCGGATGAAGTGTGTAACGGCTGAGAGCAAACGTCATTTACGTCAAACTGTGGCTTTTGTTCGGGATCGCAGACAGTCCAGAACCCTCCTGATGAGAGGAGCCGGGACCCACACAGCGAGACACACACACACACACACACACACACACACACACACACACACCCACACACACACACGACATCTTGCCTTGTATGGGTCTTATATCTCGCTACTTCTCTGTGACTGACGGTCCTGCTTCCTCCGCTGCCTCGCTCACTCTTCTGTAATGACCTCTAATTGCTCTCGATGGCTCTTATTTATCACCGGCCCAATATGGATCCCCATAGAGCCGCTTGAATGAGTCGGTGAGAAGGAGTGGAAAAGAGCGCAACATGTTCCAAACTTAACATTATAAATCTCGACTTCAATGTATCCCCGCTTTGCCATCAGCACAATCTAAATTACAGTGTCTGGAGTTTCATCCTGCTCTTTATTTTTCCCCCACTTTCTCCATCTTCAGGCCGGCCTGCTTCCCCCCCGCCCCCCTTCCGTCCACTATGTTTTTTGTTTTTTTTTTCCTCGCAGGAATGGAGGAAGTAGCTTGGTTGTAAATGGGGAGGCTGGGTGAAATTGACAGCAGAGGGACAAACGCAGGTGGAGAGGCTGCGGGGGGGAACCGGAGGGGGTGAGGCCGTGAAGGAGAACAGCGGCAGAGGAGAGGCGTTTTTTCTTTTTTTTTTTTTTTTTTGCCGGTGTGGCTTTCTGGTTTGGGTTCGTAACCTTCCTCCCTGTCAGCCTCGGTTAGATATTAAATGATGGCAGTGTGATAGGAATTACCTCTTAACCCTCCTATTAAAGTCCTGTGGTTCTGAGGTTTGGAGACGGCGAGGAGAGGGAAGGAGTGTTTTTAGGGGGGTGGTGGAGGGGGGGTGGGGGGTGGTTAGGTTTAGCTCAGGAGGAGGAGGAGGGTGGGAGGTACTGGGTTCGGCTGATCGTGACGGGAAACTCGATTCCTTTTCCTGACTCGAGTTTTGAGGAGTCGCTCACCGAAGTGAATCGGGCTTCTGAGTCGTTCATGTTCATGTGCGTGTTTAGCTGAGTGATTTATTCGCTCAGTCTCATGGCGGGCATGGAAAGGCAGAACTGAGCTGGAGAATTAAAATTGGACAATGTTCATGCAGCCGTTAATTCAAAATATTTCTGCGGGAAGGAGAGTCAGCGTTGTCCGGCGTAGCAACAACGGCTGATGGAGACCAGTTTTGACTGCACGCAGTTTGGAAGCGTTTCGTTCAGGACTCGCACATCACTGTTGGGTAACCGACCCAACAATGTTCTAACTGCGCAGTCGGAGCACGTGGGGACGGAGACGCCGCGTTCTCAGGGGAAGTTCACGTGAGATTGGATGGAAGGAGGGACAGACGGATGGATACTGGTGGATGGCGGCCAGAGAGATTCAGTGTGTGTGTGTGTGTGTGTGTGTGTGTGTGTGTGTGTGTGTGTGTGTGTGTGTGTGTGTGTGTGTGTGTGTGTGTGTGTGTGTGTGTGACCCCCTCTAGGTGATGGCCGGGAGGGGGGGGGGCAAACAGAGACAGTGGAGGGTGAGATTGAAGGATCACGGACTGGAGTCTGTGGCTTTCAGTGTGTGCAGTCTGTGGTCGTCTTCCTCCCCCACTGTTTTAGAGACTGTGGTCTTTCAGCAGAGGCACCCAGACACACACACACACACACACACACACATAGACATACGCACACTATTTAAAAGCGAGGGATTTCGGATGGAAAAACACGCGGCTCTCCAGGAGGAGAACAGTTTCTATCCTGCTCGGCGACTCGATAGCTGTTTGCTTCCTGTCGCGCCGACCCCCGACCTTTGACCCCCGCAGCCCGGCCTCAACCTCCAACCTACAGGGTCGTGCGTCAGCGCACACGCCCATGCCTGTGTGCCAAAAGTGCACGTTACAATGCGGTGGCCCCCCCACCCCCCCACCCCAAATATGAACTGGCGCTCATTCGTCGACGGCGATACTCGAGAATCCACCTCCTCCCCTCCCCCGACCTCCAAAGACGCTCCGGTTACGTTTGATTGGCCTGCAGGAGAGGAGAGGAGCGAGATGAGGAAGAGAAATGGTATGAACGTCAGAGACGAGCGATGTTTCCGACGCTGCTTTAACAGCGCGGCCTTAAACCTGCGTGCAGCCTTACATAATGTAAAAGGAGAATCGACCACGTTGTAACTTTAATGACCTTTGGAATCGAAGCACTTTGAATCCCCAACCATGTAATTAACAAAATGAGAGGCATATAAACTATTTCCAATACTTTGAGTGTTTTGGTGCAATCTAAATGCTAATACAAACAATACACACACATCTAAAGCCAGCCTTTTGGGTATTCTTTTTTTCAAGTTTCCCCCCCCCTGCCTTTTATATTTTCTGTGTTCCCCCAAATGTTTTCTCTGCGCCGTATGAAAGGGATCACTGCAGGGACAACAGCAGCCAAACATTTAGCATAAAAGGTTTTTTTTTAAGGCTTAGTGGAGGAAAGTTTCCTGTCCAGAGGGACTTTGGTTTCGAATTTTATCCAGTCAATTCCTGTACATGTTCACTCACTATAGGCTAATCTGGAAAACAGTATTAGATAAGTTCTAAGAAAAAAACAAAAACAAAAAAAAAAACCCTAGATAAAGGCTCAGGAAGGAAATGGAAAAAATAAAATCCAACTTGAAAGAAAGAGACATTGATTCCGCTGTAACCGGGTCCTTTATCATCACAAGGATCAATGTGAAAGTGATGCAAAGTGGGAGGAGAAGGGCCGAGCTGCGCATGTAAACCACAGAAGAAAACAATGGCAGAAGGTGACTGCGGGGTTAGCCGATGCTAAAGAGATTAGCACGGATGCTGCAGGAGCAGCAGTTCTATCAGAATCGTGTGGCAGTTTTCACATACTTGAAGAAGTAAAAACAGGCACTAACTGTTGTCGCTTTACTTCGACACCAGCTTTGGCAGGAGTCAGGAGTTGAACACAGTCAAACGTTGCTCCTTTGCACCAAAGGGAAGCCTCTCGCTGCTACAGCTGCTCGTTAAATGGGCATTTATCCGCGTTGAGGACCATCAACGAAGTTTTTCGCCGGGACGCCCTCCAGCTTTCTCTTTCCAAAAACGCTCATCGTCGGACTCTTTTCCATGAGGGACATGCGAATGAAATGCAGCGGTTCATCTGGTGTGTCAGATTACTCCACCCCTGACTTGACTCTGTAAGGTATATGTTATTTTTTCTGCTCAGGCTGTCGGCGGAGGGGCTGAACTGGGAGGTGGGTGGGTTTTTGCGGTGAGGAGCTCGCCGGTCATCTGAGATGTCTTTTCCTCCTAATTAAGTTAATGGAGAATGACGAGGGCGCTGCCTTTAATCTTGGCTAATTGTCCATTTAGAGGCGGCCGACGTAGTTTTTACCTGAAGGAATGTTACGGCTAGTGTTACAGGAAGTGGGCGTGCCCCGCGCCGCCGCCGATTGGCCGCGAGTGACGCCCGTCTCAGCGGGGATTGGTGGGCACCGTGTACCCCTATGTGTGTGTCTGTGCGTGTGTGCGTGTGTGTGCATCTCATTCCTCCGCTTCCTTTCCCTTTCGCGCCCTCCTTCCCTGCGCTCCCTCTTCCTGTGACTCACTCTCCTGCACCCAGCAGGACAAACAGCCGCTGTTTGTATTGCTGTCAGGTATTGTAAGATTGTTTTCCTAGCACCAGGCTCCGGGCTCTCTGTTTGGCTTTCACGCCGCCGAGTGCTGGTGAGAAACAAACAAGCCTCAAGAACACACACACACACGCACATACACACAAACACAGTTTGGACTCCCACAGCGTCCTTTTCCCGCTCATTTGCCACGGCCGGCACTTGATGCAGCCTCACCGGTTGCCGTGCGCTGCTACTTGCTTTTACTGAACCGTCATCTGTGACGACGCTTCCCAATTAGAACGCATGAGTCACAAAGACGGTGTACTATGCAGCTGCAGGGCCACAGGCGGAGATTGTAAGTTGTAACAGGTTGTCAAATCCTGCTCCGGGATCAAAGAACGCAAAGTCTTCCGAGTTATAACACAAAAAAAATGAACAGATACCGGAGTGTTTTTTTTTTTGTTGTTGTTTAGTCTCTAATGGGGTAGATTTCGATCGGAGGGTGTTTTCCCCTCAGCGGTGGACAGGATAATCCCCACGTGGGCGGCGGAGGCTGAAGCTGAAGAGTCTGCACGATGCCCATGAAAGGAGGGTCATGGATAAAATAGATGGAATCTGCAGCGAGTGAAGGTGGAGCCGGGAGTTTTTTAAAGTCAGCTGCCTTAAAAAGGCAATTAGGGAGAGGAAAGACGCTTAAGCAGATGGCAGCGCGACGACAGGCGAACAATGATGCTGCGTCCTTAAGCCACTGCCTGATGCAGAGACGTTCCAGCTTCCAACAATGGCTGCCAGGAAGGAAAGTTTCAGCCTGCACAATGAGAGTCAAGAGGACGGCGTTCAAAATAAATAAAAGCCTAAGAACGCAGTAAGCCAGTGGCTCAGCAAGAAGCTTTGCTAGGCCCTCAGTCACTCTTATCTGATCTGACTGGGACGGTAAAAAGGGGGAGGCGGCGGGGAGTTCAGGCCAGAAACTGCACCAGGAGGCTCAGAGCCTCCAGGGCGGAGCTCCACCACAGAGCCCAGAGTGTGATTGAGAGATGTGTTAAAAATAAGAAAGACATTTATAGCGGAAGCCTTCGCAGAAGAATAAAAAGGGGGTGGGGGGGGGGGGGGGGGGCTGATGTTTTAGTTGGGTGTGTGTGTGTGTTTGTGTTGGGGTGCGTGCGTGCGTTTCCCACAGCCATGAACGCAGAGCGACTCTGTCCCCGAGTATATTCTGATAAAAGCGTGTGATCAGGGTTGTATCATTGTTCAGTTTTTCTTTCCTTAAGTTAACATCAGAACTCGAGGGGAGGAACTTGGTTTTGTAATTAAACGTTTTGTGATGAAGTAATTGAGTAAACCTTCCGAGAGTTGGACTTTTTCTAGAAATCAGAAGCGGCTGATATCTTACTGCTGTGAGCCGCCACAGAACAATGGAGGGAGAGGAAGCCAGTTGTTGAAGACCGGTTGTAAACAGTGGCTGTTGCTAAATACATTAGCATGGACGCTGAGGTTTTTTTTTTTTTTAGAACTGCGTTTCAACACAGGAAGGTGTATTTATGTATTTATTTGTTTATTTATTAATTTAACTTCAGAGTTTAAGATTCCAGGTTTTGCCTTTGGCTGCGCAGAACAGTTTTTTCCGGGCCCTTTAACTCGCGGATACATGATCCAAGTCTAAAGTATTTTCGAAGCGTTCCTCCTGGCTCCTGTGTAATTGTTCCAATAGTTCCGTGTCTCCGAACGGATATTTGTGTGGATCGGAGTGCTGAGACCGCGCGCGTCCGTCCCGAGTTTGTGAATGGGAACTTGCAAGTCGTGTTTAGCTCTCGCTGCTCTCTCGAAAACCAAAGCCAAAAGGCCAAAGTTTATGAAGTTGGAGTTTGCGTAGGCCAGTGTGTGATTTCTTTACGGCGGCTGTGTAAACAAAAGACGGGAGGGATGCGAGTCTCCTTTCCACGCAGGCTGAATCCAGCAGCCAGGCGCTCTTTAAGTTCACAGCAACAACCTTTTTTTTTCCCTTTCCGCTTGCCCTTTTATCTTCCTACTGTAGCAGCTAGCCAGCTCGCTAGCCCGCTCCAGGGCCAGAACCTATGAAATTGTTTGTGGGAGGCTTGGGGCTTGTAGAATATCTTTTTTTTTCTCTCTCTCTCTCTCTCTCGCTTCTCTCTCTCTTTCAGCAATGGCAAAGAACTTTTATACGCTTCCACTAAAATAGCAGAGAGGCTGCATATGGAAGTCATTTACCTTTAGCGGGTGGAGGTGCGCCTGACGGGGAGAGGAGCCTCGATTGAGATAAAACTCACAAACTTCCTGTGACCCGTTTACTCAGGCCGGTCGGTGGGAAGGAAAACAAAAACAAAACAAACGAGGCCCCGGTGTGAGTCGTGACGTGTTGCAATTAAGGATTACGGACGTAGAGCCGGTGCCGTCTGCGTGTCTTTCCGCACAACGTGGCGGCTAAATGTGTATACATAGATTAGTAATGTGTGTCTCTGCTGGCGTCGGCATATTTGCCTCAGTGTTTGCTCACATCCTTCATTTGTTTGTACATGTCTGCTCATATGCACGTGTGTGTGTGTGTGTGTGTGTGTGTGTGTGTGTGTGTGTGTGTGTGTGTGTGTGTGTGTGTGTGTGTGTGTGTGTGTGTGTGTGTGTGTGTGTCCTCCGCAGCTCGCCGAGACTTGATGCGCGTCCAAATGCATTCAGACGTTGTTTGTTTAATCAGAATTTAGGTTTACATGGGAAGGCTAATCGAAAGCAGGCCGCACTCACTCCCTGGAAAAGCTCGGTCGGGGGAAGAGGGGGCTGGGGGGGCGGAGGGGTGGAGGAGGGAGGCATAAAGCGAGCGGCGGGGGACAATGGAGTCGTAGATCCCGCGTTTCAGTTACAGCTCGGAGACAGCGGGCGCTGTTTGTGCGTCGTTACTTTTTCCACTCTCGCCGGCCGCTGATCTCTCTTTGATTTGCGCTTTGATTTTTTTTTTTTTCATTTACCCGTCTCTAAGGAGCCGTTTCAGATGATGTGATGTGGACACACTTGTGTGTATCTGTTTGGTGGGTGTTTGCGTGTGTGTATTGATGATTTCCAGCAGTAATAGCTCGGTGAAGCCGTAAGAACACACACACACACACACACACACACACACACACACACACACACACACGCGCGAGCAACAGAGTTCGATTTTGCAGTAACAAAAGCCGAATCAGCAACTGAGGGGGGGGGGGGCGACATACACTGTCGCACGTTATTCCAAAGAAACCTGACTTTTTTCTGTATTTTCTTGTCATTTAACCTCAGTGGTGAAAAAGCCCTCTGATGGCTATTTCGTAGTTTCAGCGTCTTGTGGCTCAGCGATGTGCAAACCGGCGCTGAAAGGTTCGGCAGGTGGGACGCAAGTCGGTAAACGCACCAGGACCAGCTCGGTGCTCCGTGTGTGTCCACTTGTGAGCCCCGTGCGCTACCATTCATGGGTGAAACACTATTCACAAAGATGAAGTCACTGTTGGAAGGATGCCGGGGCCGCGCTATATGATTTTATTCAGCGTTATTGCCTGCAATGCAGGACCGGGTGCGTGACGCAGCACATGTTCCGAATCTTTCGTTGGGCAAATTTCTGCTTTTTATGTATTTTTTTTGCGTAGTTTTCCTGTTATTTTTATTTGGTTTTATGGCCTTCGTTAGCGGCGGAGAATAAACGGAGGTGTGTGTGTGTGTGTGTGTGTGTGTGTGTGTGTGTGTGTGTGTGTGTGTGTGTGTGTGTGTGTGTGTGTCCAATTTGTACGTTGTGGGAGGTCTGCATGGTTACCGCGCTCATTGTTGACCATTATTATGGCTGCACGAGTTGGAACTGGCTAATGTCGCACACGTGTAGGTGTCTAGAGACTTGTGTGTGTGTGTGTGTGTGTGTGTGTGTGTATCTGTGTGTGTGTGTGTGTGTGTGTGTGTGTGTGTCAGGCTGGTGATTTATGCTGTTTAAGTAAAGTCTGATTGTTACAAATGAACTCTAGTTGTCGGTATTCCTTTGGTGCAATCAGTCAGCGTGCAGATCGACCAGCAAACAGCCTCCGCATGCCACGCTCTGCACGCACACACGCACACAAATGCACAATAACGCACACACACTCCCAGCAGCTCTGCTCTGCGTCTCCTGGCGGCCTCATCAATCTGAACCTCCCATCAAACACAGTCTTGCAGCTCATGCGGTTGTTGCCGGCGTCGCCCCGCCACTCTTTTCTCGATCTCGTCAGGGATCTTCCAGCTCCCCGGTGCCGTTGCTTCACGCCTGAGGTTTGACACGGCGTGTTGGCTCCCTCCTCAAGGAACCAGCCACTGAAAGAAGCATCCGTATTTTTTCCCCCCGCTTGAAATCTTCTCGGCGAGTAATTTGCGTCTTAATCGCTGGATTTGTTTGGAGGATGAAAAGCAAGAAAAACAAAAAACAAAATCAGCTCGGCTCTTACATGAAACATTTTGGAAGTAAATACTCCTCCCCCTGCAGTGAGAGTGCGACTGAGCCGCACGCGTTACGCCGTGGCAACACATCGCCCCTGAGCAGCTGACTGACTGACGCCTGGAAGCTCTGACAGCTTCAGATGCGGAAGAAGACGAGACTCACCTTCACCTCTGGGATTTCATGACTCAGAACTTCCATTTGAAGACCCATCTATCCATTGCTCCATCCACCCACCCACCCAACCATCCATCCATCCATCCGTTCCTCCATCCATCCATTCCTCCATCCATCCAACCATCCATCCACCCATCCATCCATCCATCCATCCATCCATTCCTCCATCCATCCATCCAACCATCCACCCACCCACCCATCCATCCATCCATCCATCCATCCATCCATCCATCCATCCATCCATCCATTCAGTGTGTGAAATACAGGGGAGGTCCCATTACACCATTGGAAACCCCAAAAGCCTCAAAGCAAATTTTAAGGGGATTGTAGCATTGTCTTTAGTGGTAACTAAAAACGCCTTTAAGATCTTGTCTAATATTGATTTAAAAAAAAATATTATATATCCTGTGTCCTGTGTGTAACGACCAGGGACCCCCCCCAAATAGTGACGGGTATTTCGCACTCTGCATCCATCCATGCATCCAGTTTGGAGTCACACCTCTCGTGCAGTTGTAAAGCTTTTTGGGGGACCAGGAGAACCGGCGCAGCCAAGTGGAGTTTCAACGTTCGAAGCAGTGACGAGAATGACTAGTGGCGGGGGATGGGGTAGCGTGGGTGATGGGGTAGCGTGGGGGAGGGGGTGGAGTGGAGACTCAGCAAAAGCAGAGCGGGACGGCCGGCCACATGAGAGGCAATGGATGCAGGCTTCCTATAAATACCGAACGCCGCAGAAGCCACTTAAAAAAAACCTGCAGGGATGTATTTATGCATCACACACACACACACACACACACACACACACACACACACACACACACACACACACACACACACACACTGACAGTGCATGTGGCTACGGCTCCCTGTGACGCCGCTGTTATGTAACGGCTCAGGGCTCCACCTGTTGCTTCGTCCCTTTAACGCCGGCATTTTTACTTTTTCTACCATTTTTACGACGGCCGAACGCGTCTTTGAGCCTCGGCCGCGTTTGCCACGACACGTACGTTTACTGCCCTTAACCCCTCACCCGCCTCAGAGAGAGGCCGACTTCTCCGGTGGGAGGGGTGGGGGGGAAGTGTAATTTACCAAAACTTACCAGAGGAGACGGTTTACTTGAAGGCTTAGAAACATAATTAAAGAGGCTGTAAAGCCGTGCGGGTCTGTGCATATTGTTCACATCGAGATACAAACACCAGGGTTTATTTTGTTTGAGTTGAGAGTTCTTCTCATGGCTGTGGTTGCACATCTTTGCGTGTGTGTGTGTGTGTGTGTGTGTGTGTGTGTGTGTGTGTGTGTGTGTGTGTGTGTGTGTGTGTGTGTGTGTGTGTGTGTGTGTGTGTGTGTGTGTGTGTGTGTGTGTGTGTGTGAGAGAGAGAGACGTGGAGCATTAGCTGGTGTGTTTGCGCTAGCGGGAGCTAAATAAGCAACGCAGGAATGTGCATTTTTTTGTGCGTGTTTAAAACAAAGTAATGCGAAACCGTGAAATTATCCTCCTCCCTCCCCGTCCCTGCTCATATCACTACTACTATTTTTTTTTTTTTTTTTACATTTCTTTCCGTCCCCACTGCACCCCACGCTCCCTCTCTCTGTTTATTTGTGCTGTTTTTTTAAGTGGGAGCATCTGCTTTCTTGCACTCGTAACTGTGCGTACGGGGTTTGTGTGCAGGCATGTCCCGGGGAGGTATGTGCACTCCGCCGAGCCCCCCCCATCCCACCCCACACTCCCACCGCCCCTCTCCCCTCAGCCGCCGCAGCCTTTATTTGTGCGTCCGAAAGCTAAAAGTGACGGTTGTGTTTTCAGTTGAGGGAGAGCAAACCGGGTCGGCTGAAGCGGCGCGATCTGGTTTGCCAGGACTGGGGAGGAAATGAAGGCTCATTGTGAGTCGCGAGTCCCTGTGCGCACTCAGCTGCAAGCACTTGTTGTCACTTGAGTTCTGGTCACTTTAACGAGCGCGACGTCACATCGCTGGTTGAAAAGGCCCCCGCGGCCTTCTGGGAGTGCCGGCATGCGTGCGATAATGGTTTCCGTTCCAGTCGGAGACAATAGGCTCCCCTGCCCGCTAATTTGTAGCTCTGCTCTGTCCGGCCACAGCTGACACAGTGTTCAAAAAGGATGAAAATGTACTGAATTCCATATCCAGTCAGGCTCCTTTGAGCTTTGACATAAATGTGAAGCAAGGCAGGCAGGAAGTAACTGTAACTGTAGGCCTAGCTAGTGCTAAAGAGATTAGCCTGGGTGCCGTAATAGTTGCATTTCATTTTTGTCAATAGAACAGTTCCCATATTAAAGGAACAATAAAAAAACGAAATGCTTTTTCATTGTGGACGTTGTGTTTTGGCTTTTCCTCCCAGTTGGTTTTGAGTTGAATTGGCGGTGACATGCAATAATATAGCTGCTCTGCCCAAAAGGAAGCTGTTGTTGCTCAAACTGTTGCTAACTAGCTCAAGCGGCAGCGGAATGATCTGATTGTTTTGCTTTAAAATGCGTATGTATCTAAATGTATGTGTCTTAACAGGACTTGAGTCCTTTTCAAGATGGATCTGTAAAACAAATGGACTTGGGAAACATTCCATGTTGCACACAAGGTTAGCTAAAGCTTTCCCTCGTGAACGCCTTTCATGAGTTCTTGTCAAGGAAACAACGAATGATGCCACATTTTACATCATTATCCCTCTTTGCAAACGACGTTAAATCAGTGTCGCAGGGGGGAAATTTGATTGTTACACAATCCATTCCGCTTATTGAACCCAGTCGTTCTCTCAAACCACATTGACGCTCTCAACGTAACCAAACTGAACCCCGTGTGACTCATGTAAAGATTGTCACGGCGCGAAAGGTCGCCTGGCTCTGTGCCGGCCGCGTGTTTAAAGCGGAGAAAGTGCTTACGAGGCCGAAAGAAACCCACAAAATGAGGCTGGAAGTGGCACTCCCCCCCCCCTATATCGAGTCATGAGATCACCTCAGAACTCCCAGGCTGAAGCTATAAATAAATCTCAGTGCTTGATTCTTTTTTTTTTTTTTTTTTTTTTTTTTTTACGATAATAACGCCATCTACCTCTGGCCAAGTCGTATAATTTGGGAAACGCTACACCACTGTGGTGAGATGCATCAAGCTCCGACTTTTGCCAACATTAAGTGGTTGTAACATAATGTACATTGCGGCGAGATGGATGAATATAACAATGCAGAAATATGTGACAGAAATAATAATGACAAAAAAAAAGCCCTCTGGGAGTGGGCTGTGACTGAGGGGGGGTTTTATTTTCAGCTCAAACTGCCGTCTGGTTAAACTGCGGGCCGCATACCAGGTTCTTCAAAACCACAAATTTACTTCTCCATCAAGTGGGAGAAGTTGTAACCTTACAAGAGTCAAAATAAGTGGTGATATTTTTCCTTTTTTCTAGATTGAAATTGCGCATGGCGTCCTCGGGTTTTTAATCCCCTAAGCAACAAAAACCCCTAAAACTCTCGCAAATGGAATAAGGAAGAAATGTTCATTCGATTGGAGTCGAGAAAGGCCACAAATTTGCTGACTTTGCTGACTTTTTGTTTTCGCCAAGCCAACGGAAACAGAATTAGCTGGAGGAGGAAGGTGGCTGCGACGAACCGGGCAGCAGTTGTGTGGGAGGGCAAGCCCACACACACACACACACTCCAGTGTTTGTGACATATGGTTGAAAAAACAAAACAAAACACTTCCCATCAACATACAGCATGTCACAAAAGTGAGTACACCCCTCACAAATCTGCAAATATGGAATTATCTATTTTCATGGGACAACACAGTGCTTTTGCCCTTTTATGCAAGCTGTCCACTGACTACTTTACATTGTATCCAAGTGTCATTTCTTTAGTGTTGTCCCATGGCAACATGTAAATAAATATTTGCTCTTTATCCCATTTAACTGGTGACCAATTGTTGGCCAATCAGAAGCCCAGTGAGTGAATACATATTATGACTTAATCAGCATCAGGTAAGTGATATGACTTTTGTTCGAGTGTCCTCACCTTCAAAGAATGAGGTCTGAAAAAAGACGGGTTGTAATAGCCAGACGACTCACAGCCGAACAAATAATCAGGCCGCAGGAACGGCGGCTGGCCGAGGGCGAACACATGTTTTCTCCGGCCCCGGGGGAGGAAACGACGGCGGCGAGATCAAGAGGCCGAGACGGGAGAGAACAAATAAACGCCGGCGCTCGGCGACAGCGAGGGTCCGGCCCGAGCGAACCGGAGAGCCGGTAGCGGCAGCACCGCTCGCCGCCCGCCCGCCCGCCACACCAGCCGACGCTTTCATGTGGCCGCGCTGGCGATGATGTCACCGCAGGCCGCCACCCGACTGCGCTATTCTGCGCCTGGCTGAGTCACTGCCATGATATTTTAATTAGGGCAAACACGTGCGACCACCAGAGAGCAGCCCAGGAGCTTTGTTCCCAAACAAAAAACAAAAACAAAAACAAAATTCCTTCTCTGATTCTTGTTCTTCCGACCCGAGTTGAAATCTGTGGACTGATGGATCGATACTTTATTGATCTCCAGGAGAAATTCACGTTTACAACTCAGGAAATAGCGAATGAAAGGAATGCAGTGTGCTTAACTATAGTATAAAGAGAGATAAAAGTACACAGTGCGATTCAAATAACTTAAAAATGAAATAAGAAACAAAGTTTTACTCTTGCATGTACGTTTGCTAGTTTATTCGTAGTCCAAACAATCAAATCAACTATTTCCTGCCTTAGCGGGAAGTGAAAGAGGGAGCTCTGCTGCGCCTCCTCTGCCCGCCGTCGGACTCCCAGTCATGTCAGTTTTACGGCCTGGTACTGGAAGTCCAGTCTTCCTGGTTTCCTGGTTCTCCTGCCGGAAGAGTAAAACTCGGCCTGTCTCTCCTCAAGCAAACGCGTCGTCTGTTCTTTATAAGGTGCTGCAGAAACGCTGCAGAGGAGCTGCTACTGACAAGAGCATGAACACACTCCAACACACACACACACACACACACACACACACACACACTGGCCTGACAGGGTGCTCGCTGACCCGGCCGTAACACACACACGCGCTCCGTCTGTGTGTGTCGGTGTTACCGTGCCAGACACAGAGGGCTCGTCGGCCGTGTGTGTGCGCGTGTGTCAGCCAAGCGGCAACATGGAATCATGGGAAATGATGTCAGTGCACGAGCCCATGCCCAACCCCATTAAATAATCCAGTTAAACTAAGTAAACTCCCCCCCCACACACACACACACACACACACACATTTTGTTCAGAGCATTAAAATAATTAGACTTGTTGCAGACTTGCTGTTTTATTTGTCAGAGTTCCTCTTGTGTGTTTTCTGCTTCATTTGGGTCTGATTGGTCTCTCTTTTTTTTTTTTAATCTCTTTTTTTTTAGATTCTGGCTGTCTTGTCCTCTCACCCGTCGCTCCTCTCTCGGGCATATTTGACATTTCTCCCGTGTTTTGCCGTGGCGACTTGAGTTACGGCAACATGTGGCTCCCATTAGGAGCCTTTGTAGTGTTCCAAAGTGCCAAGCGCAGGGCCGAGGGGGCGGGGAGTGTGGGGGACACATGCAGGCACATCCCCAGGAATCTGCGGTACATGCGGCCGCAGCCTTTTTCTCAAAAGGTGTCAAGGCACCGGTGGAGGAAAAGGAGGTTTTGGCCGTGTGGCCTTGTCTTCCGATGAAGTGACGGTATTAAACCTTCACCTTTAGGAGTGTTTTTATTAGTGGATGATTTTTTTTTCTCGCTTTCATGAAAAAGGTGCAAATGCTTTCACGCTTCACAGAAGAGTCGGGTCAGCAGTCCGTCGCTGCAGCAGAATAAAATAATTTGCTATGATCGGACACACTTGGCAAAGTAAGCGGCGCCTGATGTTTGTTATTCGACTGAGGGTCCATTCCTCCAAGCACTTGCAAGTTAAGCCATCAGCCATTAACGCCGCCAATCGTGACGTTCGTCCCCCACAGTGACCCGGACCGCGGAGCCGGACGGACTCATTATCCTCCTCCGAGTCGCTTGACCAAAAAAAAAAAAAAAAAAGGGACTCGGAATTAAACGGAACAAACTGTCCCGCCAACATCCTTAAAATTCATCCGGGCCCGTTGGCCGAACATTCTTCGTTCTTCTGCTCGGAAAGTTCGACGAGGCCGTCGCTGTTTACGTCTCGCATTCGTGCGGCCGCCGTCGCTGAGAGAGCCTCCATCGGAACGTTTTTTTTTTTTTTTGTGTGCGTTGTTTATCGGTCAGCCAGCCACGTGTGCAACTTGATTCTTCCCCAACTCTGAGGAATTATTTTGTTTTCGTGCGAGATAAGGTGAGAGTCTGCAGTCGCAGTGGTGGCAGTATGGAACGGTTTCTGTGTCTCAGGGCACAAATCATCTCAATCACAATCTCACCTTTGACGGAGCCAGCGAAGGACTTTACACATCCTGGTTTCCCCCCATGATATCTGCTAATTAAGAAACAAATAAGGTTGAAGGTTGCAGCGTATTTCCCACCCGGGAATCTCGTCCAGCTGCTCCCAGAAGTTCTCCGTGGCCTCCATCGAGTCGGGAGCGGCCTGCAAAACACAAAGGTCGTCTCGCCGCCGATCGCCCTCCGCGCTTCGCAGGCGCCAGCCGTCAGACAGCCGGCGGAGGGCGGCGAGTGGAGAGGGCGTCGCCGATGCCCCGGCCTCGCCAGCACAAAGCATTGTGGGAAGGCTGCGAGGCGGGGTGCGACTTAACGCCGAGCCACCGCAGATATTCCCCCTGATTTATGCGCGTCCTCACATTCATCTGCGAGTTGGTGTGTATTTCATGTGGCTTCCCTTTGTGCGTGCGTGTGTGCGTGTGTGCTTGTGTGCGTGAGAGAAGGGACATTAAGTAATGGAGAGCGATCATTGCTGTGGTCTGAGGGTGCTCTGATTCCAATTTACAGTGTCCCGAGCGCACACAGAGACACGCACTCTTAATACTGACACACAAACACGCACAAAAAAACACAAACCTTCTTGGAACATTCTGGACCCTTTAGGCACAACAACAAAACCGTGCTGACAAGCCAACAGTATAACATTATCGGGGTGATGAAAACAAAGCGTGTGTTGTGAAGGGACAAAGTCGGATTTGAAGAAAGGGAAAGTGCAGTTTGATGTTTATGACACAGAAGCTCAATTTGGAACAACGGCAACAACAGTGTGGACAAAACAGACCGACATTGTCTCGTTCTGCTTCCTCATTGGTCGACGCGGGAAAGACGAAACGCTTCCATACGTCGGATTTAATGATCGCCGGGTCGTCAACAGTTTCACTTCGCTTTAGCACCGTTACAGACTTCCTGTGTCCATCCTAATGTAAAAGGGTTGAGTTAAGACAACTGGAGTGGTTTTGCTGTCTTCAAGAAGAACAAAACCAGTCGGCCTGTCTCAACTTAACCCTTCTGTTTTAATACAATAGTGTACTTTTGATTTCTTCTGTTGAGGTGTTTAGGTTACTGTTCCTACTGTCCAACTTTCTTCAGTCTTCTCCAGACTGACTGACCTCACAAGTTGACTGCAGAAAGTTGTAGTACACAATAGAAAAAATTAAATGGGGCTTTTTTTACAATAAATTAAAATCTTCTCCTCTTCCCCCTCTGTCCCCATGAAGTTCTCTTGTCTTTCCTCCTTCCAGTTCTTGTTGCTGATCTGATTAGATGCAGAACAGGAGCTTGCCGACGTCGAGGGCCACCTGCGCGTAAACGGCATCCAGAGAAACGACGGCGACAGACGAGCGAGAGCGAGTCAACAGCGCCGTAAATCAGCCGCCGCTCCTCCGCTCGTCCCGTCTTCCGCCCTTGTTTTTCCGCTCCGCTCTCCGTCTCTGCAAACATGTGTTGCCCCGGGGCCAGAAATCCTGGAGAGGTGCAGGGTTCGCCTCCGAACGCCCGTGTTTCCTGACATCTCGCACGATGTAGATCACGCTCGAGTCGCGAGAAACATGCGGGCTTTGAAATATGTGACCGTAAAGCAGGCTAATGTGTCAGGCGGTGTTTGTCTTCCCCGGGTCGTCTCGCCAGGACACGACAGCGTCAGTGAGGGAGAACAGCACGTCCCTCCATTCACGTCCCCCTCTGTTCCAATATGTTTGTTTGTGCTGAAGAAACCTTAATTGAAAACCTGTTTTTTTAATTCACAGTGATGCTAACTAATTTAGCCTCCACCAAACACACTTATCTCAAACGTATTTGGAAGTGAAAACATTTGATTTGTGAAGCCCAAAGACCAATTAAATGGAGAAATAAATGTAACAAACAGTTTTCTTTTCTTTTTCAACAACGACCTTGGATTGCTCAAATCTAACTCCACACTTTTTGCCCCATTTTTCAATTTTCAGAATTTGTAATTTGTGCCGTGTTCCTTAGCCGATCAGACTCCGGGATCTAAAGCTGCCCTCTGGAAGAAAGGAAGCAAGAAGCAATTGTGGGTCCACAGCCTCAGAACTGTTGCAGCCTGGCTAAACCAGCCGTCCGTCCATGCACCACCAGGTTGAAGGGCAGGAGGGTTATCCAAATCCCATTCCGAACCTCTTCTATTGGCTCTGAACTAGCGTTTAGGAAATGGAGAAAGGCCACTGCAGCGGTCCTTCTTTCAATACGGTCCTTCAAGGTCCTTTAACCCAAACGGTTTATCGGATGATTGGTTTTTCACCCGCTCTTTCACCCCGACGGCCGCCCTACTTCCCATTTCCTGACTCATTTTCAGCTGTTGCATAATAACTGCTTAGCTGTGGCCAGTTATCCTCATGAGCTCCTGCAAACGGTTCCAGGGGTGTTCTGATAATTATCAGTCATTAAAACCAAAAAAAACAAACAAACCATGGAAACGAGAACCAAACCGTGAAGGGTTTCCCCCCCATCCAGTTTCCCCGAATGGTGGCTCTCGTTTAAAGTGGTGAGAAAACTACAGTGATAAAAACAGCCAGAAAGGAACAAATGAAGAAGAAGAAGAGGCACTTGGCTTTAAATGGTTATTTTGACATTTTAAATACTCATTGGGCAATAAAGAGAAACGCTTCCGTCCCCCTCTGATAATCCCTCTCTGGCTGAAGGGTTTCCTTCTATTTGTTTTACTTTAAGCCACTTCAGCTGCCACACACACACACAGACGGAAAGGCCCTCTATTAATTACCAGTGTGATCCTGGAAGTAGATGAAATAATAATAGCGGCTCCAGCTTGGGGACGGAGCTCCGCTGGCAAAACGTTTTACCTTTCCGGAAGGAGTGGAGATAAAAGAGCCCTTGAGGAGCCACATTAATGAAAACTGCTGAGTGAAAACCAAAGTGGGAGGCTGACTTCCCCCTACCTGAACGCACACAGACAGGCGCGTGCACCTGCACATGCTTGCGCGCGCGCACACACACACACACACACACACACACACACACACACACACACACACACACACACACCGGAACGCACCTGACTGCAGAGCTGATGGAGTTCTCTGCTGGTGTTTTCAACGGGTCAGTGAGCAGCAGCCATGCAAAGAGAAGAACAGGTTTCCCTCTCACACACACACACACACACACACACACACACACACACACACACTCTCACTCCCTCTCTCTATCTGGGGGGGCCGATCCCGCCGAGTCAGTGTTGCCACTCATTTACACGTCCTTAAACACATCCCATAATTAGCCTCAGCCCTAATTGGCCTAATCACAACTCTGACAAACTCTGCTGTGGCAACGGTCTCCATGGCGACGGGGCGCTTTCGGAGGGAAGTGCCTCTCCTTTGCTTTGTCTGACGGCGCTAATCAGAACCAAAAGTTCTTGTTTTTTCTGGTCCCTTCGACCGTTCACAGTGCGGCGGCCGAACTTGCTGCTCAGGCGCCTGAGATGTTCTTTCAAAAAAGGAGAAATTCCGTTTTCTGTTCTGTTTGTCCCCAGACTCCCGTGTCGTGTTTCTTGTGTACTTGTTGTTGTGTATTATTAAAGGAATCACATTCCACCACTAATTGCACAGTATCGGAGCAGCTTTCCTGTCTGAAAGTACAGGTTCCTGTGAGCAGCGGGGGCAGCGGGACGGCTTTGCTGATCCCTCTGGTCAGCCGTAAAGACTAATGTCATTTCCTCTTTTCAAGCCTCCCACTACCACTCGCAGTTTCCCCAGCACCGTGCTTCTTTGACCTTTTCAGCATGCAGCCTAGGATCTTGTTTCAGGGCAGATGATTCCATCAGATTTGATTCTATCAGGTAAAGGTTAAAAAAAAAAAAAAAAAAAAAACCCTCTCGCCGATTCCCCACTGACCGGTCGGCGGCGCCGACTCCACCTGTTGGAGAGACGCGGGCGGCTCGGACGCTCTCTGAAAATAGGCGGTGATGTGTTGGGGTGAAAGGTCAAGAGCAGGCGGCGGTGCAGACGCCAGGAAGATAACGTATGACTCCCATGACGCCCTTTTTTTTTCTCAAAAAGGAAAGAAAAAAATAGAAAGAAGCCGCGATTCTGCGGTCTGATGGGTGCCGCGAGGTTACAGGCCGAGTCACATGGGCGTTGGAGCCAGCGCGAGAGGTCAAGGCCAAGGTTAGTCGTCTTGAACGCTCCTCCACATGTATCAGGTTGTCAACCTTCAACGTGCGAGTCGCCATGTGTGTTCACCTGAGTCTCTGATTGACTGTAGTGCACAGCGTTTCCTGCAGGAGGCGCCACCGAGCAGCGTTTCCTTTGTTATCGCCCATATTTGGGCTGGAAAGTTTCCTGAATTCTTTGCTCCTGTCTCTCTTGTCTATATGATGAAGAGCAGGAAGCAAACCTTGAAAGGTGACTGGGCGAACATGATGTATCACTTTCAAGCAGACCAATCGGATTTGGTGCTGCTAGTTCAGCCAGGTTGCATGAAGTCATGGCTTCTTGTCACTACTGGCCGATGAAAGACTCTAGAGTGAATCAGAGGAAAAACCTCTAGTGCTCATCTTCCATTGAGTTTTAATGTGAAAATGCCGTCCACTTCTGAAAAAAAAAAGCGCGCCAATCAACAAGTCTTTTTTTTGCTTAGCTAGCTGCCGCTACTTCCTGGTTTCATCCAACAGATGAGTTGCAATCAGAAAGTCTCCACCGCCGAGCGACTTCTCGTATTTCCCTCCTGAATGAAATTTTTTATTAGCTCGAAGCAAAAAAAAAAAAAAAAAAGGCTTATTGAACGCACTGCCACTCATAATATTCAGACAAAATTAAGTCAACATTTTATTCTTCGGCTCCAAGTTTCTGTTCCCCCCGCTCCTTGAACGCCTCACCTCAGTTCCTCCGTCTCATCTCCGCCCCCGCGAGCTCCACTCAGACAGAAAACGTATTCCTCCTGACATTTGTTTTCAATCCACAGCGTCGCCGCCCCCTCCCACCACCCTGCAGTCCTTCAATAAAAAGAATTAACCTATGTGCCGAGATGGAGCCCGGGAGAATATCCCCCAGTCTGTTTTCTGTCTCCGGCTGTCTCGCTGAAACTCTCTCCTTTTGTGCTGTTTAAAAATGTCTTTTTAATAACGTCTCGATGCCTTCCACTGTTTTTCCTCGGCCGCGGTGTTTTTAATCACGATAAATTATTGTGATAATTAGCCTCAGAGTTCAGAGCGGAGCCCAGCGCAGGAGGCATATTTCTGTCCCGATCCAACCGAGTCCGACTGCCTTTTTGTTTTTACACCCGGAGCCGATCCAAAAACGACACGTTTAAATCTGAACCGCCGAGTTTGCGTCATGCGTTATGTCGCCGCCATGGTTACGGCCCTGTTTTCCAACGTGAACATTAAAAATTGCATTGTTTCGCATTGGCTATCCAGTAGGTTGCTTTGACACGCAAACTCTCTGAGACTTTATTTATTTATCCCCTTCTCGTTTTTTTTTGCTGGAAGCACCCCCCCTCCCCCATCTGATCCAAACCGCGGCGTAATTTCAAAATATTTACTCAATCGAGGTTCCTGGTATCCGGCCTCTCGGGAAGTTCTGCTCGTGTTTTCTCCGGTGATACGGATCCGCCCGTCTGTTTCCGTCGTTGCGTGACCGCCTGAGACGGGCTGCCGATCCAGCGGCCGCGGTGGCAGTGGGACACCTGGAATCAGCTGCTGCCCGGGCCGCCAACAACCGGGTCTGGATCGAGTGCGCGGTGACCGGTACCGTCACTCCTCTGTATTAGCTATAAAGTGGATGACTTTAGCATCTTCTTTTCTTTCTTTCTTTTCATTTTTTCTACACCGAAAATAAAGACGGCGCTGCCTGCAGCTGCCAGAGTGGAATTAACCATAGAACAAAAGAGTGGGGGGGGCCCAGTCTAACAGTTTTCGGGCAGAACACGGAAGAGCGTTTTGTCAGATCCGATCCAAAATCTCGGCGACCCGTTGCGGCTCCAGCTTCTATCACGGCAATGCTGTCGAGCCGCTTGTGGTGACCAGTTCCTGCCCCCCCCCCACCCCTCCTCAAAAAAAACCTCAAGTCGACCGTCCAAGCTCATCGACAAAACAGATGTGAGATTTGTCTTGCAGCGCTAGAACTGGAAGCCCCTCCCCCTTCCCAGCACAGAAATATCATCAATTACCCCTCAGTGTTTCATCAGTCTGCTGCTTTCATGTCTGCACGTCCATCCACCTATTATTAATATTTTTTTGGGGGGTATTCACATTTTTTCCTCATGCGCAGGCTGCACGCTCTGACCCGCGCAGGCGCGCTTAACGAAACGCAAACCCCAAATCTATTAGTTTTCTTTCTGGTTTTGAACCTGTCATCAAAGATTAATTTGTAATTTCTTTCGTCGCCCCCCTCCCCCCCGAGTCATTTAAAACCTCGGGGCACTTTTCCCTGTGGCTGAGCAGTACATTAACAGCGCAGCGGGAGGCCAGCGGCCGCCTCCAACACAGCACATCTGCTCAGCTCGTTAACCGCGGCCGCCATTAGCATTAGCATATGCACGCGGCTGATTGAGTCAGAAAGCAGACGTGGAGGTCAGAGTTAAAAAAAACAAAAACCTCAAAGTCCTGAAACGGACTTGAAGTTCAGAGAGAGAACTTTTTTTTATGGTTATTATTATTACGATTATCTGAAATTTGAAGCTTTTTAATTCATGTATCACAATCCAGAGGGAGCACTTCAGGATATTGCGAACAATCTTTGATGTTATAAGAATCTGTCACTGTGTCGCTCGATGTTTTGTCAACGGCATAAAATCTTCTGGATGTTGTTGTCCGGGTTTTTTAGTGCTCAGCACAGCCATTAAATCAATATGAAGTTTGTTGTGTGTGTGTGTGTGTGTGTGTGTGTGTGTGTGTGTGTGTGTGTGTGTGTGTGTGTGTGTGTGTGTGTGTGTCTAAACCTCAGCAGCAGTCTGTCTTTTCTACTTTGTATTATTTTTCTTTGATAGGAAATTCAAACCCATGTTTTCTTCTTCAAGTCTGTCTGTCTGTCTGTCTGTCTGTCTGTCTGTCTGTCTGTCTGTCTGTCTGTCTGTCTGTCTGTCCGTCCGTCCGAGTCAGTACATTCCTCCATGTTCTGCAGGTGTGTGTGAGCTAACGTCGGCGGCTTTGCTCAGCATTGCTTACAACTGTGGAATGAGAGTTGAACAAAACAAGAAAATAGCATGTTTACGTGTGATTCTGTCTGCGTGTGTGTGTGTGTGTGTGTGTGTGTGTGTCTGTGTGTGTTCTGGTTCAGACGTAGACTCGTCTCCTTCTTTCCATTCTTTTCTCTTTAATCACCGCCGTCTTACTTCACTCGGAAATGGGCGGGTCGCGACATCTACAGTATGTGCACGTGCACACTTTTCTGAAGCATTTTGTTTTTGTTCTTTTATTTTAAAGACGAGCCTCCCACGCTCGTATCATCTGCAGGCGGTGGAAAGCATGCGTGCGCGCGCACACACACACACACACACACACACACACACACACACACACAAACCTTCGAGTGAGGAAGAGGAGCAGCTCCCTTTTTTTCCAAACTAAAACTGCACACGCGCACAAGCACGCACGCACGCACACACACACACACACAAACAAAACACATTTCAGTCTCAACATTAACATGTACCAGATGTAACTCTGTAGGGAGTTCTGAGGCACAGATGCACAGAGAGCAAAATGCAGAGATGTTTATTCTCCCCCGCTGCACCAAAAAGGCCCCGTTTTCAAAGGCCGGACGGCAGAACTGCCGCAGGAGGATCCGTGTGGCAGTCACAGAGGAAACACAGCGGTGGGTGAGGAAGCGATCGGACTCTCACCCGTCAGTCTGCTGGTTGATTTGCAATGATACGCAAGAGGAGACAGAGATGAGGGTTAATTTCCCTTCAGGAAAGGTTGCTTTTCTACCTTCGCCTGGTTGTTGTCGTGGGAAACGGCAACGGCATTCCTTGCCAAAACTGGAAGCAAATTACGTTTTTTAAAATGTTGTTTTTACCCTCCAACCAGCAGTCGCCAAGCTGTGAACTCGAAGTAAAGTTTCCCATAGTTTGAGTTCTCACACTTATTTTCTCCATGCAGCGACTAAGGTCTTCCTGTTTTAGCCACAATTCTTATTCCAACTCCTCTCAACGTCAAATCATCGCATTGTGCAAACTTTATTTTCCAATATTCAACAAGTTTCCTCGATATCTGTAGACTTTTCTTCTTTTGCTTGCTGCAATTTTCAGTCAGTGGGGGATATCAGTGCTTAGTGATGTCACAAAGGGCCTTGATGTCGCCTCCACGTTAGTAATTAGACCCTCAGCCAGGCGTTGGCTCGTCGTCCTTCTGTTTTTCGTCTGCTTGTAGGCATGTGGAAGGTCCGCAAAAGCACGTATTTTATTGTTTTGTATTATTGGAGGCTGTAAACAGCGGGCTAAATCCCACAGATTCTTTTTAACTGTCTGACCAAAGTTTGGTGTCGGGATCTTCGCTTTGGCCGCGTCACTGCTGGGAAAAGTTGTGCTGGGCTGCCGGGCTGAGTTTGCTCTGCGTCTTTTCTCCCGAAAATCTTTAGTTTGGTCTCGCAGGTCTGTTTATCTGCCTGTCTCGCTCCAGATATTGAGCACAGCCCTCTTTAGAAATGTTTGGGTGCCCAGTTTGTCCAAAAGCTTTCTGGGCCTTCACACGGGCTCCGTTTCATTTCGACAGGGCCTCCGTGTGTCTGTGTACACACCCTCATTTTTATTTGGCTCTTCCCTCGGCTGCCGGCTTTTTTCTTTTTCTTTTCTTTTTTTTTTTTTTTTGTCCTGCATTCAAGCCGTCCAAACCCACAAACCCTCAGCGGCACCATAGACGGCTCTTTGTCGCTCCTCCTATTTCTTGGTCAGATGGAGCGGCTAAAGTTGTTTTGTGATCCAGTGCAAAAACAACAGACTTTTCACTCACGTTTACTTTTAAAACTCCATGTATACCGTTTGTATGTTTTTTTTTTTTTTGAAAGGTCTTTCAGTGAGTCATGGCAAGTTTCTGAAAAGTAAATTCACCAGTTGCAGCATGGCAGGAAGAGAAGAGGATTCTGGGTCTTTCAATAGACGGCCTTTAAAAGGTTAAAGACGGCAGGTGCTGAGAAAACGGGTGCAGATTAATGATCCTACAAATATTCATGGGTAGCAGATTTTTTGCAATCAAAAACTTTACATTTAATTTTAATATTTAAAAAAAAAAAAAAAGTGCTTTTGAGAAAAGGTGCAACAGATTTCCTCCAAAAAAAATGTATTGATTTTGCTTAAAAGAGAAACAAAAAATCCATCAAATCTATCAACGTCCACACAGACAGCCAGTTAAGTCAATGTGTGTGTGCACGTACGTGCGTGTCTGCAGCAGCTGTGGCCAGCGAGCGCCGCTCCGCCGTGAATGGCTCTCCTCCTCCTCCTCCTCCTCCTCCTCCTCTGAGCGCCTCTGAAAGACGGATGGCGACGAGTGGGAACAGCGGGCGCCGCCGCTCTCCGTCACTCTTCCTTTCTCTTGGCCTCCCATTCGCTCCGTCGCTCTGTTTGGTTTCCCTCCTTTCGGCAGAAGGGCAGCAAGCTGCCGCCGGCTCTGTTTGAGTTCCCTCAACTTTTAATGAGCAGCGAGGGGAGAGTCGCTTTCTTTCCGCGGCCGCTAATCGCGTCTCGCTCTCTGTCGGTCTGTCTGACTGACCGTCCGTCTGTCTTCATTCGCTTTCACCTCCAGCTCTTCGCTCTCTCCTCCGTCTGTTTTTTTTCCTCACTCTTGCTTTTTTTCACCCGCAGCCAGATGTAAAGCTGCGCCGTGTTTACCGGCTGGTCTTCCTAATCCCAGTACGAACTGCTGTCGGTAATGACTTTTGCTCAGGCGCGCCGGCAAGAGTGATTTTAAACACGCAGGGAAGGAAGACAGGATGAAAAAACGGAAGACAGAAGGCAGACACCCGTGCACGCCGCCGTGCCTGAAGGTGAACTGATGCACTTTTTCGTTAGTTAGTTTGTTTTTGTTTTGATGATGGGACAGGAAAAGGGGCTGCTATTTCTTTAAAAAAAAAAAAAAAAAAGAAAGGAAGAAAGAAAGAAAGAGGGAAACAGGTAATTGGTGCCCAGTCATGTGTGCCACTGAGTGTGTGTCTGTCGTGTGTGTGTGACCCTGTGACCTCAGGTGCCCCGCAGGTGTGCGTCTCAGCGTAACGGAAGGGTGGGGGAGTCGCACAGAGAGACGGGGAAGTTGAGATCAGCTGCATTCCTTGGCGGGGGGAGGGTGGAGTAGGGTGGGGGTGGTGGTGGTGGGGGAGACACAAAGACGCAGTCTGTGGGAGGCAGGCAGCGGCAATTAAAGTCACACAATTTTTTTTTTTTTTTCTATGAGTGCAAACCTTCGATAGTTCTTTTGAAAAATACAGAGGGAGGCCTTGTTTGATTGTTGGGTTGATTCATCAAACTGTAAAACTTGAAGTGCTAGTTTATATCTGTCCCAGTTGTAGTTCAGCATTGGCCCGGTTCAGGCGCTGCGTCGCTCAGAGTTCAACTCTGAAATCTTGCACATTCATCTTTTCGAGGTCCAACAGAAAGTGCATTTAATTTCCCCACTGTGATCAAAATCCCAATTCCCAATGTTGCTATAACTGTACCAGAATTGATTTCATTGGCTCAGTCTGTGCTCACAAACAACAAACTGGACTCTTAGCTCTCTGTGCACCGAAGTACAGGAAGCATTGTTTCAGAGTTTAAAATGAACAAGAATCCAGAATGATATAAAGAAAATAGAAAATAAAAAATAAACACAGAATTACTGCAGCTTCTGTTATATTTTTAAAGATGTGGGAGGTTTGACAGAGGCAAAATGTGACTGCATGTGATTAAATTGTGACATTCCCAGTTGCAGCGTTTTCACATTTGGAGAAAAACAACAGCGCAGGAGGTCCACAATTTCCCATCAGTGCTTAAAAATGACGACAATAACAGATGAATTATTGACAAAAACAAGCAGATGTGTCAAAAAATCCAAAATCTGTTTGCATCAGCAGAACTAAACGCGCCACCAAATTTGCTCTTATGTGGTGGAACCTGAAACGATGCCTTTATTTGGGAAGACAAAAAAAAAGAACTTCTCTATGCGGGATTTTATCTTGCGCGGCCGCAAACAAAGCTGACGCTGACCCCGGTTGTCTGCGTCTGACTGGGAACCTTTCAGTCCTCACTGAAGTCAAGTATGTCTCGTTAAATTTTACCCGCAGTGAGAGATTTCCGACTGCGACCTCCTCACCCCAGTCTCTCGCGTGCGCTCACGCACACACACACACGCACGCACGCACACACACACACACACACACACACACACACACACACACAGGGTCGCGCAACAAAAGGAATCCCAGCAATGCCAATCACGTTAGTCCTCTTCCAGCCTCTCCCACTGTCTCCCCGGGTCCGGGAGCCTCACTTCCATCCAGTTGTCAAGTGAATTTCATGAGGAAGCGGTTGATATGTTTCCACAGCACAGATTTGGATTGCACAGCTCCGAGTGTTTGACGGAGACAATGTGGGGCGCCCGAGCAAAGGTCACCGAAAAGGAAGAAGTCAAGTAGGGTCCGGATTAGGGGTGTGTGTGTGTGTGTGTGTGTGTGTGTGTGTGTGTGTGTGTGTGTGTGTGTGTGTGTGTGTGTGTGTGTGTGTGTGTGTGTGTGTGTGTGTGCGCGTGTGCGCGTTTCAGTCCTGCTCATGCATATCAGTTGCGGTTTTCTTGGGTTATTTTTATTGGTGCAGGATTCACATGTTGATTCCAAAATGAAAACACAGAGTCCAGTCAAAAGTCAACTCCAAGCCAAGTACAATAAAACATTATCCAGTTGGGATGATTGGCTGACACTATTTCTGGTGCATCCAGCTTCCATTTTTTTTTTAATCCAGTTTTCTGTAAACATATGGCAGGGATGTTTACTTTACTTGCGAGTAAAGTGGTGATTCAAGGGATCAAATGTCTGTCAATTCATCTTAATTTTCCTTCATTTTTGTTCATTTGCGAGCTCCTCAAGGCCGCTTGTTTTAGATGCTGGCAATGACAAGGCAGAGTAAAAGAAAAAAGTAAAAGTTAAGAAGAAAACTGGAAAGCAGAGCAGTAAATGGAAAAAAGGTGACTGGAAATCGCAGTGTTTAAAGGCGTCGTCCCTGCGGTTCAATCAGTTCTTCCTTGCGTTTCAAATCTATTTTCAACCTGTATTTCAATTCTTATGGAGACAAAAGGCAAAAAAGTGAAACGCTACATGGTGACAGCTGGACTGGAGTGCAGGTGCTGCGTCATCCGGCGGGATGGAGACGTGCTCTCAGCTCCGGCTCTGGAGCGTGACGACGACTCCCAGATGTTGCGTTTAACGCCTGTCCTGGAAGAGGATCCCAGCGAAGCCGCACGGGAATCATGGGCAAGAATGCACACGTGGAGTTTGGAGGCGTAACAAAAAAACCCTGTTTGCTGCCCAGTGGTATTTGTTAAGTTGCAACGCTCTTTGCTCTTCGAGTGCTTCACGGTTGTTTCCATCAAATCCCCTGTGGAGACATGAAAAAAGCGGAGGCCGCCGTCTGCAAGTGTTTCTTGGATCGGCTCTGCGTTGCAGCTAAGTGGACTGCCAGGAGGCTTCCAAGTTTTTACTGTGGCCGTCTTTATCGTCTTTATCGGTGTCGAAATCAATCACATCGATATCGGAGTTTGCGTTTTACTGCAGAGCTTCCGCCGACACGCTGACCCCCCCCCCCCGGCCCTGCTGCGTTCTCGAGCGGCTCCACTTCAGATATTCTCCGCCTGATTCACGACACATTTAATCCGACTTAATGCTTCCATCTGCAGCCCGGAGACGTTCTCCAGGCGTCGTAAATGTGTCAAAGAATTCCCAGCGTGCGTCTGAACGCTGAAAGCCAGCGCTGACGCCGACTCATCGGGCCCTGCCGAGTCCGTGTGCTGGTGTTGGACTCGCAGGGAAGAGAGGACGCCCGCATGGTTGCCTCTCAGTCGGCCGCCTAGTGACGGAGACAAACGACCTCCTCGGTTCTCTCGCCTTCTGCTCTGTCTGTGGTTCTTTCCTGTGTGCGTCACATCCTGCGGAGCCCACCTGCAACCTCTCCCCACTCTGTGCATCATCAAGACGGTGGGAGTTCAAGTGTGTGCAGGTTCGTGCGGATGTTCGCGGCAATGTTCAAGTCGCCGTCGATTCACCAGAGGGGGAAATCGGCTATGCTTTGAGTTTTGAGTGGTTACATTCTGGTTACATGTACACTACCATTACAAAAGTTCAGGCATATCTTCTCATTGAGTGCTTCTAGATCCTCACTGAAGGCATTGTTGAAAGCATCTGCGAATGACTGCATGGAATGATGGAATTATATTGGAAAAAATATAAAACGTGTGAATTAAGTTTCCTTGCTACATAATTCTATACACTGTATCTTGCCCATACATTTGATGTCTTCAGTATGTAGAAAGTAGCTACTTATATTTAAAATATATTATATTTATGTGTATATATATATATATATATATATATATATATATATATATATATATATATATATATATATATATATATATATATATATATACATATATATACATATATATATATATATATTTATGTATATACATACTCACGCACAACTCGCTGTGCAAACCCTTTTGGTTTCTCTGCTAGACAAATTTGCAAGAAGATCTCACTGATGCCTCTGCGTTGCCCCGGCAACAGTGAGTCGGCGTATCCTGGCAGACGCGTCCCAGAGCCGACGTTACAAATGTTTTGCATGTTAATGTTTGTTTGTGCGTGTTTGCTAGCAGCTTTACACATTGCTGCCGGCCCCCTGCTGTGACACACAATGCAGCGAGGCAAATGTTTTTGCATTCGGATGTTTATTTGTGCTTCTTGTGTTTACGCCGTTGGCCGTGCTGACATTTTTGACTGGGGAAATTTGGGGGGGAGGGGGGGGGATTCATTCGGCGTTGCGACGTGCTTCCTCTGCAGTGAGCGAGTTTATTGTTTTCTTCAGCCGTCGTCCCTTTATTGTGTTTGAGGGGTCTGCTAATGGGCGTGACCAATACTAATTGCATTCCATGGTTTGTGGTTATGAGTGCATACAAATGTTGCTTCTGTTACAATCAAAAGTACGCCGAAGCTAACGCGACGCTAACACCATAAGAAAACATCATCAGTTTGGAACTTTACAAGACAGATTAGTAGGAAATCTTAACGGGTCAATGAAACTGAGAATGACCAGAAATATTTTCAATAAATACTTCTCAAGATCCACATTAAAGAGCGAGCAGATCCGCACATTCTAGCCGGCCACTTCAGTTTATTTGTGGACTGTGCGGATTTATGTCTGATGATTGTGCCAAGCTTGATTTGCAGTTTTACTTGATCAGCGTGACCCTGAAATATTTATTACTGCCTGAATTACTGCTCCGACCCATTTGATTTGTTAGTAAATGTCAGCACTTTAGATATAAATGCTTTTGTTGGGCCAGTTTTCCATCGTAATGTCCTTCATCCATTGATCGCTCTCGTACGCTGCCGTTGTTTCCTCAACCTTCCGTCCTTTCATTTGAGGCCACGTGGGTGCTTTTCCACCTTTTTGCAAAGCCTGATTTAACTTTCCAATTTCTCTTCTTCTCTTTCCAATCCTTCCCTCGCTGTCTTGCCATATTTGTCTTTACACTGTAACCGAGGTATAGGCTGTATGCTCTAGACCGTGCATATAGATAGCTCATTATCTGCTAACTAGCGGCCCGCACGCGAAGGCGACGTACAGAAATTAGACTGGAGTTAGCCTGCCAGCCAGATTAACATCTCGGACTTGCGGTAATTGGATGAATGCGGCGTTTTATGCGTCCTCCTCGGGGGGGAGCTCAGTGAAATGGAACCGAGTAGTCACCTTGCCACCGTGAGTTCATCATTTCCAACCTTCCAGCGGCTCCTCCCGATTCGACGGACGGGGAAATAAATATTCCGTTCACAAAGGGGCATTACGGTATGCATTACGTGACGTGATGTAGTGCAAGACGGATGCGATCAATCTCGGCCCCCCCCGGACGCGGCTCTGACATTCGGAGCGCTCGCAGGAGTGATTGGTTTTCCGCGAACGCCTCAGCCCTCCTCACGCGTCCTCATCGGAGGCAATCGACATCCGCGGTCCCGCTGCATCGGCGGTGATTTGTTGCAGCTCCGCCCGCACTGTGTTTGACACCTGGTGTGGAGTCAGGTGAGGTGTTTTGTAAATACGAGTGCCAAACACGAGACAAACGAGGCCAGAGAGGTTGAATATGAAGGGTTGAGAGTATGCAGGTTTCGGAAGGAAACTGCAAGTCACCTGGAAGTCGTGGTTAAACAGTGAGAAAATTATATTTGTTGTGTTTCATTCTATTATTGATTGTCAAGATCTTTTTTAATCATGTGAAAAGTCCAATTATTTCTGGCTTTTTAAAGAAGTCTGCCGTGTTGAATAGAATGTTTTCTTTGTTGTTGGACTTATTTCACATTAATATCTGCTTGGATGGAGTTTACACAGGTGCACACACAGACACACATGCACTACAACTACAAAAAAGACTTCTGTTGGAAGGTTCAACATCAGGGTCTTAATTATTTGTCATGCAGAGCCCTGTATTTAAACCAACAGTAAATCAGCTGCTTGCTTAATGAGAACGGGTGAAGGTGACAGTTGAGTCACACACACACACACACACACACACAGGTCCATGTCACCGCAATGACCCCTGGTTGCCCCCGGGCGGCTCCACCAATCACGACTCGGGGTTTGTGAGATTCCGTTGCCAGGCGGACGTTTCGACCCCTTTAATAACAGCTTGCGCCGGCTAATTTACGATTGGCTGATTGGGTCATTGGAGCTGCTGCAGGGGGGCCTGAATCATTGGGTCAGCCGAGCTATCCGTCTTTGAAAGTGCTTTCATCCCTCGCTGTAAAGCCGCGTTGACTGGGTCCGGCGGGCCAGGAAGGACGGCCGAGGTCGACTTGAAACTCTTAACAAATCTTCATTTTCACACTTTGAGCTGCCTGTCACAATTTAGGTGGGAAGCTGTGAATCATCACTTCATTCATCTTTCACGTCTAAACAACTCGGTGGGACAGACAAGTTTTCAGTTACAGAGTGGCCTTTGACACACCTGCAGGCAACTGAACTGACATCCACAAATCTGATTGGTCCATTTTGGATTCACTATATTGTAGTTCGCCCAGTCTCCTTCCGTGTGACTCCTCCTCTTTCCACACACTTCCTGCAGGCTCTTTAGCAGCTGGATACAGTGGATGAACCCAATCTGTGGAGGAAACATCTTGACTGCCGCTGCTGGTTAATTAGCTGCCACGTTCAGGGGAGAACATGGCAAAGAAGCAACAATTACACAACATTTCTTCCTGACCGCTGCTGTGAACGGCTTCTTGAAAACTCAAAGTTACCTTCTCCCCGCCCTGCTCTTATCCATTTTTATTGCCGCTTGACAGACCTGCAATTTTGGCTGAACTATATCGAGAATCTGACGCAAAAACAGCGGCTTTTTGCCGAGTCACACGGAGCTGTTTTGCCTTCGACCAAGACTGGAGGGGTTAACGGGTTTAATGTTTACCTCACGTCAACATACGGGGGAGTTAAGTCTTTGGTTAGACAGTCAAAAAAAAAATAAAACGGGCCGCCTTCTTTTCCCACTGTTGCGCTCGCAGGAGCCACTTGTAACGTCATTGTGTTCAACAAGTGGATTTAATGCTGGTCGGAAAGACTTAACCTGGCTGCGGCGGCACAAAGCCTCCTCAGATTACTGGCAGGACGCACACACACACACACACACACACACACACACACACACACACACACTGGACAGGCAGACAAAAGCAGTGCAGATCAAGGTATTTAAAGGAAAGAGGAAATGTCAGTCAGAGGCAGGATTTAGAGACCCTGTCAGCCAGATAAAATTCTCTCCTCTCTCTTGTCTCCCTTTAATCACGGCTCTTTATCACCCGGCCGCATACTCGCGTCTCTCCTTCTATTAGTTTCTTCCTCCGTCCATTTCTCCACCACTTCCTCCCTCCCAGTTGTTCTCCTGCCCGTTATCTGCCTCTTTGAGCTTCCTCTCTTCAGCACCCCCAACCCCCCCACCCCAGTCCTTCCCTTTCTTCCACCCCCCCCCCACACACACACACTCACTCGGCCCTCGCCCGCTTTCTTTCCTGCCTTTCTCTCCGTGAAACATGTTGCTTTTCCTCTCCGGGGCCTCGGGACCCCGGGGCCGGCCGCTGTTGACGTTGGCCCCCGCCGTCGCCGCTGCCGAACGCCTTGTCAGCGGATGACAAATGAGTCGGCGCAGCGAGGAGCGTTTGCGGCGCTTTCTCGATTTTCACAGGTGACCGTGGGCTCCGCCGCTCGGCAGGGAGAGGAAGCCGTTCCAGCAAAAAAAAAAAACAACAAAAAAAAAACAGTCAAGTTTTTTTTTTTCCGAGGACAAACGTCGTCGTCGCCGTGGAAGCGATGCCAGAGCTGGAAAAGCCAGAGGGAGCTTGTTGCCTCGCATTAACGTGATCACAGCGCTCCTGCAAGTCAGTTTGACTGGACTGTGAAAAAAAAAAATTCTGGCTTTTGCTTTTTCCAATCTGTGCTGCTTTCTTTACGTTGGAGCGATTTTAAAGGACTTTCATGCAAAAAAAGAAAATGAGAAAAAGTGCTTCAGGAAGGAGTGCTGGCGGGGTGGACGTGGGTGGCTGTTTTCCAGAGATGAAGGTCTTGTTTTCTGGACAAACAGAAGCTTCTGAGTGTTTGACTTCATTAAAAATGACGGCAATGTGGGAGGAGCTGTAAGATTCGGGCTGATTCTGAATGTTCAGAATGTTGGTTGGAGAGAATGTTGAAGTGTCTCTGAGTTTCTCAGCTTCGTTGTGTGACGCGGACATCGTCCAACTCTTCTTCAAGCGTCGGTTTCATTCGTGGCGGGGAGAAAAAAAAAAAGGCTTGTCTCAGCTTTTCATTATTGTGTCAAGAAGATCAAACACCTCCACCTTCCAGAGAAGAAATTCCGCCAATTTTCTTTTTTTTGTTGTTGTTTAACCCATTTGGCTCCGTTTCGTTCTTTCACCTTATATAGTCCCAGATAGTTTGACCTCCGACCTCTCTGGTATGATCCCGCATTTGAGGGGGGGGGGCAGTGAAGCGAGGGGCAGGAAGGAGGAAGATGAAGCAGACGGGGAAGTGTCTGCCGTGGCAGTGACACGAGGTGGGAGACGCATTCTTGGAATTCCGCAGGACACGCAAGGCAGCCATAAAGGACGGTGACTCGACCTCTGCGACGAGCGACTGGAAACATCGTCTGCCAGGATTCACATTGACTGGTGCTTGTAGTTTGAGCCCCGTGGCGCACCAGCTTCCCTTCTCCACCAGTCAGAGAACGGCTCGTGTCTGTATGGAAAATTTAAATGTGCACATTCCAGGGAATTAAAAGCGCCCATATTACGTCAAATACATTTTGCCAATGTTCTCTTACAATAGACAGAGCCGCTTGACCTCTTGGTGACCTTCACAGAAACGGAAATCAGCCCATTGTGATGTCATAAATGGGGACGGAAACATATGTATATATTTCATATGTGTATATGAAATATACACATATGAAATGCAATGATAAATTTATATTTTATATATCCAGTCATTGGTATCAGCCCATTGTGATGTCACAAAGGGCACTGAAACTTCTCTCCTGGTGAGTTAAAACACCTTCAGCCAGATGTTGGCTCCACCCCCTCAGGGCCCCTCCCCTCCCCCCAACTTCCAAAGGTCCAGTAGAGCCTCCTTGGTCTCAGCAGTAAGAACTGCTCGGCGTAAACAGCGGGTTAACTGTGCTGCTTGACCGGCAAAAAAATAAAATTGATAACAGAAAATGGGTTGAAGGTGCTGAAGACGTCGCGACTGAATGTTCCACATGATGGATGGGTTGGGGATTTTATATAAAGGTCGCAGCCGAGACCTTTGAGTTCCATTTTAAGACGCTGCGTCTCATTTTCCGTGAGCGCGTCTCCCCCCGAAGTGCAGATTTAAAAGATCCTCCGCGTGATAAAACATCCGAACGAATGAACGTGCAGCAGCGGTAATTCTTTCCGAGGGCCGTGGCATCTAATGACTTTTATCCATAACAGACACGGTTGTGTTTGATTGTGTTTCTTCCATCGCCGGCAATCCTGTCTTTTGTTCATCATGAGTCGTATAAAGAAAGACTCCAGCGCCAATCTTTCTGTTCAGAGATGTACGCACACCCCTCCGCCACCCTCTCCCCCCCCAACCTTTTTTTTTTTTCATGAGCCAGGCGTCTTCATTTCCAATCCCGGCCTCATCATTAGAAAACATAATATCCTCCCACCGTTTTATTGGCGCACGCAGCCGGCGAAGACGGATCAGTTTTTCGCCGCGACACGAATATGGAAGCAGATTAACGCGGCGGCAGTAATTACTTCAGCGCCGGTGTGTCATTACACACTCCATCTCGCTGAGAGGTGGAGGGGGGGCGACCGAGGAAGAGGAGTAGGAGGAGGAGGAGTAGGAGGAGGAGGCGCGAGTGAGATTCCAGATAAGCACTTTCATTCCCGCGCAGAACAATTTCCGCTCGATAAAAACACTCATCCGGCGTCGCCGGGCCAATAAAAGGGACGCGGCGCGGGGGGGGGGCGGCGCAGGGGGGGAGTCGGAAGAAAAGAGCCGCTCGTTTAGCACCGCTGGGTTCCCATTTTATCTTTAATTAAAAGAATTGAACCGGCGGTGGCGGGCTCAATTACGGCGCGGCGCTATCTTAAAAGCCGTCGTGGCGCAGCAGCGAGGGAGCCCGTGGGGCCTCTGCACTCAGCCAATCAGCAGCCCCGTCACTCACTCACGGCAGCATCCATTGAACAAACAGCCAATCCGATGGGTTTATTGTTAAGACTGAGCTCGCAGGCGCCGCCGCCACTGCGCTTAAATAAGCAGCATTCATGTGGACAGACGGGGGATGTGTGTGTGTGTGTGTGTGTGTGTGTGTGTGTGTGTGTGTGTGTGTGTGTGTGTGTGTGTGTGTGTGTGTGTGTGTGTGTGTGTGTGCGCATGTTTGTTTGTGTGGCTTTCACCGAGTTTATTCTGAATGAGGAAATTCCCCAGCATGCGTTTTCAGTGCCTGGGTGGCTTCACGCAGAGATAGCGCTGCCGTTTCATCCTCGGCGCTGCCTGGATTCTTGCCGCCTTCTTATCGCCGTCTCTCTCTCTCTCGCTCTCTCTCTCTCTCTCTCTCTCTCTGTCCCTTTGTAATGTTCCCAAATGTTCCCTCCATTGTACGGAATGTTCCCTTTAAATCCGTTTAGCCCGTGCGGTGAACAACTGGCAGCATTTTTGAAAAAGGAATCGCGACGCTCGGAAGGCCATCGGTCTTCCACTCAGGTCGTCCCGCATCGGAATTCAGATAGGTAGCGGAGCCGACAGGAAGTGTGCGAGGGGCTCATCGTTCAAGGTGGCCAATCGGTTTCGTGCCACTGCTAGCTCGGCCGGAATGCTACAGCTCTGTGGCTAACCACGCCTCTGCAAAGTCATTCAGAATAGAATTGTTGTTATTCCATCACCCACATAAAACAGCTCATTGGTTGAGTCAGTTGGAATGGAAAAAGCCTTCAGTTCTGGTCGGTGTTGTTCTTTTTTGTGGACTATTTTGTCTTCAGTTTTATATATGCAATGTATACAAAGCAGTCAATATACCAACAGGAACTCCTCACCTCCCCCAAAGGACAAAAATCAACCAAACAAAAGGGTCAGTGTATAAAATCTGTTGAATGATTGATTTCATGACTTGGTGTAATTAATTGATTTTCAAAAAGGGGTTTTCCTGTTTTCTCAATATATATAATATAATATATGATTTTTCCCAGGAGGAAACACAACTATTCATTTCAAAAGACCACCTGTCAGTAAGAAGAGGGAATCAGATTTCTGTGACACCACGATGCACTTCTTGGCCACCCACAGAGCAGTTTCCATGAATTTGCGTTGCACATTGTTTAGCGAGCTGCGAATACTTGTTAAATTCCCCAGTAGACACAAATCAGGGTCCACTGGAACTTTAACTCCAGTGGTCTTGGTTAAAGTGGAGCAGATATCGTCTGCTGTTGTCTTGTTGTTGTCCACTTTCAAAGAGAACATCTGCCACTGTAGCTAATCTCTGTAGCAGCAGTTGCACAGCACATAGCTTCTTCCTCCTTTTCTTCTTCTGTGGTTTCGCGGAGCAGCAGCAGCAGCAGCAGCAGCAGCAGCTTCCCAACCTTCCAAAGCCGGCGATTAGAAACATTTTCTGTCGGATTTTGGCGAGACGGATGAGCACGAGGTTTGAAGTGAAGTCTGACTGATCTCTCTCTCTCTCTCTCTCTCTCTCTCTCTCTCTCTCTCTCTCTCTCTCTCTCTCTCTCTCTTGTCTCTCTCTCTCGCTGTCATGTAAATGTCAGGGTCTCTCTACCATCTCTCACCCTTTCTTTCTTCTACCTGCCTGCCTGCCAGCCAGCCTGTCTGCCTCTAAACACCTTGTCACTCGCTCACTCCTAGCAGCTGCTGTTGCTTCCTTCTCTCTGCGACACGCACGCACACACACGCACACACACACACACACTCTCTCACTCTCTCTCTCTCACACACACACACATGCACACACACACATGCTGATTGATGCCGTACAGGGCAGGTTAGACAGAGCATATTGATGCGGCTGCTGGCTGATTTGTTGCCTGTTAGGGTGTAAAACAGAGACGGCTCTTTGTTTTTTGCGGGGTTTTTTTCCATCTTACACACACACACGCACACACACGCGTGCGCACACCTGCACAGGCGCACAAACTCAGACGCTGCCTGAGGCACGTACATCTTACTGCTTTTGCCCTCACACAAACTCCAACCCACAGACCGGTTTGCACTGATAAGAGAGATGAAATATTTCCTCTGTTTTGTTTTGTTTTTCTTTTCAGAAAAAAAACAACAACTTCTGGGTCTTTTTCAGCTGTTCGTGTTTCAGTTTTCCTCCGTGCAGTCATCTCGCTGCCGTGCTCTTCCTCCTTCCCTCCTTCCCGCCGTCTTTTTCTCCTTGTGTATGGCTTCACTTGTCATCTGCTCTGTCTCTATGTCCTTGGGGCCGTGCTAGCGGCCGAAACTTTACGCGTACGCTCTGTTTTCAGGCAACTCTGCGCCTGTGTGTTTACGTGTGGGCGAAACATTTCTGTACCTCCTGCGTGTGCGTGCGTGTGTGTGTGTGTGTGTGTGTGCACAAGAGGAACGGACGGTCCGCGAGCGAAGAGCGCAAGGTAAAAAAAAAAGAAAAAAAAAGAAAAACCTCTGTGAGGTCTCGGACGTGTAGTCCCGCTAACCCGGCTGGATGTGAAACAAGCCAGCGCTCTGATCTGACATCTCCACCGGGAGTTCGCTCCTTCTTTCTACCTCTCCTCCTTTCCTCCCGCTTTCTTCCCTCGCTCCGTCTCTCTCGGCGCTCAGATATGTTTTTCCCTCCTTTTTCCCCTCCGTCCTTCCTCGGA